>NC_064577.1:11600000-12200000 GCF_937001465.1 Orcinus orca | reverse complement strand
TCCTCTCTCCCCAGAAAACCAATCATCACCCGTGTCTCCGCCTCAGTAACAGCCTGGCCGGGACCAATAGGAGCGAGGTTAGCCCGGCCGCTGCCGGGGGAGGAGGGGCGGCGGAGCCGGTCAGACAGGCTCTGCCCGGGGTGACCCCGACGTGACCCCGCGGCTCCCACCTAGGGTCTCCATCTCCAAGCTGACACTAGGCCGGTCGAGGCAAGCGGAGCCTGAAACCCGTGCGGGTGAAGGCGGCGGGTCGCACGTTCGGGCCGACCTGGGGCATGGAGCTACCCGCAAGTCCCACGCGCCCACAGAGCCGCCGGTGGTCCGCGCTAGACCGCCCGAAACGCCCCCTACCCCGCCGCCTAACACCGACGGACAGCAGACGGATGCACAACGCCGACACAGGTGGCGCTCCCCCTCCTCACTTCACCTCGCCCAGTGCCTGACCTCCCCACCCCCTAGGAACTGTTTAGGGCTGGCCACTCACGGCGACTTCTAAGGCACCCAAACCTGCCCGCGCCGCGATCTGAGCGCTCCACCCACCACGCCTGACCCCCATCCCAAACCATGGTCAAGCCCCCAGTTTCATACCCAGTTCCTTCAGCTCCTCCACTTCCCCTGGTTCTGTAGGCCTTCAATACCAACCGACCCCCAAAACCAAAACCGTCCGCTAATCCCCCAACTTCTGAGAAGTCGCGCACAGCGGTCCCGAGTGGCCCCTCTCGCGTGGCTCCCGTATCCTCTATGCCCTTCCCCGCCGGGGCCACGCGGCTCCCCACGGCCCACGTGGCCCCCGCCCCCCAAGGGAGGGGGGATTTCGGGGGTTGCCCGTGACGTGGCTACTTGCGCAGCGGAAGCGGCGTGTGTAAGAGTACGGGGGGGGGGGTCCTTCGGGAGGGAGGAAGGAGGAGGGCGGGGCCCGCCCGGTGGTGACATCACCCTTGTCCCACTCTCACCGCCCACTCCCTTAAAGAACCCAGAACCCGTTTCACTTCCTCCTTCACCCCCCCCAACCCCTTCCCGTCGGTGCTGGCTCGACCCACGACGGGAGCAGCGCTCCCCTTCCTGGGCACCTTCCCTTTAGCCCCAGTTCTTCCTTCTCGCCTCTCTGAGCCCAGGATCTCGGTCCCCGCGCGTCCTGTTCGCCTACCCCGCGTCCCCGCAGGTAGGAAGCCGGCTCCGCTCCCGGGATCGGTCCATTGAGAGTCTAGAGTACAAAGAGCTGCGAGAGGCGAGTGTAGAGTACAAAGCGGCGGGGGCGGGGCCAGCGCTCCAGCTGGAGCTAGCGCCGGGCAGGAAGCCGGGGGAGAACGCGCGACGAGGGGCTGGGGGCGGCTGGAAAGTTCGCCTTCGCCGAGAGAAGTCTGAGCTGTGGGGAAATTTCCACCCAGCCCACAAGGGCATTCGGGTTTCTGGTGAAAACAGTCCTCGATCTGCAGGGCAAGGTCGTCTGTTTGCACGCAAGCGCTTGGACCCTACAGGTCCCGGCGTGCCACTTCCCGGCGAGCCCTAGTAGGCGCTTGGGCTCTGCGGACCCTCTCCGCGGTTCACGCGGAGTTTCGGTCAGAACTCTCTCTCCTCACCATACAGCCTTTATGTCAGTTACCGAGCCCTGGGCCAAGCACAGCGCTTAACTGCGGTCAAGCATAGCCCTGGCCGGCTGCCCCCACCTAAGTCCCGGGACCCATGGACCAGACATGGGAAAACGGGGAACCCGGGGTCCAGACATCAGAGGAACAGATCCCCGATTGGGAAGTGGTGCCGAGGGCGCTGCCAGTTACCAGGAAATGCAGCTTCCCCTTCTGCGATGATGACACTTCCCCTCTACCACTTCCCCTTTCCCACGGGGAACTGACTCAGCTTTCCCTAAAACAGCGAGTCCCGTCGGCCAGCCCCTTTCCACCTCTATCCACAAACCCCTACGCCGGTACTCGGAATACAGCAGCCCTCACTTGAGAACAAAAACTTCCTGTACACTAAACACACACTCACTCTCGCCAACCACCTCGGATCCTTGTCCCCACCAGGGACCCAGGCGCCTGACTTCCCATCCGCCTCCTGTACAAAGCTCTCCCTCGGGGTCTGATTCAGGCTTGGGGTGGGGGAGCATGAGTCACCCAGAAAACCTTCCCCTATTCCCACTGACTCAGCCCCCGTCTCCCTGAACACACACAGACACACACAGTCAGAGGCAGACACAACTCAGCCCACACACCGCTCCCCACCGGTCCCGCGGAATTTCCCCTCTCGTCTTCCCCCATGACGGCCCCTCCCCGCGCCGGGCAGCCCCGACGCCGCGGTCACACCTGTTCCCCAGGCGCCAGCAGCCGGCTCGCGGTCCACTCTCACCTCCACTCTCGCTTTGGGGCAGGAATAGCCCTCCCCGACTCTTGGCGTCCGTACTAACCCAGGGGAGGGGACAATCACCGGCAGGCACAAAGACAGACACCCAGAGACTCCTCAAAGACAGATGAGAGGTAGACGCACACGGCCAAAGAGGACGGTATACTTCTGGGGCAGGCATTCCAGCCTCTCCAGTCGGACCCACAGTACTGGGAGTCAGCCGCTCAGAAAGGGTTAATTCTTCTCCTGCCGAGGCCACGCCCTCTCCATCCGGGCACTCCCGGCTAAGCCCAGCTCCGCCCCCTCCATCCGGGCTCTGGACTCGGGGACTTTAACCGGCCCCCTCCCCCTAGCGCCCCGAGAGGGACCCACTCTATCAAACACACCCACTTAACTCTCTCTGGGCTCTAGGCCGGAGGAGCCCCTCCGCACACCGCTCCCGCCGCGCGGGATGAGGGTCCAGACGTGAGCACGCAGATTCACGTGCCGGCCAAAGACAAGACCCCGCAATTAGGGTATTACCGAGCAGGGAGTTAGCAGGCACGCGGCACGCGCGAGGAGGTGGGGCCGGCCCGGAACCCCGCCGCGTCCCGCTCCCTGTCAGGCTCCGTTCTGCCTGGTGGAAGCGAGGGGTTACAGCTCGCTTCTTACCTGGGGGAGGGGGAGGCGTAGGGGAGGGCCGCCGGCTGGGGCTCCGCTCTGACTCAGCCACCCCGGGCAGGCCGCCCGCTCGGGATTCCCTTCCCCAGCCTTCCCTCGCTGCTGGCCCCTCCCCGCCCCCCACCGAGAAGTGACAGTGCCGGCCCTGGCCCGCTATGTGTCACTGCGAGCCTTGTGTCTGCCTCTGACTGGACCGCTGTGTTCACCAGTCTCTCTGACAAGGTCGGCTGTGTATGAGTCCCGGTGTCTGTCTCCGTGTGCACCTGCATATCTGCTCATCTTGTCTCCATCAGTGCCTGTGTCTGATGCGTTCCTGTCATTATGCCTGTCTACACGACTCCGAGGGGCTGTCTCTGTCTGTGTGTCTGCCTGGCTCCTGTCTCGGTCTTTTGTCTGGGACTGCCTCTGCATCACTTGCCGTGATCACGTGTGTCTCTCTGCACATGCCCTTCTGTGTTTGCCTTCATGTTCCTGAACAGAGTCAGGGAAACACTGGAGCAGGCTGACCCGGCAGACTCCTCGCCCCACTCCCCTGAATCCTGATGTCTTACTGGATCAGTGATCCTTCTGTTTGAGTCAAGCATTTGGAGGTCTGGGTGCCTTCATTTAAGTTCTGTCCTATTCCTCAGCATCCTCACTTATCCTCACAGCTCCCTGTGGCTCCCATTGTGATGGTAATTGCTAGCATTTAGTGAATACTTATAACATGCCAGGTACTGTGTTAAGCACTTTATATACATTTTAAAAAACTCCTCTCCAGAACCTGACCTAGTACTACCCCATTTTACAGATGAGGTAATTGAGGCTCAGAGAGGTTATATAACTCTGTCAAGGTCATTCCACAAGAGAGAGTAAGAGCTAGGCTTCTTTCTAGAGCCTTATTCTTACCACTCTTCTATAATGCCTCTGTACTATTCTCTGTTGGTTTTATCCTCACAGGACATTTCCTAGGTCAGCCTGCCCCTCAGCTCTCCCCCACAGTACCATCCCAAATGTCTTATGTCTCTAGAGAAGGTGTAGGTAGGAGGCTGTGCAGCATTTCTCAGAAGCCATTGGTTTCTTGGCCCTGAAGCTCATTCAGTTAACACATTCATTCAACGCAATTCCACTGAGGCACCCCAATGTGCAAAACATCTCGCCAAATAGTGAGAGATACATAGAAGAAAACAGTCCCACTCAAAACTTAGTGAGAAGTGGAGAAGAGCAACACACACTCAGAGAACTTAAGTCTCTGGCTTAGGTACCCTCTTTTCTCCTACAGAAGAATGGGGGATGGGATGGAGCAGGGCCTTAGGCAGAGAAGTGGCAGAAAGAGAGAGGGAAGCACAAGAGGAGTAAGATTTAGGATGTATGGGGCAAATGCTGTGGTGCAGTAGGGAGAGGGAGGAACCGAAGGGATCTGGAAGGGTGGGAATGCCAAGACTGCCATGGCAACGGCAGGTTTTTGTGACAATGGCCTCCAGTATCTCTCCAAATCAGTTCCCGATCACCCTCCATAAGCCAGGCTGTTCAACAACTATTACAGGGGCAAAGCCCTCCTCATTCCAAAAAAATATCTTATATCTACTTTCTGGCCTGCAAACTCCAGGTTAATTCAATTTAGTAACTGAGTTGTAGCACTGGTGGGGAGGGGGAAGGGGGGGCGATTTTTTGGTGGTAGTTGAGAGGCTGGTGAAGTACAGGGATGAACCATTCATAGGCAACAGAGGGGAGCTCCATAAATGAGGAAGACTGAACCACTCAATCACCTCATGGTGGGGGGGATGCTCAGAGTTGGACTGGACCATTCTGAGGAGTGGGCATGATCTAGATCACATCAATCCTTCTTGCATATGGCGCAGAGCTGGACTGTTGCGGGGAGGCGCTGCATTGCTCAGGGGCAGGACTTACCAGATGGGAGTTTGGTGTGCCCTGTCTCATTGGAAGCAGCGCCCCAGCAGTAGGGTGCAGCAGACCACAGTGGGTGGGGTGGGTGGTACTACGGGGCTGGCATGGTGCCTGGGGGAACCTAAAAGAAAAAAGCCAGTTAGAGGTGGGATCTCCCAAGCTGGAGAATTTTCCTATGCCCCCTGTCCCCTTATTGAGGAGAAACCTGGCTCTGGTGGTCAGATGGGATGAGAGAATCTGTTTCCATGGCAACCAGAAAAAGCCAACCCAAGAGTGGTCCTCCAGCCTTCCCCTTTAGGAAGCAGCCTGGACCAGGGAGTGAGGGGAGCATGCTACAGCATCTGTGTTAAGTCCACAGTGGACACCCAACCCATGATCCCTCTTCTGACTGGACCCTCCTGCTGAGAGTCCTTGGCCCCAGGGTAGCCCTAACTGCCTCTGACATCTGCACCCAGGTCAGCTTCAGTCCTGGCCTCAGGCTCACAGAAACTCTTCCTTCAGTTCTGCCTCCTCCCTAACCTTATCAAGACACCAGACAACCCCACCTTCTGGACTCTGCCCCCTCTCCTTCCCTCAGGCTGGTGCAGGCAGGTCTTGGTGAGCAGCACAGGTGGCCAGACTAGATGAACGGGCCCAGCAGGGAGGAGTCTTCCTCCTCAGCAAGGACTGTGACTCTGGGCCTGGGTCTGGAAGTGGCCTCTGCTGCAAGCCTCCCTTCCATCAACCCATCAAGGCCATATCCTGTTTCTCCATCACCTCCTTCCTCTATGTGGCCCAATTAGGTGATAGAGGCCCACTCCCTCCCCTCCTAACTTTCAGAGACAAGAAGTTAGGTGTCTAGGTCCAGGGCCAAGAATCTGGTGTCCATCCAGGGGTCAGACCTAAGTCTACCTCACCTCAAACTCACTCCTCAGGGACCTATGTTTTCTGCCCTCTTAGCCATAGTTCTCTGCCCTTAAGCACCCAGACACTTGGGCTCCCAGTCTAGCCTCTCCGCTCCCTGTCCTTCCAGCCCCCATCCTTCCCCCTGCCCCAGAGGCTCAGGCCTCCAGCCCCCAGCCTCCATGATGCAATGTGCTGCAAGCTGCCTCAGCTGCTGATGACACTGCCCCCAGGGGAGGTGCTATTTCTGACCCATGCAAGGCCCCTCACCTGGCCAGGGTAGTGGTCAGCTGCAGGCTAGGGAGGCCAGGCAGGCAAGGTCCTTCTGCTGGAGAAGGGAGCTTGAGGCTGGAACCCTCCAGGACAGGGACACTCAGAATGTGAGACCAGAGAGTGAGTGAGTAAGAGAGAGAGAGAGAGAGAAACAGAGAGAAACAGAGAGAGAGGGAGAGAGAGAGAGAGAGGGAAACAGAGAGAGAGAAAGAGAAAGAGAGAGAGAGAGAGAAAGAGAGAGAGAGAAACAGAGAGAGAGAGAGAAAGAGAGAGAGAGAGAGAGTGAGTGTGTGTGTGTGTGTTAGTCTGTAGCATTTGTATTTGTGGTTGTGTTGGGGAAGAAGGGGATGCTGGGGAGGGGCCTTAGGACAGACCAAGAGGAGAAGTGAGGGGCAGCCAAGGGGGTCAGCCAAGGGGGTCAGCGGGGTGTGTATGGGGTGTCTGGACACCAGAGTGGGGGAGGGGCCAACAGCCATTTAAAGGGCCAGCCCCAGAGCTTTAATCCCTCACCAGCCCTGGCCCCAAGCCGGAGGCTGTAATTCATCTGTCCAACAGCTGGGGTGGGTGTGTGTGTTGGGGGGGGGGGCATGTGGACGGGAAGGGGGAGCTGGGGGAGGGGCTGGGGCTTTCTTGTGCACAGAGCCAAACAACAAAAGGGGAAGCTGAAGGGCCAGCTCCAGTGTGCCCAGGACAGGCTGCTGACGTGCAGACCTGCCGGTGGCCCCCACCTGGTGGCCGACAGACTCCGTAGTTTAGACTCAAGGATTCTTGGCCAAGGAGTCCATGAACCCAAAGGTGGGGCCCTGGAGAAGGCCCAGGTTGAGTGCCCCCCAGGCAAGCTGTCACCCCTCCGTGCAGGTCCCATCCGCAGCACTGTCCCAGACCTGGCAGGCCCCGAAACAGATTCAGCCTCAAATGCCCTGCTCGCCAGCCAAGCCTCCCCAGACAAGGCCTGCCGGCTCCCCCCTCCCGCTGGCGCAGGGTGGCAGCGGCCACACCGAGGCTGTCCCTTTAAATCATTACCACCCCTGATTGTGTGGACGAACAGAGGGCCCTGCCCCCCAGGCAGAGGCTTGCCACCTACCCCCACGAGTCCCCAGAAATGTGAGGGCCATTTAAAGGGACAACAGAGAGGCAGCCGGGTCTCTAACCGTCCCCGCCCCCACCCCAAACACACTCACAGACCCTTTCGCCCGCGACACATAGCCCCTTGCCCCTCCAGAGGGCCCCCCAAATTCCGGTTCTCTCCCCACCCCTAGAGACTGCTAGAAGGAGAAAGGGGCCAGAGTTGGGGGGCGGGGAACTGGGGAAACGAGAAAAGGACAGGGACTCCCTCCTTCCTCAGAGCCCCAGGGGACAGGTCGGAAGGAAAGCAAAGCCTGGAGAAGCAGCGAGACAGAGCCCCGAAAGGTGCCGCGGGCAGACCTGGGGCGCACAGGCTGTCGGTCGAGGGGAAGGGAGTTGGGCTGCACGAGACAGCGGCGCGGCCAGCGGGCGACTAGCCCAAGTGGGGAGATGGAACAAGGAGGGCCGGGGGCAAAGAGGCAAGGCCGGGGGAAACGGGGAGACGGAACCGGGGAAAGGGGTCATCTGGGAGGGTGTGGAGGAAAACCCGAGAGGGGAGGGCGAGCCAGGCCGGGGTTACCTGCTGGGTGTCTGTCCCCCGGCGGTGCCCCCGGAGTCCGGGTAGGGAGGGGGGGGAGCAGCGGGGGGGGGGGGAGTGGGGGCTGGGGGGGCGGGGGAGACGGTCCCTCCTCTGCCTCCTGGGCCTGCCCCGGCGCTTGCAGCCTCTGCCTCCCTCCCTCCTCCTCCCCGTCCCTGAGTCCCGGAGTCAAACAAAGAACTGTAGCAGGCTCTCCCCAACCCCCTCCCTCCCCCCCTCCTCCTCCTCCTCCTCCTCCTCCTCCTCCTCCTCCTCCACCTCCTCCTCCTCCTCCTCCTCCTCTTCCACCTCCTCCTCCTCCTCCTCCTCCTCCTCCTCCTCCTCCTCCTCCCCTCCCTCCCTCCCCACCAGCAGGCTCCCTCCTCCTCCCTTCCGGTCTCTTCCTTTAACTACCCGCCCCCCCCAGCCCCCAGCACTAGTCTCTCTACCCACCCACCCGAACCTTTTACACACCCCTCAGCCAGCCCTGTCCCCGCAAAGGAAACTGTGGAGTCCCTCTGTACAACTGAAAGGCTCCAAAGAGCCTGGGAGGGGATTGGGGTCTTGCTCAAAAATCAAGAGCCACAATACAATTATTTTATTTTCACAGCCAGAGGAACAGCCTCAGCTGTTTCTTCTGCAAGAAGGGGGAAAAATAATCGCAAAGAAAGCAATACAAATCTGACTAAAGCCCTCGTCAAATAAAGTGCACAACGCAGTGGAAGCTAATCCCTAGCCCCACCCCCACCCCCCCCCCTACCAAATTAGCACAAACTCTCCACTCCTCCCTGGAGAACTCCTAAGGTCTTGGCCAGTTTGAAGCAGGCCTACCAACCATAATAATAAAAATAATAACAGCGTTTAACAATAATAAGCATTTCATAACACGCATTCATTCAGTGTTCATTCTGTGCCAGGCACTGTGCTAAGTGCTTTGCATAAATTATCTCATTTTTTTCCCTATCAACTGCCTAGAAGGTAGGTATTAATATTTCAATTTTCCAGATTAAGAATATGAGGCACGGGGAGGTTGTGACCTTTCCAAGTGTCTACAGCCACTAAGTGGCAGAGCTGGGAATGGAATCCAGGTCTGATCTGACAGCCCAAGCCCTAAGGTACACAAAAAGAGAAACCAATTTTTTGCAATACGATAACCAATACCATGACTTAATAGAGAAGGGCAGCCATAGCTATCAACTGAGTCCCCTTCCTTCAAGAGACAGAGATCCACCCACCTACACAGAATAAAGGCCCTGACTTTTCAGTCTAATACAGTTTCTTGACCCTTTTCCTCACTGTTGGGACTGGGGGTGGGGTGCCATTGATTAAGGTCAGGGCTGAGCTGGTATCCAGCAGTATACCACACAGCAGTATACCACAGTTTGCCTCCTGGGAGGTAGCTATCTGGCAACCACTCCTACTTCAACTCAATATGGGGGCAGGGGCGGGGGCAATGAGACACTTGGTAATGCAGCAGGTGGGAAAGTAAAAAGACTGCTGGGAGGCTCTTTCCAGGAGGGACGGGGGTCTTGCAGGAAAAGCTCTTCTGTGCCAGTCTAGGGAAAAGTGACCCAGGCTTCGCTTCGCCCAGCGAAGGGGCAAAGTCCACCACACCACACCCGTGCCCCTCCCCCTCACAATACTCCAGGCCAGGGTTTCCCACCTGCAGGACGCTAAGGCCAAGGGAAGGGAGAGGGAAAAAAGATGGCACGGGGTTGCAGCTGGACTCGGGGCGGGGGGTGTGGTAGGGGGAGGGGGCCGGAATGGAAAGGGCACGTGCACTGGTGACATCATCCCAGGCCACCTTTAACACAGACCTTTGACCCCGAGGGGCGGAGAGGAGCCTCAGGCTAAGCTTCCTGGGAAATATCCTTAAGAATTCTGGGAACCCAAAAAGGAGAGGAAGGAAGGAACCCAGGCGTCCCGCCCTTATCTTCTGCCCCCAACGCGGCTCCAATCCCTTGGACTCGGGCATCTCGGCTCCTCCTCTCCGCCTCCAGCCCTGACCTCCCAACCCACATTTCTGACGGAGTCCCGACACGCCTCTCAGAGATACTGTGCCTTCTTTCTCCTGGGCGAGATCTCGGGTGGGGCGCGGGAGGTGGGGGGCGGGGGCACCAGGTCCCGCGGGGCTCCGTCTCCCATCAGCGGGATCCCCCGTGCCCCAGCCGGCCGCCAGCCGGAATCTGTCTGGGTCCCAACTCTCCTGCCCCTCCCCGCGCTGTTCCAGGGCGGAGTCTGTGGAGTTGAAATCAGGACACGGCAAGAGGAAGAGTTATATAACTGGGAGAAGACGAGAAGGACGAGTGAAGATCGGGAGAGGCAGCCCGAAAGGAGCCGAGGGAGGTGCAAAGAGCACCAGGGCGAGGGGGGGGAAGAAACGTTAGGGATGAGAAGGGTTTTGGTGCACATCAAAGGGGAGGAATTCACGCGAAGACGGGTTGTGATGGTCCGGGAAAAGTCACCTGGCCCGTCCGGGGCTTCCCCGCAGCGCCCTCCCCAGCCACCAAGAGCAGCTGAGCCCGAGCGAGTGAAGCCTCGGGAAGGGGTGCTGATACCCGTTCCGTTCGTCTTGGAGAGGAAACCTTAGCCAGAGCCCGGGAAGGCAGCGGCGGAGCATATGGGGCCGGAAACCACAGCTCCGCCCAGCCCACCTGGGAGAGTGGGGCGCCAGCTGGGGGTTGGTGGGGAACAGGTAGCTGGCTCCTCCCACGCCAGGCTGGGCAGTAACGGCTTGAGACCCAGAGAAAGGCTAGCGGACCCATACGTCTGGTTCCCCCCGGGGCTGAGGAGTGAGTGCAGCCCAGTACTAATTTGCGAACAGAGTCTCTAGATGGGGGTAACTGGGGGAAACGGCAAGCGCTGACTCGCCGCGCAGGCGCGGGGGGGGTTACTCGGGCTCGTGCGGCGCGGGGAGGGGGAGTGGGCGCGAGCGTGTGGGAGTGCACGTGCGGGTCCCGGGCAGTTACCCCCTCCCAGCCTCCACCTCTTCCCCTCCCCTTTCCCTCTTCCCGTCGCTCTACGATGCCTTCTCCACATTGGCTGCCAAGGCGCTGATGTCAGAGGCAGCCGCTGGAGCGGATTGGGCGGACGCGAGAGTTAGGGAATCCAGCTCCTGAGTCTAGCTCTCCAGTTACTCTGGCAACAGGGCAAGCAACCCCCGGGAGGGAAGGGGAGCAGAGCTCAGCGCCGCGCCTGGGTCCCGCCTCCCTCCGGACCAACGCCGAGTCCGTTTCTGTGGCAGCGCAGCTCGCTCGCTGCTCCCCTGCTTCCTCCTAGGGATCTCCCTGTCTCGAGAACCAGGCGACCTGCCCTCGACCTTCGCCGCAGTCTCCCAGCCCCCCACTCTGCCAACTCCCATCCTAAATCAGCCACAAGCCGCGGCAGACAGGAAGCGAATCTGCGTTGCTTAGAAACCTGCCCGCGTGCCCCCTCCCCACTATTTACCCCAGCTCCGGGAGGCGGAGTCCCTACCCCCTCCCCCGCCCATGCCCTTTGCCCTCCCGACCACAATTTCCTGTGAGGGGGACCGAGATGACAGGAAGTCAAACAAGCACCTCAGCCCACCTTTCCCTCTGGCCGGGGCGGGGGGCTTCGGCTGCTTTCAAGGCCACATCCCCCACCCTGGCCCCTGAGGCGCGCTGTGAGTCTCGCTCTCGCCATCTCGCGGCTACGTCGCGAAGGTTCAGCGGAGAAGGTCCCGAGAAGGGCGAGAAGCTAGGAACGGGAGGTGTCAGAGTGGGGGCTGGACCGGGGATGAGGAGACTATCGGGGTGAGGCCGAGTGCAGGGAGGTGACGTGTGGTGGAGGGGATGGGGGCGAAGGCTACCGCTGGGAAGCTGTCGGGGCTCCCAGTGTGAGGGTCAGAGCTGAGGCTACATACCTCACCCGTGGGAAGAGCCAGAGGGAGACTTGGCGCGGCCCGGGACCTGAGACACAACCCTGACTACACCCGCCCTCAAGAGGCCATCGCACTGACCTAACTGCAAACCCTGATCTTTGGTCCTGCCCTTCGGTTAGGGACCGCCGCGCCCCGCCCCCGCCCTAGGGTCGGGAAGGGGAATCCCAGCCCAAGAGGAACAGGGAGTCCTTTCAGGCCCCTGTCGACATCCGCAACCCAGGACATCTGCCGCCCAGCTCTTCCCTCACCCCCGCCCTGCTCTTTTCTAGGGGACCCAGATGTCCTACGCCCAGTCTTCTTCCCAGTGCCTTCCTTTCCAGAGACCCGAACGTCCATCCCCAGCTCTACCCTTCCTGCGACTCAGGCGTCCCGCCCCACTGCGCGGAGATGGTTTCCCTTTCCAGACGCCTTCGCGGCTCCCCGTTACCTGGTTCTGGGGTGTCCCAGGTGTTCAGGTTCCCCAAGGTCACCCTGGGGGTCGAGCGGCCCCCCCCTCTCCCAGGCCGGGGCTGGGGGGGCCGCTCCGCCCCGTGGCGCAGTTGGATTTTCCAACACAAACACCGCCCCCCTACCCCCCTCCCGCGCCCCAGCCCCGCCCCCTTCTCATGGTCCCGCCCCTGCCCGCGCCTAAGTCCCTCTCTCAGGCTCCGCCCCGCTTTCTGCCGGTACTGCTCGCCTCAGCACAGGTGCCGAATAGCATGCCGAATGCGGGGTACAGGGTTCAGGGTGCAAGGAACGGGGGTCCAGCACCGATCCCTGCCTGACAAACCCCGATTCCGTTTGGATCACGCGCCCTTCCAAAGTAAGCCCCGCCCCACTCGCTCAAGTCCTGCCCAGCGATTTAGCCACATCTTCTTTAGGCCCCACGGCCCTGCCCATTCGTTCAAGGCCACGCCTCCCCTCCCTCTCAAGACCTCCCACTTCCCTTGCTCCTTTCCCGGTCCAGTAGCTACTCATAGGAACTCTCATTCTCCGTAAGGCCTGGGCTTCCTCCTTCCCCAAACCCCCAGCATCCCATTGAGAGACTTAAGGCTTGTGGTTGTGGGTGTTTTAATGCACTGAGCTCCAATACAATTCTCCCACCTTTATGGCTAGCACAACCAGATATTACCAGGGCCCCCTCAGACGACAAATTCAACCAAGGTCAAGGCCAGAGTGAGGTCCAGCGTCTGTCCGAGGTGCATTATCAGCCTTGGCTCTTAGAGTCCTCGACCCTCCCTCAAGCGGTGAAGAAGGGGAGGTCCTCTCAGTTATCCAGGCTCATGAGTAGAGCAGTGCCCCTCTTGATCCAATGATCAGATGTCATGGTCCCAGAGCGGAGGTCGATGCCAATGACAAACGATGCGCGCTCTGAGCTGCCTGCCCGGTCGGGATAGTAATAGCAGGGACAGGAGTACATGCCTTCGGGGAAGGAGAGGAGAAAGAGTCAGACCCTGGAGCCTCTGGCAGAGCAGGGCAGGAGCAAGTGTGGGGGAGGGGTGGGGCAGAGACTGGGTTAGGATCCAAACTAGGGATGGAGCCGGCAAGCTTGAGGGCACTGTCCCACCCTTGGCACTCTTCTTGCGGCTCTCTGTAGGCCGGAAGTGGATCGTGGGCATGAGGCAGACAAGCTGCATGGGCTCTGCCTCCACCAAGCAGGAGTTCTTCCGGTCCCAGCCAGCACCCTCCAGGTATAGGCCCCGAACCCAGACACCATCCTGGGGAGACATGGGGGCAGGTTGGGGGGAAATCTAGACCCTCAGTTGCCAGCACCCCTGTCCTGCAACCTCTCCTTTCCCACCTTTGCTCCCAGCACCCTCCTTCTCCACCAGAACCCCCTCTGCTCGGAACCCCGACAACATCTGGCTCCCACCTTGGGTGGATACACTAGGTTGCTGTCATCCACAGTGGAAACAATAAACTCCCAAGAGAGGCTGTCCACTGAAATCTGGGGATTGAAGGTGAGAATAAGGGAGGACCCCCAAAGAGGAGAGCAGATACATGTCCCCAGCAACCATCCCCACCACACTTTCCACATTGCTCACATTGTTTTGGCGAGCTGAAGACTGCAGGACAGCCGTGAGGAAGCCGGTGGGAAAGGTGAAGCCAGCCAGCCAGAAGATCACAGGAGGCCGCGTGCGGCTGGCCCACAGCTCAAACTGTTCCACACGCATGGCCAAGTCCCGGGTCCATGAAGCCAATGGCTTTTGTGAGGGATATGCCTGGAGGAGGAGAAGGCAGTGTGTGTTTATTCATTCACTTATTCATGCATTCAGATCCTTGTTTCAACACCTGGAGCAGCTATAAGAAGAATATATGCTGTCAGCCCCTTTTCCCCAACCATAGATCGGCACAGCTCTCCAAAAGCCAACTCCCAGGAAAGAAGCATAAAATGACAACTATTAACAATAGCACCAGTAATATTAACCAGTTACCATTAATGAAGCACCTTCTAGCATTGTGCACAGCACAGGGGATCCTTGAAACATCCTTGGAGAGGCTAGGAACTTACCCTGAGTAAGTTTCTAACTAAATAACTTTTCAAAGTCAGTGAAGGGCAGAGTCAGATTTCAACCTTGAACCTGTCTGGCCCCAAAGCCCAGGCTCACTGCTTTTTGCTATATGCTCCCTTAAAACCAGGAGGTCGCCGGCCCAGGGGTGAAAGGAGAGTTCATTGTTGGATTAGGATCAACAGTAATGTAATCTTGCCTTTCCCCAGAGTGGAGGGACGTGGGCATCAAAGATGCAACTGAAAACCTCTTCCAGGCTTGTAGACATGACGATGAGGCCCTGGATGCCTTTTTCTAGGTCTGTCAGTGAGAACCTGAACAGGGTAAGGTGGAGGGTTAGGGATGGGGTGGGCCTGGGAGAGCCATCATAGGCAGGGAGTGAAGGCCTTTCCTCGTGCTCCCCCACCACGTTCCACAGAACCGCCCTCCATCTTACAGGATGGTCTCCAAAAGCTTGTTGTATCTCTGAATCTCCTGAAGAAGCACCACATTGAGTGGGGAGGGGTCCATAGCCAGCAGTTTTCGGGTCCTTTCATAGTCGATCATTTCAGGGATCTTCTGTTTCACATCAGAAGCCAACTCAAGGACCTGCCGAGGCAGGAGCTCTGAGCTCTGAGTGCAGACCCCTCTTCCTCACTGCTTTCCCTCCCCCAGGTGTCCGTCTGTCCTTACCTTCTCTTCCCGGCTCTGGTCTCCGGCCCTGGTGGGTGTAATCTGGGGTTGCAGGGAAAGCAGAGTCTCAAAGAGAGTGTGTGCCTCAGTGATCTGGGAGGCCACATCTGCATTAGGGTGCTGGCCAAAGGTCTCGGGGGGGTCCATGCCGGGCAACATGCTAATGTACTCCTTGTATGAGGCCAGGCTCCCATCCTTGGGGATGAAATAGGTCTCCAATACTGACAACCTGGGGAGCCACCGCATAATTATCACTGTGTCGTGGGGACTCTGGGGCTCCCATGCCAGGCCGAGACCCCATTCACCCAGCTCCCTGCTCTTGCTCCAGCCCCCGCCCCACAACCCCACAAAGCCTGCTTCTCCCATGTCACATTCTCTCCTCACACACTTCCCCTACCCCCAGTGCTGCCCGCTGCCCCCACCCCATTCAGCGCCCCCCTCACCTGTAGGAGGGGGTTGACAGAGCCTGCTCACAGAAGTAGTCGTTGATGTAGGTGGTGAGCAGGCGCCGGTCCCAGTCGTCCGTGACATGTCCGCCATAGTTGACACCAGCGATGAGGTACTTGAGCGCATCCCAGGGCGTCTCCTCGTACTCGTCCAGGTAGAGGCTCAGCAAGTTCTCTGACACCTGTGTGTGGCCCCAGCCCGAGCCCCCAGCCCCACACACAGTTATGGCAGGAGCCCTTCCAGGGGCGCTTTAACACAGGCTTCCTGTCAGTGGCTATTCCTGCAGGGCAGCCATGGGGCAGGAAGTGTAAGGAGACAGGGCTGGGATGAGGGACCCTGGTTAGCACAAACCTCGAAGTCAGAGTCATTGAAGCCACAGATGATGTTCCAGCCAAGCTGCAGGAACTTTCTGCGTTCAAGTAACACAGAGTGGAAGAAGCACAGTGCAAACAGCAGCTTCTTATACTTGGAGGGTTTGGAGCAGCGGGAAAACTGTGGTTCTGTCATCAGTTGGTAAAGACGGGTCATGTTGGCCTTTAGGCCCTGGGGACAATGAAGTACAGAGGTGGGATGACATGCATCTTGCTTGGCCCTGCCCCTAGCACCGTCGTGTACAGTTGTGGAGGTTGCTCACTGCACAAGGGCACTGGCTGAAGGGATGAGTGGAGGCTGAAATCCAGCTCTTGAGCTGCATGCCAGGACGTGCACTCATTCACGGGGCTGCGTGCCTTTCTCTAATTCACACACAGGCACTGTATGGACTAGGGGCAGCCCTGTCTTCTTGTCTCCGCCCCCCCGCCTTTTGATCCCCTCAACCACGATGTTCTCAATGGTGGGTAGGCCAACTCAATTTGGAAATGCCAGAAAATACGAACAGAAACATAAACGTGCACTACTGATGAACAAAAATGTACACAACTATGGGCAAAGGGTCAGTAGATAGTGTCTCATCAAGGAGGAACGTTCTATGTGATTGGATTTATCAGGCTTCATGAACAGGTTGGGATTTGGCCCAAGTCTTACAAATGGGAAGGATGTGACGAGGCTGAGAGGAGGGCCTTAGTTTCCCAGAGATGGGAAGAATTGAAGGAATAAAGGCACAAAGGGGAGATAAAGTGAGAAGAGAAGTCTAACTGAAATCAAGTGCAAGTGCTCAGGTGGGGAAAGAATGGCCATGAGCAGATGGAGTGCAATAAGAAGGGCAGTTTGAGCCGTTTGGACCAGATTCACCAGGTATCCTGGAGCCATTTCTGTCTTAAGTAGGACAGTGATACGCTGAAAGAGTATTTTAAGAAGACTCATATATGATGGACAGAATAGAGCAGGGAGAAAACAGAAGTAAGAACATTGGATAACCAATAACAAAAAGAAAATATAATTAAAAAAAATACCATTTATAACCATCATCAAATTATGTAAAATACCATGAAACCACCGAGTCCTAACCACTGGACCACCGGGGAATTCCCTTTACACATCTTTATAGCAAAACTTACAAAACTTTATTGAAATAAAGAATAGGGACTTCCCTGGTGGTGCAGTGGTTTAGAATCCGCCTGCCAACGCAGGGGATACGGGTTCAGTCCCTGGTCCGGGAAGATCCCACATGCTGCGGAGCAACTAAGCCGGCGCGCCACAACTACTGAAGCCCGCATGCTGCAACTGCTGAAGCCCGCGCGCGTAGAGCCTGTGCTCCACAACAAGAGAAGCCACTGTAATGAGAAGCCCGCGCACCACAAGGAAGAGTAGCCCCCGCTCGCCGCAACTAGAGAAAGCCCGTGAGCAGCAACAAAGACCCAACACAGCCAAAAAAATAAAAAATAAATGGAGAGACCTACTATACTCATGGATTGGGAGGCTCAATATCCTAAAGATGATGATTTCCCCCAAACTGATCAATAGAATTTTTCTGGTGAAAACTTGACAAGCTTGTTCCAAAATTTATGTTGGAGAATAAAAGGTCAGGAATAGCCTGGAGAAGGACATTGGTGAGGGGACTTGCCTTCCCAGCTATCAAGAATTATTATAGGGCTATATAGTAATTAAGACAGTGCACACTGACCCCAGAATAAACAAGTTGACCAGTGAACAGAATAAAGGGCCCAGAAACCCATCTGTATATATATGACATGACTGAGACATTTAACAAAATTGGAATATATAATACATTTAGATTAAAAGAGTGTATCAATTTACCGAAGTTGGCAACTGTGCTTGCAATTATATAAGAAAACATTCTTATTCTTAGGACTGAGCCCTTTACACTGACATATACTGAAGTATGTAGCAGTAAAGGGCCAGGATACATGCAATGAACTCTCAAATGTTTCAGAAGAAGTGTGAGTGAGGAGAGAGCGAAAAACAGAGAGAGATCAAATGATAAGGCAAGTGGGACAAAATGTTAACAACAGATGAATTTGGGTAACATACATGTGAGGGTTCTTTGTACTATTATTCTTACAACTTTTCTGTAAGTTTAAAATTATTTCCAAATAAAATACTTTTAAAATATTGGCCTCTTTGTCTGCTTCCAAAAGAAATCTGGTTGCACCAACTATACCCTGAATGTCCTACTTTCTCTGAAGGTTTGGTGGATCCCAGGAAGGTTCTGCATCACCAGCAAGCAGCATTTCACAGAAGGCTCTCCTGGGCTGAGCTAGAACAAGGCCCTCTCCTCTGGTGACCCAACCACGGCAGAGCCATCCTCTCTGACTCCTCTCTCCTCCTGGGTTTTGCTCCAATTCATCATTGCCTCCACGCTTACTGCTTATCATGCCGACCTAAACAGCACCCACCTCAGGGCCAACACATCTCTACCCATCACAGAGGGTGGGGCTCAGCCAACAGAGGGCCCACGGGCTACCAAGCCACACACCTCTCTTAGAAGGCAATAAGAAAGGCTCTTAAAAGATGAACTAAAAAAAAAAAAAGTAATGTTTCTTTGGCAACACATTTCTGGACCGTTTGACATTTTTAAATGGGAGTACAGAATACTTTTGTTGGCAGAAAAGAATATAAATAAAAATCAACTTTAAACATATATTCTAAAAAAACTAGTGGCGCCATTAACAAAAATGGGATGAGGAGATAATCTACGTGGAGGATGACTTGTTTAGAGAGCGTGGGATTTATGGTGCTGGTGTGCCGAAAAGAAATGCTTCGTAACCGGATGGAATTCAGACCCTGCAGTGAGTTTGATACTGGAGCCAGAGATGGGGATTGGGGTTGAAATCAGGAAGAGGACAATTTCTCCATCAACTTGTGAAAGGAGGAAATGTAGAATGAGGACAGGACAGGACGAGAAAGAAACACAGAAGTAATAAATAATGTGGCAAGAAACAGAGGGGGGACCAGGAGTGTGTGTCGGGGAAACCAGGGAGAGGGACAGTCAACTATGCCAGCTGCCTCCAGGTGGTCAAAAAGGATTTAATGATGAAAGACATCCACACACCTGTGCATTCATAGGGTCCTCATTTATTGAGCACCTACTACATGCGCGTCCCTGTGTTAGTCACAGGATGAGCAAAACGGTGAGGGGGAAAAAAAGGCATGGCCTCTGCCCTCTTCTTGGAGCTTACAGTCTAGAAAAGAAGTCAGGCATCAGCCAGGATCACACTAATACGTGTAAAATTCCCCACAGTGGGAAGACCAGAGGGAGTGGTGAAGGTTTTAGGAGTGTTACCTAGACATGGAGGTCAGAGTCTTCCTGAGAAAGTGCTGGTGGGGCTGAGACCTGAAGGGGCAAAGGAGGGGACGGGGAGGAAAGCAGGGAGGGCAGCACATGCAAAAGCCCCAAGCAGGAGAATACAGGGTCTATCAAGGAAGAAGAACAAAGCAATTTAAAAATCAAGGTGTAGGTAGAGCAAAGAAAGTGAAGGGGAGAGCGGCGACCGACAAAGCTGGGGAGGCGCCCGCTGGGGCATGTGAATAGGGTTTTGATCTTGATTAAAAGCAATGAAAAGTGACTAAAATAGTTTTAAGTAGGAGGTAAGTGGGTAGGATGCAGCAACATGATCAGATTTTAAATCTGCAATTCACTGATTGCATTCAATGGTGACCTTATAATATTGGAGATAAAATTTTCAATAGAGTTGGAGGGAAGGAAGGAGAAAGGCCGGGAAGTGACATCAGGGTAAGAATGTAAGGAAATGTCAGGAGGAGGAAGGGTCTGAAGGGTCCAAGCGCTAGTTATATACACTTCCTTTGCCTCCATTTCCTACCTGTAAAATGGGGGCGGTAGTATTTACCTGATAGGTGTGTGTGTGTGAAATGGATTAATAAATGTAAAGCATTTAGAACAATGCCTGGCACATAATAACACTCAAGAGATGTTAGCTATTACTATTATGTTCTAAGAGTTTGGCACACAGAAGAGGGAAAGGAGGTGAAATTTTTTAGAGGACAGCAGAATCAAAAAAAGCCATGTTGTTGTTAAGGTTAAACCCTCTCTCTGAGGCCTGGAAGATGAAAGGTAGGCCAGATGGCACGGTCGCTGCTGGCTGTCAGCTGCCCATACCTTTGGTGGCTCTGTGGTCATCTTGATGCTGGCCTGCAAGATCGAGATAGGGAAGTCTGGGTGGGGGCTGGAGCTGAGCCAGAGGCGGAAGGAAGGGTGTGGATCCTCCACCTGCAGCTGTTCCACCAGTTTGTCCAGGTTAGGCATCCATGACAGCGACAGGTGGCAGTTGGCCAGGAACACCCAATGTCCTGCAAGGAGATGCTGGATGCAGTGGGAACCATTCCCTATGCCCCACCTGTCCCCCCACTTTCCACCTGATTGTGTGTGTGGTGGCTGGGAGAGATGGGGTCCAAATGCTCAGGTGCCGCCCCTGGGGCCTTCTGGAGAAGTGGGAGCTGCAGTTACAGCAGGGCGAAGGAGGTGGGAGGTGGTGGGCAGTCGGGCCAGGGACACAGATGGGGGCAGAACAGGATGGATACTGACCCTGAACCACACCCTCTCGGAGGAGCCGAGCCGCGATGGGGGCCTGGCCCTGGCCCAGAGACAGGGCATGGAAGCGCTGCGCCATGCCTGTGTGCTCTGCCAGCTGGAGCAGGGTACTGGTGGGGTCCACGCCGGGGGACAGGATAAATATGAGTGGGGTCCGCGGGGCTGAGTCTTCCATCACCTGCCGGCAGCACAGGGCGTGGGCTCAGGCAGAAGGCCGGGTGAGGCAGTGGGACAGAGATTGAGGAAATGCGGGCGGCCGCCTGGGACAGGGAGAGGGAGGCGGGAAGGAAACCAAGCCACTGACCAACTTCATGTTTAGCACAGGCGGCTCAATGAAGCGGGAGCCAAGGTTGGAGACGATGAAGGAGGTTACGCAGGACGCCACGCGGTCCTGGCGCAGGGAGCGAACGATCAGCATCCGTTGCATTTCATTGCAGGCGTTCTCCCACTCACCTGGGGGTGAGGTGAGTAATCGCAGGGAGAGTGAGTCGGGAAGAGCTGGGAATGTAAACAAAGGGGCACCTGCAGGAACGCCGGGTCAGGAGGCAGATGCGCTGAGGGAACTTGGGAGAGAGAGGGGAGGAATTAGAGAGGGAAGAGCGGGCACGCGGCTGAACGAGGGCAGGAGAGAGGCAGGAGAGGGAGGCCTGGCGCCCAGGCACCTGGCAACATAGCCTTCTCCGGGGTGGCACTGGTGTACCACAGGTTCCAGTCACGAGGATACTGTTCAAAGGAGTTCATGAGCCCGTGGAAGTTGGTCAGTTTGTCCAGCTCTGTGATGTTATCCCAGTAGGCGTCTGCGAGCCAGCTGGTACAGGGGTTATCCATTTGGCCCTCGCGATCCAGGACCTGGGGGTGGGAGGGTGGCGAGAGGAGAAAACGATTGACCGGGAACACCCCAAAAGGAGCATTATCTCTTTTTTCAAGGTGGAAAAGCCATGATGAGTATTTCATGAAACAAAATGAAGAAATAAATACAGGAATCTGAGGTGGATCGGAATCCACCTTTACTGGGGAAATAAGTGGGGGGGCGGGGGCGAGGGTGGGGGCTAGGTCTCTGAGACGCCGTGCGGAGGTGCCACAGTCCGAAGTTAAGAAGCGGGCGCCCTCTGGTGGTTGCCTGGCAATAATGCCTCTTACCCGAATGATTTCAATTGCAGCCTCACCCTTGAGAGAAGCACAAACTAACTGTTCACTCACTCATTTACCCTTTTTAACAAATATTTGTTGTTCACCAACTATGTGTTTGAAGCACCTGGGACACACCACTGAACAAAACAAACACCTCTGCCCTTGAGGAGCTTATTTTCCAACATGAGACAGCGGATACTGAACCAAAAACATAACAAGTAAATTATCTAGTACGATAAAGGTGGCAGTGCCATGGAAAAAGAGAATAGGTTGAGGAGGATAAGGCAGATTGGAAGTGCTGGGGGGTAGTCTGAAATACTAAATAAGAAAGTCAAGGAAATCTCAGTGAGGTGAGATTTAAATCAAGACTTGAAGGAGGGGAGGGGGAACAATTTTCTGGCAGAAGGAACAGCCAGTGCAAAGGCCCTGGGGTGGGATATGCCTGCGACAAGAGGAGGCCCGTGCAGCTGGAGTGGACGGAGTGTGGAGCTGGGCAGCGGGCGATGACATCAGTGATGGGGCATCCATTTTCAAAGAACCTCTCTGGTCGCTGTGTTGAGAGACTAGGGGTGGCAGAGGCTCTTGCTAAAATCCAGATGAGAGGTGAAGTGAAGGTGGCAAAAGGAACGAAACTGTTGTCCAAGGAGGGTGTGCTGACGGCTCAGGGAACCGTGGTATGGTTGGCAGCTTTAAGGGCCCACCTGAGGTGCACGGTCATGGATTTAAAGTGAGTCCAGTCGGTGTGGGCATGTTTTTCTCCAGTCAAGCTCAGCTGCATGTGTCACACTGGGACAGAGGGGAAGGAGAGCTGGATCCTACCAGAGCGGTAGCTTCAGCGAGCAAATGCCACACCGTGCCGGGGCGGGGGAGTGGGGGTGAGGGGGGGCGGTGTGCAAAGGGGCTGAGGGTGTTGACAAGGGAGAAAGTGTAATGGTGGCCACGAAATTAGGCTGGGGAAGGAGTGGCCTGAGAGGCAGTGAAAGAGTGGCCAGCTCATACCCACCAGCTGGTCACAGGTAAGGGGCCCAAAGCCCCGCCTGTAACTCGGGCAAGGAGGCACAAGGCAAGTCACCCCCTGCGGCCCCCCCCCAGGAGTTTTTCAGGCGCCTGCTCCTGCCAGCGTCCCTCCGCGCACACGCACTCGCTGGAGCCTCAGGCCTTACCCTCTGGGTGTGGAGTCCATCCCCAGCCTTGTCCGCCCCACCCTTGGATGTGCCCTCCGCTCCACTCACCACGCCCCCGCGCAGAAAGAAGTTGTATTCATCCATGTTGAGTTTGCCGGAAGTCTCCAGGATTTTGGCGCACATCTGGAAACTGAACAGTAGCTTGTGGCGCTCGAAAAGGGTGCGGCAGGTGTACCTGGGAGGGACAGGGGATGGGGGGGCGGGAGGTAGGGTACTCAGCATGAATGCTTCCTGAGAGAGGACCGGACCATCACACAGCCCTACGCAGAAGGAGGGCCTTACTCAGCTTCGAGTCCAAACCTCCTGTAAACAGCCAAGCATTCGGGGCACTAGAGAGAGGACGTGGTTTTCCCAGAGTTTCCTCAACAACGACTGGACCCCTGCTATGTGCCAGGTACTCTGCCAGGTCCTGAAGACACAAAGATGAACAAGCACGGTCTCTGTGCTGGAGGAAGTCAGGTAGAGTGGGGAGGACAGGCGAGAGGCCGTCAGCTACCACAGGACGTGATGAGTCCTATACAAGGGTGGCAGCCCCCGCCCTGCCTGGAGCGGAGCTGCCTGGAGGTACAGCTGAGTTACCGAGTGATTGGCAGAGAGGAGAGGGGAGGACGCCAGGGAGAGCTCAGAGCACAAGCGAAGCAGGCAGTGGGGACGGGAAAACCAGGGCGTGCAGGCCGGTCAGCGGTGCTCAGGCATCCAGCGTAAGGAGGGGAAAGGTGAGGCTGGGAGGCAGGTGGTGGCCAAGGCATGGAGGACTTTGTGGCCATTGGACACGAAACCACCACCAAAGAGTGTAAACCGGGAGTGGCATGGCCAGATTTCTGTGTTTGAAAGACTCACGCTGGCGCCTGCAGGAGGACAGATTAGAGAGGGACAGACTTGGAGGCAGAAGGACCTGTTGGGAGCCCGTTGGGGAATTCAGAAAGAAAGATCACGGCGGCCTCCACTGAAGTGCAGTCATGGCACTGGGGAGACTCGGGTGGGGTGGGGGAACAGTTTGCAGAAAGAATCATGAGCAAAACCTGGTGACTGATCTGAGGGGTGAGGGACAGCGAAGAGTCAGGAACATCTCCTGGCTTCTGGCTTGGGTGCCTGGGAGGCGGGTGTTGGTGCCACTCAGGGGTGTGGCCCCGAAGAAAGGGGGAAGCTAACGAGTTTGACGTGAAACAAGCTGAACCTGAAGGCTCTGTGGGAAGCCCAGGCAGAGGGGTCAGGAACCTCGCTACTCAAAGTGCGAGCCACAGACCAAGAGCCGCAGCTTCACCTGGAGCTTGTTAGAAATGCAGGCTCCCAGGCCCCAGCCCAGACCTACCGAATCTGAGTCTGCATTTTAACACGATTCCCAGTGCGTCGTGGGCACGTGAACCGTTTGAGAAGTGCTGGTATAGGAGACGGTCCTACACACAGGGCTAATGCTCAAGGGAGACCTGAAGAGAAGGTACACTGGGACAGGGACTAGTCAGCCCGTGGATGACGGTTAGACCCCGAACGCGGACGCCACCCAGGGGAAGTGCGTGAAGAGAGGAGCAGGGGGACAGGAGCGGTGGCGTGGGGCAGCACGAAGGCACGAGTAGCAAGAGGCGTCGGCGTAGAGCCACTGGGCCTCCCGCCGAGCTCGCGCGGCGCGCGGGGCGGTGCGCAGACCTGTAGACGGCGTAGGTGTGGTACTCGTTCAGGTAGTCGATGCGGTCCTCCAGCTTGTTGCTGCGATGGCTCTTGTCGATGCTGAGGATAAAGAGGCTGATGTAGGCGTCCAGCGAGAACTGGTACATGGGGTCGATGCGGCCCATGTCGTTGAGCACGAAGAACAGCACCGAGGCCCGCTGGGCGCATGGGCGGTAAGCCTGTGGAGGGGGCGGAGTCAGGGCCGGAGGGGCGGGGGCTCGGGCAAGGAGGGGGCTGGGCCGGAGGGCGCAGGGGCTCACCTCGCGGGCCAGGTCGATGTTGATCTCCGTGGTTTCGCTGGTCTCTAGCTGCTTTGTCACCTCCGTGGCGGTTATCTTGGAGGTCCGCAGCGTGTTCACCAGCTGCACGTCGTCTAGAAGGGAGCCTGTGGCCTCGTTCAGCAGCCTGGAGGGAAGCCAAGAGGCACGTGGGTGGAGAGGCTTTAGGGGTACTGGGCTGGGGTCGGGGAGTGGGGAGACGCCCCCATCAGCCCCCCGGGGCTGTAGTCTGGCCTGCGAGCAGACGAGCGGGCCGCGGGTGGGGGGAGGCAAGGTCTCACCGAAGGATCTCGTCCTCCAGCTCCTCGAGCTGCCTCTTGCCAGCGGCGATATTGACGACCAGTGAGTCCTTCTGCTCTTCCAGCTCCGGCCGCTCCTTCCGGACCACGACGCCCAGCAGCTGGGCCTCCAGGCCCTGGGATCGCCAGGACTCGTGGTGAGAATCCCACCGCGGTGACCTTTACCCATTTCGTCCCTTTACCCCTCTCACGCCCCGCATCCGCATCCGCAGGTGCCCGACACAATCTTAGCCTTTTCTCAATCCTGCCGGGCTCTACAGCCCTCCCGGGTTCACCCTAGTTCAGTCTAGGCATCAGCCCCCACCCACCTGTTCTTTGACGGCAAAGTTGACAATGGTGGTCTTGGCTGAGGTCTCTGGGCCGTAGTGGGGGTTGGAGAGCTTAGTGGTGATGTAGAATCGGAAACTGGTATTGTATTCCACCTCCTTATCTCCGATGCGCATCAGCAGGTGGCCACCTGCACCCACAGGAGGGTCAAGGGAAAGGACCCCACGTGACCAGGTGTGGGCTGACCCGTTGTTCCCCAACTGGAATCCAGTAGCAGCGACTCAGCCTGCCCTAATGTCCCCGGCCCAGGGCTGTCTGAATACAGGGACAGGTAAGTAGAGGACACAGCCAAAGGCCCAGCCCTTTCTTCCCCTGTGTCCGACTCGGCTGGGCTCTAGGATTTGTCCTCCAGACCAACCCCACAATAAGCCTGGGCCCTCACCAGTTCGAGCTACAGATTTGTTGAGCACAGGGTTGAGTGTGGGGTCCAGATATTCCTGCACGTTCTGGAGCAGTACTGGGTGTCCAAACTGGATGGCCTTTTCTAGGACTCGAAGGTAATCGCTCATCTGCAGATCGATGATCTGTAGGCCCTAGAGAGCAAGGAAAAAGATGCAAGAACTGCTGCAGGATCCAAGAGGGGTAATGGCCTGAGGGAAGGACCTCAGGAAGAGTCAGGCTTGGGAAGAGAATATAAGGGGACAAATCAGTCCCCCAGCCTTATACCTGACTTCCTTCCATGTTCTTGATCCATTTCAGGGCCTGGGCCTGAGGATCAATCATCAGTGCCCACCTGAAGGAGGAAGCGTGAGTCAGAAGACAGGCTCTCTGCCCTTACTCAGCCTCGTGCTCCCAGCAGCACCCTTACCTGTTGCCACGGGTGACAATGATGCCATTCTCAGTGGAGAAGGCATCCGAGGGCAACCCTTGGAGGTTCCAGTCCCGAACTTTGGTAGGATTGGACAGGAATTTATCAAAGGTGAAGTGGGGTGAGCAAGGAACTTGCAGCTCCGAGATCTGGGTGAGAAGAGCCCCAAGCTTCAGCCTGGAGATCTGAGCCCAGCACCCCTGCCCCTTCCCGACAT
Source organism: Orcinus orca (assembly GCF_937001465.1). NCBI lineage: Eukaryota > Metazoa > Chordata > Mammalia > Artiodactyla > Delphinidae > Orcinus > Orcinus orca. The sequence goes on along the minus strand of NC_064577.1, from coordinate 12,173,950 downwards.
CTCTGTTACTCCCAAAGGCCACAATCTCAGAGCCCACGAGCTCACTCATCACGCCTAAGCCCTGCCTCACCTTCCTGATCCAGATTTGTTTGACGATCTCATCCCGGTAGTTGGTCAGGAAGGGTCCCATGTAGGACAGGAAGGCAGCTGCCAGGAGACAGTCTCCCACCAGGTAGCCCAGATCCTCCTCCAGGCCCTGGAGGACAGCAGGGGAGGTGTAAGGCTGCCTGGGCCCCCAGCCTGGAGACACCTGGACTGCTCTGAAGGCACTCTCCTCTGGACACTAACCAGATCAGAGAGTTTTTGCCTCTCCTAGACCCTTGCACCCTGAGAACTCTAACCTACTCTCACAACTTTTGAGTTCCCCATCTTTTTTTCCCTTTTCTTCATATTTGGGCCACACCATCCGGCTTACAGGAATCTCAGTTCCCCAACCAGGGATCGAAGCCGGGCCATGGCAGTGATAGTGCCGAACCCTAACCACTAGGCCACCAGGGAACTCCCTTGAGTTCCCCATCTTTAACAGCAATGTTTATTTCTTACGATAAGGCCTAACCCTCTTGTGAAGCCAGGAGCTCACCGAGGGTAGAGACGAGATGCCCCAGCTCGGTTTCAATCTGGCCAGTGGGCTATGTCAAGGGTCCTCGTGTGTGCTTTCCAGCCCTACCTAAACACAGAAGCAGATCCCCCACGGTACAAAAAGTCTCTCCTTCTACTATTCTCACCAAATGTCAGGAGGTGGAGGGGAAGAACTCCCATGCCCCATTCTTGGATGTCCCTTCACCCAAGTATCCCCATTTCCCCCGCCTGTCCCTCAACCTAAATGGGACGGGAGCTCTTGGCACTGGTGGGCAGGGAAGGAGGACAGCCAGGTGGTGCAATGATCTCACCTTCACCGTCTCCTCCCATCGGGCCTTCTCGCCAGCCAACCCAGACACCAGCATCCCGGCTCGTTCCAGCTTCACCTCCATCTCCTCGGACTTCTTGCGAAGCTCCTCCTTCTGTGCCAGCTTCTCATCGTACTGTTTCTTCAGCATCTCCAGTTTCCCGGCCACCTGGGAGGGATCAGAGTACAGGGATCAGACACGGGGCTTGAGGCCAGATTGTCCTGGCTTCGGATCACCAGTCTGCCGGGTTGTGGGAAAATGAACCTCGGGGAAAATGATCTCTTTGAGCCTGTTTCCTCACGTGCAAAATAAGAACAATCAACACCTGCCCTACGGGGTTGTTGTGAGGAGAAAAACAAGATCAAATATGTGTGATAAGTTGCGTTTTCTTTGCCATCCCTCCACCACCCTTTCCTTGAGCCTGGAAACTACTTGGTAACGGACTCAAGGCTGAGTAGGAGACAGACCTCTCGTAGCATAGTGATAAAGCACACAGGATGTGTTGGCAAGAGAGGACCAGATAGCACAGAAATAACGGCCACTCCGTGCCAGAGGCCACACCTAAGGTGAGACCTTGAGAAAGGAAGAAGGAGTTAGAATGAACCCAGGAACTCTTGGAGGGAGGAAGAGGGAGTCCATTCAGGAAAAAGGCCCAGGTCCGAGGTCCCACCGAAGATGGGACCTGGGAAGAGCCTTACCTCTTAGAGAAGCCTCCCTCACCTCGACTCATTGCCACCCTGTGGGCTCTGCTGAGGTTGGAATCTATCACTCAAATCTTTTTTTTTTTTTTCTTTTTGGCCGTGCCGTGCGTCTTGTGGTATCTTAGTTCCCAGACCAGGGATTGAACCCGTGCCATTGGCAGTGAAAGCACAGAGTCCTACCCACTGGACCGCCAGGGAACTCCTTACCACTCAAATCCGAAGTCAAGAATTGACTGTGTGGTGATTGTTTTGTAATGTTTAGAAATATCGAATCGCCATGTTGTGCACCTGCAACTAACATAGTGTTGTAGGTCAATTATACTTCAAACAAACAAACATAAAAAAGAAGTCAGATCTGTGATTACCAAAGGCAAAGATAGGGGGTGAGGGAGGGGAACTGGATGAGGCAGTCAAAAGGTACACTTTTCCCGTTATAAACTAAATAAGTATTAGGGATGTAACGAACATGATTAATATAATTACACTACTGTATGTTGTACATGAAAGTTGTTAAGAGGGCAAATCCTGAGTTCTCATCACAAGGAAAAAGGTTTTCTTCTTTTTCTTTTCTTTGCCTCTATATGAGATGATGGGTAGTCACTAAACTTATTGTGATCATCATTTCATGATGTATGTAAGTTAAATCAATGTGCTGTGCACCTTAAACTTACACAGTGCTGCATGTCAATTATATCTCAATAAAACTGGAAGGAAAAAAAAAGAACTGAGGGCTTCCCTGGTGGTGCAGTGGTTGAGAGTCCGCCTGCCGATGCAGGGGACACGGGTTCGTGCCCCGGTCCGGGAGGATCCCACATGCCGCGGAGCGGCTGGGCCCGTGAGCCATGGCCGCTAGGCCTGTGCGTCCGGAGCCTGTGCTCCGCGGCGGGAGAGGCCACAACAGTGAGAGGCCCGCGTACCACAAAAATAAATAAATAAATAAATAAAAGAACTGAGTCTTTTCCAGGACCCGCTATGTGTGCCTGACTGGCGAACAGTAATCGTGTCTGTGAACACACCATGTCACCTGTTCTCTTCATGAAGAGGAACGGGGGGCTGGCCTTACACTAAGTGTCTGCCACAGGGTGTGCACACGATAAACATTAGTTCTCTTTCCTGCTGCATCCCCACTGGGAGAGGCAGTCTGCAACCGTGCAAGGAGTGCTCCGATCACTGCCCCACTTTCCTGAGTGATGGCTGTAAGGATAAATGTGGGTTGCAGCACAACGCCTACTGTGTACTAAGCAAGCAGGACCTGGGCTCAGCTATTGAGGTTGACCTCCGAGAACTTGGGAATGGGAAAGGGAGCTCTCCAAGGAATATTTTTTAAGGCAAAGTGGAGATTCAAAATGTCACCCTTGAGTGACAGGACGGCTTATAGGTCAAGCCTTGGTAGGAATCTGTTGGACGCCATTAGCATCTAAAGAAAGAAGGTGTCACTCAGTGATCAGCTGGGCCACTTGGAGGCTGGGGACCTACAGGGAAATGTAGGTCCCCTTGCACACGCGTGTTGGGTTATCTGGCAGGCTCTACCACGTGACCCCTGTCATCAGGTTCACGCGACCACCTCCGTGCGCTGAGGCCATGCTCATCAGCAACACTCTGATTATAATTTCGCTTCCCATGGAGACTGGTCTCTGGGGAGGCAGCCAGCCCACATGACGGATCTATATTTCATTATTTATTTTGCGTGTGGTGTTGTCTTCACTGTTTTATTTTTCATGTAAGAAATATATGCACAAGGTTAAAAACCTAAATAATATAATAAAAGGGGTTATAATGAAAAGCAACAGTCTTCTAGCCCACTTTTCCTACTCAGTCCCATCCTTCAGTAGCAAATTATTTTTTAACCATTCCTCTTTTTATGTCTTCTGTTAATTACTTCCATATCTGACTATTACACTTATGCCGCTACTATACACATATATATACATACACACAGTTTTTACATTTTTGCAGTTTTAATCTTTTTTTAATTAAAAATTATTATGAAACATTTCAAACCTAGAAAAAAGACTAATATAAGCAATACCTATATACCCATCACCTAGATTTAACAGTTGTTAACATTTTGCTATATTTATTCCATCAACTTGTTTTTTGCCAAAGTATCTTAAATTGCAAACTCATAACATTTCAACCTTAAATACCTCATAAGGCATCTCATTTTTTAAAAAGGACATAATCATGGCATCATTATCACACCTAACATCATCTTTATCTTTTTTTGAAAATAACTTTTCCCATTTATGTCTTTTTTTTTTACACTATTGAAATTTTTGTTTTTCAAGAAACAGGATTTTATAATAATTTCTTTTGCTGTGTAATACAGCTTTTATATTGTATGATGTTTTCTTCTTTTTTTTAAACATCTTTATTGAGGTATAATTTTGAATAGTGAATATGTTTCACATGAATCAACATTCTGAAGGAACGAAAACATATAGAGTGAAGGGTCCATCTTCCTCCTACTCCAGCCCCCAGCCCCCAGCCCCCAGCCCCAGTCTGAGAGAGAACCACTATTGCCAGTTTCTTTTCTTTTTTAAATTTATTTTTGGCTGCGCTGGGTCTTCGTTGCTGTGCGTGGGCTTTCTCTACTTGTGGAGAGCGGGGGCTACTCTTCTTTGCGGTGTGCGGGCTTCTCATTGCGGTGGCTTCTCTTGTTGCAGAGCACGGGCTCTAGGCGTGCGGGTTTAGCACGCGGCATGTGGGATCTGCGTGGACCAGGGCTCGAACCCATGTCCCCTGCATTGGCAGGCGGATTCTTAACCACTGCGCCACCAGGGAAGCCTCTGAGTGAAAGTTTTTAAGCCAACCCTGTGATATTCTGACCTTGGCAGGTGGCTGCAGCTTTTTCCAGGGGTGAGTGGCTATTTCTATAAAGGCAGGATGTTTGAAGGAGGGCAACTTCTAGGAAACTGGACTTGGGCAGAGGAAATACGTAGTCTGCAAGGGTGGCCTTAATTAAGAGTATTGCAGTGGGCTTCCCTGGTGGCGCAGTGGTTAAGAATCTGCCTGCCAATGCAGGGGACACGGGTTTGAGCCCTGGTCCGGGAAGATCCCACGTGCCGCAGAGCAACTAAGCCTGTGCGCCACAACTACTGAGCCTGCGCTCTAGAGCCCGTGAGCCACAACTACTGAAGCCTGTGCGCCTACAGCCTGTGCTCCACAACAAGAGAAGCCACCACAATGAGAAGCCCGCGCACCGCAATGAAGAGTAGCACCCGCTCTCCGCAACTAGAGAAAGCCCGCGTGCAGCAACGAAGACCCAACGCAGCCAAAAATAAATAAATAAAATTTTTTTTAAAAAAAGATAGCATCAACCAAGTTAGAGGGCAAGTGAAAATGAAAAACTTGGAAGCAATGAATCTGTCTTTCCAAAAGGGAAATGGTTAAATAAATGATGGTCTACAAAAAAAAAAAAACACGAAAGAAAGACTTCCTTGGTGGTCTAGTGGTTAAGACTCCGCGCTTCCACTGCAGGGGGCACAGGTTCAAACCCGGGTCAGGGAACTAAGATCCTGCAAGCTGCGTGGCACGGCCATTTAAAAAAAGAAAAATGATGGTCTAGCTATCTACTGGCATAACATGCAGCGGTCAAAAGAAAGCAGGAACTCTTTATACACTGATACAGAACAATCTTCGATATATAAGTCAGTAATATAGGAAGGTGCAGAACAGTGTGTGTAAGTAATGTAAAAAAAAAAAAGAAAAGAAATTTTGCCGAAACAATAATATGTAATATGGGTTGCTTTCAAGGGAGCAGAGCTGGTGGCTAGAGAGTAAGGTGGGAGAGAGAATTCTTACTGGATATGCTTTTGTACTTTTTAAATTTCAAACCGTGTGGATGTATTTATATTACCCATCAAATCAATGATAGAAAATTAAATGATAGACTGAAAGAATTTTGAACTCTTGATAATAACATATTCTGCCTGGTTAGGGAGTTACTTGTGCATATATCTTGTAGAAAATCACCTTCTGGATCGTCTAGCCCACTCACAGGAAATACCCCTCTCTACCTCCAGACGACCCCATCCCCTCCCCAGGCTCCAAAGCCCCCACATTCCTCCAGGTCCAAGCAGCAGTGTGACACCTTTGTCCCATCCCCCCGGCAAAGACACATTTGCCACACGGATTTCATCGGCTACTGTCTCAGGGTCCCTCTCCAAAGGGCCCCCAACGAAGGATGGCAGACATTGCCGGCTCCCCCGTCAGTCTTGGGAAGGGCTCCTTGGGGACAGTGCCCCTGTGTGTTTGTAACCCTCTCAGTCAGCTTAGCTTTCTGAGCCAGAGGCAGACTTGTCTAAACAAGGCACAGACGGGGAGGCAGACAGGACTGTAAGGGAGAGGGGAGTAGAATTTGACAGGGAAAATTAAACAGTCAGGAAGCATCCCTCAGAAATCTGGGAGAGGGACCACCTCGGAAAATGGAAAACGCGGGTGTGAGGCTCACCTCACGCAGCTTCTCCTGGGCCTCGGCCAGGGCCGCTTGCTTCTCCTGAAGCTGGGCCAACGCAGTGTTCATGCGGATCCGCTTGGGCTCCACCACCCGGTACAGCCGCCCGTACAGCTGCGGGGAGACAGCAGGCACCCTCTTACCCGCCACCCACTCACCTGCCCGTGATCCTTCCTTCCCACTTGGGTCTTCCATCCCCCCTCCTCCTGGGCCGGCCTCACTGTTCCCCCCTCCCCACTGGCCACCGCTTACCTCCATGGCGCGAACCCACATGCAGAGGGACTTGGCAGCCAGCGACACGCGGCCGATGATGTCAGGCTGGAAGTCCGGCTGGGCGCAGTAGGCCCCGATCTTCTTCAGGACCTTATCTGAGATATTGTCCTTATCAAAGTTGATCAGTGACTTGATGAAGTTCTGTTCCCCTGTGGGATGAAGGTAGGGGGCCTCAGCCAGAGGGCCCAGCCCCCCTCCTCATCCAGGCCACATGCTTCCTGGGCTCAGTTCCCAAGGCCAGCATATCTGCCCTCATCCCGAGCTCCTTCTGCTGACCTTGCTCCCTTCTCTAGACCCTTGAAGCTCCCAGGGCCTCCAGGACCTCCGCAGCCTCAACTCCCATCACTTACCTTCAACGCTCTCAGCCCGACTGCCCCACACACCACTCTTTCTATATACTCTGCACCTTCCTCTAGGGCAGGGGCCACCAAACTACAGCTTACAGGCTACATCCTACCACCAGAACTCAGAGCAGGAAAACTATCGCAAGAATAAAACAGAAAGACTCTTTATATCCATTTTCTGATTCTTGTGTTTTTGGAGGATGGGCGAGCGAAGACATTCCTGTCCTTGGATTCTGGGATATATTCCTATAATTCCTATAGCTTTATGAAATTTTTTTTTTTTTGCTTAAATTAAGATGAGTCATTTTCTGTAACTTACAACCAAAGAAACTTGACTGACATTTATGCCTTCTCTTCCTTCCTGGGCTCTGTGCTTTGAGGGTTGGTACAATGCATTCTTCATCTCTGTCTCTCCGAGTGCCTGACACCCAGCAGATGATTAGGGAATGCTGGGTGGACTCACGTTAATTACCTTCCGGATCCCTGGCTTACCTAGCTGCCTCTTGGCCTCTACCCAGGTGGGCTCGTTGCCTCGGAGAATCATGACTGCCTGCAACACCATCTCCACTTGGGCAGGGGGCCGTCCATAAGACTTGATCTCTCCTATATCCTTCTTGTTCAAAGACTCCAGGGCCTGGGAAAAGGGATTAACTTGGGGACAAGAGTCAACTCAGGTGGTAAGACAGCTTCCTTTATGGAGATAGGACCCAGCTGAAGTTCCCCTCTTCTTCCCTACTTCCCCAGGGACTTTGAGAACAAAGAAGGCCGGCCCCACCCCCTTCCTGAGCCCTCCCACCCCGATACCCGCATGGCCTCTTCCAGGGCTGGCAATGCCTCTTCTAGATCCTTCTGGGCATTGTCAGCCAGTGCCTTGCACTTAACTTCCTCAATTGCAATCTTCTCACTATTGGCTGTGACAGCCTACGGATAAAAAGAAAACGAGGGTTTTGACTTCACCTTGAGCAAAAGTGGCGGTGACGGTGCTGGCGGCAAGAGAAAGAGAAAGCTAAAGAAAACATGAGGAGTGGAACTCCCATTCCCTGCTCTGTAACCAGTGGAGACTGGGAAGCCCCTGCCCAGTGGGTGCGGGGTGTAGGGGGCACGAGGGGCAGGGGAAGGGGGCGGGGGCACCTTCTGCTGCTCATCCGCTTCCCGCTTCTGCTGCACGATGATGACCAGGTACTCCTCGCACTGTTTCTGGAACTCAGCCACCTTTTTCTTGGCATCCTCCAGCTCCAAAGACATCACTTCCACCTTTTCCCTAGTTTCATCGATCTTAGACAACCCCGTCCGCAGCTTATTGGCTTGGTCCAGCAGCTCCTGCCGCTTCTCTGACAGCAACCTAGGGGACAGAGTAGGATCGGTGCCTCAGGAGCCGGGGCACCCAGAAAGGAGAGGCCCATTTAGTCTCTTCCTTCCCAGAGCGGCTCTGGGCCCTGTCTTCCTGCCCGTTGCCACCAACACCATCCTGGTCAGATTTTTATCATTTCCTGCCTGGATCATTGCCAGCAGCCTCCCAACCGGTCTTCCTGCTTCCAGACTCTCGTGCCTCTGATTTATTCTACACACCGCTGTCAGAATCCGCTTGCTTGCTACTGTTTTCATCACACCACTTCCCTACTTGAGACTCTTCCCCGCTGTGCAGCAGACAGGGGGGCTGCAGTGAACCAGAAAACACAAACTTCTCTGAAGGGGGCGGCCATCTCTGGGCTCCAACCTGTTTTTTTCCATTTGAGAACGAATGTGGGCTCAGTATTGCCACAATTTCTGATGCTTCGAGACAGACTGGAAATCAGGAGTTTTCTAAGGCTCCCCAAGTTTTAAATGTTGGTGACTCACTCAAAAATGAGTTTTAACATTGTACAGCCAAAGGAAAATGTCTATGCAAGATTGTTTTCTGGATTAAGTAATAATAGGCATGTGAAGAGCTTAACGCAGTGACTGGGAAATCCTAAACAGGATGTTAGCCTATGTACCCAGGGAAGGCAAGGACTTTATTTTGTTAACTGGCATATGTATTACAAGCATCTAAAAGAGTGCCTGGCACAGAGTAGGTGCTCAAAAATATATTTGATATGAATGAATATTGGCTATCATTATTATTACAAATGGCTTTTTCTTCACCTTTGAAATACTAAATCCAATAAATGAGGTTTTTTTTTACCTTACTCTTATATCCTTCAAAGCAAATTATTGTGTTGTGCACATAAAAACTCAGTCAGTACAACTTAATGAATGAATATACAATTCTTGGGAATGGTGGAAAGTCTAGAAGATGTTAAAGGCAGAGAGAAGAGGACCTACATTGTCATATATACGCATAATATAATGTCACAGTTGTATTGTGGTTGGGAAGAGAGACATCATTCTAGAAGATAAGGACAGAGAGGTGTATAAAGTGGTCACAGCCAGAGGGCCCCTGAGATGGCCATGTCCCCTGGAAACCCCATCTCTCTGTTTAACTTCCTGGACAGAATCAAGGTCTCTGGCATCTCTGCCATCCCACATCAACATCCCAGTCCTCGAGCGGGTCCCCTTGGCCAGCTCCCGGATATTTTCCCTGACTTCATTTCACCAAGCACCCTCGAAAGACACCAAGCTCCCTGGCCCTCTGTGCCCCCTACTCTTCATCGTACTTTTTATATCCAGATACAAGTTCCAGGTAGTTGGTGGGTGTGACGTAGTTGTATCTTCGAAGTTCCAGCAGCATCTTCTGGGAATACTGAGCCACTGACCAGTGCATGGTGACGAAGATCTGGGCCACCTTCCTGTGGATCTGAGGCCAATTCATAGAGGAGGTGAGACAGAGCAAGAGTAAAGGCAGACAGAGAACAGAAATGGGCGGGAGGTGCAGGGGGGTGAGGAAAGGTGGGGAGGAGGGCCTCACGTTCTCCTGCGTCCCCAGGTCTGCTCCCACCAGATACTTCTCAGCCACCTCCAGCAGGGCCTCGCGGGGCCACTCTGAGAACCAGTTGATGGTTGTGCAGTTCACCAAGGCTGGGTACTGGCGGATCCAGTTCCTGGCGTGGGTTTCGAGAGGCAGTTAAGCCCAATCGCAGACTCAGCCTCCAGCGAGGGGCTTCGTCACAGCCCCACCCACTCCCCAGGAACCTAAAAGCCCCACCCCCGTGCCCCTGTGTCTCCTTGTCCAGGTTTTGCTCCCCTCAGAGCTGATTCAGTGCAGGGTTTAGAAACAGGTTCTGCGGTCAGAAAGACCCGATTCCACACCAACTAGGTGTGGCTCTCGGGGCAAGTGATGTAATCTTTTGAACGTCATTTCCCTTAGCTCTAAAATGGGAATAACAAAACATACTAACTAGAGTTGTTAGGGGATTCAATGGGGTGACACATGTAAAATGCTTAGCACAGAGCCTGGTACATGGTAAATATGCCATAAACCAAAAAGATGAAAAGATAAACAAAATGGTAACCCAAACCGCCTCTCTGCACAAGTTCTCTGTCGTCCTATTTTCCAATGCCCTTGAAAATCTAGTCATACCAAGAATGGATCAAATGTGGTGTATACACACGATGGAATATTATTCAGCCTTAAAGAGGCAGGAGATTCTGACACCTGCTACAGCATGGATGAACCTTGAGGACGTTATGCTAAGTGAAATAAGCCAGTTACAAAAAGACAGATACTGTATGATTCCACCTCTACGTGGTATCTAGAGTGGTCGCTCACAGAAACAGAAAGTAGAAGGGTGGTTGCCAGGGCCTGGGGGTGGTGGGGGAAATGGGCAGTTGTCCAGTGGGTATAGAGTTACAGTTTTGCACAATGAGAATGTTCCCGAAATCTGTTGCACAACAGTGTGAATATACTTAACACTGCTGAGCTGTATACTTAAAAACGGTTAGAGACTTCCCTGGTCCCTAGAGTGGTTAAGACTCTGTGCTCCCAATGCAGGGGGCCCAGGTTCAATCCCTGGTCAGGGAACTAGATCCTGCACGCATGCCGCAACTAAGAAGGCTGCATGCCACAACTAAAGATCCCATGTGCCACAACTAAGACCTGGCAACCAAGATAAATAAATAAACATTTTTTTTTTAATTTAAGAACTTCTCTTTAGCAAAAACAAAAAAACGCCAAAAACTTAAAGAAAGTGAAGAGACAAGCCACAAACCTGAAAAAAATATGGCTAAAATGATTAAATTTTATGTGTGTTTTTTTTTTTTTTTTTTTTGTGGTATGCGGGCCTCTCACTGTTGTGGCCTCTGCCGTTGAGGAGCACAGGCTCCGGACGCGCAGGCTCAGCGGCCATGGCTCACGGGCCCAGCTGCTCCGCGGCATGTGGGATCTTCCCGGACCGGGGCACGAACCCATGTCCCCTGCATTGGCAGGCGGACTCTCAACCACTGCGCCACCAGGGGAGCCCTTATGTGTGTTTTTAACCACAATTAAAAATTTAAAAACAAAACATAAAAACCACCTCCATCTTCCGGAAAAATAAAGAAATCTGATACACCAAAAGGCTCCCATGTAAGCAGCAGGAACGTGCTGAAGGAAACACAGGCTATGTCCAGGAGACGGGGTGTACAGGGCTGGAGAGGCCAGCGCTATTCCTGAGTCTCGCCGGAAGAAGGCACAGAGGCCAGAACCGGGGAGGAGGAGCCCGCGATGAGTGGGGTCCTCGAGGGAGAAGGCTGTAACAAGTCACCTGAAGGGGTCGCCCACGGGGCTGAGGCAGAGGACGATGTGCAGGTTGTTCCGCACGCGCTCGGTGAAGTAGGCGAAGAGGCTGTCCGAGGACTCGGGCACCTGCTCGGCGCGGGCCTGCTCTATGATGAGCGTCTGGATCTGCGTGGAAGCCGCAGTCAGAGGGCTGAGGTTCCAAGGGCAGAACCCAGGGCTGGAGGGAGGAGGGAGCAGCGGGTGGCGCTGGGCTCACAGGGTGTGGGTTTTAAAGCAGCTCGGCCCACCTAGCGTCCCGTGAGGGAGGATGGCAGAAGAGGAAGCACCACCTAATGGGGGGCTGGAGGGAGGGGGTGCTACGGCAGCATCCTCTGGGATTAGGTGAGAAGGGGTTAGTTAGGAAGGCCAAAGAACCAACTGGTAGTGGGTGTGGAAGGATCGCACCTCTTCAAATTCATCCGCCTTGTAGAGATTGGGGACCTCGCCTGAGCTGAGGATGTTGTTAATGTCCTCTAGGAATGATTCGTCAGCAACCTGGGTGTCCACAAAAAGGAAGGACGTGGCCTTGAGCTCTACCCCAGCCTGGAGATACAAACGCTTGATATCTGGGCCAGAGGAGACAGAAACACTCTTCAGATTCAGCATCCTGTCCCTCCTTCCCCTTCTGAGATTCAGGAGCCCTCCCCCAGCTGGCAACACATACATGACACCGTCCTGTACCCCACCCGGGGCCTGGCGCGGCTCCCTACCCGGCTTCCATCCCTCCTCTCACTTGTCATCACAGGAAGTTCAGGCATCTGATCTTTCACTCCCAGCCCCAAACCCTCTTCCATCTCAGAAACCCAGCGTTACCGTCTCGGAATTCCTGCTTTCGATAATGTTTGGTGACCTCAATCTGGAAGGTGATGTACTCGCAGATGGATGAGGCCAAGCGGGCCAGACTCTGGCGTCCGCTGCCCCCAATGCCCACCAAGAGCATGTTGCCCCGAGGCTGTCCAATGACCCGCACAATCCGTGTGACTGGAGGGTAGGGGGTAGGGGGTGGGGGTAATGAGTTGGTTGAACAACCTCAAGGGACCTCCAGGCCCTAGGCTGGGGACTGGGACGACTAAAACTGCAGTAGAGGAACCAGGCAGCGTGGCAAGAGGTTGGTGCCTGAAGCACTCGTAGCAATTCAACTCTCAACGTCCACCATCTCTGTTAAACACCATCATCAAGGAAAAGCCCACCCATGGCCACAAGCACATCTGGGGTTAGGGAGGAAGGCAACTTCTGAGACTTGATTTGGAGCAACCTGGGAAGAGATCCCCATTTCCTCGGAATATCCCATAACTGGGAGGCTGGAGAAGGGATGGGAGCAGGAGGTGCTCACTGTGTTCAATGGCCTCTCGGAAGAGCACCAGCTGCATTGGCACGACGGCGGGTGACAGGTTGTACTCATTTAGCGCCGTCTCCATGGCTGTCCTCAGGACCGTCAGATCCGTCAGGTCTTCGTACACCTTGGGCTCCCGCAGGAAGTCCCCTGGGTCATGGGAAGAGGGGGGCAGATCTCAAATGCCTGGTCCTCCCCAGGCTTCCCCAAAGGGCCCTATGCATCCATGGGACTTGGTGCCCCGCCTCCCCTTCTAACCCATCTCCTAAGGGTCTCCAGCCTAGAGGGGCCACAGCTCCCAGCTCACCAAAGATGGGAGAACGTTTGTTGGGACAAAGGTTATGAAATGTGAGGTCAAAGAAGGAGCCGAGTTTGTCACTTATGATGCCCACGAAGGCTTCCATGTCTGCCGTGTCAACTAGTCGGTCAGAGAAGACTCTGTTGGGAGGGAGCTGGGGTGAGATCTGGGAATGAAGAGGAGCGTGGCCTTGGGGAAGGGACAGGCGGGTGGGGGGTGGAGGCTTGGGCTTGGGAAGGCCTGGACCTGGCAGGCACAGCTACCTCACCTGAAACATTCATGGATCCAGAGTCGTGTGATGCTGGACTTGGTATCGTGAAAGTCCTTGCTGGCTCTCAGCATGCCCTGGAAAACCTAGGGAAGGGGCGTGGCTAGTGGGATGGAGGGAGGGAAGAGGGTCCCTCCAGAAGTTTTAGAGAAAGCAGCATTCCCGGATGGGGGTGGTTTGGGGTGTGTGGGCTGCTACTGAGCTCCAAGGCTTACTTTGAGGAGAGGAGAATGCCTCCAAGGAGGCTGTGCTGGGCCAAAGGGGCAAGGTCTGACAGAATTTCACCTTGGAGATGTCTCGAAGGTTGAAGAGGTAGTGGATCTTGGCAGGCGTGGGCAGGAAGCGCTGTACCACAGTGTTGTACACATCCAAGGTGGCCTTGGTCACCACATCCCCAGTGGGCTTCACCTCTTCCTCAAAGTCCTGGAGCTTCTGATTGATCATGGTGCCGAATATCCGGAGGATCTGCGACTCCTAGAAACAGGCTCTCAGACTCAACATTGCAGGCTCGTGACCTTTCACCCAAGGGGGGGGCTAGGGTCAGGGGAGAAAAGCACTTGTCTTGGGGGCAGCATTTAAGGGGGGCACAAAAAAACCTCAGAAATCAAGAGAAATAATGCTTTAGTGTAGTATTTAAAAATCAAGATTAATGCAAACGGTCCATGATGAACAAATACGAACATTTTAAATAAAGACGGGATCCGTATTGCTGGTTTTTCCTTTTGCCTCAGGCTCTCATGAGGCTCAGCACGGTACTATACTGACCTTGTACTTATTTAAAATTGTGGCATCTTGTTCATTGTGAATTTTTGGCATAAATTTTTTTTTAACGTTACATGAAAATATTATTTCTCTTGACTTCCGAGGGCTTTGGGTGCCCCTGAGCGCCTCCCTTGCCTCACCCCAGCCCTGGGCCGCTCCCAGCTCTCTGCTTTGGAGGCTCTACCTTCCTTGTCTGTTTGGTCCCCACTCTCTGCCCACTGGGACTGTTAGGCTTCACATGCCGGAGCCAGGCTACACTCTCACCCTGCAGCTCTCCTAGCTCAGCAGAAGCAAGGCTCCTGCAGAGAGCGGTCTCCCCTCCACGTATCATAGCTCCCTGAGTGCAACTCAGCCCTGGGGGTCCTTGGGCCCCTCTGTGATCTGCCCCGTCGTTCTCTGAGCCACAGATGGCTTTGCCTTCTACAGTCCCCTCCCCCAGCCCTCAGGATGCCCTCACCGTAGGGAAGGTCATGTTGATGATGTTGAAGCGACTCTGCAGCCTTGGGGAGATGACGGTCCGTCCACCCCCGGAAGGGCCCATGGCAGCCATCAGGAACATGTCCTAGAGAGCAAAGACCAGATGGGGTGGGGGGTGGGGTGGGGGGTGGAGACAGGCGAGAGGATGGGAAGAGAGGGAGCATGGAAATAGGGAGGATGTGAGAGGAGCCATGAGGAAGAGAGGAGATGGAGGGACAAACAGGAAGAGGGAAGACAGGGACGGAAAGAGCAGGAAGAAACACGGAGTAGAAGGGGCAGGGAAAGGTGAGGGGAAGGAAGGGATTTGGGACACTTTTACAGAATTACTAAAGTAATGTAATTGTTCTTATTTCATCATTATAATCCATGTTCCCAAATTGGAAAATAGAGGTAAGTTAAAAAAACAACATTTGATTACGTCTTCTAGACTTTCTCTTCTTTTCTATTTTAAATAAATAAATAAATATATATATATATACACACACACACACACACACACGTATCTGTGTATGTATGTGCGTGTTTTTTCTCAGAAACGTATGAATATGTTATTAGGTGAGTTTTGGACCCCAAGGGCCAGACAGATGAGTGCCCCAGATATCAGGCTGGAATGGCTGCCCATTGATTCAGGAAAAAGAAACAAGACATTCAGAATCCCATGGGAGAAAAGCCAGGACTGAAGGGAGACACCTGGATTCTGGGTGGGGAGCGGAGGTGGTTACTGAAACAGTGGGAGGTGGAGAGGCCTGGCGACGGGGTTATGGGCAGCTCTGGTTGGCATCAGCGTTGCCATGGGAGCAAGGAATAAGAGGCCTGGGAAAGGAGTGGAAGTTGGAGGACAGGCTCCCTTGGTCAGGAAGCACAGGACAGTCAGTGAGGAGGGTTACTAACAGGAATTGATAACCTAGGAGCCAGATGTGTGGGTCCTGAGAAAGGCAGGACACTCCTGTGCGGGGAGGAACATAGGCTTACAGGATTCTATCCTGGGGTCCCAGAGGAGCGGGGACTGAACCCATCATGGGCGGGAACGGAGGCCTGAAGAACAAATTTTCGGGATGCTTACTCGTATGTACTTGATGGTCTGCTTCGTTCGATCATACCAGAAGCCATAGTCAATCCAGAGGCGAATCAGCTCCAGGGGGGGCTGGGACCCAAACGTGTCCTTAGCTGGCATATTTAGGTCATCCATGAAGGTGATCATGCTTTTGCCTCCAAATGGCACATAGACACCCTTGGTTCGCTTCTCCACCCTGCTCTCAATGATGCTCTGCACATTATTGGATGTGGTCTGGTGAAAAAGGCACAGAATGAATGCTTGGGTCCCCCAGGAGAAATATGGGGTTAGAGAGGAGTGTCGACCAGGCACTTGGATCCCAAGGGGGAGCAGAGGCAGGGAAAGAGCAGGGAGCTGGCGGCCTGGCCCTGGGTCCTGCCACACACCTGCGCAGACATGTTGACAGTGAGCACTGACCACTGGCTGGAGGGCAAGGACTGCAGGACACTCTGAGCGATGGACGTCTTTCCAGTCCCCACGGGACCCACCAGCAGGACGGGGTTCTGGTTGGCCACCAAGGTGCTCACCAGGTAGTTGTAGCGGACAGTGTCAACGGTGGGCACCGTGATCTTGTAGAAGGGGAAGCTGGTGGGGAAAGGGACTGTGTCTCAAGATCGTGGCCCGCTCCTTTCTAACTCCCGCTTCCTTCTGCCCCGCAGTGTTTATCCTCCTCCAGCATCACCACTCTCTAATCGCCAAGCCTGCCTCCTGCGGGGTCCGGGGATCAGGCATTCTCCTGAAGGACCCTGTCCCATTTCCTCTAGATCCCACTTCCTGCACTGGAAAGCCATCTCTGCCTTGGGATCCACCCTCTCTTCCTACAGCTCACTTTTGCACCCCTCTTTGGCTCTCTCACCACATCGCCCACCCACCGCAGCCCCAAGCCTGACCCACCCCCCAGGTCCGGCTCTCACTTTGGAGGGTAGCGCCAACTCTTTGGGAGCTTCTCCTCAAATGATGTCCAGCTCCGCATCTTGGGGTCCACAAAATACTCGTACACTGTGTCCTGAGGAGGGAACGTGTGGCGGGTTACCAAAGCCTTCCTTTAGCTTTTCCCTGCCCAGAAAAAGCGCTCACAGATCACTGGGCAGAAGAAAGAGAGCTGGGCGGCAGGCTGAGGCTCAAGAAGAGTGTAAGGATCAGGGAGGCAGAAAAATAGGGCAGCTGGGTTTGAGGGCCCTGCCTTGTTGGGGAAAGTGCCCTCAATCTCTCGGAGGTAACTGTCGATCTTCTTGCGGCCCTCCTCATCCACGGAGGCACACACAGACCAGATCATGCTGAACACAAATGTCAGCTCTACCATGGAGACAAAGTTCTCACCATCAGCTGGGTTCACCTGGGTGCAAAAGGAGAAACGGAAATACCGTAAATCTGTAAGAGGTGGAGGCGTCTAATTTTGGCAGCTCATCACAAAGGCTTAGAGTTTCCCTCCCTTCCTGGTTCTGTTTGGAAAACCATATGGCTGTAGATAAACCTAAGTCAAAACATTTAAATTAAACCTACTAAGTTTCAGCGACACGGTGGGAAATTGTGTTGAGACTCCACTGTCTACCATATTGAATCCAGAATCTTTAGTCTGTCCTTCCAGCTCAACACACATCTCACCATCCTCTTCTCGGGGTCTCTGCTGCAGCGAAGAGGGGTTGTAACACCGCCAACACCATCCACCCATCACCCACCCTGCCCAGCGGGGACTGACTCTTGTGTCTCTGTGTTTTTGCAAAAGCCATTCCCTTTACCTAGACTGCCCTCCTCTCTTTGTTTTGTTCATCAGCGTTCTTCCCCCTACCCAGTCCTCCTTAGCAGCTGGGTGCCATTGACACTATATTACTGTCCTTTTCCCCTATGTCATTTTGCAACTTCACCGACATGGTTTTAATTTATATTAACCATATCAGGAATGGCACACACTGTTATAGATCTTAATTGTCATATAACTTTATATTAATAGTTGAGTGATCTGTCAATGTCCTTAAAGACAATATGAACCATTTCTAGGCAGTAACTTAATCTCAACAGAAAAATACTCAATTTTGGTCCTTACTCCAAAATTCTAAACCAAACAAAAATTTTCTTAAATATCAGTTAATCTGAAAATTTCTAAAACCCCTCATCAGATTAGGTGGGGAGCTCCTCCCAGCAGAAACAGTATCCCAGGGTCTTCCCCAGCGGTCCAGTGGTTAAGACTTCACCTTACAATGCAGGGGGTGCGGGTTCAATCCCTGATTGGGGAGCTAAGATCTCACATGCCTTGCAGCCAAAAAAACAAAACATAGGGGCTTCCCTGGTGGCGCAGTGGTTGAAAGTCCGCCTGCCGATGCAGGGGACGCGGGTTCGTGCCCCGGTCCGGGAAGATCCCACATGCCGCGGAGCGGCTGGGCCCGTGAGCCATGGCCGCTGAGCCTGCGCGTCCGGAGCCTGTGCTCCGCAACGGGAGAGGCCACAACGGTGAGAGGCCCGCGTACCACAAAAAAAAAAAAAAAAAACATAAAACAGAAGCAATATTGTAACAAATTCAGTAAAGACTTTAAAAGTGGTCCCTATCCAAAAAAAAAAAAAATTCTTAAAAAACAAACAAAAAAGAAACAGTATCCTAAGGCCTCACAGATTCCAAGACTTAATATTTCATTTTTGAAAGGATGGAGAAATGAGGAACCAAATGAACTATCCTCAGCTCCCAGATATGGGCAGGAAATTACAGTGAGACCCATTGTGTACTATATCTGATTTAGAGTCCTTAGTTTGGCCTCCCAGTGTGCATGCACATGTGCGCGCGTGAGCACACACACACACGCGCATGCAAATGCACACACGCACACACACACACACACACACACACACACACACACACACCGCTCGCTGCCTCCACGGTTGGTGAGGCCTCCCCTTGGAGTCTCTGCTCCACTCAAGCCTCATGTTCCAATTGTGTCTCAGACACACCATTTCCCTGAAGTTGTCCCGGGAGGTCGAGAGCCCTTCCTGCCCTGGTCCCCCCTCACCCCATTCTCCGGTGTGGCCAGGGCTGAGTACAGATTGCAGAGGGAGATGATGCCGCTGTATTCCGGGAGGGGCACCAGCTCGTGGCAGTTTTTCTTCTTAAAGGTCAGCATCTTGTTGATGAACTTTTCGAACATGCGCTGAAGAGGCTCTGCCTCTACCTGGAGTTGAATAAGCAGGGGCTCTGAATTATTCTTGTGTCCCCTCCGCAGGCCCCACCGGTTCCTTTCCTCTCCTCCATTCCCTTCGTACCTTTGGCCTCTTCTCCAGCCATGACTGAACGTAGGGCTTCCAGCCCAGGTCAGCGTAGTCAGTGTACACCACCCCGCAGCGAGACACGGTGGCTGGGGAGGCCGCTGCCAAGTTTTCCACTTCGAACAGGAGAGACACCTATGGATATACTTGGTCAGAACCTTGTCTTTCCCTCAGTAATAAAAACACCCAGAATTCTGATGCCCCAAGGTGTCTCTACTGAGTACCACGTGTGGCAGGATGAATAAAGACCTAAGCTTTACAAATGATTTGTTTGTTAAAAGAAATCAGGGTTTATTCAAGGTCATCCTTATGAAAAATCACTCTCTCGCTCACATTGTTTGAGCGGGTGGGAAAGGGTGGCCTTTACAAGAGCCCACGAATTGTAACTCTGGGTGCACAACGGAAGGTCATCCCTCATATGTCAGTGGCAATGAGGCTGCCTCAGTCCACACAGTGCGTCCTAATACATCGTGTTTTCTATACAGTTGTCCTCAGAGTCTGTGGTAAGACAGGCATTTCTTCTTCAGTCACAGGTTGCCCTGAATCCAGGCATCCTCCTCCTAGGCGTTCCTATAGAACTTCCCCTTCTTGTTGGATGCCCCTGCTCTTCCCCTTAGCCCTGCCCCAGGCCCTCCAGTTTCCACTCCCGAACCTGCTCAGGCATCGCGATGCGCTCTCCATTGATAAGGGTCAGCACTTTGTTATCGTCCATGACAGAGTTCATGCTCTCAATCCACAGTGTGTCCACAGGGCCATCGAAAAGGATCCACTTCTCATCCGGCTTCTCGTCTTGGTCGGAGGTAGATGATAAGGAAACCAGAGCTTTGTTACCCAGCCCTCCCTCCACACTCATCTCCCTGGAGACGCAAGCAGTTGCTTCCTGGTGATCTCCGCATTCCCCAAGCATTTTTTCCCCCCAAATGAGCTTTCTATCCCCAGACTGCCCACCCACACAGGAGATTTAGGCATCTGCTCTCCCTGCCCCAAGATCCTTTGGGTACCTGCACAAGCCGTCCGCATGACACTGGACAGGACGCCGTCTGTCCATTCATTACTGTTGAGGTCATATTCCCCATACAGCTCCCCTAGGGACAGTGCCTTAGGGTTCAAAGGGAACTCCTAAAAATGACACAGGAAGGGGGTTTTGAGCTGCCGGCTGACACAAATCCCAAGATGTCCCTTTATTTCCAGGTATTTGTATTTGGCCCCTGTCTCTCTCATCCCTCCCAGGCCGCCCTCCTGGTCTGCACCACCCTCCCAGACACCTACGCACCCCTGCCCCCAGCCTCACTGTCTTCCTGCTACTCAAGTCTCCTCCAGTGGTCCCACTGTCCCAGGTCCGTACTCTGACAATGTTGAAGTTGGGCTCTCCGGCGCGGCACAGGGAGGACAAGGACGACTGAAGAATTCTCCACGAGGCAGTCTTGCCGCTGCCTGTGCAGCCCACGATCATGGTGGAGTGGCGGGAGTTCTTGGTTTCATACAGCTGGATAACCTTGGTGAGGGTGAACGGGATGATCTGCAGGCCCATATCCCGAATCTCCTGCTCAATGGCCTCCCGCAGCTGAGAGAAGGGAAAATACAAGAAGCAGAAGAAAAAGGGTGCGGCTTGTAAGGGACTTTCAAAAGCTCACCGATACCTGGAAGGATAATGTGCAAACCATTAAAAATTGCACCAGGGCCCTCCGCACCCTGACAGTTGTTTGTTCCTTGGGAGGCTGGCCAATTGCAGAGTTGAGAGATTGGGCTCTGGAGTCAGCCAGCCTGGGGCCCCAGCTTTCAGCTATGTGAACCTGAGCAAGTTAACTTCTTTGAGCCTCAGTTTCCTAATCTGTTAAATGGGAGTAATGATGGTACTTCCCGCATAGGGCTGTTGTATTAGGTAAGATAGTCAATGTAAAACACAATGTCTGACACGCAGCTCTACACATCTTTTCTAATATCATTCAACAAATATTTATTAAGCCTCTAAAGTATGTGCCAAGCAGTGTGCTGGGTGCTGAGAACAAATTAGTGTTCATCCTATCGCAGAGCCCACAGTCTGGTGGGGGAGCCAGACATTAAACAAATCATCACCTAAGTTAAAAAGATGAAAACTCAAATTCAAAAAGATACATGCACCCCAATGTTCAAAGCAGCACTATTTACAATAGCCAAGACATGGAAGCAACCTAAATGCTTGTCAACAGATGAATGGATCAAGAAGATGTGGTATATTTATACAATGAAATATTACTCAGCCATAAAAAAGAATGAAATAATACCATTTGCAGCAACATGGATGAATCTAGAGATTATCATCTTAAGTCAGAGAGAGAAAGACAAATATCACATGATATTACTTACATGTGGAATCTAAAAAAATGATACAAATGAACTAATTTACAAAACAGAAACAGACTCATAGACATTGAAAACAAACTCATGGTTACCAAAGGGGGAAAGGCGTGGATAAATTAGGGGTTTGAGATTAACAGATACAAGCTACTATATATAAAATAAACAAGGACCTACTATATAGCACAGGGAACTATATATAATATCTTATAATAACCTATAATAGAAAAGAATGTGAAAAAGTATATATATATATAACTAAGTCACTTTAGGGCTTCCCTGGTGGCGCAGTGGTTGAGAGTCCGCCTGACGATGCAGGGGACACAGGTTCGTGCCCCGGTCTGGGAAGATTCCCACATGCCGCGGAGCGGCTAGGCCTGTGAGCCATGGCCGCTGAGCCTGCGCGTCCGGAGCCTGTGCTCCGCAACGGGAGAGGCCACAACAGTGAGAGGCCCGCGTACCACAAAAAAAACTAAGTCACTTTGCTGTACACCTGAAACTAACACAACACTGTAAATCAACTATACTCCATTAAAAATTTTAAAAACAAAAATGAAAAATAAAGAAATGCTTATAGAACCATGACCCACGTGGGTCCCAGAAGAGTGTGACATTTTTAAATACACAGCCAATGCAACCAAGTAAGTTCAAACAATGCAAGATTTTACTTGTATCTCTCAAACACCACTAAGAGGCCTCACCCCTACTACTTCCCTCCACTGTCTGAGAATTAGTTGTATTAGCATGTTTGGGTGTATTTGTGTGTGTGTGCGTGTTTAGCATCATGCCAAAAGTTTAAAATGTCATATTTTCTATTTACTCAGTTTAAAATATCCTGTAACTTCTTCTTTGACCCATGAGTTACTTAGAATTGTATTGCCTAATTTCCAAACATTTGGAATAATTATATATTGTGATGAATTTCTAGTTTAATTCTATTGTGGTCAGAGATCATCCTCTGTGTAATTTTCAATCATTTGACGTTTATGAGACCGCTACTTAATAATCCAGCACACAGTCAATTTTGGTAAACGCTCCTTGCATACTTGAGAAGAATATGTGTCTGCAATTATATGCATATAATGTTCTACATGTGTCAGGTCAAATCTGTTAAAAGCATTCAAATCCGCATCTTTTAAAAAAATATTTATTTACTTATTCATTTTATTTTTGGCCATGTCGGGTCTTAGTTGTGGCATGCGGGAACTTTCCCTGTGGGGCACAGGCTCTTTGTTGCAGTGCTCGGGTTTCTCTCTAGTTGTGGCACGCGGGCTCAGTAGTCGTGGCTCACGGGCTTAGTTGCCCCATGGCATGTGGGATCTTAGTTCCCTGACCAGGGATCAAACCCATGTCCCCTGCATTGGAAGGCAGATTCTTAACCACTGGACCACCAGGGAAGTCCCTCAAATCTGTATCTTTATGGATTTTTTTTCTTTTTTTTGGCCACAACACACAACTTGTGGGATCTTAGTTCCTGGACCAGGATTGAACCCGGGCCATGGCAGTGAAAGCACTGAGTCCTAACCAGTGGACTGCCAGGAAACTCCCTTTATGGATTTTTTTATCCACTTATTTTATCAATTTCTGAGAGAAGCATGTCAAGATTTCCCACTAGGGTTGTGGATTTATCTGTTTCTACTTTTAGTTCTGTCGATTTTGTTTTATGCATTTTCTAGCTCTATTATTAAGTGCATACAAATTTAGAATGCCATACCTTTCTGAGCATTGGCCCTTTTATCATTATGAAATGTCCCCCTGTATCTTTAATATTCTTCTTGCCATAAAGTCTACTTTGCCTGATATCAGTAGAGTTAACATTGTGATCAGAAAATGCGTTCTGAATAAATTCCCTTGAAATTTTTGAGGCAGATTTATGACCTTTACATGGTCAAGTAACCTAAATATTCTATGTATGCTTGAAAAAAATGGTTATTCTTCAGTTATTGAATGCAATTGCTGTCAATGTCTTGATTAACTCAAGATTGATTGTGTTGTTCAAATCTTCTTTAACAAAACTGATTTTTAGTCTGCTTGGCCTATCAGTTACTGAGAGATGTGAAGAGCGCCACTACGATTGTAGATTTGTCTATTTTTCTTTGAAATTCTGAAAAATTTTGTTCTATTTATTTTGAGGCCATATTATTAGATGCATGCAAATTTAGAATTGTTGTATCTTCCTGGTGAATTGAACTTTTTATTATTATGAAGCGACTCTATTTCTGGTAATTCATTTTGCCTTAAGATCTATGTTGTCTGATATTGCTACCCCAGCTTCCTTTTGATTAGTGTCTACCTGATGTATTTTTCTAGTCTTTGACTCTCCACCCTTTGTCTTTACGTTTTACATGTGTCTCTTGTAAACAGTATTAAATATTAGTATAACAATGTATATGATTCAATACATGATTATTTTTCCTTTCCTGCACAACTTTTTGGTTTTCCCTAGGGGTTAACAGTTGCTCTGGTTTTTTGTTTGCTTAGTTTTTAATATACTGATCTTTAACTCAACTCCAAACTCTGCCAGTTGACTAAGTCTCTCAAAACTTTTATTCTCACCAGGTATCGATTTCCTCTTCTTAAAGAAGTCTGGGGACTTCCCTGGTGGTCCAGTGGTGCAGAGTCCACCTTACAATGCAGGGGACGTGGGTTCGATCCCTGGTCTGGGAACTAAAATTCCACATGCCACGGGGCAACTAAGCCCACATGCCAGAACTACTGAGCTCGCGTGCCTCAACTAGAGAGCCTGCATGCCGCAAACTACAGAGCCCACGCGCTCTGGAGCCCTGGAGCCCACGCGCCACAGCTAGAAAAGAGAAAGACCCGTGCGCCACAACGAAAGACCCCGCACGCCTCAACAAAGATCTCATGTGCTGCAACTAAGACCCAATGCAGCCAAAAATAAATAAATCATAATTTTTAAAAAAACCTTAAAAAAAAAACAACAAAGAAGTCTGCCTGAACCTTCAGATTTGCTTCAGTTTGGATTGGCTTCTCTCTTTGTCTGGTACACAACTGTCATCCCGTGTCCTCTATCTTCCTCTTTCTTGGAATGCTCCTGCATTGTGGTAGAGCACATCCTCTGGTAGCTTTCTGAGAAAAGGATGCAGTGGAGGTAATTTTTTGTTTTTTTTAGAGAGTCTGCTTGTCTGAAATATCTCTGATCTAGCTTCCTATGTGACAGGTTGTCTGGGTATAGCATTTGAGGTTGGAAATAATTTTCCTTCAGAATGTTGAAGCCTGCTTCATTGTTTACAGAGCCAATATTGCTATTGAGAAGTCCAACATTCTAATTCTTGATCTTTTGCATGTCATCTCTTTTTTTTCTCCCTTTTTGGAAGCTTGTTAAATCTTCTCCTTTTCCTAGTGTTTTAAAATTTCACAATGCTGGGCCTTGGGAAGGATTTGTTTTATCTATTATGTCATGCATTTATAGATCCTTTAATTATGGAAACTTAGATGCTACAGTTCTGGGGATTCTTCGTGAATTGTTTCATTACTGATCCTGGCCTCCTCCATTTTCTCTGTTCCTACTTTTTTTGGAACTGCTGGTATTTCAGTGTTGTCTTTCCTAGACTGGCACTTGAATCTTAATCTCTTTCCCGCTTTGTCTGCTCTGCTCTATTCTCTGGAATATTCCTTTTCCAATAGCATTTCATCAGTACTTCATGGATACAATACCTTAATCTTCTCTCTGAGTATACTAATGATAGAATTATTTTAAAAACTTTTCTTCTCTCTGCATTATCTATTATTTTCTCCAGTTTGCTTTTTCCTATTTGTTTTGGCTGCTTTCATGTTAGAGGCCTTCCTCAGATGGGTGGTGAGCCTTGGTTTTCGGCTCATATATAAGGGTGGAGGACTAAAGAGCTGAATGGAAGCTCTGAGTGTGTGAGTGGGGCCGGTAGACTGTGAGTGTCACTGTAGATGATTTACCTGGGACTTTCGTGGGGACATTTCCATTGTCGATGTCTTGTTCGTTCCTCTTGGGACAGAGAGATTCCCCGGAGAGAACTCTTCCAATTTCCTGGCTGGCTGGCTGCCGGCATGCTGGGGGCTTCAGAGAAGGCTAAGGGTCTCAGCATTCAATGTGTAAACATTCACTTAATCCCCCATTTTTAATAGAGTTTTCTCCCGCCCTCAACTATACCATGTGTCCCCCAGACCAGAGACCTACTATTGTTACCCTCTAGTCTTCCACCAAAGTGGGAGAGGCACGGCTATCCAGGGTCGCAGAGAAGGGGAGACCTGCTCCCAAGACTGTTTGCTGCCAATCCTTCTCATTTCAGCTACACCTCCTTTACTCACTCCCCCCACCTACTCCCAACTCACAATTCTCCCCACTTCCAGCCTCTCAGGTTTGCTGAGTAAGTCACAACTTGATTCATTTATTTCCCATGTCACAATTTTGCTGTCATTGCCTCTCCCATTCTCCCCACCCTTTCGGGTATAGATGCCTTATTTGTAAAATTCTCTTTAGAGTAGTTGTAGCAGGTTTTCAAAAGGAAACAAAATTGTTTTTAATCCACCTTTTTATCTGGAAGTCCTCCCTGTGAGTTGCTGGATTTTTAACATTTCAATTATAATATTTTTTCATTTGTAGGAACGCTGTTGGTTCTTTTCAATCCTACTTTGTTTAGAAGTCTCTTGTTCCTGGATCACAGTTTCAAGCTCCTCTCTTGTTTCTTTATTTTTATTTATTTCTTTGTTCATTTTGCTGTGCTGTGCGGCTTGCCCTTGCGGGATCTTAGCTCCCCGACCAGGGATCAAACCCTTGCCCTTGGCAGTGAAAGTGCAGAGTCCTAACCACTGGACCACCAGGGAATTCCCCTCTCTTATTTCTTTAAACATATTAAATTTAGTTATTTCTAGAATTCTGTGCTGATTATTTTCCATCCTTGAAGTCTTTGTGGATCTGATTCCGTTTTGTTGTTCTTTGGCATCCCATTCATAGTATCTTGTTTCCTTGTGTGTTTTGTGACTTTTGACCAGAAGCTGCTCATTTTCTTGGACTTTCATGAGAATTCTTTGAGGCTTAAGTTGAAGCTTCATTATTCTAGAAATAATTTGCATTTGCTTCTGCCAGTCACTTGGGGGAGACACTAACAAACTGGAAATACTTTAAATTAAGTTCTAAATTTGAGATTTGGGGCATTACACATTAAAATAAATTATGACCAGGAACCATGTGAGGGCTGACTTGTGGTTAGGAAATCTCAAAGGAGATTTTGCCCCTTCCTCTCATCATCAAAGGTCACGACAAGCATGTTTCTTTACTGCATGGACCCTCGTCAGTGGTGGGTTTCTCATTTTCCCACTTACTGAAGGTGTTTTCCTTTGTGGACGGAAGTTTATGCATGACTGGGTTTTCTGTTATACCTCAAAATGTGGGCTGCTTCATCTCCTACCCCCAGTGCCTTATGTTCAACAAAAACTTTCGGGGAGAAATCCAGCTTTCTCATTCACTTGCCTCCCTGCTTTTACTCCCCCTCCTCATCCCAGGATTCTTTCTTTCTTGCCAGTTTAGCAATACATTTTAAAAGATGTATTTTTATATTTTTATCCAGCATTTTAGTGGTTTCAACCGAAAGAATCATTCAGGGTATCTAAACTACCATACTGCCAGAGAAGAAAATTCCTACACTTTCTAAAATGCTCCTTCCTTGGCCTCTTCCATCCCACTCCTCTCACATATCAAAGAGCTCCTAGCAGTCTCTCCTCAAAACTCCCTGAATGAGAAGACAGGTAGAGACAGGAGAGGGCTACCAGGTAGAAAGTAGAAAGGCCAGGGGATCAGCGGTCTCAGTGAAGTCAAGGAACTGATGAGTAGAAGTACTTGAGCTGGTGAGTCAGGGAGTAGGGAGTTGAGGTGAGAAAGTAGAATGTTTGAATAGGCCTGTATGGTTTTATAGATAAGGAAGCCCAAAGAGAGGCCAACTGTGTTGCTCAAAGTCACAGCCAGTGAATGGACAGCTAGTGAAGGGCAGAGCGAGGCCTGGAGGCCAGGTGTCCTGTTTCCAGACCCACATTCACACATGAGGTCAGGGAGAGTCTTGAGGAACAGATACCTTGCCGTAGTCAATGACCGGCAGCTCGATGCTGGGGAACAGATCCTGCACGATGGCATTGAAGAGTGGCACGTCCACTGAAGTTAGCTTGGCGATGTTCATGTCTCTCATCGAGAGCAGCAGAACCTGAATGGGAAAAGACAGAGACTCAGGCTCGCGAAGCCAGGGCCGAGGTACTCATTAGGCCCTTCCTCTCCAACTGGGTGAGAGGCAGGAGCTAAGAACAATGGATACATCCGAGCTAGTCTTTAGCGATAGCACAGGTGGAACTCAGGCAACACCTGAGGGGAGGGGCAGGAGGGCGGGAAGCCTAAGCTAGCGAAAGTAAGGATCTCAAAAACTTCAGTGAAGGTGCATAGGACCAGTGACAGTGGAGGTTAAGGTCCAACGGTTGTGTCCTCAATCTACCTCTTCATCAGACAGATCCGGCTGCAGGCGGCGCTTCTTGCCAGCGCAGTGCAGGAGGGAAGTGAGGGCACGTAGGCCAAAGTCATAATGGTCCTGTCTGGAGAGCTGCTGCACGGCCAGCGAGTAAAGTGTGTACACCTTCTTGGCCAGAATCTGGAGAACAAAATAGAGGAGGAAACAATCCATCTCCCCACCAATCCCTCTGCTTCATGTAGGGACAGTTACAGATCCAAGAAGCTAGGTCCTGGGACTTGGAGCGGCTGGGAAGGGCCCTGTGCACAATCCTAATGAGAAGATCCTGGGAATCGCGCCATCAAGGACCAGTGACACCACAGAGGGGAGACCTCCCTCCATATCCCACTGACAGCCATGTAAGTTCCTTGTAGGATAAGCTGATTATGAGGCCTCCAGGGGGTTCTTCGGTCCAGAGAATAATCACGGGAGGGAAATAAAGTGTCGGAGAGAAGAGGTTATCAGAATACCTTGCAGTTGCCAAATCCTTCCCCAAAGAGAATGATTTCTGCAATGAGGGTAGCATCGGGCACCACCATGGCAACTGGACGGAACATGGATTTAAGATTATCAGGAAGCTCTGTGCGACCAGCATAGCCTGGAAAAGAGCGCCATTTATTCAGAATCCATACTGCTTCCCAAAGACCTACTTCCCAATCAGTCCCATTTTCCCCATCCCCAGCTCCATCCCTAAGTCTCTCCCCAGCTCCAACTCTGAGACCTCTTCCTTTCTCATCTCAGCCCTGGCTCTTCCCACACCACTTTGCTCTTCTTTCCTACCCCTGGTCCTTTCCTTAACCTTCTGCATGGCCCTGATTCAAACTCAAATCACAGAGCTGTCAAGTTCCCATCTCTCCAAGTTCCATGTATAACTCATGTTAGTGCTAATAGAAATTGCACCTGTTTATCTGATTCTTTCAGTACCGGAACCCTTTCCTGTTTTCTCCTAGTTCCTTCCCCCAGAGCTGTTCTCAGGCACCAGTAATGAGAGACCCTAGGCCCTGCACTCTGGGGGAGATTCTCCCATTCGGCAAAAGGGATGGCAGACACACCAGAACTCTGGGAGCTAGTCCAACAAAAGAAGATGGCTAAACACTTTAAAAGACCAGGGCTACATGTATGCCTGCAAGCTGTTATTAATCCCTTTAGGGAGAACAGTAAGATTGCCACCCCTCCTCCCAGAAATGTGTCTGTTTATCCTTCTCTCACACTTTATGGTCTTTAGCCACATTTCACTTGGCTAAAAACACTGGCAGGGGGTGGGGGGATGCACAGTTATTTGCCCTGAACACTCAGTTCTCCCCCCAGGAGCCCCATCCACTCCCAGGCCCTTACCAGGGTTCATGGTGATGAAGATCCCACAGGACCACACCAGATTTATTTCAAAGCCCTCAAAATAGAAGCGGGTGAGGCCGGCAGCCAGGGCTGAGAGGATGGACAGGATCTGCTGGGCCACCACGGATAGCACTTCCACGTTGATGCGGTTAAACTCATCAAAGCAGCCCCAGGCGCCCATCTGTGGGTGGGGGGGAGTCGCTGGGAGCAAGGAAAGTATCCCCAGACTGGGAGAAACTAAAAATTGTGACTAACATATTCTCCCTGAAATGTTTGGATAGGAGCAGCAGCCTCTAAAATGAATGTGTGTGTGTGTGTGTGTGTGTGTGTGCGTGTGTGTGTGTGGTGGAGGGGGCCCCGTAGCACTGTTGTGGTTTCTGGCCAGAACTTTCCATCAGACAGGAAGGATCTAGGGGAATGCCTGAGAGGTGTGGGTGGGAAAGTGACCAGGGTAGGGAACTTGTGGGTGTTGAGCGACTCCAGTGTGCGTAAGTTATTGGATCCTTACATAATCTTGTGATTTTGCAAATAAGCAAAGTGAAGCTCAGGGAGGCGCAGGGACTTCCCCAGTGGTAAGAACTAACTGAGGCGATGCAGTGTCGTCAGCTACAAAGCACTGAAACAGATCTGGGTTTCAGCTGATTTTCTAGAACTAAAAGATACCAAAGGGGCCTCCTGGCCAGGCTGGCAGGATGCTAACCTGGGCCAGGCCTGAGTACATCCGGCCCATGGACTTATAGTCCAGACCCTCAGAGCAGTTGACCACGATGACATATATGCCGAGGGCCTTGCCCAGGTCCTTGACGGTCTCGGTCTTCCCTGTGCCTGCGGGACCTTTGGGGGATCCACCTCGATGCAGGTGCAGGGCCGTGGTCAGTGTCATGTAACACCTGGGGATGGAGGACAGGACTCAAGCCGGACTCCTGGAAGCCTTGGCTCGGCATTCGCTGCCCCTACCCCAAGCCCCCTGTTTGCCTCCCCACGGCCGACCTGTCTGTCAGCGGGGTGATGACAAGCCGGCCGGAGTTACCCAAGTACTCATAACCATACTGGAACTGTGTGTTGGTCTGGCGGATCATACAGTCGTCGAGATCCTAGGGAAACAGGGCAGAGTAAGAGAGGCGCGGGCTTGGAGGAAGACACAGAGCTGCAGCGATGGCCAACAGGAGGACTGGAAGCGGCAGGGGAGTTGCAGGGAGAAGACTGGGGGCTCCGTTTAGAGTTAGGAGGAGGGACGGGCTTACGGCCAAGATGGAAACTGGGGGTCACGCTGCACGTGTCCAGCCCAAACTATTGCAGCAGCTGCTTGGTGTCTTTCTGAGTCCCGATCAAGCGACACCCAGAGTGGGCACTCCCTGGAAAAGTGCCACTTGCCACTCCTTACTTGGCAGGTTCGAGAGAGAGTTACCAGCTGGATTAGGTGCTGTGATAGGACTAAGGGGTGGGTTGGGATATTATTGTATTTAGAGAACATGAATTTAGTTAAAGCATTAGGATCCGGTTTAGGGTACGGGAGTGGGAAGCTGGCCCTTCGGCACCTTCTCCCAGTAGAAGCGCAGTTGGCTGAGCCAGTCGAAGGAGTTGACGTCCATGAGACCACTCTTATAAAGCTTCTCCAACACGTCCCGGGCGTGGACTTCTATCGTCACCAGAGCCACAATTTTAAGGCGCATAATCTTGGTCAGGTTCCCCCTGATGGCTTCCGAGTACTTATTCAGTATTGACACCTGCGGAATGAGGTGCCAGAGAAGAAGGCGGCCTGAGCAATGCCACCAAACCCTAATCATGCCGCGTCCCAGCATCATTCCGCATCCAACCGCAATGCTGACCCCTCCCCCACTGCAGCTCCTGGCCCCCACCACCACCACAGGGAGACATACTTCTGACCCACCCAACCTCTTCTTGCTGGACGCCTCCCATAACACACCCTCGTTCGGACCTTTCCCACCAGCTCATCGCTAATTCTGACCCAACGTATTGCCCGCTTCCTCCAGCTCTAACTCCAGGCCTCTCCCGTCCTGGCAGGGCTCCCCACCTGCTTCTTCTTCATGACCTTGAGGATTTTCTTGTCTCCCCGCTCCTTAGCTGTCAGCAGGCACGTGGTGACATCAGCCGTCCACTGGATCTGACTGGCAGTGATCACCACCTGGGGCACGTGTAGAGGCTCTATTCCAAAGCCCTGTCCCCGGCCACACACACAGCCCGGCTCCCAAAACCCAGCTTCTTCCGGGACCAGCTGCTACTCCTCTCACTACGCCTAAACTGCTCTGAAGGATGGGCACGTGCCCAAGTCAGGAGCTGAGGGTCCACGGTGCAGGCTTCTGGGGCCGCAGCCCAGAACAGGGGGCAGGAAACCTGCCTTTTGTGCGACTCAAGATTCTGCCCTTAGGGACTTCCCTGGTGGTCCAGTGGCTGAGACTCCGCGCTGCCAGTGCAGGGGGCCTGGGTTCTATCCCTGGTCAGGGAACTAGATCCCACATGCTGCAACTAAGACCCGATGCAGCCAAATAAATAAATAAATATTTAAAAGAAAAAAAGAAGAAGAAGATCCTGTCTTTACACTGGCTGCTTCCTTTCGGCTCGGTCCTCCTTGTTCCCTCATTTCCATTGACCCCAGCTCACCTGGCCAGCCCATTCCTTCACCCACTTGTCCCTCTTGTTAAGAAACTTCTTGAGGGCCAGGCGGCAGTTCCGGAGAAGGTCCCGGAGGGTCACCCTCATGGTCCGCTCCACATCACAAAGCCAGGACTGGGGGGAGGTGAGAACAGGGTGGCTCGCCCTCAGGGCCAGAGTCGGGAGTCCCCAGAGTGAAGGTGCTTGGGAAACAGGACTCCGGGGCTTTGGGGCCCAAGAGAAGAGCAGGAGCTGGGAAGCGGCCGGCCTGCGTCCCCGAGGGAAATGGAGACTAGGGGGCAGACTGTCCGACGTTCGGGTGCAGGGTAGAGGTTAAGAGTTTTAGGAATGGCAGGTGGGAGGGCAAAAAGTGACTAATATCCCTTCACAGAGATGCCCTCTCCTCACAGAGCCAAGCAAACTCAGAAGAGTCAGCTTGCTTCTCAGGCCCTCGTTGCAGCTCACCTCCACAGGCCCTTCTAGAAGTACCGAGTGGAGGAAATCGACATACTCGCCGTCGCCCGAGAACATTCCCACCGCTTCCCATTTGCTGCTGGGTCCCCCGATCTGCAGAAACAGGAAGCTCTTGAGCCCTTGGAGGGTAATTTCTGCTCCTCCCCCCTCCCCTCTGTATTACCAATTCTAGAAAGTTCTGTCCCAGATACCCAGAATCGTTATATCCCCCTCCTGCTGGGAGGGCACGGTCCCCTCCGAGGCCTTGAACACCTTGACGTCACCATCCCTCCCCTGCCCTCCTTTGCATCATGGCCACCTCTACTGACCTTCTGCATTCTCAGCAATTTGATGTTGTCAAAGCATTTTTTGAGGTGTGGCTGCACAGCCTCTGGGTTGCGGGACTGGCCCAGAATCTCCAGGAGGTCATCGTTGGACAAGAAGTAGAAGCGGGGGAAAATATGGCGCTTGGTCTCTAAATACATATCCAGAGACTTCTGGATGTCTTCCAGGATTGTGTTCATTTCTATCAATGTGTCCAGGAGGCCTGGAGAAGAGAACAGTGAATGATATTTGGTGGCCCTTGTACCATTGCCCTGAGTAGATCTGGAGCCTCCAACTATATCCACTTTGCCAGCTCTTGAGTGTTGGGGCACAGACTGCCATATGGTTTTTGGAAGCAGATGCAGTGTCCCCAGTCACTCTTTTCCCATCCTCTTCATTAATTCATTATTAAGTATTCATTATACACTATTGTACGCATTATACATTACGCGTTAATTATACAATTCCATTAATATAACTACATCTCCCACCAGTCCTTTCCCACCAAAGAAGTGGGGCTCTGCCGATCATCCCAAGAGCTTCTGAAAATCAGAGCTTGTTCTGCACATAAACAATTCAACAAGTTAAAACATTAGATTTGGGACTTCCCTGCTGGTGCAGTGGTTAGGAATCCACCTGCCGACGCAGGGCACAAGGGTTTAAGCCCTGGTCCGGGAAGATCCCACATGCCGTGGAGCAGCTAAGCCCGTGCGCCACAACTGCCAAGCCTGCGCTCTAGAGCCCGTGAGCCACAACTACTGAGCCCACGTGCCACAGCTACTGAAGCCCGCGCCCCCTAGAGCTGGTGCTCCACAGTAAGAGAAGCCACCGCAATGAGAAGCCCACACCCTGCAACAAAGAGTAGCCCCCGTTCACCACAACTAGAGAAAGCTCATGTGCAGCAACGGAGACCCAATGCAGCCAAAAATAAATAAATTGAAAAAAAACCCCATTCGATTTAAATACATATCACACGCACACAATGAAAGGGGTCTGCAGTCACTGGGGTTGCCAGTGTCCCTCGTGACAGAGCAAAAAGGGCACTAGAGAGAATTCCCTGGCGGTCCAGTGGTTGGGACTACGAGCTTCCACTGCAGGGGGCGCAGTTGGGGAACTAAGATCCCACAAGCTGTGCGGCGTGGACAAACAAACAAACAAAAAGAGCACTAGATTGGGAGGCAGACGATGGCCATCCAAACTGCGGCTCTTTCACTTAATTAGCCTGTCGGTTAACCTCAGGGAGCTTTCACCTCTTTGTAAAATGGTAATGAGATCCACCTCAAAGAAAAATTCGAGACATAAGATAAAATGTGTTCCCATTTGTAGGTTCTTGATAATGTTAGTTTTCTCCCAGCACTAGATTTTTTTTTTTTTCTTTTTGTGGTACGCGGGCCTCTCACTGTTGTGGCCTCTCCCGTTGTGGAGCACAGGCTCCGGACACCCAGGCTCAGCGGCCATGGCTCACGAGCCCAGCCGCTCCGCGGCATGCGGGATCTTCCCAGACCGGGGCATGAACCCGCGTCCCCTGCATCGGCAGGCGGACTCCCAACCACTGCGCCACCAGGGAAGCCCCCAGCACTAGATTTTGATTAGCTGATCTCCTGGTCTTCCAAGTTTCTAGCTTTCTGAAGAAAGCATGGATGTCACGGAGTCTGAACTCTGAGGTGACCCTCAGGCCTTCAAGTACAAAGCCTACAGGCTGTTAGAACCTTTGAGCGACCACCTGAGTAGCCCCTGGAGACCACAGGGAGGCCCGGTAGCAGTGGACCACACAGCTTTGTTCTGTGGGTTCAACGAAGAGATGGCTCTGCTTATAAATTGTCCTAAAATGTAATTATGTCAATTATCTCAAATATTATTTCTAAAATATTCATGTTGTCAGTCAATTTTGCACATCTTAATACTTATATTTTACCCGAGTAATTGAATAATAATTTTTTTTTGATGTGTATACTTAAGGTTCTTGGGAAAATGAAGAATTGTTAGATTGGCCCTTGGCAAAACAAAGAGGTCCTCCGTACCCCATGCCAAAACTCTTCTCAGGACATGCACTGTAGGTACCCGTCACCAAACGTGACTTCCTGATTCTTTACGCCAATCGAGCACAATCAACCAGAACTCACTATGTGTACATCTCTCCCCCATCCCCTTACCCAATCCCCATGCCTACCAAAATGTCTACATTAAAGACTAGCTAATCTGATAAACCAATGAAAGTCACAATAGCTCATAGTAACCAAAGGTTTTCTCTGTGCCGTTTAATGTGACAAGTGCTTTATTTGCATTATCTCATTTACCTGCATCATCTCATCGAATGAACCAGCTAGAGAAG
This sequence comes from Orcinus orca, assembly GCF_937001465.1. Lineage (NCBI taxonomy): Eukaryota > Metazoa > Chordata > Mammalia > Artiodactyla > Delphinidae > Orcinus > Orcinus orca. The sequence goes on along the minus strand of NC_064577.1, from coordinate 12,139,291 downwards.
AAGAGTGACTCCTCGATCAGTGTTTCTTGAGGCACAGTACTAATGATTGAGCACTAACTTTACGCCAGACACTGTACTGAGTGCTACATACTCCTCTATTATCCTTACAAAGACCCTGAGAAATAGCTATCGTTAACCCCACACACACTACAGGTGAGGAAACTGCAGTACGGAGGAAGCAAGCTGCCTGAGAGCACACAATCGGTAAGGCATGAGTCAGAGTTTGAACTCAGGTCTGTCTGATTCCATATCCCATCCTCTTAACCACTACATTGTACTCTGCTCAAATATGTGTTGAGTTTAATTTACAGAACTACTATTTAATGCTTAGAAGAGGTGGTGGTGATGGTAGGACAGCCAGGTGCAATGGTCAATCTTTCAGTAAGTGAAGAATGTGGCCATGACTTCACATACGTATAGCGCCAGCTGAGGTTACGTCAGGGCTCAGACCTGGATAGTGGGTGCTCCGGAGAGCATTGGGGTCCTTGTTCATCCGGTCCATGATGTCTTTCCAGTTGCCGTTGACCTGGTCAAATAAGACTGATTCATTGGGCAGCTGCTTGCGGATGTCCTCTCCTAGGAAGATATTCTGAAGGGCCAAACAACTGGCGTGAGAGGCTGTTTCTCACACACTCTCCACACTCTGCTCCCTGCTCTCAGACCAGGAATGACAGTTGAGGAGAAGATAAAGAGCATCAGAACCAAAGGGCAAGATGCTCAAGTTCTAGAAGGAAACTTGGGATTGGGAGGCTAGGTATGTGGGTCCGAGAAGAAAAATGGAAAAAGAACAAAGGCTTTTCGAGGAGGGGGCTGAAGATGAGAGGTAATAACCAAGAGTCAGATGCCTGGGTCCCAGATGAAGAATGGCTTTGGAGGTAGGAAAACGGGGCCGGTAACAGGGCAACTATCTAGGTCCTGTACAAGTAAAGGAGTCAAAACAGCAGGTAGGGAGAGCTCGGGCAGTGAATCCTGACCTCTAGGTACATCCACTGACGCTGCACTGTGAGCACCACCTCAATAACTTCCAAAATGAGGGAGAGGCAGCGTTCCCAGTGGTCTACATCCTTCTCAAAGGCCTTGACGAAACGAGATGCCTTCATGGTAGACAGAGCCACCTGGTTATCTTCCAGCGCCTGAAATACTTCTTCTGTGCCTCTGCGGTGGAAGGTATCAAAACCATAGTCCAGCCCCACCTGCCAAGCCTCAGTCCCCACTCTGCAGCCCGGCTCACACAGCCCTGTCTACCTGAGCCGGTGATGGCCCTTATCCTTGTAGGGGACTATGTCTAGCTGAATCACATCCCAGGTCTTGGCGATGTTTTGTAATGCCTGCAGAAAGAAATTGGGGAACAGATCAATCAGGTATTTAGTCCCCAAGGGTAATAGGAGCGGGGAGGGGCCATCAGATGATGAAAAGCTGGGAGCCTTTGTTCCAGGAAGCTTAGGAAATGAGGGACCATGGGAAAGGACTCTGTCGTACCAGCTCTAGAGCCAGCGCTCTGGTTGCTGAGGCAGAGATCTCCCCAATTTTCTCCACATGCTGATCCATCCCAAGCTCCACGATCTGCTCCAAGGTGAAGCTTTCAGATTCCTGATCAAACTCCCGTTGGATCTCATCCCTGATCTGATCCCAGTGCCTGCAGCCAGGGACAAAAGGTCAGATCGGGATGCTGGAACACCAGAGCCTACTGGAAAGTATCAGCATCACCCCCCAGTGGCTTTCTCCCACTGGGATATTATGATTCCGTGTATTTATTAATTCACGATTCAACAGATATTTACTCAATAGCCTCTAACATACAATCTGAGGCACTGTGGGGAATACGGAGACTGAGGCGCTGACTCTCTGGAGAGGGAGTTAGGACGGACGGTTGCAGGTTCACTATAGATGATGCCTTGGGCCAACTGCTTTACATGAACCATTTCATTTTCATGGCCACTCTATAAATGAGGACCACTCTATACATGTTATTCCATTTACACATGCAGAAACTGAGGCTTAGAGAGGGTAAATAACTTAAGCAAATAAAGCGGTTAGGTGACACTTAATTGCATAATACTTATTAGAGAAGCATTGCCAAAAACATTATGCTGGAGGCAACACCAAAGAAGTAAAATTACCTACTCCTAAGTGAATAGAGAATTATTAAAACACCATTTATAAAATAGTTTATTCCAGCCTCAATGGTTTCAAAGCCCTCTTCTATCATGTGATAAATTCCAGATGCACTAAAAGAGGTAAATTTGAAAAGCAAAATTATAAAGTATGAAAAGAAAGTGTGTCTATACTTTCTGTGTCTATGGAGAGAGTGTGTCTACAACTCTGGGGTAGACGGGGTCCTCTTAAACAAGGCACAAAAGCAAAAGCCCTAAGGGACAAAAGTTATTAGGCTTGGGGCTACAACGTGCAAGTGTCTGTAGGACAGAAGACGTAAAGCTTAGCTCTGAGAGACAACATAAATTGAGGGGCGACGGAAGGGAAAGAGCCGAGAAGGCCGGAGAACCCAGGACGATGTGACAGACGGAGGACGGCGGCGGGCTCTTGGGAAGCCTTCTTCAAGGCGTGTGTTGGTGAACAGAGGGGCAGAGAGAGCTAGGAACGCCATGGAGGGGACAACCGGGAGAACCAGGTGACGGCCAGGCCAGGGGGCGACCCCCAGGAGCCGAGGGGCAGCCTCACCGCTCTCGAAGGGCAGGGTTTCGCAGGTCCGAGATGAGAGGCATGGTCCTCTTGAACTGCTCTATTTTTGAGCGAGTGGTTTCAATAATCTCCCAGCTTCGGTCCTGAGCAAAAGCGAGAGGTGTCAGAAGACCTGACCATCTTTCCCACATGGCCTCTTCCTCAGTCAGCCTGCCAGCAGCCCCCCACCCTCTCCCCACGCACCTTGTACTCTTTGGCCAGTCTGGTGAGGCGGCGAAACAGCCCGTGGGCCGTGGTCTCCATGGCCTCCGTCTGCAGGGTCAGGAACCGGCCGGTTTTCCACTGGTTCCAGTTTTCCTCCCAGTCTCGGGTGATCTCCCAGACTTGCTGCAGCGCGTCCAGCTCCTTCGTGGCCAAGAGCAGACAGGTGCATTGAGTGATGTGACTCTCGCCCTCCTCCTCCCTGGCAAACACGCAGGGCCTCTCCTCCTCTCATTCTGAGAAGCTTTTCCCTCCTGGCAACATACAGCTGCCTCCTCAGTTCACATTTCTTTTTCCTCCATTCTCTTGCCTTAAGAGAGCCTCAGGGCAGTGGTTGAGAGTCCGCCTGCCGATGCAGGGGACACGGGTTCGTGTCCCGGTCTGGGAAGATCCCACATGCCGCGGAGCAGCTGGGCCCATGAGCCATGGCTGCTGAGCCTGCGAGTCCGGAGCCTGTGCTCCGCAACGGGAGAGGCCACAACAGTGAGAGGCCTGCGTACCGCAGAACAAAACAAAACAAAACAAAACAAAAAAAAGAGCGCCTCAGGGAACAAGCACATGAAAAGATCCTCCAACTTCCCTTGTGGCGTGGTGGTTAGGAATCCGCCTGCCAATGCAGGGGACACAGGTTCGAGCCCTGGTCCGGGAAGATTCCACATGCCATGGAGCAACTGAGCCCGTGCGCCACAACTACTGAGCCCACGTGCTGCAACTACTGAAGTCCGTGCACCTAGACAGAGCCTGTGCTCCGCAACAAGAGAAGCCACCACAATGAGAAGCCCACACACCGCAACAAAGAGTAGCCCCCGCCCACCGCAACTAGAGAAAGCCCACGTGCAGCAATGAAGACCCAATGCGGCCAAAATAAATGAGTAAATAAATAATATATAACAAAAAGAAAAAGATCCTCAACGTCATTAGTCAGTAGGGACATGCAAATCAAAACCACAGTGAGATACTTCATACCCAGTAGCATGGCTAGAACCAAAAGTAAAGGTGGGGGGGCATGCTGGCAAGGATGTGGAGAAGTAGGGACCCTCGTACGCTGCTAGTGGGAGAGTAAACTGCTGCAGCTGCTGTGGAAAACAGCTTGGAGGCTCCTCAGAACGTTAAACATAGAGTTATCCTATGATCCAGCAATTCCACTCCTACGTACATACCCACAAGAACTGGGATCGGGAACTCAAACAGATACAAGTACGCGCACAGTCACAGCAGCACCACTTAACGGTAGCTAAAAAGTGGAAACCACCCAAATGTCCATTGACAGGTTAATGGATAAACAAAATCTACACAACGGAATATTATTCACCCATAGAAAGAAATGGGGCACTGACACATGCTACGACATGGATAATCCTTGAAAATACTACGCTAAATGAAAGAAGCCAGACACAAAAGGTCACATAGCGCACGCTTTCCTTTACACACAATGTCCACAATAGGCAAAACCCATGTTCAGCTGACCATTAAAAACCAGAGGGTTTAGGGACACCAACCCTCTATGCGATCGAGAGAGCCTGTGCATAACTTATAGTCTGCCCTCCACATCCGCAGTTCATCCGTATCCACGGTTCCCCATCCGTGGATTCAACCACAGATTGTGTAGTGTTGTAGTATTTACAACTGAAAAACATCTGCGTATAAGCGGACCTGCTCAATTCAAACCCATTGTTGTTCAAGGGTCAACTGTACGTAGAAAAGAGATTAGTGGTCGACAGGGGCTGGGGGGAGAGGGAATGGGGGGTTACTGCTAATGGGTATAGGGCTTCTCTTGGGGGTAATGAAAATGTTTGAGAATTAGAGGTGTTGGTTACACAACATTGTGCATGTGCTAAATGCCACTGAACCGTTCACTTTAAAATGGTTCTTTTGTTACCTGAGTTTTCCCCCCATTTTTTAAAAAAAAGCTCCTCGTGTACCCATCTTCCTGGCCCCGGCTGTTTCCCCAGGCCGGTTGGGACCCACTCTCCTGCCTCCTGCCCCCTACCCTTGGTCACCACGAGGGCCTTGCTCGGCACACCACCTTCTCCAGGTTCTGCAGGTCCTTGGAGGCTGGCTGCTCGATCTTGAAGATGCCCAGGTTGGCATGGAGATTGCTTTCTTCCTCCCGCATGGCGTTCAGCACAGCCCGTACGTGGGCTGTCTGCTCCAGGGCCGCCTGGTGCCCCACGTTGCTGGCGAAGGGGCCTGTGGGGAGTCCAAGGTGAGCTTCTCTCCTCCCACAAGAGAAGGAAAACGAGAGGGAACGCGTTGAAAGAATGCACTGAAACTACTAACTGCGGCTCGAGAGTCAGACACGGGTGGGACGTGAAAAGTCAGTGTAAGAAAACTGGAGAGGCTATGAGCTGGGCTGCTGCCTTCCAGCCAAGACTCGGCGACAACAGGAGTGTCACCGACAGACATGCCAGGCTCTTTCCCATGCTCAGCCTTGTCTGCACCTCCCCTGGGACCTAGGCTTTGAAAGACTGGGTCAAGACAAAGGGGAAGCCAGGGGAGAGGTTACAAGACGGGTACCTTTCAATTCAAATTCTTCCAGAAGGTTGTGTGTTTTCTTCTTGAAATCGTCAGCTGAGTGAATGAGGCCTGTCTTGAACTTCTCCTTGTGCCTCTTCAGCATTTGTTCACCGTCCAGCACAGCTTGCTGGAAGGTGACCCACTGCCCGCTGAGACTGTCCAGCATCTCCAGCACCTGGGGACATCACAGAGTGGAGGTGGCCCGCGAGCAGGAGCTCTGCCCACCCCACCAACACTTCAAAGAAGTCTTTTCCGACCCTCTGGACCAGCATCTGTGTCCAAGTTCCACATGCAATGAGGCCCAAAGAAATCGAGCAGTTGCTGGGCCTGAAAGAGATCCTCAGGGTGACCCGAAAGGTCATTCAAGTTAGCTTTGGCTCTCAGAGGCTTTGGGGCCTTGGGCCTTCTCCCCCGCTCCCTTCTCTGCTCTCCCTCCTGACAGCCGAGGGTCTCCGACGTGGGGCGTCAGTGTCCCTGGCAACCTGGGGCTGGAATGGGCCGGGCTCGGGTGGGTGGGCCGCACGCCTTAGGAACTTACGCTGTCCTGAACTGGCACCTCGTACTTCTCGAGGATGGTGAATTGCTCATGTAGGGGAGGGATCTGGGTCTCCAGGTTGGGCATATCGAGCTGCAGGGTCTCCATGAGGTGCAAACTGACCCCCAGTTCCTCCAGCGTCTGGGGAGGGTGGCTGATTCTGCAGCGTGGGTGAAGAGAGCATGGGCGGGCGGTCGCGAAGGTTGGGCCTACCCACCCCCGGCGCGGCCTGAGCCCACGTCCACCCGCCGTACTTCTCCGCGTTCTCCTGCAGGTAGGTGTGCAGCTCCAGGAGGTGCCTGGCCGCCATCTCCTTGAGCAGGGTCGTGAACTTGTTCTGCCACTCACTGCAGTGCTGCACCAGTGAGAACTTGAGGTGCGAGCAGTCCAGCAACACAAACTGGATGTTGAGGACCGTCTCCTCCTTCTGCACGTTATTAGCCACCTCCGTGTAGCTGAAAAGGCCCACATCCCCGCTAGGACGTCTTTTTCTTGGCAGACGTGCCAGATGCCCTGCCTGGGTGATCTTTTCCTCCCAGCCAGCAGCGCTAAAGCATTCTTCTGCTCCCAGGCGTCTCCCACTTCAACCCGTCCCCCAACAGACGGCTGTGAACATGTCATTTTCCCAACCACTGCTTTCAGACTCCTCGGTTTGCATTCAAGGCTTGAGAGGCTCAGAGATCTGGGCGGAGTTCACACTGTGCTGCTCACTAGTTCTGTGCCGCCAGGCAGGTTATTTAACTGCTCTGAACCTCAGTCTTCTCATCTGTAACCTGGTGATGGTAACAGAACCCACCCTGCGAGGCTGCTGAGAGGATTAAGTTGGCTGCTGTACATATATCCCTCTGCTGACTTCCTTTCTGGATACTCACTGTTTGGCGAACATGCTCACGTGGTCCCATCTTCGTGCTGTTGTCTCTGCCTGGAATGCCCTCCCGCTGCCCATCTCTGCCTGCTGATGTCCTACCCATCCTGAAAAGCCCTGCCCCAAAGTCACTCCCTTCATCCACGTCCTCCTTCCCCTGATGCCCCCAGCTGAAAATTCTCTCTCCTCTCATCGAACTGCCCCGCATTTGCATACCTGACTCACAGCGCTGATCACATGGAAGCTTGTATAAGAACACTGAGCACATCAGCACATCAGCGCTTCAGAGTTCACGCAGTGCTTCCACATATCCTTAACAGTCCCACAACCTTATGAGGTCGGTAGTGTAACACCTATTTCACAGGAAACTGAGGCCCAGAGAATGTGAATAACCGACCTAAGATGACACGACTAGTAAGTGGTGGAGCTGGGACTTCAACTGTCCTCAAGGTGCCACAGCCACTGCTGTTTCAGCAATATTCTTATCTTCCCTACTGCACTAGAGCCCTTGGGAGGAAAAAACTTGTTCATTTCTTTGTTTTTAATTCCTCACAACCCCTCATAACAATGGTGTTTTTTTAACAAATGAATGAATGAATGACTAGAGGACAAAGAGACGGGAGTTCATATCAGAATTTAAGAACCCTCTTCCATTTAACTCTCATCTGCGTTCTTAAAATGAAAGTGTTCACATCTATCACTTTTCAGATCCCTAGCGTCTCTCCTTTCCCAGCAGGACCCTGTGGTACTCCTCACCAAAGCAGCTTTTTCCCTAAATCTTGCCCAGCTCTTTTTTTTTTTTTTTTTTTTTTTTTTTTTTTTTTGCGGTACGCGGGCCTCTCACTGTCGTGGCCTCTCCCGTTGCGGAGCACAGGCTCCGGACGCGCAGGCTCAGCGGCCATGGCTCACGGGCCCAGCCGCTCCACGGCATGTGGGATCTTCCCGGACCGGGGCACTAACCCGTGTCCCCTGCATCGGCAGGCGGACCCTCAACCACTGTGCCACCAGGGAAGCCCTTGCCCAGCTCTTATCGGATCGCTATCCCCTTGAGAAACAAAGGTCCAGTGCCCTAGGTCCGGTGCTGGTCCTCTAGTTTTCTGCCCCTCCCCCAGGCTGCAGGTCAGACCTCCTCCTGCAGCGCTCCGCCTCTTCAAGACAGACCCTCACAGCCACCTTTGCTCCTTACCGAGCAATGTCAGCGTCAAAAGAAGAGACCGGCGGGTTGAGGCGCTGGTATCGACGAATGAAAGAGTCCTTGTTGATCTCCCAGATCTCCCGGTACATGTCCCAGGTCTTGAGGTAGTTCTGTAGCAGGGCTGCGTTGTTGGTCATGCCGCTGCTGATCTGGGCCTGGATCTTCTTGATGTCTTCATCCCGCGCTTCAAGACCCAGCAAAATGCTTCTCACTGACTTCCACCCCAGCCCAAGCTGCAGCCCAGCCCCTGGCCACTGCCCCAGAACCTCCCCTCCAACAGCACCTTCCCAAAGAAATACAGCTCAAACACGAGCATTAGAAAATGAAGGAGGAGGCCGAAAGTAAAAGAATGACTCTACTCTGTAGGATTCAGATGTCTCACCTGTTGGTGTCTAGGGCTCTTATAGCCCAGCCCCAGTCCCAAACAAGCCCTTCCTGGTCTCCCAACCCCAAACCCCAAACCCCTTGAGCCTCAGTCACCTAGTTTTGAGAGCCTCAGTCACCTAGTTTTGACCCCCCTCTGTGGCCCTTCTCCCTTCCCCAATCCAGCCCTTTAACCTGGGTTTTCCACCAGTCATGGAGATGACTGGCCCAGTACGTCTGGAAACAGCCCTGGTCTCTCCTCCTGGCTCTGCCAGGTCCTAAGCTTTGGCTACCCCTGCACCTGGTGCCCTCCCACTGCCCACTCACCCACGATTGTGTAGATGGGCTCACGAAGAAACTTGCACTTGATGAGAATTTCAGGGAGGTGGCAGAAGACAGAGATGGTGGAGAAGAGGTGGTTGCCAATGTCATTGACCACACTTGCCAAGGTCTGCAGAGTGGGTGAGAACTCCACCTGTGGGAGCACAGTGGCGAGGGCTTAGCACAGGCCCGGAGGACACCAGCTCAGGCCTGGGAAGGCTGGACACCGCAGAACCAGGCCTGGAGGCTGTAGGAGAAAGTCAGGGCCTAGAGCCAAGTTTAAGGATTGACGGAAACTGGCAAATAAAGTGTGATGATTTCGGGCTGTTGGGGGCAAAGTGGTTCCCACCTGTGCCACACCTCCCTGCATGTCATTCTTCAAAATGACAAGGACTTGGAAGAGTGGGTTGGGGGTGGTCTTTCCATCCCCATTGATGGCCTTGGACAGTTCCAACAGTGACATCTTCACGTTCAGGCGCAGGGCATCCTCCATCATGCGGTCCAGCCGAATCGTGTACTGCAGCCACTGCTGCTGGATCTGGTGGGAAGAGCAGGGGGAAGAGAGCCCCTCAGGGAAGACGAGGCAGGTCCTGGGAAATGAGAACCAGCCAACAGGGAGGGGAACGAGCTGGTTCAATAGAAAGACGGGACGCCGAGTCCTGAAGGAAGGAGGTTTGAAAGGCCGAAGGTTGGGTGAATCCAAGACTAGAGCAGGATGTTTGAGAAGCACGTGGGGGTTGGGGGGGAGGGGGAAGACCAAGAGAAGGGTCTGATGGGACTGGGGGAGCGGAGGACCTGCCCACCCACAAAGCCCTGGCCACAGGACCCCCTACCTCGGGGCCATCATTCTTGAAGACTTCATAGGAGTTGGTCATGATGGCCACCACATCGTGGTGCAGGCTCACCAATTTCTGCTGCACCACCGCCCGATGCTCTCTTTGGTCCTCCTCAAATTCCAGGTCCCTGTACACCCGTTTGCCACTAATGCGTACCAGCAATGTCTCTGACATCACTTGGGCTCGCCAGCCAATGGTCAGAGTGGACGCCTTGAACTCATTCACAATCGTCTGCACCTGGAGTCAGACCCCAGCCATGGAGGAGTTTCAGCTTGGGAACAGACCCTCTGGGCCTAATTCTATCCTCCCACTGTCCTCTAGCTAGAATTGCTGACATTAAGAAAAAAAAACTTCCCTAAGCACACTTCATTTCTTTCACAAGACTCCCTGGTCTCTCCACCACTACCCATGACTCAGATGTTAATTACCCACATGCCAGCCTTTCAGTCTGCCTTGCAGACCTTTAGGATCTAATGACCACGGCCCACCTTGCTGGCGTATACACGGCACTCTGTGATGAAGATGGCACTGGCCCCCTGCAAGGCCCAGTGCAGTTTCTTGAGCCCAGGGTGGATCTTCTTATCCAGGAACCGGATACGTTCTTTGAACAGGGCCTGCTCATCTGGGGACAGCATGGCAATAATCCTGCGCATAAGAGGAGACCGGTAGCTGATAGGGAGCTATCAGCTCTGACGACCTCTCCTCCACACCAGGACACTTGGTGGAGAACTGAAAGTTCCTGATTCTAGGCTAGAGCTTTCCAATAAAACTTTCTGCGATGACAGAAATGGTCTACCATTCGTGCTGCCTGGTACGGTAGCCACAAGCCACGTGTGGCTGCAGGGCCCTTGAAACGTGGCCTGTGCAAATGAGTAACTGAATTTTAAGTTTTATTTAATTTCGATTAATTAACTTGAATAAAAATAGCCACATGCACCTAGTGGCTGCCACGTTGGACCGTGCAGTTCTAGACACCCAAACAAGTCTGCCGCTCCCATCCCCTCGGACTTGAACTGGGCTGAGAAAGGTACCCAACCCCGAGCTAAGCCTCACTCCAGAGATGAGTACAAAGGGTGTTAAGCATGGCCTTGCTTGGTTCAACGAATCTTATGTTGTTCTGGGCCCATAAACCTAACGCCATCAACTTCCTTCCTAGAGAAGTCACCCAGGCCGACAGTATATATGGTCCAAGTGCCCAGTGGGGTGAGAGGGGACGTGGTGTTTTTTGCTCTCTACTCTAAAGCTAGAAGACAACACTGAAAGGGACAGGAATAATCGTAGGGCCTTACGAGAGAGCACGGGAACCTTTTTTTTTTTTTTTTTGAGATGGACAAAATGTGAAGGACGCATACTGTAGGAAATGGACAACATCATGGGGCGGATAAGACAAAGAGGGAGCATGAAGTGGCATTCAAGAGGGCTGCAGCGAGGGCCCCACCTGTTGTAGTCCCGAGCGAGGAGCAGCAGGTTTTCTCGAAGAATGCGCAGGTCCTCGGCGCGCTCAGCCACGTTCGCCACGTAATGCGGCGTCTCGAAAAGCAGCCGCTCCCAGTAGTCAATCTCCACAAAGAGGATCAACAGGGACCTTGGGGAGGAAGAGAGGCAGAGCAGCTGCGGGGCCGCCCAAGGGCGTAAACCGGAACCAACACCCGACCAAGAGGTACGGGGCTGGGGCGCATGGAGACCCTTAAAGGTAAGCAATGAAGCAGAACCTCCGAGTAAAGAAGGCGGACTGGACACGTTGACCTTTGCTCCCCTCCCCAAATAACCAAAATAACAGTAAAGGGGGGTTTTGCTTGTCCAAGGCATAAGCCCACAAATACAAGAAGACAACAACCGAAAACATCTGAAAGTGCAAAAGCAGATGGATAAGGAGAAGAGGAGTCCTCAGCGGGCACTGGAGACAGCTGGGAAGCCTCCTTAGAGGCCTGGGGACGGGTGGCTCCAAGTATCTCAGGAAAGGGGTGAAGGTGGGACTATATAACAGGAAGAGCAATTGAAAGTTTAGGAAGCAGCTCTACCCATGTCCCCTCTCCTACTCTACGTAGTTAAGCAAGTTGCCCTCCCTCACCCCAGCCTAAGACTGAAGGCTTCTTGTCTCAGGAGGCAGTGCAGAGACAAACAGAGGGTCTTTGGACTGGGAAACCCCAGGCCCAGTTGAAGGAGAAAGTAATACACTGGGAGCAGGGGTGGTGAGTCACCATGAACCCACTGAATGTTAAGATCCCCGCCTCCCTCTCCTGCCCAGAAACCAGCACTCTGGCAGCTGGATCTACACCCTCCGGAGCAAAGTTTGAAAGATGGTTCTCTGGGACCTCCGACCAGCCTAAATAGAAAAGCCCCACGGATGATGACCTCTGGAGTCGCCAGGAAACAGCGCACCTGGACAAGCCTGCAGTGAGGCTCCCAGTTGAGAAGCCCCCCTTTTCCTGCTCAGCAGAGCTGCCGGTCAGCTTTCCAGCCCCTGTCCCTTAAATATGGACAGACAACCAAGGGTTACAGAACACTGGTCTCTGTCTTTCCTAGCACAAAAGGTGGGAGTCAAAACAAACAGAAAAAAGCAACCAGAAGGGAAGGAGAGGGGACAGAGGTTGTGCAGAAAGAAGACGGCTTACCTGCAAAAGAAAAATAAACAAAACCACCTCGAACATCCTCAGAGAGAGATAAGAGACAAAAGAGCATCCGTGAAACAGAAACAAGATGCTAGAAAAGGGACACCAGGAGAGCTCTTAGAAGTTAAAAATGAGAGCAGAAAATTTTAAAATCAAAAGAGATATATAGGGCTTCCCTGGTGGCACAGTGGTTGAGAGTCCACCTGCTGATGCAGGGGACACGGGTTTGTGCCCCGGTCTGGGAGGATCCCACGTGCTGCGGAGCGGCTGCGCCTGTGAGCCATGGCCGCTGAGCCTGTGCGTCCGGAGCCTGTGCTCCGCAACAGGAGAGGCCACAACAGTGAGAGGCCTGCGTACCGCAAAAAAAAACAAAAAAATCAGCCTGGGGAATAATTTTTGTAAAATATTTTCTGATTTGTCCTCAGACAAGTGGTCAGGCAGTAGAGGTAGGACAGGGAAGCTGGCTGGGTTTGGTGCTGACACCCCAGAATGAACTGACAGGATGGAGAAAGTGCTGTCAGAGCAGGAGAAAAGGAGGAAGGGGAAGTCCCATACGCAAAACACGGACAGACGCCAATGTCCCCTGTCCTGCTCTGGAGAAGTCCCACTACACAGAGGAGTCTGCTGCATACACAGCAATAACACAGCTCTTTTCAGCCAGGGTACAGACGACATCTGGAATATGTTTGTGTTAAGTACTATCTGTAAGGCTGGTCTGGCTGTAAAACGTGGTAAAAGCCAATTTGGACTTCAGAGTTCAAATATTTGGGCTATAAGCTGGGATAACAAAACCCCTTGTGAGATAAAATAGGTGCTATTAGGGACTGGAAGGCTCCCAGAACTAAGGGAGAGTCAGGTAGTTCCGAGGACAATCAGGACATTTGAAGAGCGTGCTTATTTCAAGATCTTATCTAGACCATGAACACAAAAAAGTAAACCTGATAAAGTTATCTGCCCCTCCTTGGAGCCTTCAAACGTTTTGGAAAAGCTGAAACTGTCTTGGATGTCTTTACTGGTTTAACGAGCCCAAACTTTTCAAAGTCCTTCCCCGTGATCATGGCTTTTTTTTTCCCCCCCACACACATTATTTACTGGATTGAGGTAGTTTATCATAAAGCCACAAAAAATGTAAAGCAGCTTAAAACAGATCTCTCCAGACAACAGCTGTCTAAAGGATGGGGGTAACTCTTCTCTCTGGAAGAAGTGTTTCAGCCATTATTTGGGTTTTGGCTAAACCCAGGCCATAAATATTTGGCCCAAAGTTGTCTTGTTAAGCTCTACTGTAAAGATTATGCAATGGTGTTTGAGATAAATATCCGATGTGTCCCTCGACAAGAGATGATCACGGCAGACAGAAAAGTTGTCTCCTAAGTTTATCCTTGCTACGCGGGCACTAAGCTCAAACATCAGGTGGACACACCACTGTGGGGGGAAGGGAACAAGATGCAGGAAGCCTAGCTGAAAGCCCCCAGCACAGAATATTCAAGAACCTTATGGAAACGGTACAACTTCTAAGTACATCAGTAGTGGGTTGATGGATTAAATTACACTACAGCAAAATCGTGGGATGCTATAAGCCGTGGAAAATAATTATGTAGCTCTGTACATACAGAATGGAAAATCTCCCACACATATTGTTAACCTTAAAAAATAAAAAAAGCAAGTTGCAAAAATACTGTTTATAATGGGATCCTGTTTTACGTGTGCAGTGTGTATTTTTGATTACATGGTAATCATGGTTACCTCTAGGGAGTGGGGCTGTGCGCTGGATTTTCAGTTTTTCCTTTATATACTTCTACATCAATCTCTTTTCTTTTTCTTTCACAGTGAGCATGCACTACTTTTGTAGTTTAAAATTTTTAATTAAAAAATGATTTTAAAAATTAAAAAAAAGCAGCCGTATGAAATGGGTGGGGTGGAGTGATAAAAAATATACCAAATCTCTAACAGTGGTTATCTTTGGGGGAATTTTTTTCTTCCTTCTACTTTTCTGCATTCTGCAAATCTTCTAAAAGGATGAAGAATTTTATAATGGAAAAATTAAATAAATCATTTTGAGAACACTTTGAAAGTATAGAACAGTGAGGACAGTATGCTACTATTCATGTTAAAAAGTATACTTAGACAGACATACACTCTTATCCCTGGGATGTTACACAAGAAACTGGTAACCTTGACTCTTTCTTTTTTTTTTTTAAATATATTTTTAGGGGCTTCCCTGGTGGCGCAGTGGTTGAGCGTCCGCCTGCCGATGCAGGGGACACGGGTTCGTGCCCCGGTCCAGGAAGATCCCGCATGCCATGGAGTGGCTGGGCCCGTGAGCCATGGCCGCTGAGCCTGCGCGTCCAGAGCCTGTGCTCCGCAGCGGGAGAGGCCACAACAGTGAGAGGCCCACGCACAGCAAAAAAAAATATATATATATATATATATATTTTTTTAATTTTATTTCATATTTTTTAAAATTTTTGGCTGCCTTGGGTATTCATTGCTGCGCGCGGGCTTTTCTCTAGCTGCAGCTAGCGGGGGCTACTCTTCGTGGTGGTGCACGGGCTTCTCACTGCAGTGGCTTCTCTTGCTGCAGAGCACGGGCTCTAGGCGCGCGGGCTTCAGGCTTCTCCCTGGAGCCTGCATGCCACAACTAGAGGAGAGAAACACCCATACACCACAACTAGAGAGAAGCCCACGTGCCACGACAAAAGATCCTGCATGCCTCAACGAAGATCCTGCGTGCCGCAACTAAGACCTGATGCAGCCAAAAATAAATAAAATAAATAAATAAAAAGAAGGTTTGTCATCTCTGTAGTCAGCTGCCTTACATAGCTCCTTCTTTATTTCTCTCTTCAGCATCTTATATGGGAAGGAGGCATGGCTCCAGGGTAGAACTGTTCACTTACAGAGCCTCAAAGGGCAGGGACTTCGCCACTGGACACATTCCCCGTGCCCATCTCGGCTCTTAGCATGTGGAAGGCACTCGCTATATATTTTTGAATAATTAATAAATGGATTAATTAAATTTAAAACAGTGGTGATATGAAAATGTCATGATTCTAAAGCTGTAGATGAGGACATGATCTGACAGCCCATCAGTTCTCAGGAAAGGCCCCTTGGTGGCTCACAGTTTGGAAGGTTTCGCTGAGCCATCGCGGCCACCTAGTGGCAGAGCACCTACATCACTGGTTGAGTAGGTTACTGGGGTTTTTCTGTTTTCAATCAGTTTTTTTGAAGATAGAATGTGAAATTAAAATTAAGAAGTGGTAGTAAACATATTACGGGATAAGAGAGATTTAGAAGAATGGGGAGAGAAACCAAGAGATAGGAGTTAAACTCTGGGGAGGGTTGGGGAAGGGAAGGGCGCTAAAGACAGGACAAGCAGAATGGGAGGGAGTCACGGAGGGTGTTGTACTTGTCAAAGTTCACATCCAGCATGCCCGCCTTCTCCTGGTTGATTCGTAGCAATGGCGTATCCAGCCGCCGAATGCAGTCCTTGTCCAGCGTTGATGTCCAGTCTTGGAAGGTTTTTCGAACCAGTTCGTCAATGGCCTGAACCATCTGCTGATAGGTGTGTACGCTCTCCTCTCCCGTCCCGATGTGGGGCAGGAAATGAGCATTGGAAAGACACTGCGGGGGAAGAACCAGGGATGGCTGGAGTCACCTGCCACATTCCTCCGTGTCACCATCTCCCTGAGACCCCCATCCCCGCCCCCCAACGCACACACAGACACTCCGACAATATGTGGAAGACTCGGAGGGAAGGTGGAGCCCAAAGGAAAGGTGAGAGGAAGAGGCCACGGCACAACGAGAGAGGGAGTCCAAATGAAGAAAGAGAAGCACAGAGATTCAGCTCGAGGAAAAAAGTTGGGAAGAGGAAGTCCATCACAGGAAGTGAGGGATTTAAGAGGCACAAGGTCAAAAACTAGCATGAGCCCTTCCTCAGGACAGATGACTACATCTGCCACCCCCTGGACAGACCCAGTCTCGGTCAGGAAACCTCTCCAGGGAGACTCTCTGGAGGCAACCCCCCGCCCCTGCCCCCCACCCCACTCCCGCCCCAGCACTGGGCTCAGCCTGCAAACTCTACCATTGCCGCACTGAGAAGAAGTCCTGGAAAAGGCCAGACTTACGTTCATGACCCTGTCGATGCGACGCCGTAGGATCCGCACCCAGTGCGCCTGCCCCGAATGCTGGGCCATGTAGGGCTCCAGGTACGGCCACTTCTTGCTCAGCTCACGGTTCACGAGGGCCAGTTCGCTATTGAACAGCATGTAGAGATCCACCGCCTTCTTGTCATATGTTCGCTTGATAGTCTGATGAAGGAGAGGAAGTGGACAACACACCCAGGGATGCGGGTTCCCTGCAGCTCCACCCTGGAGGAAAGCTACACCCCTGCCGTGGGAGTCCCGCTCCCAAGGCACCCGGGCACTGGGGGAACAGCGGAAGAAAAGAGGCACTGGCCATTCAGGACATGGGACAGAGCATGAACGGAGGTTGGATGGTGTCTGGAAGGACCAGGAGGAACTGAAGGAAGGCAGAAGAGAACCAGGGGTGGAGGAAGCAAGCGGGCAGCCACACCTCTCGGGCTGCAAGCCTGCGGAAGGTGTCCAGCAGTAGCACCCCGTGCTCCACGTCGCGGACTAACTCGAAGGCGGAGCTGATCAAGTTCTGAGTCATCACCTCCAGGTCCTTGACTCCAGCCCGGAACCTGCACCGTTAGAGGCATGTTGAAGGGTGGGTGCCCTCGCCTGCCCCCAAGGACATCCCCTGAGTCAGACTTCCATGCGTTATGTACCGAGGGCTTCCTAGGCACCAGGCACTGAGTGTTGTACACGCATTAGTCCATTTATCCCTCAGAACAGTGCAGTGAGGTAGGCTTTATCACTAACCATATTTTATAGATGAGGAAACAGAGGCCCCAGCTGGTAGAACAATGTACGTAACTAGTTTGTGGCAGAACCGGGATCCAAGCCCAGGAAGGCTGACTCTGGAACCCTGAGTCTGAGCCACCACCTCCTTCCTAGCACTTCCCCTGCCCTCCCCAACCCTGACCTGTGGCCTCCACGCTTCCCCAGTACACTCTGCTCTCACCTCCCTGACCTCCCTTCCCTGCTCAAGCCTGGGGGCCTGCCTGTGATGCTCTCACCTATTGTAGTCTTCGTGCCAAGAGGTGTTCTTGACGTCCAGGATGCCCCCGCGAACAGCTCGCAGCACGTGCAGGTTTTTGTGGAAGATGTCCTCAATCTCCAGCAAGTTCCGTGTTATCTGGGGCCCCTGGGCGCCAGAGAAGCAGGGAAGGGGACCTTGCTTGCCATCTTCCCAGCGGGCAAAATGGAACTGACAGTCACATACCTGCAAAGAAGTCAGCGTGAGGCTTCCCGCCCTCCTTTCTGAACCTCTCTGTCCTGAGCTCTTTGGTTTAGCTTTAAATGGCTAAAAACTAAGGAGCACCAACCAGATACAAGGGGCTACCGGGGTGCATTTTAGCTGCAGAATGAAATATGAGATACTAAGGCAGTGATAACAGGCCAAAGTCTCAAAGCACGGGATGGTGGTCAGGCACACAGTCATGTGAAAAGAACCAAAGCAGCAAGTTCTAGGTGTAGCCTCAGCCCCAGCTCCCCCAGCTCCTGGAGCGTCTGCTGTTGGCTTTGAGTCTCCTTCCCTGACCGTCTTCCCACCTCGATAAGGTCCTTGCAGCGTTGCACAAAGGCATCGACCTGGGCAAATATGCTGGTCTGGTCTAGGACCCAGCCCCAGCGGGAGAACCTGTCGGAAGAAAGACTGACCAGTCAGAAGCGGGAACACGAGGCATTAACCAACCTGCCCAGGCCAGGCTAGAAACATGAGTCCTAGTTCAGGGGGAGCCTTAGAAAATGAGACCCCAAGAAACAGTTTTCCTGAACCCCAAGAGAAGAGACTCAAGGTGAGGAGAGCCAGAGAGGAAACAAAAACATCTCAGTTCTAAGAGAAGGTTTACACACAATGGAATTTTAGACTTCAGGGCCAAGAAAGGAGGAAAACACCAGGAGGGATTCCTGGGATCAGGGAGAAGGTTATTAGAGTTAGGAGGACCTACGGCTGGGAGCTAGAATACCCGAATCCACAGAGAAAACTCGGACCCATGTAAAAACTCGAGAAAGATATAATCCATAGGCTTAAAGTGCAAGCAAAAGGACTCAGAATCTACCCGCTATAGGAACGACAAGGTGGGTGACACACAGGATGTTAGGGGAGGCCCGTCGTACTGGGTATGCATCTGCACAGCCTGTAGGTAGTGGTCTCTCCAGGCGTGACAACAGGAGATGCAGCCTTGTAGGTCCTCCTTGCTAGAAATGACGTATCCCTCAAAGATCCGGTCCAGGGAGATGGCATGGCAGCACAGGCGGATGATCTCATTGCTCATCTGCAGAGGGGGTCCCAACAGCCTCAGTTCACAGCCTTAGTTGCACCCCACCCTCTCTCAGAGTCCCCAAGACCACGCCTCAGGTCTCAGCCTCCTACTTCTGGATTTGCCTCCCGATACCCCTCTCGCCCCTGGTCCTCCACTGCTGGCGTGGCAGCACCTCTGGGTTCCACCTCCATTGCCTGCCTCAGACCAGCTCTGCAGCTGCATTTCTAGCCAGCGATCGGCTCAGCACCCCTGCCCCACTCTTTGGCTCCACTGCCCTCCAGGAAGTGTGCCGGCTTCTGCTCCTCAAAAGTCGGTGTTCTTGGGCTTCCCTGGTGGCGCAGTGGTTGAGAGTCCGCCTGCCGATGCAGGGGACGCGGGTTCGTGCTCCGGTCCAGGAAGATCCCACATGCCGCGGAGCGGCTGGGCCCGTGAGCCATGGCCGCTGAGCCTGCGCGTCCGGAGCCTGTGCTCCGCAACGCGAGAGGCCGCAACAGTGAGAGGACTGCGCACCGCAAAAAAAAAAAAAAAAAAAAGTCGGTGTTCCTTCCTGAATCTGCCTCTCGCCCACTGCGAGTTCCATCTTTGGAAACGAGAAAGAGTGGGTCTTCCCCTTCCATACAGCTCTGCCTGGGAGTCTGTCCTTCGTGCCCCCCTCCCGCCCTGCACTCCATCTACGCCTCTTTGCAAAGCCCCTCTTCCCGCCTGGGCTACGTCCGTCTGGAAGCAAAATGTCCAGTCCAGGCCCCAACTCCAAGCATCACTATAGTTGATGATGCAGGCAAAAACCTGTGGTCTCCGTCCGACCTGAAGGGCATTCCTCACTACCTTTTCACCGCATATGTCTGCTGGTGAATTCCGCCTTCTCCAGAAATCTGCGTCCTATTAACACAGCCACCCCCTCATGACCCTCTGTCCCACCCTCTGCAGGCACACACCTTCCGGAAGAGGGAGGTCAGTCTCTCCCGAGTGTTGTAGTGGGGAGAGTTGACCCAGATGATGCGGATGAGACTGATGAGCCTGGGGAGTTTACTAGAGATGTCCTTAGGCCTCATGAAAGCCAGCTCCTGGTAAGGTTCCTTCAGGATCGACAAAAAAGTCAGGTTTGACTGTGCTTGACGAGATCCATCCTGGCAGTAAAGAGAAACCAGGAGAAGGCTTACCCCCTGGAAAGAACTGGTTCAAGGCGAGCGCTTTTGATCCTCCTCAAACCCTACCCCGACTTGCTTCTCCCGGGAAGCATTCCCAATTAACCCTACCTGGTGCCAATCACCTCAGGTCTCTGCCACCCTTCAGGACCAGAGCTTGAACATACCTACTTTTATTCACTTACTAGTTTCTACAAAAATATTTTTATGTCTTTTCTCATGTGTGAGTCCCATCTCTCCCACTAGACTGGGAATTCCCCAAGCTCAGGTTTTGCGTCTATTTCTCTAGTTTTTCCCCTTGAACTCTTAACTCTGCACAAAGGAGACGCTCAATAGGTGTTGATCAACTGACTGGATATCACTCTCATTCAGCCCAGTGGCTGTCACCCAGGCCCCTTCACTGCCCTGTTCTCAACGAGGGTTTTAGACTTCTCCACCTAACGGTGGCTCAGTTCCCTCAATACCAGCTTCAGATCCCACCTAGGAAGACAGGGCCTCTCTCTCTGTATTCTGCAGACCACTCTGATCTCTGTGCGTCAGCTTGTCATATAATACCAAATTTAATTTTTTTTTTTTTTTTTTTACCAAATTTAATTTTTTAAACGTGTTTCTCTTGCAGCTCTCTCGGCTGAACCGCGTGGGTGTGTCTTTGACCCCAGGCCATCTAGCCATCTCTTTTGTGTAAGTCTTATTTCTCAGCTGGACCGTATGGGTTGGGCTCAGAGAGGGCACTCAATGTCATACACTTGTTGAGTAACCAGAAGTCTCCCTAACTAAACTATAAGCTCCTTGGGACCTTGTGTTCTACCACTTTTATACTCTCCCACAAGTCCAAGTCCAAGCACTGGGTGCATCTATCTTTGCCTTTGATGACTATGTTGACTCTCTCTTCTTAGCACCTTACAGTGTACCAACTGCTGTCTACTTTCTGGCAAGCCTCCATCCTTCGATCCACTCACAGACCTGTATCTGCTGGGCCAGCTTCATAAAGGGCGCCAGGTAGGATGACTTGGCAAGACTCAGGATGGACTCGACGTGTTTCACTCCCGGCTTCACCAGCTGTTTGCTGATGCCAGACAGGTCCATGCATCGGTTGCGCCAGAACTCAATCTCCTCCAAAGGACCTAAATTTTCTCCTGTGTCCACAGTTTCCTGGGCACTGAGCACTTCCTTTATCTGCCGTGTCCAGTGGATCATGGTGGCTGCCGGCGAGAGGACAAAACCTCTGGCGTTTCTTTGCAGTACTCCCCAGTTGTGTCCTTCCCTGTTCCCCCTACAGAGCCCTCCTAACCCAACTCCTGTCCCAGCCTCTGGGCTGCCCCCCACCTCTCCCCTAGGAGCCCTGACACATGGGCAGTGCCAGCCACTCACTCTCCAGTTGCTGTACCAGATCTTTGTCTTTAACCACCGCCTCAGGCTTCATGTTCATGGCCTCTGTAGGGATGTAGAGAACAGTGTGCCCCTCCAGTTTGTACCGAGTATCTAAGGAAAGGAAAGGACCATGAGAGTTCACAGAGGGCGATGGGTGTATGCCACCCCACTTCCAACCGTGGTTGATGATCTGGGGCCCAGGAAGTATACGCATTTCAGGAGAGCAGGCAGGAGAAACTAAGACTCATGCTTTTTTGATACCAAGCGGGAAAATGACAGAAGGCAGAGATACCTCACTGAGATATAATAAGAGATTGTCATAAAATATGGTCAAAGATCTATACCATGCCCTCAACACTCTCTTCTATGACACATGTACTCCCCCTACTGCCCGCCCCCATCTCCCCTTACCCTACATGTACTCTTGGAAATTTCCAACTCTGAGCAGGTCTGGCCAACTGTTCTACAGCAGGAAACTCTACCTGGATTAGAAGGCAAACTCTGTACCCTGTTCCACTCATTCAGCAAACACATTCCAAGCACCTACTCTGTGCCAAGCAACGCGGGTACTCAGGATCAATCTTCCCCCCTGCCTCACTCTCTCTGCTGTTGGTGGGGACGGGGGAGAAAGCAGGCATTCCAGTCTTTCCACTCACCTGTCAGGCAGGCCAAGAACCTGTGCAGGTGAGAAGCAAAATGATTTCGAATGCTCTCGGGCCAGGTTGTGTTTGTAAAGATCTGAGGGGCAAAGACGCCGTCGAGCAGCCGAAGCAGGGCTGGGATGTAGGAACCCCGCACTGTCCCAAAATGCACAGTCGCCTCAAAGTTCTCTGGAGTGATGGGAACTGGCGCTTGGCGAATGAAGTAGACAATCTGGTTCTGGGTCTGCATGAAAGACAGTAGATCAGACTTCAGGGTCCAGGCCCAGCCATGATCCCCAAGGGAATCTGAGGCTCCAATCATGAAAGCCTGGCTGAGTTCTTCGTCGCCTTCCCTTAGTGTATCCAATCCTTCTCCAAATATAAGCAACATGAGGTGCTTCCTGTTCTTGTCAGGGACATAACAGAGTCTGTATACAGAGATGTGGGGAGGAAATGGAGAGAGCATGCCTTGAGGGTAGGGACTGTGTATTTTGTCCAACTTGGCTCCAGACCTAGCACAGTGACGGGGACATATTAGATGCTCCATAAATGATGGATGGATGGATAAATGGAAAGAAAAGGATATAGGAAAACCAGAAAGGAGAAGGACCTAAAGTAAGAGACAACTGTCTAGGGTTTTCCATTTCACTTGCATATACTTTTCCCCCAATTTTTCACTTATCCTTCAGTTGTGTTTATGCTGAGTTTTTGTTGTTGTTTACATTCAGAAATGTATAACTTTCCTGTTGTTAAAACTTCTTAAAGTTTCTGACTTATACATGCTTAGAAAAGTCATTCCCACTCTAAGATCAGATTCACCTGTCTTTTTTTCTTTAGTACTTTTGTAGCTACTCTTTATACTTGATTTAACTTTAAAAACTGAAAATAAAATGCAAAGAAGAAATTCATAACCATTCATCTTCCCACTACCCAGAATTAAATTTTGGCATTTTTTTTTTTGTTTTTGGTTTTTTTTGTCCATGCCATGCGGCATGTGGGATCTTAGTTCCCTGATCAGGGATCGAACCTGCGCCCCTGCATTGGACGCACAGAGTCTTAACCACTAGACTACCAGGGAAGTCCTTGTATTTCTTTTTGTAAAAAAAAGCTTAACAATTATTATTTTTGTTAAAAATGATATGTTAATTATAAATAACTGAAACAATGCAGAAAAGTACAAAGATAAAAGTTTAAATGTCATCTAAAATTCCACCACCCAGACATTAATTATGATCATTAGAGAAAATACTATTCCAGACATCTCTCTCTCTCTCTCTCTCTCTTTCTCTCTCTACCTATCTATCTATATATATATATACAGGAAAATAAATTAAAATAGTTATTTCAAAATAGGATCATGCTATTTTTTTTTACATATAATTTATTTATTTTTGGCTGCATTGGATCTTCGTTGCTGTACACGGGCTTTCTCTAGTTGCGGCAAGCGGGGGCTTCTCTTGTTTTGGGGCACAGGCTCTAGGCATGCGGGCTTCAGTAGTTGTAGCACACAGGCTCAGTAGTTGTGGCTTGCAGGCCCTAGAGTGCAGGCTCAGTAGTTGTGAGCACGGGCTTAGTTGCTCTGTGGCATGTGGGATCTTCCTGGACCAGGGCTCAAACACGTGTCCCCCGCATTGGCAGGCGGATTCTTAACCACTGCGCCACCAAGGAAGCCCCAGGATCATGCTATTTGTAATTAAAAGTATTAAATTTAATTTTACTTGGATTTAATAGAATAAAAACATATTGATGTGAATATAGTAAGTGGTTGAGCTTCAAATAAATGTTTCTTTATCTCTAAGAGAGATTTCTTCCTAAAAGACCCCTTTCTAAGGTCATAAGAAAGCTTATGAAAAATATTAAGAGGTTAGGACTTCCCTGGTGGTGCAGTGGTTAAGAATCCACCTGTCAATTCAGGGGACATGGGTTCGAGCCCTGGTCCGTGAAGATCCCACATGCCGCGGAGCAACTAAGCCTGTGTGCCACAACTACTGAGCCTGCGCTCTACAGCCTGGGAGACACAACTACTGAACCCGTGTGCCACAACTACTGAAGCCCACGTGCCTACAGCCCATGCTCCACAACAAGAAGCCACCTCAATGAGGAGCCCACACACCGCAACAAAGAGTAGCCCCTGCTCGCCGCAACTAGAGAAAGCCCACGTGCAGCAATGAAGACCCAATGCAGCCAAAAAATAAATAAATAAATGAATAAAAAGAGGTTAGTTTTCTCACTGCCTCCCAATTTTAAGTTCAGTTGACTCGCTGCTTTGAACGACAGGAACATTGGCATCCTCTTACTCTCTTGCATTCTCTCACCACTTCCCAATTTTTGTTATACTATTATTTTTTACATTGTCCAGGTTGATAACATTCACATTCAATAACATAACCATAATTCCCATGGTTATTTAGTATTAGTTCTTTATTTAAATGAATTGAATATTCACAGAGTCTCTATTCCTGAGTTTTCTATTTGGTTCATTCCTCTTTTTTTTTTTTTTGGTTCATTCTTTGATGAACTGGATTTCCATTGATGATGTCATTTTTGCTTTTCAAAGTAGGGTTCTTTCAAGACTAAAAATGACTGCCTATTTGTTGCCTCTATACTTGACCATCTAGGCTGGGAATTATACCCTTGGGTTATGTTTGGTTCCTGGAGAACTTGTAGGTGTAACTTCTGGGTGTTCAGAGAAGTCTGAGATCAGCCTAATGGTTCCCCTTGGTAGATAATTTGGGGTTTTGACTAGAGGCCTAAATAATTATTTCCCAAATTTTTATTTTGAAAAAAATTCCAACCCATAGAAAAGTTGCAAGGAAGGCACAATGAACAATAACATGCCCTTCATCTAAATCCACTAATTGTTAACATTTTGCTGTACTTGTGCATGATTGCACTCTCTCTCATTTTCTCTCCTTCTCTCTCTGCTGAGCCATTTCAGAGTTAGCAGCAGACGTTATAAAACTACACCCTTACATACTTCAGCATATGGCTCCTAAAAGGGAGGATATTCTCCAACAGTCTCAACACTGTAATTATCACACTCAGAAAATTTAACTTCATTTAATACTTTTATATAATACACAGTTTATATTCGATTTTCCACAGTGGTCCAAATAATGTCATTTACAGCTGGTTTCTTCCCATCCAGGATCCAATACAGATCACACATGGTTGTGTCCCCTTTAATTCCACATAGTTTCCCAGTCTTTTTCTTTCTACCATGACAGTGGTATTTCTAATAGTCCAGGCCAGTTGTTTTCCAAAATGTCCCTTAATTTTTTTTTTTTTTTTTTTGCGGTACGCGGGCCTCTCACCGCTGTGGCCTCTCCCGTTGCGGAGCACAGGCTCCGGACGCGCAGGCCCAGCGGCCATGGCTCACGGGCCCAGCCGCTCCGCGGCACGCGGGATCCTCCCGGACCGGGGCACGAACCCACATCCCCTGCATCGGCAGGCGGACTCCCAACCACTGCGCCACCAGGGAAGCCCTGTCCCTTAATTTTGATTTATTGGATTGTTTCCTCATTATTAGATGCAGGTTAAATATTCTTGGAAGGAATACCACATAGGTGATGTTCCCAAAGAATTAATTTCCCCGAATTTAAGTAACCTAACTAAGACGTGTATTGACATTAAACACTGTGCAACAAATTTTTGTGGAATAAAGTATGTCCTTTCAATTCCCACATTCTGTTCCTTCTGCAGTTCAGGGAAATTCTCTGTATTTTTATTATTATTTTTTGTTCCACCGGGTCTTAGTTGTGGTAGGCAGTCTCCTTAGATATGGCATGTGAACTCTTAGTTGCAGCATGCATGTGGGACCTAGCTCCCTGACCAGGGATTGAACCTGGGCCCTCTGCAATGGGAGGTCAGTATTATCCACTGCACCACCAGGGAAGTCCCTCTGTATTTTATTTTTAAATTTATATTCTGTTTCATTAGTTGGTACCCTATGTTAGATCACCTGTGTCTGTCTTTCACATCTATTAAATTCTCTCTACTTGTATTGTCATTGGTTTTTTCTTCTGCATACGCTGTAATTATCTGAGGCCTCTCTTCTACATCCGTTCAGATTTTCAGTGGTAGCTATTCAGTTCCTTGCTGTTTCTAACCTACTAATTTTAACATGTAAACATGCTGCTTTATTTCAAAAATCTGCAGTCTCCCTCTTATTTCATTCTCACGTTTTATCATTTCGTCTCTCAGCTTATTAAAAAATTGAATTCGTGGGCTTCCCTGGTGGCACAGTGGTTGAGAGTCCGCCTGCCAATGCAGGGGACACGGGTTCGTGCCCCGGTCCGGGAAGATCCCATATGCCGTGGAGTGGCTGGGCCCGTGAGCCATGGCCGCTGAGCCTGCGCGTCCAGAGCCTGTGCTCCGCAACGGGAGAGGCCACAGCAGTGAGAGGCCCGCGCACCGCAAAAAAAAAAAAAAAAAAAAATTGAATTCGTGTTCTTATTAAGTCGTACTGTAACATGATGCTGTTGTGAGGAATTGCCTTCTGTTCAGTTATGTTTTCCTCTTTTGCATGTTTTGTTCTGTTCTTTTTCTCCCTTGATGTAGTATGCTTGCAGTTGCCATGCAATTTCACTTGCCTCATGCTTGCACAGCTCTCTGAATTCCTTCTTTTTGCTTTAAAGTACTGTGGGTGACTTCCTGATGTCCCACTGTGAGAGCCCAGTTTCATTTCCCCCTCGAAGTTAAAGGGTTGGGTATTTTATGTTTCATTCACTTTTCTCTAGCCTAAGATAACTGCATGAGGGGATGGGCAGATGGTTAAGGCTAATTTAAAACTGTAAAATCTTTGTTAAAATACATGGGCTCTTTCTTTTCAGATTTTGTAAAAAACCAAGGTTCACTCCATCTCACTAGGGGGCGTCCACCATTCCCGCAGGGAGGACGGTTTCCATAAGTTAGTACATAGACCTTTCATTGGCCCCCACTTTTAAAGTTTATTAGATTAGATTTTGCTTCTTTCCTTGTTTGTTTACTCTTGGGTGTTTGTGGTTTTCTCGTTTTACTTTTTACTATTTTTTTTTTTTTTTTTTTTTGCGGTACTCAGGTCTTTCACTGTTGTGGCCTCTCCCATTGCGGAGCACAGGCTACGGACGCACAGGCTCAGCAGCCATGGCTCATGGGCCCAGCCGCTCCACAGCATGTGGGATCCTCCCAGACTGGGGCACGAACCCGCGTCCCCTGCATCAGCAGGCAGACTGTCAACCACTGCGCCACCAGGGAAGCCCTACTTTTTACTATTTTATCAAGTATTCAAGAGTAATAATTTCTTAAGGAAGTTTTTCAATTTCAATCTTGCCCCAGGAGAATACGATTAAATCCATGATCTATTTAGAATATTTTTTGGCATGCTAAATAGATGTTTTTCAGCTTTGTCGAGGCATAATTGACAAATAAACGTATATATTTAAGGTGTACACTTTGCTGTTTTGACATACATATACACTGTGAAATGATCACTGCAATAAAGTTAATTAACATATCCATGATCCCATATGGTTACCATTTTCTTTTTCTTTTTTCTTTTTGTAGTGAGAACACTTAAGAACTACCCTTTAGCAAATTATACATTATAGTATTATTAACCATAGTTACCATGCTGTATATTAGATCTCCAGAACTCATTAATCTTGCATAACTTAAACTTTGTACAATTTTCCCCCAGTTTTATTGAGATATAATTGATCTATAACATTGTATTGGTTTAAGGTATACAGTGTAATGATTTGATATGTATATTTATTGCCAAATGATTACAATAAGTTAACACCTATCACCTTACATAACTACAATTTTTTTTTGTCAGAACTTTTAAGATCTGTTCCCTTAGCAACTTTCAAATATACGTTTTGTTAACTAGAGTCACCATGCTGTATGTACATTAATCCCCAGAACTTATTTATCTCATAATTGGAAGTTTGTACCTTTGACCAACTTCATCCATTTTCCCTACTCCCCCATCCCCAACTCTGGCAGCCACCAATCTGTCCTCTGTTTCCCTCCATCTGAATCTCTGTTTCTCAATCTGTCCTGTTCTCTGTTTCTATGAGTTAGTTTTTTTTTTTTTCTAGATTCCACACATAAGTGAGATCATACAGTAATTGTCTTTCTCCATCTGACTCATTTCACTGAGCATAATACCCTCCAAGGCCACCCATGTTTTTGCAAATGGCAAGGTTTTTTTCTCTCTCATTGCTGAATATGTGTGTGTGTGTGTGTGTGTGTGTGTGTGTATTCCACATTTTCTTTATCCACTCATCCAATGACGGACACTTAGGCTGTTTCCATACCTTGGCTATTATAAATAAACTATAATGAATGTGGGGGTGTGGATATTTCTTCAAGACCGTGATTTCATTTCCTTTGGATATACACCCAGAAGTGGGATTGCTAGATCATATGGTAGTTCTATTTTTATTTTCTCGAGGAACCTCCATACTGTTTTCCATAGTGACTGCACCAATTTACATTCCCAGTACACAAGGGTTCCCTTTTCTCCACATCCTCATCAATATTTGTCATCTCTTGTCTTTCTCATGATGGCCATTCTAACAGGTATGAGGTGATACCTCACTGTGGTTTTGATTTGCATTTCTCTGATTAGTGATATTGAGCACCTTTTCACGTACATGTTGGCCATTTGTATGTCTTCGTCGGAAAAATGTCTTTTCAATTCTGCACGGTTTTTAATCACATTGTTTTGTTTTCTTGCTATTAAATTGTATGATTTCTTTATATATATTTTAGATATGTATTCATCTCTTATCAGATATATGATTTGCAAATATTTCCTCCCATTCGTAGGTTGACTTTTCATTTTGTCGATGATTTCCTTTGCTGTGCAGAAGCTTTTTAGTTAGATGTAGTCCCACTTGTTTATTTTTGCTTTTATTGCTTTTGTTGTAGGGACAAAAAATTTGTACCCTTTCACCAACATTTCCCTATTTCCCCCTTGCCCCACTAGATTTTTTTAATAGAAAACCTTTGTTTTCCATGTTTCCCTATTCATCGAATAATCCATCTTTCCCCACAGATTTTAAAAGCAATTTTTGTAGAAAATGCTTAACATATATGTTTCTGGACTCTCTCTGTTTCTTTACTGTTGCTTATATAATACATATTCGTGCCCCAATCTAACTATTTTAATTACTGTAATTTAATAAAAGATTTTCATAGTCACAGATCTCCTACATTACTTTTCTTCTTCATCTTTTTTTTTTTGTTTGCTATTTTCATTTCATTTTTCTAGATATACTTTAAATAATCCTTTACACTAGGGATCTAGGGTCTGTGGCACTTTGATTGGAGTTGCATTAAAACAGTACAGTTTTTTGGGTGGAATGATCTTTATAATATTAAGATTCCCACTCAGAAACAGGATAGGGCTCATCATTTTTTTTTTAACATCTTTAGTGAAGTATAATTGCTTTACAATGGTGTGTTAGTTTCTGCTTTATAACAAAGTAGGGCTCATCATTTATTTAAATCTTCTTTCTTGGCCTTCAACAAAGTTGTTTTCTTTCATATAAATCCTAAATTATTTTTTGCAAATTTTTGTTCCTTTTGTGAATGAAATATATTTTTCATGATGCTTTATAGCCGATTATTGCCAATACACAGGAAAAAGCCATGGCCTGTTTTGGGTTTTGTTTGTTTAATGTGGAAGCTTCACAAATTGTGCTGCTGAGCAGGGCCATGCTAATCTTCATTATCATTTCAATTTTTGTATATGTGCTGCCAATAAAAGCAAAGCAATAGCCCTTCTTCTTTTCCAGAATTTTATTTCTAAAAATTTCCAACATACAGGAACACTAAAAGAATTTTACAATAATGACCTGTACACCCACCACCCATATGCTACCACCAACATTTTACTATACTTCTGTCTTTTAACTGTTTCCCTGCCCATGGTTTACCTTTCACTAATGCACCCTCCGCATTGTTGGAACAGTTATCTATCTAACCCACGAAAGCCTTCAATAGTTCCCTCTGGGATAAAGCCAAATTCTTTAGCATAACATACAAGGCCCGTCACAAGCTGACCCCAACCCACCTTTCCCATATCATTTCCCACAACTCCTCTTTCTTTGCACATAAAGTGTTCTTTACCTGGATGCTCTTACTCAGCCTCGATGAAATCCTACTTACCCTTCATCCCCAACTCAAATATCACCTCCATCACCAAGCCTTGCCAGCATTCCACTGGCTACATTAGTTGCTTCCAAAAAAGCTCTTATAAAGCTTTGCCCAGGCATCATAATATACTGTAAATATTTTTTATATGTCTGTCTTCCCCACTAGACCATGAGATCATCAAAAGCAAAACCTTGGGGCTTCCCTGGTGGCGCAGCGGTTGAGAGTCCGCCTGCCGATGCAGGGGACACGGGTTCGTGCCCCGGTCCGGGAAGATCCCACGTGCCACGGAGCGGCTGGGCCCATGAGCCATGGCCGCTGAGCCTGCGCGTCCGGAGCCTGTGCTCCGCAACAGGAGAGGCCACAACAGTGAGAGGCCCGCATACCGCAAAAAAAAAAAAAAAAAAAAAGCAAAACTTTGCCTCATTCCTCTCTGTATCCTGCTGCCAAGCAGGGTGTGTGATGCTCAACAGACCTTGTACACAGGAGATGAGACTCACAGATGACAGAGATCCTCAGAAACTTCAGCCCCCTGGGAGAACACCCTGATGTCTGGACCGCGGAGTACGCACCTGCACAGGCATCCCCAGACCTAGCTTCAGCCCCAAACAGGGGTCGATGAAGATGGTGAGGATGGGCTCCGAAGGGTCCTGGGCAAAGTGTTCCAGAATGGTATCGTGCTCCTCTGTCCAAGTGGCAGCTGCCAGTCCTGTCAGCATAGCTCGGGACAGGAAAAGGGGCTTCTGCAGAAGGAGAGCAGAGGGCCAGAGCAGGGACAGCTGTCAGGATGGGTCACTTCTCCCAACCACTGTCACGTATGAGGACGTGGGGGATGAGGGAAGTCAGACAGCTTCAGAACGGGGAAGGGAAAGCTGAGAACGGACTGAAAGACAGGTTTCAAGCTTTCGAAGAAACAAGACAATAAGATTCTCTTCCCTCTACCAGTAAAAATAGAATGGATCATGAAGGAAGACTGAGGGATATCATCTTCCCAAGATACTTCATTTATGCCTGTGTTTGTAAAAATGTCTTATCAAGCAACCCTCAACCTCACAGTAAAACTAAATCAAGGGAACATGTAGGATATTAGCCTAAGTCAAACAATTAGGATTCCATATGTATGTGTTAGCATATGGTATTTGTTTTTCTCTTTCTGACTTACTTCACTCTGTAATGACAGACTCTAGGTCCATCCAACTCACTACAAATAACTCAATTTCATTTCTTTTTATGGTTGAGTTATATTCCATTAAAGCTGGGACAAAGTGAGAGAGTGGCATGGACATACGTACACTACCAAATGTAAAACCGATAGCTAGTGGGAAGCAGCAGCAAAGCACAATGAGACCAGCTCGGTGCTTTGTGACCACCTAGAGGGGTGGGATAGGGAGGGTGGGAGGGAGGGAGACGCAAGAGGGAAGAGAGATGGGGATATACGTATATGTATAGCTCATTCACTTTGTTATAAAGCAGAAACTAACACACCATTGTAAAGCAATTATACTCCAATAAAGATCTTAAAAACAAACAAACAGGGCTTCCCTGGTGGCACAGTGGTTGAGAATCTGCCTGCCAATGCAGGGGACACAGGTTCGAACCCTGGTCTGGGAAGATCCCACATGCTGCGGAGCAACTAGGCCCGTGAGGCACAACTACTGAGCCTGTGCGTCTGGAGCCTGTGCTCCACAACAAAAGAGGCCGCAATAGTGAGAGGCCCGCGCACCGCGATGAAGAGTGGCCCCTGCTCGCTGCAACTAGAGAAAGCCCTCGCACAGAAACGAAGACCCAACACAGCCAAAAATAATAAATTAATTAATTAAAAACGAACAAACACAAAAAAAAAAAACCGAACAAACAAACAAAAACAATTAGGAGCAAGGGGATGACAAGCTGGAAAAAGGATAAGGGTAAAAGAGCAATTTCTCCATGATGTGGCCTCCACAGGATACTGGAATAAGTATGTGATATTGGGCAAAAGTCAACTGGCATATCAGTGAGGAAAAAAGAAAAAGGGAGGTGAAAAGACAAGACTGGAAAACACCAAAGAACAAACCAATTGGATGGAAAATAAATCATAACTGGTGGCTAGAAAAAAGACAGCATTATTTTGAACACTACTAAATAAATTAAGAAAACTAGAGAATATAAAAATCTAGCTCGGTGAACTTGAGAAGTCACCCCGTCCTTCTTCCAGTACTTCTGGAAGATGATAAAGAATCCCTCTTACTTAAAGTTTCCAGGTCAAGAAAATTTAGCTAGTGATCTAAAATCTTCCGTATATAAATACATACATGAAGAACCAACGAGAAAAACACTAAGACCCAGATAAATGGACGAAAGGATATGAACAAACATATCATGTCATAAAAAAAGAAAAAATGAAAATGTGAAAATATGAAATAAATGTTCAATTTCATTTGAAATCAAAGAAATACAAATAAACATAGCAAAGGTGTATCATTTTTTTAAAAATCCTTGCTAGGTTGGTACAGCCACTATGGAGAACAGTATGGAGGTTCCTTAAAAAACTACAAATAGAACTACCATATGACCCAGCAATCCCACTACTGGGCATATACCCTGAGAAAACCATAATTCAAAAAGAGTCATGTACCAAAATGTTCATTGCAGTTCTATTTACAATAGCCAGGAGATGGAAACAACCTAAGTGTCCATCATTGGATGAATGGATAAAGAAGATGTGGCACATATATACAATGGAATATTACTCAGCCATAAAAAGAAACGAAATTGAGTTATTTGTAGTGAGGTGGATGGACCTAGAGTCTGTCATACAGAGTGAAGTAAGTCAGAAAGAGAAAGACAAATACTGTATGCTAACACATATATATGGAATATAAGAAAAAAAAATGTCATGAAGTACCTAGGGGTAAGACGGGAATAAAGACACAGACCTACTAGAGAATGGACTTGAGGATATGGGGAGGGGGAAGGGTAAGCTGGGACAAAGTGAGAGAGTGGCATGGACATATATACACTACCAAACGTAAAATAGATAGCTAGTGGGAAGCAGCCGCATAGCACAGGGAGATCAGCTCGGTGCTTTGTGACCACCTAGAGGGGTGGGATAGGGAGGGTGGGAGGGAGGGAGATGCAAGAGGGAGGAGATATGGGAACATATGTATATGTATAACTGATTCACTTTGTTATAAAGCAGAAACTAACACACCACTGTAAAGCAATTATACTCCAATAAAGATGTAAAAAAAAAAATCCTTGCTAGGGAATTCCCTGGTGGTCCAGTGGTTAGGACTCCACGTTTTCACTGCCGAGGGTGCAGGTTCAATCCCTGCTCGGGGAACTAAGATCCCACAAGCCGCGGAGTGGAACCAGAAACAAAAAACTGCTAAACTGCTAACACCCAGGCCTGGAAAGTGTTTGTTGCTAGTGCGAGGGCAAAACAATGCAATTTGTTTGAAAAACAATTTGGCATTATGTATTAAAGGTGTTAGAAATGTTCTTTACTCTTTGATTCAGGAACTCCATATACAGGAATCTAACTTAAGGAAATATTAAGTATTTCAAAATGTGTTAGTTTTATTTACAATATTCATCACTGTATTATTATGAGAGCAAAAAAATCATAAATGGCAAATGTCCAAGAGTAAGGATTTAACTGTGATACATATATCTTACGGAGCACCATATGACCATTAAAAATGGCACTTAAAGGGGCTTCCCTGGCGGTCCAGTGGTTAACACTCCACGTTTCTATTGCAGGGGGCACAGATTCAATCCCTGGTCAGGGAACTAAGATCCCGCAAGCAGCACGGCGGCCAAAAAAAAAAAAAAAAAAATGGCACTTACAGAGAATTCCCTGGCGGTCCAGTGGTTAGGATTTGGTGTTTTTCACTGCTGGGGCCCAGGTTCAATCCCTGGTCAGGAACTAAGATCCCATAAGCTACGCAGCCAAAAAAAAAAAATGCTGCTTACAAAAAGTATGTAATAACAGTAATGAAAATACTACATATCAAAAAAAAAGAGGTATCTTGTGATTTACATACTTGTGATTAAAAAAATAAAGGCAGCCTGATGTATTTTTTTAAGTATATAATAACACGAAGAATAAAAAAATGTTTTGTGAGAAAGCCTAATAAAAAATTATAATGTGTGGTACAGTTGGGATTGTTAAAAAACAAAAAAACTTGCAAATCTACACAGAAAGAAAGGACATATACCAAATTAGTAACGTTGGATGTACATATACCAAATTAGTAACGTTGGATGTGTTTAGGCAGTAATACTATGACTTTTATTTTCCCTTTCTTTGTTTTACTTTTCTGTCCCTTCCAATTTTTTTCTTTAATGAGTAGTTGTCACTTTTCTCTCCCTTTTTAAAAAAGTTCAAGGTCACCATTCTATTCTTCTAACCCAGGTAACTGAGGGTGTGCCTAGGCTCTGATGCAGCTTGGAAATAAAAGTGTAGAGGTTACTAAGTGCCAAATTCTGAAGGTATTTCAAGTGGCTTCTGTAAACTCTTCAGCCAAAGGAGGGAACTGAAGGACAGGAAGAAAGAGGATGTCTTGGAAATTAGTATCCAATTAGGACAGTGTCCGCCCAGCTTGTTCAGATGTTCACCCATTCAACGGGTATAGCTTGTTGCAATCTGACCCAAGGTGGAGAGATGAGGAAGGGCCTTCTGAGAGCCCTGTTCCCCACTGAAAGCCCTATTCTTTGGGAGGGGTAGGGGGCACGGATAACTTTGTCCTTTACTCGGTGTACTGGATTTGCAGTGAGCAGCCTACCAGTAGAAAGTAAAGAGAAGGTAGTGAGAGATTGAAGAGAATTCCTCGTACTCCATTCTGCAACTGATCCTTTGATTCACCAGTTGTTGGGGAGGAATATTTGTCTCAGAGAAAAGCCAAACTTACCACGTCTATCTCACACTCCTGTAATTCTTCTTTCTGTATTTCAGGTTCCTCCAATATTGGCTCTGGGAAGAATGAAAATTCAAAAATGAAGGCATTCCATTAAAAGTTAAACACAGAGACTTCCCTGGCGGTCCAGTGGTTAAGTCTCTGAGCTTCCACTGCAGGGTGCACGGGTTCGATCCCTGGATGGGGAACTAAGATCCCACATGCCAGACAGCACAGCCAAAAAAACAACAACAAATAAAAGAAGTTAAACGCAGAGTCACCATATGACCGAGCAACTCCACTTCAAGGTACTTGAAGTACCTTGAGAAACTGGCACCCCATGGCCCCTATATCTTCACTTCTAAGTTGCACCAGAGCCTAGCCTCTCAGCAGGCACTCCCTATTCCCCTTTCCTCCCAGATCCTGGTGACCACGAATCTACCTTCTGGGTCTATGAACTTGCCTATTCTGGACATTTTATACTGGTGGAATCATACAATATGCGGTATTTTGTGACTGGCTTCTTTTACTTGGCATTATTTTCAAGGTTCATCCACGTTGTTGTATCGTAGCAGACCTTCATTCTTTTTATGGCTGCATAATATTCCGCTGCAATTTGTTTATCCATTCATCGTGGATGGACGCTTGGGTGTGTCCGCCTTTCGGCTGCTGTGAATAGCACTGCTGTGAACACGGGCATACAAATGTCTGTCCGAGTCCCTGCCTCCAGTTCTCTGCAACTAGACATGCCACAGCGAAGGTCCCACGTGCCACAACTAAGACCCAGTGCAGCCAAATATAAATAAATAAATGTATATTTTTAAATTTTTCTTTTAGAAAGCTGACTGGGGCTGGAGGGGGCACAGAAGGAGGCAGGGGAATGAAGGCAGTCAGTATTAAGGTCATCCTAGGCATTCAGCTTCTGGCCTGCCATTCTTCCCCCATCCTGTTCCCACATGGAGAAGTTGGGGCCCACAGAAATCAGCCCCTCTCTAAGCAAACCGTCATCCCCACTCTGGACTCCATAAAACCCAGGGGGGTGTCCCTCTCCTTCCTGATCTGTTGCTCACACAGGAGACTGGGGTAAAACTGGTGGGCCTCCCATCTCCTGTGGGCTGAAAGGAGGAAGGAACAAATGAGGTGCGACCAAAAGACCTTGGGAACAGGACACTCCAACTTCCAGAAAGAAACCCTAAGAGGGGAGTGAGGCACACAGGCCGAGGAAGGAAATCATGAGAAAGGTGGGACAGCTGATTCTAGGAGCTCAGTGGTGAGTGGGATGGGTAACCAAGAAACCCAACGCCCTTCGAGAAAGCCAAGGGCATCCAAGGTTTCAGACAGGGACGAGGCGGGGGAGGGAGACTGAGACAATCTCAAGAGTAAACTGGTTTTGTCCTCTATTGTAATACAATTTATATAAAGTCTAAACCATGCAATACGATACTAGTATGTGATGGTCATGGATACACACAGTAAAATTTTAAGAAACAGGCTTGAGAATGACAAACACCAACTCAGGATAGCGGTGACCTCTGGAGAAGGAGAGAAGGGCTTGGGGGGGTGGCGTGTAGCAGGGGGACAAAGGGATTCACTTGTTGCCATCATGATTTATTCTCACACTGGGTGACGGGTACATGGGTGTTCATTATCTCATTCTCTGTATTTTTTCTGATTTGCCTGAAATACAGGTCTACAATCCCTTAACCAAAACCCTTGGGATCAAGTATATTTCAGAATGTAGACTTGTAATAGCGTATGGCATATGAGACCCCCACCACATCTTGGGGCCTCTAGAACAGCACTCCACAAACTTTTAATGTCAGTATTTCTGCAGTAAAACATATGAAAATTTATACTAAGTGGTTTAAATAGACTATAAATACCTTCATGTCAGTTTAGGTTATGTCTCACCACCAAATAAGTTTGGATGCCAAATTTTGGGGGAAAAAAACCCTTTCAGTTCTTAGGGCTTTTTAAAATTAGAGATATGGGATTATGAACCTGTACTTCTTTTCTTAGTGGGAACGGAGGAGCACTTAAGGAAGCAAAGGATATCAATAAAGACCTCAAAAGGGTGTTTTGCCCTTTAACCCACCATCCTTCACCAAGAAGTGTTTTAGGCCTGGTCTTAGCCCATTTGGGCTACTATAACAGAACACCATAGACTGGGTGGCTTCTGAACAGCAGACATTTATTCCTCACAGTTCTGGAGGCTGGAAGTCCTAGATCAGGGTGCCAGCAGGGTTGGGTGAGGGCCCTCTTCTGGGGCGCAGACCTCTCTTTGTGCCCGGCGGAAGGGGGCAAGGAATCTCTCTGGAGTTGCTTCTTTTAAGGCACTAATCCCACTCATGACAGCTCCACCCTCATGATTTAAGCAACCTCCCAAAGGCCCCTCCTACTAACACCATCATATTGGGCATGAGAATTTCAACATATGAATTTGGGGGGGACACAAACATTCAGACCATAGTAGGCCCCCTCTGTCTCCTGTGGGACAGGCCTCAATCCCTCCCCAACTCCAAAGAGTACAGGGATTTTT
This sequence comes from Orcinus orca, assembly GCF_937001465.1. Lineage (NCBI taxonomy): Eukaryota > Metazoa > Chordata > Mammalia > Artiodactyla > Delphinidae > Orcinus > Orcinus orca. The sequence goes on along the minus strand of NC_064577.1, from coordinate 12,102,043 downwards.
TTTTTTAATATTTACTTATTTGGCTGCACAGGATCTTTCGTTGTGGCACATGGGATCTTTCGTTGCGGCATGCAAATTCTTAGTTGCGGCATGCATGTGGGATCTAGTTCCCTGACCAGGGATGGAACCCAGGCTCCCTGCATTAGGAGCACCGAGTCTTAGCCGCTGGACCACCAGGGAAGTCCTGAGTACAGGGATTAAGGCTCATTTCAGGGCTGCCTTGGAGGCCCAAGTCTTCTCTGAACCTCTATCAAGTGTCAGCTAGAAAGCTCCACATCAAACAATAAAAAGGCTTAGAGCTAAAAGGACTCAGAGATCCTTGGTGTTTGGGGGTCAATGCTTTCATTTAGAAGTTCCCTAATTTTTATCGGAGTATAGTTGATTCACAATGTTGTGTCAGCTTCAGGTGCACAGCAAAGTGAATCACATATATACACACACATCCACTCTTCTCTGGATTCTTTCCTCATATAGGCCACCACAGAGTATTGAGTAGAGTTCTCTGTGCTGTACAATAGGTCCTTATTACTTATCCACTGTACACACAGTAGTGTGCATATGTCAATCACAATCTTCCAATTTATCCCTCCTCCTCTTACCCCCTGGCAACCACAAGTCTGCCCTCTACATCTGTAACTCTATTTCTGCTCTGCAGATGAGTTCATCTGTACCCTTTTTTTAGATTCCACATATAAGCAACATCACATGACACCCTGACATTCCCTTCCCACCCCAGAGGAGTCTCCAAGTTGAACTTCACTGCCTTCCATCCTCCCTCCCCTTGCTCCTGGTACCCAGCTTCTAGGAGCCAGTCCCACTTGAAACTGCTCTTAAGAGAGCTCAGAAGAAAAAATTTGCATGGTTCCAATGTCCAGATCCCAGGGCAAGGCCCTGTGTACCCTGGACCTTTCTCCCGTGCCCACGCTTAATTTCTCAACTTCTGGTATTAAAAGGAGATTCTATTTCTCTCCATCTTGACAGGCTGCTAGCAGTGGAAAGAAGCCCCAGGTAAACGGGGAGGACTATTCTTAGCTAACAGTCATAGCTACACTGGCCAGTGCTCTAAGGGGCAGCCTAGTGACAGCAGCAGCTACCAAAAACCTTCCAACCCTATTGGCCCCAGCTCACCCAACAGGAAGGAATCCCTCAGATCAAAGCCACAAGAGGCAGCCTCTTTAAACTCTTTTCTTCCTCAATCTAGACATCAGGCTTCTTTTCCTGTGGCCCTGAACCTGAACCTCCTTAGTCTACCAAGGCCCTGACGAAACGAGGGCAGAGATACAAGAGCCTTAAACAGATGGGAGAAAGATTCAGTCAGGCTTAGGATTCAAAGGATGGCAAAGCAGGCTGAGTCTCCATGGTGATGGGCTTAATGGGAGGAAAACATTATTTGTTTTGCCACCCAGGGTGAAAATGGGAAAAAGGAAGAGATCAAACCCTCTTCACTGGGGTAGGAGCAACCAGGAACACTTGAAATAAGGAAGAAGAGGCTAGGGTAGAGGATTGGCTGGTGAGCTCTTGGTGCACTGGGGGGAAATTTTAAGACAGAAAGAACAAGTATAAGGCTGGACAGGAAGAAAACACAAAACAAGGGACCTAGCAGCAGGCCTGAGATTCCGCTGAACCCCTTGCTTCTTACCCAGAAGCAACAGAACCTGCTCCCCGGCCCTAAGACCCTCCTTCAATACAAACATTCTGCCTCCGAGCCTCTCCCCAGCAGGTACCCACCAGGCTCCTCCTCCTTGAGAGACTCGGGCTGTGCCTGGGACTCACTGCTGGCCGGCAGGGTGGTCTCCACAGCCTGTGCGGCCAGAGCAGACTGAGCGACTCGCCAGCGGGCGCTTCCCCGGCTACTCGCTTCCCGCTTCTTGTCGGCTTTGCTGGGCATTGTGTTGGCAAAACCTGTAGACACACGGAAGCTGGGGGACCACCACCAGATGCACCCCCAATCCTCAGTCCTTTCCCTGGGATAGCCCACTTCCTTCAGGGCGCTGGGTTAAAAATCAAAATCAGTCCCTCGAGGCATGAGGAATAAATGGAAGCTAAACATGAGAGCACAGGGAATTCCCTGGCAGCCGAGGGGTTAGGACTCGCGCTTCCACTGCAGGGGGTACATGAGTTCCGTTCCTGGTCGGGGAACTAAGATCCCACAAGCCCCAAGGCGCGGCCGGGGGGAAAAAAAAAAAAAAAAAAAAAGATGAGGGCTCAGCAGACACCCACTCATGAGGATTTAGGAACCCCTATCTCTGCCCAGAGGTATGAGAACATAAGATAATCAGGGAAACATCTACCACGCTGAGGTGTGGTTGCACACACCCTCAAGCACTCTAGCTCTCAGGGGCCATGGGTGAGTGAGAGAGGGCCCAGGGAAGGGAAGACTGTCCCCAGGTTCCACACTCTCTGTCACGTCACTGAGCAACCAAGATGATTTTCCTATGTACCTCCTTTTCTCCCAAGTTACCCCCTGGAAGCGGGGGAGAAAGAAAAATGCCCCTCCTACCCACACTAAAATCTGTGACCTCCTTAAACAAGGAAGAAACAGTGTTTGCAACCTGTCTCTTCAGCTTCTCAATCCTGGGGCAGAAACCCTGTTCTGTGTGTACTGAAAAGGTGTCTTCGCACAGTTGGCTGAGTCTGTGCTAACCGATTACTGAAGACCAAGAGCGTTCGATTCCAGATGTCCTGAGAACAGACTGGAAGAGGAAGGACAAAGGTCATCCAACAATGAACTTGGAATTGTGTCTGGGGGAGGGAGAAATGGGGCGATGAGGAAGGCCCAGTAGTGTCTCTCTCAGAAAAGCAGGAGGGCGGGAAGCGGGGCATCTCTGGCGGGCGCCCAGGGCAATGTCTGATTCGCTGGGCAGTTCCTCTTCACTCAGCTCTAGCCTGACAACCACCTGTGGCTTTTCTTCCTCATCCCCACAGACTGCCACAGGCATTGATCATACGCTATGAGTTTCACACTTGAAGGATTTGTACTTTGCTCCAAGGAACACCGTTCTATTAGGCCAACACATCAATAAAGCCAGGTACCACAGCGCGGCTTCTGCCATCGGTCTCCAGAGAAGCGTCAGGCTGTGCTTCCCTGCCTCCGGCTGGAGCCTCAGGAACATTCCGGTGGCAAGGCTGGGAGCCACCTTCCCATGGGGTTCGCCCCATGGTCCCACACCGAGGCCCCGGGAGGAGCCTTCTACTAGCCTGGGGCTCATTCTATTTCTCAAGAAATACCGTAGGGGGCCGGCTCTCTCCTCCAACCACCAGTGGCTACCAGTGGGCAAATTTCCCCTCACAGGAGCTTCCTCACACAACTGTCACAACCGTCGCCGCTCCTTCCTCTCAGCTGCCCCTTCCTCTGCCCTCCCCCGCAACTCTCCCTCGTACCCCTCACCACTGCCCCTTCTCCCCGTAGCTTCCCACTCTCCCCGGCATTCCTCCCTTCCTCCCTGGTGCCCTCCCCCGCCAACACACACCTCACGACGCCGACCCTCTCCTCCCTACGCCGACCGACCGGCCACTCCAGCTGAGAAGTTGCCCCGCGTGGCCCTCTCGGGCCGGCGCCTGCACGCGTCGCCTTGGCAACCCCGGGCACGGGCAGCGGGGGGGGGGTGGGGGGCGAGTGGCGGGGGCCCGAGCGCGCCGAGCCAGCGTCCTCGGCGCAGACGCAGAGACGCCCTGATCAGCCGCTCCCGGCTTGGCTGCGCTCGCGTCACCCCGGCGGGGAGCCGGGGCAAGAGGGCTGGGGGGCACGGGGAAGCCGCTAAACCTGGCGGGCTGGAGGGGGGCTGGAGGGGGACGGGAGGCCTGGTCTGAGGACGGGCGGTAAGGACTGGGGCTGGAAACAATGAGTGGCCTCCCGCAGGACACTGAAAAGGCTGGGGCAACCCAAGCGCCCGACCCCGCGCGCGGGTCTGTGAGCTCCATTCCGGGCGAGTCCAGCAGATGGCGCCCGAGGTCCCGTCTGCGAGGCTCACGCGCGCTCTAGAAGGCGTTCCAGGATTTCGAGACAGCCGTGGCTGCAGCTGAGTCCGGGGAAAAAACCGGGGCTGGAGCATCCCTGCCCTCCCGCTCGTTCCCCCTTCTTAATTCGGACTGGGGTCTAGGATCGCCGGGCATCGCTGGGTGGGGGAAGGAGGGAAGAACGGAACTGGAATTTTTGGAATCTGAGGATTGGCTTTGGAAAGCGTCGCTCGTTTTGGGGGGGACAGGAGGCGGGGACTCTCTGGGGAAGGTGACCGGGCCGGGGAGGGGCTCGGCTCTCCATAAGAACAAAGACAGAGTCGTGGGGAAGCGACAGGAGAGGGGTGTGAGAGGAGGGGCAGACGGCAGCCGGTGCTAGGGGGCGCTGCGGGCCGGGGTGCCAGAAGAGGCGCCTGGAAGACTGAGCCGTACCTGGGGCTGGTGGAAGCTTTAGGGAGGCCTGGGAGATGCAGGGAGGAAGCGAGTCAGGGGGATGGGAAGGCACCCTCCCTGCTTCCATCAATAGTGCCTAATTAAGACAAAGCCCGCAGCGAGCCCACTGATTACATTTCCATGAGGAGCTAAATTGATGACATTTTCTTTGCTGGAGGAGAGAAGCTGGCACCTCAGTTCCCCCTTTTCCTGGTTGATGTTCACACCTGACGAGTCTCATTATGCCAGTCTGGCAGGGCAAGGACTGGCAGTCCCTGGTACTCCTGAAGGGCCTGTGGATTAATCCACACCTGAGCCCAGCTCTGACCTCACCATCCTACCTACCCCATTTTTATTTCCAGAATTGACAACCCCTGCCCTTGGCACCCCCCCATTATCCTTCAAGGAGGTTTCTGAGCTCCTGCCCAGCCCACTTTCCTGTTGCTGAGGGCAAGGATTGAAGGAGAGAGGGGTCCTGCCACACCCCAAAATCAGCTGCACAGCAAGCAGGGCTAAGTGGGTGATCCTCAAACCAGTTAGGCAGTGGGTGGCAGAGGGGTGACATGATTGGTCAGATCCCCCAGGGAGAAAGTCCCAGAGGAGTGAAGATTTGAGGGGAGGCACAGGATGGGGAGACTTATAGGCGGGGCTCATGGCTCCCTCAGGGAAAGGAATGTTGTGTAGCCCCCATTTCTTTTCTGAACCACCCCCCACCCCCACTGGCCTTGGCTGTGCCTAGGAATCCCAGCCCCCTACATTATGCTAAATAGGTAATCAAACATCTTGCTTTGTAATTACTGCTCAATCCGATTAAACGCCACTGAAGCTCATCAACAGAGGTGGAGGTAGGGAGAAGGGATGAAAAGGGGGGCAGCCACAGCTGTGACGGGGGTCTTGTCCCCAGGAGCTCTAGGGGACAGCTAGAGAAGCTGTCTAGGAGCTCTGAGAAACAGCCAGGGTAGCAAGACTCAGTACCTCGCAAAGGAAATGGGCAGAAGGGTTGTACGACAGAACCCTTCATCTCACTGCATCCTCCCGGCCTCAGGCACTCCCTCCTCCCAGAACCTTCATTACTCTCAGAACCCAGGCATCCGGCCATTCCCACAGCTCCCCACACACACCCCTGTCCAGCTTTAATAAGTTCTGTTCTCTCACTGTCAATATTTGATTTCTCAGAGCCATCTCCACGGAGAGAGGGAGCTCTTCCCTTGCTTCCCCCCTACCTTGGCCCTTTTTTGCCCACCCCAGTCTCTTTGTGCCCCCAACCTTCTCTGAACTAGCTGACTTAATGAAATGATATTAAAGTCTTAAGCAAATCCAAAAGAATGGTTGTTATGGTGAAGGGAGTGGGCAGGACGCCTGGGTCCCTGAGGGGAGCAAGGGCTGAGGAGGGGGGAGAGTGAGCCAGAGGCTAAGGTCTGGAGGCCCCAGTCCCCAAGGGGGAGCAGCAGATTTAGGGTGAGCTGGGGGCTGGCCCTTTGGATTGTGGTGGGAAGTGGGGAATTAGGGCTGGGGGCTAGGAAAAGGTGAGAAGAGGGAGGACATTTCTGTGGTCCAGGTCTCAACCTGCTGTCCAGAGCATCCGTCAGGGATGGAGAGGCCAGCGGGGGGCGCAGAGCCCCTGTGCCAGCAGCCTCCCTGCTGAATGTGCCCGGGGCCGGTCCCGTGAGAACCAGAGTAGATTCCTCTTCAGCCCTGACTCATCCCTCTTCCCCCCGCACCCCCCCGCCACGAGCAGACCCCCACAGGTGATTTGTAGCTGATGCCCTCACGATGGTAGCACCGGGAGGGAGTCGGTTCCATGACACGAACCGCCGCCGAGAGCGTCCAGGAGGGGAGAGAACAGAGGCCAAGAGATGGGGAGCCAAGCACCAACCCCCCTGCCCCCACCCATCCCATCTCACTCTCCTGGGGACCCTGGCCCAGCCCCAGTCCCCTTGGGGTGGTGGGAATGCAAGGACATTTGGCTGGGCTGATTGATGAGGGAGGAAGCAGCCACTGGGCACCGAGGCTGCTGTTTGCTGAGCACACAGATTCCTCCCCACTCACCAGCTGCCGCCCCCTGAGGCTGCCGAGTCTCCCCACCACCACCGCTAGCCACTTGGATCGGAGGGAGCTGATGCCTGAGTTTCTGATGGCAACTGAGGGAAGTGGGAGAGCCAGGCCGTGGAATGCTTCGATTCCTTCTGGGAATCAGGGGACCCTAGGACCTGGTCCCCTCAGAACTCCCTACAGGACTCCACCTTTGCTGCTGCCTTTCATACATCTCTCCTGTGCTGAGTTTTCACTCCCATTTATTCTGTATCCTTTTCCCTACCCCCACCCAACTCTCTGAGCCCATCCCAGCTAGCCCCCTGCCTCCAAACCAGCCTGCCACATTTCTCCCAGCCTGCCTACAGATCTTGAAACTCTCTCTAGGGAAGGGGATGCCCCATGTTTGTGACTCCACTTAGGAAGCTCTGTTTTTCATTCTAACTACATTTCCAGTTGGGATGTCAACCATTCCCCATCAGAAATTCCCACTGCAACCCTTTGCTCTGTTCTCCTTTTCTTAAAATCCTAAACATAGACCACAGACACAAACATACATACCTCAACCTAATTTACACCCTGCTTCTGTTTGGAAGGATGGAAAAGTGTGAGCTTCTGTCTGCAGCACAGCCCCCAGGACAGCCTCCATCCTATGCTGGGTTTACGTTCTGTGGTCCCCAGCTCTCTCAGATCCTTTATTCCCACTCTGCTCTAGACTCTGTACCAGCAGCTGTACCACAGCCCCAAAATCTCAGAGCATTATCCCTGCCCTCCCAGAGCATAAAATTTAGTTGAGGAAAACACAGCTCACATCCACACAAGAAACAAAGGGGACCCCCTCCCGCCCCAGACCTTAAAGTAAATGTTTATATCTTTTTCTATAAAACTGGTATGTTTGTCTGGAAATGTATTTTGTGTGCTGATTTCTTTGTATTTGTTATAATGAAGTAAAAAAGCATGTTTTTAGGTCAAAAAAAAAAAGAAAGAAAGAAAGAAACAAAGGGGAAAAAATGGAAGACGGAGTTAGATCAACTTCCTAAATGTGGATTCTTCCTTGGTCACTTGCTACCCTACACGCTGAGGCTGGGGAAAGACAGGACGCATCTAGAACATGTGTGTGGTTGTGATGTCTTTCTCACTATTCCCAAGCCTGTCGAGATTTCACCTCTATGCTTTGCACTTGCTGTTCCGTCTTTCTGCTCTGCCCTTCCCCATAGTGCCTGCCTTCCATACTCCTCATTATTCAAGGTCCTGAACAAATGTCACCTCTTCAGAGGGACCCTCCTGACCTCCTAACTTAAAGCATCTTCCTGATACTCTCCGTCCTCTTCACTCTGTTTTTTTATATCACTTATCACTACCAGAAATATTATTATGTTGTTCCCCACCAAAATGTGGATTTCATGAAAGCGGGGGCTTTGCCTTATTCACCTCATACTACCAGTGCCTGAAATAGTACCTGGAACAAAGCAGACATTTAATATGATGCTGAGTGAATGAATGAATGAATGAATGAATGAATGTCTTCCTGCACCTCTTCTTGCTTTGTTGTACTTGTTACCCTAGGAGTGTGTTTATGTGTTTGTACCTAGAAAGCGAATAGGATGGCATGTGTTTTTCTGTGTGGAAGTCACCTGAGCTTTCAAATAGCTCAAAAGATCACTACACATGTGGAAGGCTCTAGATCTTGCATTGTTAATGTCTGGGGAGAGAAGAGTCTATAGATGCCAGTTCTCTGAAGGGGTGTGTCCCAGGGTAATGTGCAGAATGTGCTGTTCCTCTCCCCAGCTGTGCATCTGTCCCCAGGTGTCTTCCTGTCTCTCAGCATGTTATGATGTCTCGGTTGCTTTGGTGAGATGTTTGTCTGTCACGGAGACTATTTATCCCCACTTCTCTTCCCTCTCTTCTCTCCACCTGTGCCTCTGGATATACGTGTAGGGGAGTCTTCCTTGGCTCCCTTGCCCCCTTGCACACACAGCCCTGCCCCAGTTGTGGACCCCTCCCTCTCTCAACTGGGCCCTGTTGCTGGGCTCTGGGTTGCCATAGTGACGGTTGCCAAGTCCCTGAGGCTGATAGCCAGCGATGGGGCTGTCGGCTCCATCCACGCGGGAGGCTGAGGGGGGCTTCCCATTGTGTGAAGAAGGGGATGTTGCCATGACAACCAACCCCCACTAAGGGGCAGGAACCAGCCCTTCCACACCCCCTCCAGCCTCCCCACCTCGGGCAGCTCCAGTGTGGGCTTAGAAGGCAGGAGTAAATGCCAGACAGCCCAGCACCTGGCCTCCCAGTTTTCAACTCCCCTCCTACAGTGCCTGCACCTCTCGGGACCCAGGCATCTTGCTCAGACAGGGGGAGGGGCAGGGATCCCACTGGACAGAGGAGGGGCAGGAGGACCCCTTGACCTCCAGGCAGATGGGAGACAGCGGGAGGGGACCTAAAGTCAGGGGAGGGGCAGGCAGGTCAGAGGTTGTGACCCCCACCGACTGGCTGCAGCGATGCTCCTCACTGCTGCTTTTGTGGTTGGAGAATGGGGCTGAGTCTAGGGAACTGGGCATCTGGGTTTTAGGGGGAGAAGAGCCTAGGTTATGGGTACACAGGGAGCCACGGGATAGGCAGCTTGATGCCTGGATCCCTGAGTCTTCTGGGCACAGGAGTGCCTTGGGCAGGAGTGGGAGGGAATCGATTGAACACATGAGCATGTTTTTTCCACTTTGTTTCCGACCGAGACTTGCCTTGAATCTGATACTTGGTTTAGCAATAGACACTTGGGCTTTCCCCCCGTGAGTGAACGCATACTCACAGACAGCCCCATTTGGATGTATTGGCAACCCGCTGCCACCTGGGTTCCTCTCTCCCTCCCCTGGCAGGGGCTGCTTTCCTCAGCCTCTTCGCCCAGCCCATGACCACACCCCCCTCCGCCAGCCAGGCCCTGTCCACCTCACCCATCCAACACAACCCCCTCCCTACCCCTTGGTTTCATGCAATTCAACACTCAGCTGGAAAGCTGTTCTAATCACCAGTTCTCTGCCCCAATTCACATCCAGTCATTCTCATCAACTTTTGAAGCTTTTTATTTTTTTTTGGTTTTTGTTGTTCAAATTTCCCTTTTACAGTAAAACTATTGAGGTGACGGCCATACCCCGCCACCTCCCCCATGGCAATATCAACTTCCCGTTCTCTGGAAGGAGCGATTAGAAGAATCAAGAAGGAGCTGGGAACTACAGCACCAGAGAGATAGCTTGACCTCTGGTGGACAAAGCAACCATCTTGGCTGGTGATTGAGGTGGCCGACGTGGTGCCCAAAGGCAGCTCTGACCTAAAGGAAATGAGCTGGGAGGAAACTGAGGCAACACCCAATTGTGCACTAGTGGGCAGGAAGAGGTATCAGCTGGTCACTATGGAAAGACTGGCTGTTGCTAAGGACCACTGTCAGCTAGACCAGTCAGTAGGCCACCATTTTGGTCACTAAGAAGGGAGCTGTGTTGAGTTTGAAGGGAGTAGGAAATGGAGAATGTGATGAACAAGACAGCCATCCAGGTTACTGGGGACAACACGTGGGTTCTTGGGGTCATCCTGTTGAGTAACGGAGATTATACTGGGATATGGAAAGGGAAGAACAAGACAAATTGAGCCTGCCATGGCAGATGGCAGCCACCTTAGCTGTCCTAAAAGCAGCACAGAGAACAAGGGAAGGGAGATCCTGGCACGTGACACTGAATACTAGGAAGAACCTCAGTCCACCCGATCTTCTTAGAGTAAGTTCCAGCTTCCTCCTGAAATGGGAAGTTCTTCCTGCCCGCCCTTCTCCACAGAGTAAGAACCATCCACCTCCCCCCCACCCCCCAGACTAAGCCACTTCCGGTTCCAGCCAGACCACTTCCTATTTCAGAAGTGCTACTTCCTGTCCTGGATGAAGGCACTTCCAGTTCCTGCTGCACTGCTTCCACTTCCCAGGCCACTTCTGTCCAGGCCTGGTTACTTCTTGTCTGGAGCAAGTCACTTCCTGTCCCAAGTGGCCCATTCAGCATCAGACCAAGTCCACATGTGTCCTGACTGGTTCATAGCTTGCTATTGGCCCACTGGACAAAACGGGACACTTCTCATGGTAGCTGTCATGACCCAACCATCCCAAATGGCTGGAGTAAGTATGTAGAGGCCTGGGGCAGGGCAGAGGAGGAGGCCCTGCTACCCATGCCCTGAGCTGGGGTGGAGTGCCAGAGCCTTCCCCATAAGGCCCCCATTTTTGGCAGACTGAGGGGAGTGGTTGGTAAGAGAAGTCAGAAGAGGGAGCTGAGGGGAGAAATGCTTTGATGCCCCCACCCTGGAGATGGGAGAGGTACAGGATAAGAAGCCAAGAGGGTAAATAAAAGGAGGTACAGGGAGGAGGATGCTAGGGAAGAGGAACAGACCTAGAGACAGAAGAGAGAGACAGAAAATAAGAGAGAGAGGAGAAAAGAAGAGAAAAACAGTGAGAGGCAGAAAGAGGTGCCGACCAAAAGACAGACTGTTCCCACCCCTAGCTCTCAGTGGGTGAGGCGGACAAGGATCCCTGGGTCATGGTTAGACGAAGAGGCTGAATCTTTGCCCCCTCCCCAGGGGAATAGGACCCAGGAACACAGAGACAGAGAGGGGCACACACAGCCAACCAGAGGGCAGGCGGTCGTTGGGTGGATGTCTTAGGGAATCCTAAAAGTGGAGAAGAGGCGAGAGCCAGGAGGAGCAAAGGAGCTGGGGGGGCAAAGGGGGCCAAGGAGATGCTAGAGGTGTCCCTCAAACCATGAATTAAACTGGAGGAGCACCCCACAAAGGGCTGGATCCAGGAGAGCCAGGTCGGAGGAGCCCTCATACCTTGTAGTAGATGTTTGGAGGGCTCTGGGGGGGCCCATCCTGCACGATGTACACAGGATGCCCATAGTCACCACTCACCTTTTCATAGTGGGGACAGAAGGGGGGGTCTGCAGCCCCACTGCCCCGCAGAGCTATCCCTAGCTCCCCAGGCTCAGCCTCCCTAGGTCCCATCCCGCCTCCACCCCCCAGGCCCAGAGACCCTCCCCTCCCGAAGGAGCCAGGACCAGGGTGGCGACTCTCCGAAGGCTTGGCCCGCCGTCTCCGCCAACACATGGCACCCCCAGCCCCTGCCACGCCCAGCAAGAGCAGCGCCAGCCCCCCTGCTGCCCCGGCCACTGCGGGCATGCTGGGAGGGGGCAGGGGGCCTTCAGCACCCCGGGAGGTTGCATTGCTGGTGGGGTCACCTGGCAGGGAAGGGGTGAAGGAGGAAAGAGGGGGTGGGGCTGAAGGAGCCACCCGGGCATCTGGACACCCATCTTTGCGGGTCCCCATGGGTTTCCCCAGCAGTGCCCAGGCCCTTTGGGGACCCCACTTCCCCTCCCGTCCAAGCCCCACTCGGAATCCAGGTGTGTCCAGCCCTTCAGCTCCATGCCAAGGAGTCCTCCCCCCTTCTCTGACAGCACTGATTGAAGCACTGACTTGGCTAATTAGTTCTGATTGAGTCTTTTCCTCATTTGGCTTCCATTCCCCTCCCACCCTCCCATCCTCTCTTCTCCTCTTTCCTGTATCACTGCCCCCAAAACTGAAGAGGGAGGGAGGGAGAGGGTGAAGCTAGGGCAGCTGGGGTCCGAGAGCAGAGGAGGCTAGGGAAGACAGGAGGCTGGACCCCTGGTTCCTACCTGCTGTGTTCTCCTTCCCAGGCTCCAGGCTGTGGGCCACCCCTCGGTCTTTCTCCATGGGCATTTCAGACACAGGCTTTCGGGGGGCAGCCCCTCCTCGGGGACCTGGAGACGGGGAAGGGCCGAGAGAGGGGCTGAGACAGCAGCCCCCTGACCACGATGGTACTGCCCCTCGGCCCCTAGGAGGTGTGCCCCAGCCCCACTCACTTTGTCCCACTCGAAGAAGCACCTTCATGCCTCTAGTGAGGCACACACCTCCCTGCAAGCTCTCCAGGCCTTCCCGGGTTCCATCCGATGTGGCTGGGAGAGAAGAACCAGAGGGAGAAGTTGGCCCTCCAGAGTCTACACCTATTCTGTCTCCATGCCTGGCCCCAACACCACCCGAGGTGGCTCCAGTGGTCCCCTCCCTCATCTGCCCTCGATCCCAGGAGCACCTCCCCACTCGACCCTGCCCGCTGCCCAGCAGTACCAATTATGTAGTAATCGTGGTGTGAGCGGAACTCGTGGCCCCAGAGGTTAGGGCTATACTCCTGGAACTTGATGGTGAAGCGGAGATCCAGATCTGGCCGGTCACAAGTGAGAAGGAGGTTTGGGGCAGGGGGTGCCTCGCAGCGCCGGCCCTGGGCACCCCCTACCAGATACAGCTTGTAGAACTCGTAATTAGGAGAGGAGTGGGGGCCAGGAGGCCGGGCCCGGGGGCAGAGCAGGTCTAGCCGGTCCCCGATCTGAGGGTAGAGCACGTAACCACCCTCTGCCTGGAACCTATGGGGAGGAGGGCAAGGTGGATAGGATGAGAGGTGTCAGAGGTCTGGTCCCCAGAGCTTTGCCTCCCTCACCCCACATCCCTGCAGGACAGCCTTTGTCTGAGTGGAGAGTCTGTTCTGACAGAGCAGGCACTAAGGTCTCTGGAAGCTCACGGAAGCAGCAGGAAGCCAGGCTCAGAGGTCTCCTGCCCCTTGGTGTGCCCAAATGCACTCTTCAGCCCGCCCTCACCACATGCACACTGCCATCTCTCGCTCCATCACCGTCCTGTTGCCATGGCAACAGGATGCCAGTTACCAAGGAGCTGGCCTCTCTAGAACCACACAGCCCACCCCTCCCGGGTGATTTCACTATTCCATGGCAGTCAACCATGGGGGCAGAACCTCCCCTCCCACAGGCCACCACTGAACTTCAGTGATTTCAGGGCAAAGGGGGTGGGGTGGGGGAGGGGGTGTGGAGGGTGATCCAGACCAGTGTCCCAAGTACCCAGGCAATGTAACAGGACACAAATGCCTGGTCTGGCAATGGCCCTAAATGGGGCTAATCGAAACAGCTGCCCCAGACATTTCCCTGCTCAGTACCCCACTTCCCCCAGGTCCCACACTTCTTAGGGAAAGTGCCCTATTGCTTTGGAATTGAAAGAGTTGACTTTTCGACCCACAGCTGACACAAGTCCTCATCTCCCTCAGCCCCGGCAGCCACTGGCCCAGCACAGCCACTACTTGCCAACAGCTGCAGACAGGGTCTCAGAACTTGGTCACAGGGGACTGCTGCTTGGTACCTTCCCAGACTCCCAAATAACCCCCTCCCTCCCTGCCCCAACATCCCAAAGAGCTCCCAGAACACCCTAACTCCATTTTCTCAGCTCTATCAGGATAAGCCTAACTTACATCCTCACACTGCTCCTGATACTCCAACTGCATCTGGGAGTTGGTGGGTAGGAGACTGAGAGGGGAAAAGACATTTGAGATTAGACCCCAAGAGATATGGGAGGGAGGCCAGGGCAGGAAATGTGAGGGAAGCTGTGAAGTAAAGAGAGGAAGAAGAATTACCCTAGTTCTCCTTTAATGAGCATATAATATGTTCAAATACCTTACCTCTAATCTTCATAAAACCTGTAAGGATTGAGGATACAAACTCAGGAAGGTTAAGTGACTTGCCCAAGGCCACACAACAGAAAGCAGCAGAGCTAGGATTAAGACCTAGGATTTGATGAGCTCCAAAGCACACCCTCTTTGCATGGCCTCACACAGCCTCCCCAGGCAATTAGGAAGTTTTCAAAACACAAAACTCTTTTGCTAACGGGGAGTAGGATCTGCATGGAGGCAAGGGACCCAAATGACCTCCCAAGGGTTCTGTCCTACTCTGTGTGGCTTGAAGTTTCGTCTGACCCCTGGCCTGTTTTCAGAGCAAAGCAAGCATGCCTCAGAACAGCGGGTCTGATGGAAGAGTTTGCAGCAAAGATGGGGGAGGGGGCAACAGAGTCCTCAGGACTCCAGATGCGAGAGGGAAAGTGGGGGCTCTAGGGGGCTCCAGGCTTCTTCCAGAAAGAAATCTCCAAGCCAGGAAGGCAGGAAAATCTTCTGGTTGGGAAATTGTTCCACCAAGGACTCACAGACCCTCTGGCTGTGGGCAAGAGTTAGGAGACGGATGTGTGAAGAAGGGTCAAAAAGCCTTGGGGGAGTTGTCCCCAGAGCCCCCAAACTGAGAGCCCTTCCCTCCCATTTCCACCACTGAGTCCCTTCTGGGGAGGGAGGCACCCTGCCCTTCCTCTCAGCGCCTCAGCAGCACCTACTCAGCTGCTCTCCTGAGAGCTGACATTAACCAGGCTCCGTCTAAGCCCAGCCCCCGACACCACACAGGTCTCCCACAAACCCAAATAACCACTCCACTGTCCTCCCGGCTACCCATGATCTTTCGAATCCTTGCCCCTTGGGGGTCTTTCAAACTCCTGACGCATGGTTGTCACCACCCGCATCCAGCTCTGTGCGTGACCCGCGAGTCTGGCTCCCAAGACCACCTCTGTCTGGTTGCCCATCAGCTCACATCCGATCACCAGCACCCTCCCTCCGCCTCCTCCCAGCTCCGAGAACCCAGCCCCCAAAGTCCCTAAGGCTTCCAGACTCCCTGCCCACAGGGTGTGGGGTATCCCCACCCCCGGGCCGCTCACCTCTTATTCGCCGAATTCCAGTAGACGGGCTCCAGGCTGAGCCCAGACACCAGTCCCAAAAAACCGAGCAGCAGCAGGGCCCCGACTCGCACGCCCCCCGGCCCAGAATGGGGGGCCCCCATGACCCCGCCAAGGCCTGGGGGGCGGGGCACCAACTCCCCCAAAGTCGCTCACCCCCTGGGGTGACTGCCTTGGCCGCCCGGGCTATTCTGCCCCGGCCACCCGGGTGGCTGATGCCCCCCGCTCCCACGCGGACCCGCTTCCTGCTCCACCCGCGTCCCCTCTCCGGAGCGCTCCGCCCGCAGAAGCCCTTCCAGGGGCCGTCTGCAGGCGCCCTGCGCCCCCGGCCCACGCGCCGGCACCCCGGTATTTATAAGCGGGCCTAAGTGGGGGACTGGGGGAGCCGGGGACCGGGCGGGGGCGGCATGGGGCGCCGGGCTAGGGAGCGGGGAAGGGGGCGCCGAGCCGGAGCCCCAGCCTCGCCGGGATTGAGGGCAGCGGGCTAAGGGAGGAAACCAACCAGTCCTGAGCCCAGGAGGGGGGAGTTAAAGGAGAGGCGGGGAGGGGGAGAGGATGGCGGAGGGAAAAACCGGAGCTGGAGCCCGAGTCGGAGCGGGCGATCATGCAGCCCACGCCCCCCACACCTCCCTCACCTCGCGCACCTCCCAGCCCTCACCCCGCCGCCCCGCCTCACTCCCCCGCGCGGTCTCTCACGCCCCCTTTGTCTCTGCAACTCTCCGGCTCTGGCTTAGTTTCTGCCCACCTCCCCTTCTGCCCTCGGATCGCCCGAGCGGTTGGAATCTTCCGCTCCCTCAAATCCAGAAAGGCTCTCGCCCTCTCCACCCCGAGGAACCCAGCCCCTTTCGCTCCCGCAGCCCCCTCCTCCCCCATCCCAAAACAACACCGCTGCTCCGGGGAGGTCTGGAGAGAATAATAATAACCTTGAAGGCTCCGCACTTCACAAAGTGGGCTGAGTTGACCTTCTCGACTACCTGTGTGAAGTGGGAAGGGCAGGGCTTAAGGATCCCCGTGGCAGTGATGAAGAAACTGAGGCTCAGAGAGGCCCCGTGACTTGCCCAAGGTCACACGAGGAATCTGGGATAAAGCCGAAACCAGACCCAGGCTGCTGAACTCCCACTCCTGGGGTCTCTTTTGTCACAGCCTCCTAGACCCTCTACTGCTATCTGGAGGTTGACGAAAGGCAAGAGATTCGGGGGTAAACTTGGGCCCTTCTTAGATGGTTGTGGGGAGAAATGGGGCCGGGAGATAGGGAGAACCTACAACCCAAAACCCGCATGCAGCCGGAAGGGCTGTTTCCAATTATCCTGGGGGAAGGGAGGAGGATTTGCCTTTTTGGGTGTAAGAACCCTGGCTTTCAGCACCTCTGGGCAGAGGTGACATTCCTCTCCCCTCTCTAGTTGTCACAGGCCTCCAGGACCTTCCCTTAGGCTGTGAGGTCCAGAATCAAATCCTCTGCTGACAGTATCTCTTCAGAGACCCCCTTCTCAGTGTGTGGCAAGGTGGGGGGAGGGGGGGAGCCACTGCTTGAAATAACATACCCCCCAAAAAGACAGAGCTGATAAATGAAGAAACCAGACCAGCGACAGCTACTGAATGACTCTCGCCCTTGTCCTGCATCTAACGGGAATACAGAATGTGACATGTGTGTTTTTCGGCACCTTTACTCTTTCATGTGTGCCCTTGACTCTGGCTACTCAGTCACCTGCCTCCTGGGGGAGTCCGGGGGGGGGGGAGGCGGTCCTCCTGCTCCCCTTCCCCCAGAGCTGACTAATGGTCCCTCTGCTGCTGGATGATGGTAAATAGTGTTGAGCGGGAGTGAGCGGGTGTCTTGTCTGTCACCATCTGCACAGTCTCACACAGTCACACGCAACAGTCTGACACACAGCTCCTGCCACTCCTGCTCAGCCACACTCACCTGACCCCTGCTGCCCCCACCTTGGGAGTGAGATTTCAAACAGGTTCCCCCCTTCAGTTTACCAAGTTGCCTAGCAACCAGCCAGTCAATGGCATGAAGCCCCACCCCCCACTTACTTGACTTCACACCAAGCTCAGCAGCCCCATTGGTTCCCGCCTAGTCCCACCTCTCAAGCCTGGTTTCAGGAACAATATGCCAGTCCCCAGTGCTGCTGGACCAGGGAGCCCGCTGGTACCCCTCCCGGCCCCAGCTCCATCATCTGCCTCCCCATAGAGACACAAAGACTCTAATACCATATAAAACCTTTTTATATAAACTCACACCCACCTCCCTCTGTCCCTCCCTGTCGCTTCTCGTCCTGGTGAGCATCAGGGACACTGGTATCCGGGCCGCCCCCACACCACCAGAGCTGAAGCTGACATTCAAGGTGGACGTGGCGCATGGAGAGCAGGGGAAGGTCCACCTCCTCCTCCCCCTCGTCCCCACTCTCCGTGGGCTCCGGAAACACACGCTGACCGGAGCCAGTGGCCAGCAGAGGCAGGCTAGGGTGCAGGCTGTAGGGAGAGATGGGCGGCGCCAGTCAGCACCATGAGCCAGGATGCTTGCTCCCTCAGGGATTTACCTTTCTCCCCAACCCAAGCCCCCAAATCTGCAGAATTAACTTATGACCTCACTCCATTGGTGCAGTCCTTCTGGGGCAGGAAGCTCAGCACTGGCTCCGGCCTCCCCTCGTGCCCAGCCGCACCGGTGTCCCACACGGAGACGGCCCCGCTTGTGCTGCCGCTCACTAGGAATTGCCCGCTCCTGGGGAAGAGAGGAGAGGCTTGCTGGCATGCAGGCATCACCGGGGGCAGGAACCCTGCACGGTCAGGGGCTGGGACCCTACAGGTGGGCTCTGGCATCCCTGGGGGCATCAAGACCCTGGGCAGGAAGGGCCCACAGTCACTCACGGGTCCAGATCAAAGTAGATGCGCTGATTGGTGGTCACTTCACGACTCAGGGACCACAGTGGACGCCCAGGCTGCCGGAGATCCCAGCACAGAAGCTCAGCATCCTAAGGACAAAGAACAGGAGCCTAGAATCGTTTCCACCCTCCACTCCCCCACTCCCAACACATGCCTGCTTCCCTCCAGTTTTATAAGCACTCCTTTAGCTGGGTTGATTTTTTTTTTCCCATGCCCATCTCCCAACACAGCACAGACTACATCCCCACTCCTGCCTTTTACCCCCCTGCTTTGGGATCTCAGAACATGATCCCTACCTTACGGGCTCCTGAAAAGAAGCGATTCCCATCGGGGTGGAAACAGAGGTGGGTGATGCCCCCTTGGTGCCCTCCCAGCAAGGCAAGAGGGGAGCCATCGTCCCAGGTGTACAGACCCAGGGAGCGCCCGTAGGAGCCACAGGCATAGAGGGGCTGGGTTGGACTGAAGGCTATGCAGGAGATGATGCCGCTCTGGCCCTGCTTTTTTGCTAGAAAGGGAAGGAACAAAGTCGGGGAGAGGGCAAGAGCACCTGGCATTAACCACGCTAATCAGAGGTGCACCTCTGTCTCCCGTCCCAGAGCCCATGTGCTGGACTCAGTGCCTCCCCCACCCCGTTCGTTTTAAGCAGGATGAAGACCTCTGATGCTCCCTAGATCCTTCTATCCCCTGCAAAGCCCCACTTCTTCCCTCTCAAACCTGTTTTTCCTTGAAGGGCTGGAAAGCAGAAGGCTTATAGGAAAAGGGAATAAGCTTTACCTCCAGTTTCCTGGAGATACCAAGATTTTGGAGATCAAAAGGTACAGGGCACGGGGCTCAAAAGCGAACCAGCTCTTTACCCAGAGGTAAAGTTTCGTCGCCTCCCTGAGTCTGTTTTCTTCCCTGCGCACTGGGCCCAACCTGCCCCACAGGTCTGTACTGAGGATGATGTGACCCCCGCCTCAACCCTGCACGTGACCCCCTGGCTCACACAAGGCCCCTCTGCACGTGGCTGGGCCCTTTTCTCTCCTCCTCCCTCAGAGGCGTGGACTGCTTACCAAACGTGGCTCGGACCTCACAGTCGCGGCCGGGCCGGGACGTGGAGAAGATACGCACGGTCCGGTTGAAGCCACAGAAGAGCTGGGAGCCATCCGGGGAGAAGCAGAGTGAGTGGGCTGCCGTCAGCTCGTCCTGGGGGTGGGAAAGGGCTGGAAATAGGCCTAGCAAAGAGCCTCAGCCATTCTCAAGGAAGGAGAGCTGGGCCAGGACGAGCCCTGGGACTGGGCGGGGAGGTCCCTACCAGGTGGTTGTAGGAACGAAAGGAAGCCCGGAGCTCTCCAGTGAAGGCATCCCAGATGTGAATCGGGTTCTCCCGGCTGCTGCTGGCCACGCTGAGAGAGACACGGACACTGAGGCCCCAGTGCTGTCAAAGGAAGGGGAGGAAGCCAACTGACCGGCCCTCTCAGCTCACATCTGAAGGGCACAGCAAGCTTTCCTCCTCCCGAGACCCCTGACTCTCTCAGTGGAGGGTCCCCTTGAAATGGGGGCGGCGGGGAGGGGAGGCGAAAGACATCACTTACTAGGAGGTGTCTGGTTGGGCTGAAGACATCAGAGAATACCAGCAGTAATCATAGATGGTGTCGCCTTCCACCATTCGAAGGACGGGAGCCTGGACAGAGATGCGGGGATGCCTGGGTCACTGGCGGGAAAAGGAGGCCCACTCGGAAATCTAGCAGTTTTATGGCAGAGGGAGATGCTCTGTGGGCACTTAACCAGGTAGAAGGCAGAAGGCAGATCCTGAAGAACAGGATCTTGATCTCAAAGTTCAAGGTTTAGCTCAGACTTTAACATCAGACTTGGGCCACCAAAAGCCATGCAGATTTACCCTTTTGCTTTTTCAACGCTTAGAGAGGAAGAAACAAGTAATATCCCAACCCAGAAACAAAGAACCAACCAATGATACAAATATCTACCGAGTGCCTACCAGGCGCCATTTGATCCTCTAAAAAAAATTACTGAACAGTTCAAACAAGCAAAGAAGTATTAAAACAGAGCCAAACAAACCCTGTGAGTTCTCCACGTAGCTTAAGAAGCAAAATATTTTACCAAACGGTTAAAACCTCTTCCCAGTGAAACCCTCCCTCAGAGGTAAACACCATCCTGAATTTATCACTCTCGTGTATTTCTTTAGGAATACATTCAGACAGAGAAAAAAACAATATATACCATGGTCTTGTGTGCTGTTAAACTTAATATGAAAGGTAGCGAGCTGTATGCATCCCACCGCAATTGTGAGACTACGGTGACACACTGAGCTCAAATTCATGCATCTTCCCTGCTGTACAGCGCTCCACTCACCCATCCCTCTCCACTGACAGTCACTGGTGTTTTCCCAATTTCTGGCTAGTGTGCTGTAACATTCTGGTACCCGTGTGGGAGGGTTTCTCTGCAGTTTCTGCTAAAGAGGGAATCACTGGGGTTCTACAGTCTGCGCTCTGCCAGCTCTACTAGATCATGTCACGTTTTTCCCAAAGTGCTCATCCAAATTTACTCTCCCCCCAGCAGCGTGTACGAGCGCCTGTTGCTCTGCATCCCCTTGGTGTTGTCAGACTTTCAAATTTTTCTCAATTTGAAGGCTGTGAAATGGTATTTCATTACGATATAAACTGGCGTTTCTCAATATCTAACCAGTGAAGTTAGACATTTTTGTGTTTAAGGGCACCTTTTCCTAGTTTTTGCTCAGTTTTCTCCTAGGTTGTTGCTTTCTTCTTATTGACTTGAAGGAAATCTTTACATCAGTTGGATACCAGTCCTTTGGCGGGGTGACGTCACCCCTTTGGCCCTTGGGTGATGTCACCCAGCCGTGAATGCAGGGTCCACTTCTCCACCCTGAACCCTTGCATCCGACTGCCTGGTGGAAAGCTCCACTGGGGCATCCCACGGGGTCCTCAAACTCAGTTTCTCTGGAACAGACCCAGCCTCTGCAGCCTGTGAACCTGCTGCTCCTCCTGGGCTCCCCACCCAGTTCTCAAGCCTGAAATGTGAGCACCTTGACTACTACTACCCTTCACTCCCTTTCCTCTCCTGGTCCAACCCAAGGCCAGAGCTTGCCAACTGCACCTCCTAGGTTCGCCTGAACCTGTCCCCTTGCCTTCAATCCCACGTGAAGCCACTGCCTTCTTGCTAGCATTTCTACACGTTCCCCCAGCCTCCCTGCACCCCACACTCCAATCTGCCCCTCCATTCTCCACCCTGCAGCCACACTGAGGCCCCTGGAATCCTGTACAGCGTCACTCTCCTGCTTAAAACATTGCAATGCCTCCCCAAAACCCTCGGTATAAAACCCAATCTCCTATGAAGCCTTCCCTTACCAGGCGTCTACGCCATACCCACCTTTCCAGGCTCATCCCTCATCCCTGTATTCACTCTTGTAATAGCTCCACGTCCCATCATCCTGACTCTCAGTTCCTAGAAGGTGCCAACTCCCTACACTCCTGAACTGCACGCTTCCACGCACACTAGTCTCCAAGTCTGGAATAGTCTTCCTTCACTTCCCCCAGCGACTCTTCCTGGTTGAATCCTAATCATCCTTTGGGTCTCTTAAGACACTTCCTCCACTGGGAAGCCTCCCCAACCCCTCGAGCTGAGCCAGGTGCCCTGCTCCACGTTCCAAGAGCCCTCTGTGCCCTCCACGCTACAGCGTACCCATCTGAGAAGGCAGGAATCATGTCTGTCTTGCTCACCACTGTTTCCCCAACACCTAGTGTACAATCAGCAGTCAAATGTTTTAATGGGAAAAGGAAACAGAAGACCGTTCCAATAACATAAGGCCCAAAATAATAGCAACTTGAATTAAAACAGAGGCAGTCAAGTGAAGTGGATAGATTAGGAAGATCACAAGAACTTGATGGGATTTGGTAATTAACTGGACATGGGGGTTAGGGAAAAGGAAGATTAAAGGAGGAGACCCTGGCTTCTGGTTTGGATACCTGAGGTCACCAAGATGGTGGAAGGACTTGGGGTGCACAGGAAGGCTATGAGATGCCAATGTCCTCGGTGAGTTGGGGAGAATCGGACAGCATAAGCGTCAAAGAAGAGTTTTTACAAAGTGAAAGAGCAATTGTCTGGATATAGCATTTAGGAATGAGGACACTCCCTCTCCAACCTGAGATATGTGGGGCACAGAGGATGCACAGTCCCTCCCAGAGAGGGTACAGGAAAGGGAAAGCCTCAGGCAAGAGCCACGGGGTACAGAGAGTACTCAGCGAAGAAGTGGAGAGTTAGAAACAGGAGTTCCAGAAAGCTCTGTGAAAAGGTGGAGAAGGGAGGGGAGGAATTGGGAAACTATGGTGGGAAGAAGCAGTACACAGATGTATGAAAATACCCCAAAATATCCTACCCCAATTTCCACACCTATACAAATGTTGTCCATTTCCACACTAAACTTGCAGACATTAAAAATGGAAATGCCTAATGAGTATTTAGGTATTTAGGCTATGATAGAATTGGTACACTCATATTGTCAACAGCAATAATAATAATAATAAAAAGAATAAGCAGCACAAAAAGCTTTCGAAAACAAATTGACTATCTGTATCACAAAACTTAAAAAAGAGATATTGATTCTCTCTGACCTGGGATGTTTCTTACTTGTAAAATTTCTGATTCTCTGAAGAATCTCCATCAAAACACATGGAGATGTTCACTGAAAAATAATTTATGATATAAAAATCCTGGAAACAACCCAAAAGTCCAAAACAGGTGAACAGGTAAGAAAACTATCATAGGCAGTCAGTGAAATACCATACACCATCAAGCATAACTATGAACACTGGAACACTGTGAAAAACATTTACGATACGATTGTTAAAAGAAAAAACAGTGTACAAATCCATCTACCAAAGAGTTACAGCCACACAGAGAGCTCCAGTACCTGGACAGAGCTTAGAAAGAATGTAGAAAAACTTAAAGGGCTGAATCTTGTAGAGTGGTAGGTAACAATGACTTTTTTCCCTTTTTTTTTTCAGCCACACCACGCAGCCTGTGGGATCTTAGCTCCCTCACCAGGGACTGAACCTGGGCCCTCGGCAATGAGAGCACCGAACCCTAACCACTGGACCGCCAGGGAATTCCCACCTTTTTCCCTTTTTAACATTCTCATTTCTCTCAAGTGAATGTGTACAATAAATATTTGACCTCTCACATTTCCAGTTTCCTCTAACTACCCCTACTCCTGAACTCTTTCAGGCTGGCTGTGCCACGCCCACCCAGCCCTGGTTTATGGACACCACTGGTTTCTGTTCCAGGAACCAGGGCTAGGAGTGCCTTACAGCTTGCACACAGAATTCACATGTCTGCAGCCTCCGATCTCACAGAGATGCAGGTTAGGCAGGCGTTCAGGACCGTCCCCGGAACGCACCCTTCTTTCACCATCGAGGCCCAGCACTCCCACGAACCTTGGGCACCAAAGAAGTCGCAGGCTTCCGGGCCATCTGGTCTCACCACCACCTGCTCGCTGCTCAACACACTCCCTGATCGGCCCCAATCCCACACTCCTCCCTGCCCCCCAAATCCTTACCCCTTGGCCTCTGAAATTCCCACTCTAGAATCTTCAAACTCCCTTATCTTGCATCTTCTCGGAATGCCCTGCCCACCCACCTGGACCTGCCCGATGCTGTGGCTTTCTCAGGCTGAAATGTCTTTCATTCTCACCCCCCTCCTCAGTACAAACATCAAGGTCATTTCCAAATCTTTTCACCCCTCCAAACTCCACCTCCTCTGCAGTTCCTGCCATCACATTAGCTCCCTGTTTTTGTTTCCCTCCCTCATTCACTGAGACTTTCATCTCCTGGTTCAGTCTCTTGCTCCCCACAAATACTGTTACTCTCGGTGACGTGCACTTCCACCAGGACTTTGAGCTTGCAGTTCTCTCTGCCCAGCATATTCTTCCCCAAAATATCACGTTGGTTCACTCCCTGACTCCCTCAGATCTCTGCTCAAATGTCACCTGAATAGTGAAGGCTTCTCCGACCGCCCTTTTTATTTTTATTTTTGGCTGCACCGCACGGTTTGCAGGATCTTAGTTCCCAGACCAGGGATTGAACCCGGGGCCATAGCAGTGAAAGCACCAAATCCTAATCACTGGACTGCCAGGGAATGCCCCCAACCTCCCTTTTTAAAATTGCAATGAATTCCCCCAGTCCTCCTCTCTGCTTTATCGTTCTCCGTGGTACTTGTCAGATATATATTTCACTGTGTTATTTCTTTATTGCCTGTTTCTCACACTAGAATAGAAGCTTCACAAAGACACAGACTTTTGTCTGTTTTGTTCCTGACTGACCCCTAGCAGCTAAAAACAAGCCTGGCACATAGAATGCGCTCAATGAAAACTTGTTGAATGAATGAATCAATGAAAGAATGAATAAAAACACCCAACACCCTGGCCTCTGCCATTCCTTGACTTCCTTAGCACCCACGGCCGTGGCCCTCACTCTACACCAGGGGCCCACTCCCAGTCGAGTCATCACTACAGTCTCTGACCACCATCTCCAACCCACCCAGCTCCCTTGCTCTGCCATTTCCACCACAATTGTTCAGCTTCATCAGAAACCCATTCACAATCCATTTTCTTACCCACTTTATACTCTGGTCAAGCACAACAGGTGTACCCCTGCAGACACTCTCGAAGTATCCCTGCAGACACTCTCGAAACACCCCTTGTCTTTCTCTCCTGGCAAACCCCAGCCAGACCTCCTATTCCTTCTAGTCCATGCTTGCATCCAACTAACACCAAGGACTACTAGCATGTACTGAACACTGACTACATGCCAGGCAATACTTTAAGCACTTTACCCTAATTCTTTTTTTTTTTTTGGCTGTGCCACACAGCGTGCAGGATATTAGTTCCCCCACCAGGGACCCAACCCGTGCCTCATGCAGTGGAAGCATGGAATCTGAAACACTGGACCGCCAGGGAAGTCCTACCCTAATTCTTTTAATCCTCGCCACAACTCTATGAGGTGGGTGCTATTATTATCATCCTCATTTTACAAACAAAGAAACTACAGTCAACTTACTGGGGAAAGATGCACAACCATGCTAACTGGTCTCACTTTACATGGTTGACAACAAATTTCTAGTGGGCACTGAGCAAAGAATAGCAATGCTACTCTACACCAAGCATTCCTTGGTGGTTTTGATTTTCTTCTCCCCAGGACCGATCATCTCACACCTTCTGCTCTCTCCCCACAACACTCTGCTTTCAGCTGATAACATCCCCTTTATGCTTCACTGAGAAGCCAAGAGACAGAGACACCCAAATCTTCCCACGACCAAACAGCTGCCTCTGAACGCATCCTCTGCCTTTCTTCCCATGGCAAGGAAGGGTTCTGCGCCTGTCAGTCTAGTCCTTCAATGTGCCCTGGATCCTGTCTTCACCCAGCCACGCAGGGACTTCGTCACCATCCCCGACAACAGCAGCAATTCCTCCCTCTCTTGCGGGGTAATTCTGACCTCACAGAAGCATCTTGTTCACCTTTCTTTAGCCCCACATTCCCTCCGGTCACCATTCCATTTCTCAGCTCCCTTTCACAGGAAAACACTTCCAAAGAATTCTCTCTTCCTCCTACCCTAATTACCTTCTACCTCCAGCACTTCTCTGAAAGTGCTCTCGTCAAGGTCACTATGTCTTCTTGGGTCATTCTCTAAATTTGCCCTCACTCTTAACAGCATGAGACATGACTCTTTGCCTCCACTTTTATAATTTCTCCTGCACCCACCTCCATGTGCTGGAGTGTTCCAGGCTCTGCTTGAGCCTTCTTCTTCATCTACACTCTCTCTTGAGATTGACTCCGTTCTCAAGACACAAGATACCATCAACATGCTCTCCCGCTTCCAAAGTATATCCCTAGCGCCCTTCGCAAAGTCTCTCCTTAGCTTTACATTTCACATTTAAAGTATCTAAAAGCCCAGATTTCCCTGGTGGCGCAGTGGTTAAGAATCCGCCTGCCAGTGCAGGAGACACGGGTTTGAGCCCTGGTCTGGGAAGATTCCACATGCCGCGGAGCAACTAAGCCCATGAGCCAAAACTACTGAGCCTGCGCTCTAGAGCCCGCGAGCCACAACTACTGAGCCCACTTGCCACAACTACTGAAGCCTGTGTGCCTAGAGCCTGTGCTCCGCAACAAGAGAAGCCACCACAATGAAGAGTAGCCCTCGCTCACCACAACTAGAGAAAAGCCCGTGCACAGCAACGAAGACCCAACACAGCCAAAAATAAATAAATAAATACATAAATAAATAAATTTATTTATTTATTTATAATAAAGTTATTTTTTAAAAATAAAAAAAATAAAGTACCTAAAAACCCTTGACTTCTGTCCCAATACCTCTTCATATCCTCTGAGTAAACTGTACCCCCATCCACCCAATTGACTTCCAAGTCCTGTGAAATATACTTCAAATCCACCCACATCTATCTCACCTGATATCACCCTAGCACAAGCCAACATCATTTCTCGCCTGGACCGTGATAAATGCCTCCTAATGAGTCTCCACTCTTGCCCACTCACAATCTATTCTCTAGCCGTTATTTTGTTCTTCTCTTTTAAAATCTCTCCCACGGCTTCCCCAAAAACACTCCAAATGCCCTACCCACAAGATCTGACAAGATGTGGCTGCTAGCCACCTCTCCACCCTCACCAGGCTTTCCCCCTCACTGGCCTTGGTCCAGGCACACTGGCTTTCTTTCTGTTCCTTGAACACACAAAGCTCTTCCCCAGCTCTGGGTCTTTGTAGCATCTTTGCCTCTTCCTAGAACGCTCTTTCTACAGCTCTTCACATGACTGATCTCATCATCCTTCAGGTCTCAGCTCAAATGTCTCTTTTTCAGAGAGTCCCTCCCTGACCGACCGTTTTATCTAAAGCGGCATCCTCTAGTTAGTCTCTCCTCATTCTGTTGATTTCCTTCGTAGCATTTATTATGATCTGTAATGAACTTGATTATTTATTGGACTACGTTTGTTGTCTATGTCCCATACAAGAAAGCAAAGCAGCTCTTCATCTGTCACATTCATTACTTTATCCCAACACCAAACACAGTAAGTGACACACTGGTAGTCATTCAATAAATACCTATAAGTCAATTGAAAACCACCGTGAGAAAAAAAAAAAAAAAACCACCGTGAGAAATCCACTAGTCTTTTATGGAAAACACATATTCTTAACTAAAGAAGGACAAACACCTCTTTAAATGACTTCAGAATTCAGGGTAGAAAATGCTACCTGTGGAACCTCATGGTGAGATGTCCTGCCTGTGAACAGGAAACATGTGGACTGTACTTTCTCCATCTACAGGAAGGAATTAAATGCGCAGTGTCTGATGAAGGGGCAGAGTTAGCCCCTACCCTTACCATTTCTGCATATTCCAGCTGCTCCCCCTCATTGTACAGCTCTGGGGGCAGGTTGTAAATCCGCAGGATGTTATCAGCACTATTGGTCAAGATGCAGGAACCATCAGGGGCCCTAGGAGTAGGAAAGAGTTAGAAAGCTGGACAGACCTGTATTTTCCACGTGTAGGACTAGGGCTGAGCTGACCTCTGGTATAGGTAAGCACCCCCAAGACCTTGAGGAAGTAGAAGACACACAATCACAAATGAAATTTTTTTTTTTTTTTTTTTTGTGGTACGGGGGCCTCTCACTGTTGTGGCCTCTCCCGTTGCGGAGCACAGGCTCCGGACGTGCAGGCTCAGCGGCCATGGCTCAGGGGCCCAGCCGCTCCGCGGCATGTGGGATCTTCCCGGACCAGGGCACGAACCCGTGTCCCCTGCATCGGCAGGCGGACTCTCAACCACTGCGCCACCAGGGAAGCCTACAAATGAAATTCAAACTCAACCCAGAAGAATTCTTACTCCTTCTCCCACCATGGTGGATCCTTCTCCCAGATAACTGGGGTATTTTAAGGTGGAAATCCTGAGCGTGATTATCTCCCTGCCCCATTATGCTTACTTACCACTTACAGCCTTTCAAGAAGTTCTCAGGTTGGGTGCTGAACTCTGACCAGGAACCGCTGAGAAACCGAGGTACCTGGGAGAAGCTGTAGCTCCAAACGCTGGAAGGAAGATGGGGGAACAACAAACCTGGGTTCACCAAAGCAAAGTGGAAATGGGCCTGGAGAAGTGGGGCTGAGGACTGGCGGATAAGATATATCTCACACTTCCAATCTCCAGATTCCTGAGCCACCTGCTATCACCACTTACGTGTATCCCTCATCCTCTGGAGCGGGTTCCTCAGACACACCTTCCACGTCTTCTCCGGGCCCCAACTCTGGCCTGTTCGTTTCTTCTGCAGGAAGGCTCACATTTTCAGAAAGTTCTTGTTCTTCGACTCGAGGGCTCAACTCACTAGGAATACCAAACCCTGTTTCCAGGGGAATGGAGAGAGAAGCTGGGTCCCCCTCCTCCAGCTCCTGGGACACAGCTGAGACAGCCATGGGATCTGGGGACACCCGGGGCGGATCATGGCCATCGGGTGTCGGTGGCATCAGTTCAGGGTCCGTATTTTTATCCATCGGGGAAGCCTGAGGAGAGAGAGGGGCTGGAGCTGGGGCCCGGTCTGAAGGAAAGCAGTCCGGAGCTAACAGTGGCGCCTCCGGTGTCTTCATACTGCAGAGGAAGCGCGGCAGACATTGGCCGCGGCCAAGCAGTTCTCTTCCCGCCGGCTACCAGCTGCCGGGCCCGCGGAACGGCCAAGACCGCTTCAAAGTTCGCACGGATCGGGATGCAGAACTGGAGAAACCCACCAGTGCCTTCCTTCTTCCCCCGGGAGGGGGCAGAAGGCCAGGAGAACCGCGGAACAGCAACGTTAGAAAGCACGGCGCTCTTCAGCCTGCTCGGTCGCTACGAGCCACCTCTTCTCGCGGGATTTGGGCACACCTTTCCATTGGACCTCCGCATCCCGGATCAGACTTCGCGGGCGACACACGGAGGGACAGGGCAGGGACGTAACAGGTCACGGGTTATGTTCCCATCAAGCCCTGGGGCTCCTAGTGGCTGCTGGGAGTTGTAGTCCAAAGGCTTCTGCCTCGGCGAGAAGTGCCTGAGCTCCCCCTGCGGTCTTCCACGATCATTCTTAAAGCATCTACTCCTCTCCCCCACCTGCAGAGGGCGATAGCGCTATGTTTGATTTTACAGGTTTTAAGCCTCTTTTGCATCTCGTTCGCTAAATTCTTCAGACCTCCGTCTCTTTTCATTCATTCAATAAATATTTATTACTGAACTCTTACTTGCTACCCAGTACTGTACTAGGCACTGGGAAATACAACAATGAATAAGATAGTAGACAAGGTCTCTGCCCTCCTAAGGCTTAGGTTGCTGTGTATTCAAGGCAAGGAACAAATCATTTCAGAAAGTGATAGGGGCTGTGACATTTAGCTGTTGAGTACAAACTATCCAGCTATTTAGGAAGAGGAGTTTTCCAGGCAGAGGGAATGACAAGTGCAAAGGCTTTCTTCCTTTCACCTTCATATTTGACACAGTGGCAGAATTCTACCAAAATGGTTTCCACCAATTGTGCCCTCACGGCTCTGGCTCGTCGAACTTCCCCACCCCAGATTCTCAGTAGCTACAGTACCAATACTGCTAGAATCCTGACTCTCCCCGCACCTCCTCTCCTAATCTCAGTTCCCATCGCCTCCGCCCGCAGGGGAATTGCTTGCCCTTACTTGTCATGGCGACTGTCCAGCTTTGTGCCAGGAGCCTCGCGAGGGTTGCTGGGATTGGGATTTTCCCCTCCCACGTGCTCCGGACTGGCGCTAAAAGTTTTGAGCTCTTCAAAAGTCCAGAGCTACCATCCTGGCCGCAGGTAGTAGCTGGGGTCCGGGGTCACCTGGCGTCCAGCCTCGGAGCGTGCATCCCCGGACGGTGACACGCTCCCCTGAGCTTCGGGTAAGCTCTTGACTGAGCCTCATGTGTCCTCTGTGAGTCACGGGCTCTCGGCTCCGTGTATTTTCAGCTCGTGGGAATAGAGGGGGCTGGGGGCGGGGCACTGGGGATTTAGCGATTTTGGGGGGGAATGCAAGCTTGGCTAGCGGCACCAACAGAGGAATGCAATGTTGGGAGGCCCGAGTGTAGATGATGGGGATGTTAGGACCAACCGAACTCCAAGCTGAACACTTGGGCGGGGGAGTGGGGCTTTGGGGAAACTTGAGCCGGCCTAAGGGGTTCTTCCAACCATTACCACCCCATCCCAGGGTGTGGGGGATTCCGAAATAAGACGCACAAAGCATCAAGGTCTGAGACTTTCGGATCTCGGAACTTTGGGGATTCGTGGCTCGGGATTTTAGAGCGTATGGCATCCCAGTGGAACCTCGGGCTCCATTCCGAAGTGGTTATTCGGGGTGATCCGGGAAGGCCAAGCTGCTAAGGTCCCATAACTTCCGGATCTTTGTCCTTCCTGGAGTGCTCTTTCCAAATGGCCCGTGGCTCCGCTAGAAGGAGAAAATCCGGTTAAAGACTGTCAGTCGTGGAAGTGGGACGTGCTAAATGAGAGATTTGCCCCCGAAGCCCGGCAGACCTAACCCAGCCTGAGAGGCCCGGGAGTCCTGTTATTGTTTGACTCTACATTTACATTTCTGCCACTTGCAGGAGCATTTCCGGTTTCTTTTTTCGGAACAGACCACTATTCACCCTATGTGAGGGAAGTAGAAAGAGAAAAGGTCTTTTAGACTAGTTCCTATTGCTTGCGGAGGGAGGCTGATAACCCCCTTTACTTTTTATTTCCCCCCCCCTCCTGGACTACTTAGCTACGGCTTTTGGAAAGGAAGAGGTATTCGTTTTCATGCAAACCTCAATCCCTCCCCCCTCTTTGAATGGTGTGCTCCACCCCGGTCGACTGCTAACCAGGCGGACGCTACCATTGCGTGGGATGGTTTGTTTTTTTGCTTTAAGTGTCTGAGGGCAGACCCTGGGTATTTTCGAGAATGGGTACATCTGAGCATTAAACGATAAAAGAGTGTAACGATGGGTCGTTTGTTTGTGGCGGAGAAACAATTTCTTCTGTATTCGGCTTTGGGCTGAGACATTCCTATTTCGGACGCAGAGTGAACGTCTTGAAGCGGAAGGGGCGGGGCTTGGAGAGGGGCGGGGCCCGAGGTCTTCTGTGCAGCTCTCCAGTCCCGGCTAGTTCTGGCCTGCGGGAGGCGGCGAACCCCGCGCGAAGTCCGACCCGTAACCATTTTTCCCGCATTTTCATCGTTTAGGGCGCGGTCGCCTACCACGCACCTGCTACGAACCAGACACAGTGCGCTGTACTTGCGTGCTTTTTTCTAAATTGGGGGTAGCATTTACACCCGCCGCCTATCAAAATACAAGTTTCTTTTGCTTCTTCCCTATCTTTGACCCCCTACCTTTATTTTGATTTGTGTCACCGTGGATTATTTTTGCCTGTTGGAGAACTTCTTATATCTGTGAAATTCACCCATTTTATTGCATGTATCAGTGTATCCGTACTTTGCTCCTTTTTATTTTAATATATTCCTCTGAATGAATAAACCATCGATTGTTTATGCATTCTTTTGATGGCCTTTGAGTTGTTTCCCATTTGAGATTATTTTGAATAAAGCTGCTGTCAGCATTCTTGTACAATTACTTCTGTAGTCATGTTTTTATGTTTCTTGGATAAATCCTTAGGAGTGGAATTGTTGGGTCATAGAGTGAGGAGTAGATCTATATATTTTTTTAATTCTATTAAAAAGTTTTAATTATTCAAAGTGGTTGTACCATTTTACACTCCCACCAGCAGGATATATCCTGTTTTAGGATTTGGTTTGTCAGTCTCTCTAATGTGGCCATCATTGCGGTTTCATTTTGCAGTTCTCTGTTAACTATGTTCAACAGTTTGCATGTGCTTATTGGCCATTTCTGTGTTACATGTGAAGAGAGAATGGGTACATCTGAGCATTAAACGATGAGTCTTTTCCCCATTTTTAAAACTGGTGTATTTGCTTTTTGTGTTGTTGAGGTGTTGAAGTTATTTGTACATTCTGGATAGGAAGAGTGTATCTTTAGTCAGATACGTGTATTTTCTCCTGACCTGTTGCTTGTTTGTTTAACAGCTCTTAAGAGGACCAGAAGATTCTTTTTTCTCTTAAGTGGTTGCTGTGACCTGTTTAGGAAATCTTAGCCCAAGGTCATGAAGATATTCTCTTATAGTTTCTCATATATTTTCTTCTAGAACCTTCTAACTTTAGGTTTTACATTTAGGTCTGTGAGCCATAATTAATTAACTGATAATTAAGAATTTTTTCATGATGTGAGGTCAAGGTTCTGTTTTATTTTTTCTTATGGATATCCAGTTGTTCTAGCTCCACTTGTTGAAATAGCCTTCCTTTCCCCACTGAATTGCTTTAATTGGAGTGCTTGGTCCATTTACATTTAATGCAATTATTGTTACATTTGGGTTTAAATCTGCTGTCTCAGTGGTATTTCCTATCCTTTGTTCTTCACTTCAAATACTTGAGGAAGAAACAAAACCAATCTCACATAAACTCTTTCAGAATATAGAGGAAGTAACATTGCCCAACTCATTTTATGAGGCCAGCGTAATGCTGTCAGCATATATATGCAAAAACCTGACAAACTTTAGCAAATCACGCCTAGTAATATATAAAAATGATAAATATATCGTCCCCAAGTAGAGTTCATCCCTGGACTGCAACGTTGATTTAACATTCCAAAAAATCAATCAGTGTAATTTGCCACATTAACAGATTAAAGGGTAAAAATCCTATGATCAACTTCAATAGATGCATAAAAAGCTGTTGACAGTATGCAACACCTGTTTGTGATTTTAAAAGAAAAACCAACCTCCCAGCAAACTAGCAGAGGAAACTTCCTCAGTCTGATACAGTGCACCCCCAATCAAGTTACCATTAACAACATACCTAATAGTGACAGACTAGAGTGAATGCTTTTCCTCTAAGATAAGGATTTGACTCTGGCCTCTTCAGCATTGTAAATTAGAGGTCTTAACCAGGCAAGAGAAAGGAACGTAACAATTGGAAAAGAAGAAATTAAATTGCTTTATTCACAGATGGTATGATTGTGTACACAAGAAGTCCTAATAGAAAATTCATTTTCACACTATGAGGACTAATAAGTGATTGTAGCAAAGTTACAAGTTTCAAAGGCAATATACATACATTGTATTTTTATATAATAGCAACCTTGAATCCAAAGTCAAAAACATGGCATACTCAGGGATAGATTTAACAAAAGATGGACAAGAGCTCCATATTGAAAACTGCAAAATACTGCTGAGAGAATTTAGGAAGATTTAAATAACGGAGAGATACCGTATTCATGGATTAGAACACTTATTGGTGTTAAGGTGTCTGTACTCTTCAGAATGATTTAACTCAATGACTTAAAACATTGTTTGTAGAAATTGACAAGCTGATTCCGAAATGAAACAGTGGTACAAAGTTGGAGGTCTTAAGATACCCGATATCAAGATTACTGTAAAGCTACAGTAGGACAACAACCAATGAATAGAGTATGGGAAAAGACATAAATATGGTAAATGATTTTCTACAAAGGCACCAAAGTGAATCAGTTGGGAAAGGAAAGTCTTTCAACAAACAGTGCTGAAACAACTGAAGCAGAAAAACGGATTTTGCCCTCTACCTCACACCATACACAACAGTTAATTTGACATGGTTAATAGCCCTGAACATAAAACTTTCAGAGAACACAACATCTTTGTCTTGGTAGGGGTGGGTTACAGAGCTGTATCAAAATTTGTCAAGTTTTGTGATCAAAATAGTATGATGCCATTTCAACCTTTGTACGTTTTACCTCAAAAACATTTGTGGGGTTGTGGGGAGTGGCTAGAGGTATAGATGAGACAAAAAAGGCAGAATGTTGATTATTCTTGAAGCTGTGTGATGGGTACTTGGGACATTTTTCTGTTTACCTTTTTATATGGTTAAAATTTTCCATGATTTCTATTTATTTTTCTTTTTTAGATATTTTTTATTTTGGAAAAATACAGGTACAAAAGTAACATAACACATATCCCCACCAAATAATTTTAACACTTAACATTCTGTCTTATTTTTGTCCATATTTTAATTACACAAGTAATGTATGGATACCATCTTTTTAAATTTTTCTTTGTTAATAAAGCTAAAACCTCCTTTGACTCTACCCTCAGTACCCTAAGCATACATCCCCCTCTCCCTGAGACCATCACTATCATAGATTTTGTGAATTTTTATTCTTCTTGCCTGTGTTTCATACTTTTACATACACGTTTATAAGCGATAGTCATTATATGTATTCATATTTCTATATATGTATATATGTGTTGTTTTGTTTTGTTCCTCCTGTGCTGCCACGCAGCATGCTGGATCTTAGTTCCCCAACCAGGGATCAAACCTGTGCCCCCTCTAGTGGAAGCCCAGAATCCTAACCGCTGGACCACCAGGGAAGTCCCTCATCTTATATTTTTAAATTCCATGAACCAAATTACTGTGTTTTGCTTTTTTCTTGCAAATTGTATTTTCACCCAGCATGTTTGTGAGCTGTATTGGATTACATATACAGATAATTCATTTCCCTAAACCACTGTAATGAATACACCACGTTTCATTTACCTACTTCCTATTGATGGATAGTAAGGTTGTTTCTTGTCACCTGCCATTAGGAACAACGACATGAATATTTTTGTGCAAGACTCCTTCTGTCGCCCCCTGCAACCACTTTTCTAGGACGTCCACCTAGAAGTGGTTTTGTGGAGTAGTAAAATGTATGTGTTTTCAGTTTTACCAGATGCTGCCTTATTTCTTCCCAGAATCAAATTTTTTTTTTTTTATTTTCCCAATCACATAGCTTTCAGCCAAAAATTTTTTTTACATCAGACTCTGGGTGGAGCCAGAGGAGCATAATTATTTAGAGCTTGGGTGTGGCTTCAGACAGCCCAGGTTCAAATCCCTGGCCCTGCCGCTTGGGAGCTTTCTGAGCCTGGGTAATTCCTTTAACCTCAGTTCCTCTCTTCTGATGATAGCACCTACCTGACTGGCTTTTTGAGAGGATTAATGAGATTAGCCACTGAAAGCAGTGGATCCAGATAAGGTCTATATAAACAGCCACCATTGTTATGATAGGCCATTGTTATGATGGCGATCAGGCCTGCCCCTCCTTTGGGTCCCAGCTGAGTTTATTGCCTTCCCACCAGGGCTGCCAGTGTAAATGTTCTGCCTCCGCACAACCATCATGACCCCCTGATGCTCATACCCATGGGAAGTACCTACTCTGAAGAGGTTTCCTACAGAAAGAAACATTGAGAATTCAGTTGTTGCCGAGGTCTGAGAGAGGGAGACCTCCTATGTCCATGGGGCTGTCTCCCCGCAGTGGGACTGAGACCTTGGCCCACCATCCCAGGACAGCCCCTCCTGGCATGTTTACTAAACAGAGTTGTCTGAAGGAGGGGAACTAGCATGAATGCAGGCAGGACCACAAAAGCCCCACCCCCTCGCAATCACAAAGCTCTCACTTTCCAACAATAATAGAGAACAAATAAAATTGGGATAATCATATAAAGAGAAGCATCTATTGAGCTCTGACTAAGTGCTAGGTGCTTTTCTCAACTCTTTATATTTCCTATAACAAGTGGGGCCCTATTTTAGAGCAAAGGATGCTAGGCACAGAGAGGTTAAGCAGCCTCCCAAAGTTACACAGCTATTAGATGGTGAGCTTGGGGTGCAGGCCCAGCCTGTCTGCCTCCAGAGCCCAGGCTCTGCCACGTTTGCCATGGGAGCTTTAAGATAAGTGAGGTCATGCAGCAAATTTAAGTGACAATACAACATCAAACCAAGGGCTTCTGAGCCCCATCTCTGTTGACACGAGCCTCCCTTCCATAAAAGTCTCAAAGTTATTTTGATCATCGATCCAGGGGGAACCCTAGTCCTTCCCCCCAAGGCAGATGTTTGGGGTCCCGCTGCTGTCCCCTCTTGCCTTCCTCCATGTACGTTCATGGTCCATCCCCCATCAGCTTTGGGAGCTATAATAAGGCCCTTTTGCCAACCTCTCAGTTGGCGGACTTTCATCGCTAAAATCTGCCCCTTCAGACTTAACTGATTACAAATGAGAGCTCTGCAGGTTAGTCTGTAATGAAGTAAGCCTCTTAATTCTAGACCTTCGAACAGTCATTTTTCATAAAAGCTCATTCTCTCACCTGTGTGTGTTGTCGGCTGGTCACTTAACCTCTGTGAGACTTTCTCACCTGTCAAGAGGCAGGTGTGGTTATCGGGACAGATAAGGTAACCCACGTGAAAGGATTTTTTCACACTCTAAATACACAGGAAAGCAGGTTCTGTATCAACATAAAGGTGCAGGTGAACCTTAAGGGAGATTAGAAAAGAGCCGCTTGCTTGGGCGTGGTGCGGGAGGTGTTTGTCAGTGCCATTGAGACAGCAGGAAAAATGTACTGAACAGGGACTTTTTCAGTGGCATGTTTCTGAGCAAAGCTGATGACAAATTTGGCATCAAGAAAGAGGGCATGGTGCTAACAAAAGATCAAGTTAAAAAAAATTAATTACATGGGACTGAGTGAACTGGTGAGGATGATTATAATTTTTGTGACTTTCTGTTTGAATAAAAAAAAAAAATCCCGCAAGGACTCAGAGGCAAAAAATATACAAATCAATTTTCACTGCAAAGTAAAGGAGCTGTTACAGTGGAGGATTCCTGGACTGAATGTCAATATCATGACATAGTGTGAGTGTGTTTCGTGTTTGGTAATTGCAATCATTGTTGCTTTCGTTATGGTGATGCATTTAGAATGCTTGGTGTCAGTCTGTTTATCTCTTGTAAAAATAAAATACAGTGTGTGTGTGTGAAAAAAAAAAAGAATTCACACATGAGGAAAAAAAAAGAACTATGCATAAAGTCTTACTTACTCTAAGGTTCACCTTGTACCTCTCCTGTCATACAACTCGTCACTTTCCCCATCATATACCACCAAATGCCAAAAAGAAATCTGAGTACTCTGCGGTCATGGCACAGGTATTTCTAAAGAGAGGAACACCTGTTCCAAAATCACTAATCCGAGAATAAATATATGGGGAAATGAACTGGGAACAAAAAGGAAAGAAAGAGGGCATGATGAAACCATTTGAAAGCTGGCCTGAGAGACGAGACGATGGCGGCAGGGCCGTGGCCCGGACCGCAGCCACCGCTCTGTCCCCTTTGTTCCCTCGACCGCTCGTAAACCGCTCATGGCCCGGGTACGTCGATTCACTTATTCACCCCAGTTATTGAGCCCAACCAGGTTCAAGGCATTATGCTGATAACTGGTGAACAAGACAACTTCCCTGCCCTGCCGAAGTTTATATTCCAGTAGAGCAGCGGTCCTCAGCCTTTCTGGCACCAGGGCAGCCAGTGGAGCTCAAGCACCAGAGAAAGGAGAGGGTGCTAGGAGATGAGGTCAAAGAGGTGGGCAGGGCCTGGGTCCTGAGGGATTTGTAAGCCGGGGGGGGGGGGGGGGTGAGGAGCCGTCCCAAGGGAGCAGGTGGGGAATGGGCGGGTCAAGGGAGGTATCTTCCCCCAGATGGAGGGAGTGGGCTGAGAGTTGCTTCAGCCTTATTACCACAAAGGAGAGCAGAAATAGGTAGACACTGAGGAAGGCTTCTGGATTCAGTGGTGGGAGGGTTGGAAGTCCCTCTCTGCGTAGTGAGGAGTCGGTGGGGGGGGGGTCCTGCCCCCGTAGCAGATCCTCAACACCCTGGCGTGGTCTGCGCACAGGGCGAGGTGACCCTGGGCTGGGTATGTCTCACACTGGATCCTCGCCTTTCTCCCCCCAGTGGCCACACTGCCTCCCAGGGAGCTGTAATGGAGGAGTCGCAGGCAGAGCTCGGCGTGGAGCCCCCTCTGAGTCAGGAGACGTTTTCAGACTTGTGGAAACTGTAAGTGGAGGTCTGGAGGGAGGGGCAGGTTCACTGCTGAGCCTCTAATAACCCCGCCCCACCCGAGTCCCCAGCCCCCTAAGTAGAGACCTGTGAGAAGCAAAAACCAGTACTGACTCTCTGCTCTTGTCTTACAGGCTTCCTGAAAACAACCTTCTGGTAAGGGCTGGGCTGCGAGAAGGGCCTGGGGGCTGCAGAGCTGGGGGCTGAGAATCTGGCCTTCTGACTCTTGTCTCTCCTGTCCACAGTCCTCTGAGCTCTCCCCAGCCGTGGATGACCTGCTGCTGTCCCCAGAAGATGTCGCAAACTGGCTGGATGAACGTCCAGATGAAGCCCCCCAAATGCCAGAGCCCCCTGCGCCAGCTGCCCCCACCCCAGCCGCCCCAGCACCAGCCACCTCCTGGCCCCTGTCGTCCTTTGTCCCTTCCCAGAAGACCTACCCTGGCAGCTACGGGTTCCGTCTAGGTTTCCTGCATTCCGGAACAGCCAAGTCTGTAACCTGCACGGTAAGTGGCCCTGAGGGGCTGGCTTCCCTGTGACAATTCGATGTGTGGCCCCTGTGCCCCGGGGTTTCTCTGTGCGGGACTCTAGGGTTCCACTTCAGCCTTTGGCTTTTTGTCAGTCTTTTTACATTTTACCTAGTTAGTCTATGACCTTTGACCCCAGTCCCAAAGTTGCATTTCCCCCCTTGACCTTGGGTTTTCATCCTTCCCATCACATTCTCAGCATCTGTCGTGGGGCCATTCTTTTTTTCTGTTTTCTTCACTCTCATTCATTCTTTGGCTTTTGTAAGTAAGCTTCTGGGATGTAGGAGCCCGACCGTGCCATCTCTAGCTGCCCTCCCCCCACAGGACATGGCTTCCAGTTGGTACTTATGCAGTGTTTGTTCATTTGACCCCTAGGTACTTGTGTCCTGACCTTCCATTCATTCTTCCTTCTCCTCCAGTATTCCCCTCCCCTCAACAAGCTGTTTTGCCAGCTGGCCAAGACCTGCCCAGTGCAGCTGTGGGTCAGCTCACCACCCCCACCCGGCACCCGGGTCCGCGCCATGGCCATCTATAAGAAGTCAGAGTACATGACGGAGGTTGTGAGGCGCTGTCCCCACCATGAGCGCTGCTCTGACTATAGCGATGGTGAGCAGCAGGGGGCTGTGGATGGGCAAGGCTGGTGCCCGGAGCCCCCAAACTCCTAATTCCTCCATGATTGCTCTCAGGTCTGGCCCCTCCTCAGCATCTCATCCGGGTGGAAGGGAATTTACGTGCTGAGTATTTGGACGACAGAAACACTTTTCGACACAGCGTGGTGGTGCCCTACGAGCCGCCTGAGGTCTGGTTTGGCCACTGGGGTCTCTGGGGGAAGGGGGTCAGAGGGGTTTGTCAGTGACCATCCAGGTGGGAGATGGAGGGCTTTCTCCTTCCTTGATCTCCCACAACCCGGTGAGGTGTGCAGAGCAGATGGGTTATCCCCATTCCACAGCTGAGGAAACAGAGGCTCACAAAGGCTAACAGCTTCCCCGGGGCTGCGTATCCTCACCTGGGGCCTGTGCTCTCTCCCAGGTTGGCTCTGACTGTACCACCATCCACTACAACTTCATGTGTAACAGCTCCTGCATGGGAGGCATGAACCGGCGGCCCATCCTCACCATCATCACACTGGAAGACTCGAAGTAGGGACAACACGCCGCCCTCCACGCTTGCATGCTCCTCCCTAAGCTCTGCCTCTCTCTGTCCCCTGGGCTCTGCCCTTCACCACTTTCTTCCGTGCTACCAGCCATCTTTCCCTCACTGCATCCCCTTGGTAGACTTCCTCTGCTGCTCCCTCCCAGTTCTCTTTTCTCCGGCTTTGGGATCTCTCTAGCCTCCAATCTTCCTGGAGCTGGACCTTAGGATCCATGTAGGATGGGGGTGGTTGGGAGTAGGTGGGGCCTGGTTTACAGGAGAACAGGGAGGCGGGGCCCACCCTCCTTACTGCCTTTTGCTTCCCTCTTCTTACCTGGGTAGTGGTAATCTGCTGGGACGGAACAGCTTTGAGGTGCGTGTTTGTGCCTGTCCTGGGAGAGACCGCCGCACAGAGGAAGAGAATTTCCGCAAGAAGGGGCAGTCTTGCCCTGAGCTGCCCACTGGGAGCGCTAAGCGAGGTAAGCAGGCAGGACAAGAGGAGGCAGAGAGGGTGCAGTGCTGCCCAAGATTCACTCTTTTCTCGCCTTTCCTTGCCTATATTCCAGCACTGCCTACTGGCACCAGCTCCTCTCCACCGCAAAAGAAGAAACCACTGGATGGAGAATATTTCACTCTTCAGGTACCAAGTCTGGGAGAGAGAGATGTAGGCTCTTGCCACCACTCAGTGGAGGTTGGATAAGGGAAGAAAAAATATAAATGTAGCAGATGTGAGGTTAAGCCCAGTTTCTCTAGACATCCTTTCCCCGTCCATGGCGTTGACTCTTGTAGTTAATATTATTGGGTTGACAGATTTAAGTTTCAAGTCTAGCACTCCAAATGCTGTTTCCTTCTTGACTGCTTTGCCTGTATTTAGGACATTTGCCATCAGGGGGCAGTGGTGCCTTGAGACAATGGCTCCTGGTTGTGCCTGACTTCAAACGCCAGCTTGTACCTTAACACACATTTTAAAGAAGCCTCTTCCAAAAAGAAAATTGTTAAAGAAAGCATAAAAACGATTTCTATGATTTTGCCTAATACTTCTTTATCCCCTTCCTTCCCTGCCACAGATCCGTGGGCGTGAACGCTTTGAGATGTTCCGAGAGCTGAATGAGGCCTTGGAGCTGAAGGATGCTCAGGCTGGAAAGGAGCCAGGGGAAA
The DNA here is from genome assembly GCF_937001465.1 of Orcinus orca. Lineage (NCBI taxonomy): Eukaryota > Metazoa > Chordata > Mammalia > Artiodactyla > Delphinidae > Orcinus > Orcinus orca. The sequence goes on along the minus strand of NC_064577.1, from coordinate 12,061,333 downwards.
GCAGGGCTCACTCTAGGTGAGTGACCCGGGTCCCCTCCCCTGCCTTCCTGTGTTGGAAAACCATGGGATTCCATTCTAATCCTGCCTTCAAGGTAAAAGGCTGGAACCCTGCCATTGGGTCCCAGCCCTGCCCAAACATTCTTTAGTCTTCCTCTACTTTCCTGCCTCTGGGGGTCCAGGGGCATGGATATTTCTTTGCCATTTCTAACAACCCCTAGACCCTCAGAGCTAGGGTCTCAAATAGGGGACTGATAACTGTGGGAGTATAGGACACAGTGTCAGAGTTTGGGGTCAGATCCTCCGCCCTGCAAAGTACTGAGGAGTCCTTTGTGGCCTTGTTACTTCCCTTCCCAGGCTCAGTTTCCTCATTTGTCAAATGGGATAAGGGAAGACTGAGAGGTTAATACCCACAAGTACCCCAAGGTGCTCAGTCAGCATGTCTGCCATTGGTGGTGACCATTTTAACTTAAGTTCTCCTTGCTCCCACCTCAGGCCCTTCAAAGCCCAGGTCCAGGAAGAGGGGCCCAGAGCTTCTCAGTCAGATGATGTCATCTCCCCTCCCCCTCTCTCCTCACAGCCACCTGAAGTCTAAGAAGGGGCCGTCTCCCTCCCGCCATAAAAAACTGATGTTCAAGAGAGAAGGGCCTGATTCAGACTGACATCTTCTGCTTCCTGTCCTCTATTGACACCCCTACCCTCGTTCCCCCCTTCCCTGCCATTTTTTGGGTCTCAGGGGCTTAAACCTCTGCTTGGTGCAGGTGTGCCTCGGAAACACCCTGGAATTCTTCCGTTTGCTTGGCCTGGGGCTCTGCTAAAGAGGTTGGCCTGCACTCATGGTTTTTGGGGGAGGTAGCTGGGGCCTTCCAGCTTAGCTTTTAAGGTTTTCACTGTGGGGAGCATTTGAGAGAGGTAGGAAAACGTTCCTGCACGTGAGGAACATTTTATAACCAGCCATACACTGGGTTGGAAGTCCGGTTCTCTACCATACTCGCCATGGAAGCGATCTTAAGTTGTTGAGTTTCTCCGAACTTGATTGTCCACATTTACGAAATGCCGATAATCATACCTACCTCACGGAGTTTGTTGTGAGGGTTAATGAAATAACGTATGTCTGACCCCCAAACCATCTTTTTATTACATGATGTCTGGGACTTAGTGCCTTTGTGGGTGCTGGTTCTGTGTCCCCCTTGGTGGATGATTTGATAGTTTCTATGACTGGACGGCTGGGCAAGGGGAAGGAATTTCCAAGTCCCTTCGCTCCTGGCCCCGCCAAATCCTATCTAACCTCTTGGTGAACCTCAGCACCCAAGGGGAAATCTCACCCTATCCCACGTCCTGGAGGATTCCATCCCTGGTGTATCTACCGAGATCTGTTTTATTTCCCTCAAATGCTCAGGCAGATTTCTTTTGTACTCTGCAGGACACATCTGCATTTGTCACCCGCACCCCTCCTCTTCCCTTTTTATATCCCATTTTTATATTGATTTCTTATTTTACAATAAAACTTTGCTACCACCTGTGTGTCTGAGAGATCGGTGCCAGTGCAGGGTGCCTGGGACCCACAGTGCAGGGGTGAAGAAGGGGGTGCATTTGGGAGGCAGCCACCTGAGTCTTCAGGGAGCATGTTTGGGGGGCCCAGCGCCCGGGTTCCGGGAGGAGAACAAAGCCTGGTGACTGGGTCAGTCCGCAGGCTGCATGACAATAAGGGAAGGGGTGACTCCATTCATAACTCGGGAACCAACTGTCCCCCTCTCCTCTCCTGCCAAGGCTGGCACAAGGTCTTCTGCTCCTGCTTCTAGGATTGGGCTTCTGCCCCCTCTCAGCCTCTCACCAAGGATTATGGGATTTAAATGTCTGATTTAGCAAGCCTGAGCCTCTGGGGTGGCCATCTGCTCCACGGGAAAGGGGCAGGATACCTGGGTGCCCAAGGGGAAGGAGGGCGGGTGCTAATGGATGAGGAGAGCAGGGGGAGGCCTGCCAGCCGGGGTCCCCAGGAAGTGGGGGCGACTAAGGTGAGGGCTGGGATGTGGGACTGGGGCCTTCCCAGCATCCCCTCATCCGGGCCTCATGCCAGCCAGCTGAATGAATTGAAGCTTTAAACTCTGCCAGGAAAACCTTTCAAAGGGCTTCTTGGGGTAGGGAGGAGAGTCGAGCCTGGGGAACCCAGCACTCTCCCCAACCATTCTGTCCCTTAGTGCTGCCAGCTCCCAAGGAGGAGGGCTGGGGGCGAGCTCTCCCCATCACCCGCTGCAGCCTGAGCCAGTGCTCGGAGGGATGGCCAGACAGTGGGGACGTGGCTCATCCTGCCACCTTGGGGGCAGAGAGAGGGGAGTAAGATCCAAAGGGGCTTCTGGGGCCACTGTCCTCTCAACCTGGCTTAAAGTGCCTGTGGGAGTCCCTTGGCTTACCCCGAGGATCCCAGACAGCTGTGAAGCCACTCGCCCTCCCTGGCCTCAAAACCACCTTTTTTCTTCCCTGCTGGGGAATGCCAAACACTCCCCAGGAGACCCAGAACCACCTCTTTTAGAGACCTTTAACTTTGCCATCTCTCCCTACCAGCCGGGCCCTTGGCAAACCAGAGCACTTGAAACTCATTCCATCGTCTCACTCCTGTAGACAGGTCACCTTGAAGCTCTCTTTCTGACCAGTGTCCGGCACCCCTGTATGCTCAGCATTTCTCTCGAGTGTGTCCTTAGCTCTGTTTTTATTTCTGCTGTACTGCTTCAGAAAGCAGATCCATTCTGGCTCTGCCAGTCCCTTTGTGAGCTGATAGATGACTGGTCTGAGAATTATTAGTCCTGGGTTTTCAGGCCAACTCTACTAAGCTGTGTGACCTCCAATGAGTTCCTGACCTCTCTGGTCCCACTTGCTCACTTCCTCCCCTCTGGTTGTGTTCATTCCTCTGACAATCTAGCCAGCAGATATTCATTGATTGTTGCCTTACTCTGTGCCCAGGACTGTTCTAGGCTGTGGGGGCCTGTGGCAGACATGGCCCCTGCCCTCAGGCTCAGAGAGCCCAAGTCCTGTCCCACTAAGGTTTGGAATAATTATAAAAACGTACCTCCTTGACTTCAGGAACACAGGGGTCCCCAAATCTATAACACCCAGCAGAAGTTGTATAATGAGGAAAATGTCAAGCCATAAATGCTTTCACTATTTAAAAAAAGAAAAGGAAAAGAAAGCAACCTAGCATGCATCCTAAAAATTAAAGATATAACTTATTGAAAGAGAAAGCAATCTTGGTTGAAAGGATAGATTCAAAAGTAGGGCTTTAAAAAAAAAAAACACTCTAAAAGAAAAGAAAAACTCAAGCGCTTGACTGAGGAAAAAAAAAAAGCGAGGGCCAATTGATCCAATATTATTTAAACTATTCCAGACCATAGGAAGAGTGGAATCTCCAATTCATGTAAAATTATTGTGGTTTCGTTAATACTAAAACCTGATCAAGATACTAAAAAACTAGAAGCCAAATTAATTTATAGAGATACAAAATCTCTAAATAGTATCAGAATACATTGATGAATCAAAAGAGTATTAACACTATAACCAAGTAGGGCTTATTCCAGGAGCATAAAGTTGGTTTAATAGAGAATCTATCAACATTATTCATTACATTAACAAATTAAGGGAGAAAAATATGATCATATCAACAGATGCTGAAAGGAATTTGATTAAATTACAGCAGCCACTCCTTTAAAAAAAAAAAAACCTTAATTAAAATAGTAATGGAGCGGGCTTCCCTGGTGGCGCAGTGGTTGAGAATCCCCCTGCCAATGCAGGGGACATGGGTTCGAGCCCTGGTCCGGGAAGATCCCACATCTGCGGAGCAACTAAGCCCGTGTGCCACAACTACTGAGCCTGTGCTCTAGAGCCCGCGAGCCACAACTACTGAGCCCACGTGCCACAACTACTGAAGCCCGCGCGCCTAGAGCCCGTGCTCTGCAGCAAGAGAAGCCACCGCAATGAGAAGCCCGTGTACCGCAACGAAGAGTAGCCCCTGCTCACTGCAACTAGAGAAAAGCCCACGCGCAGCAACGAAGACCCAATGCAGCCAAAAATAAATAAATAAATAAAAACAAATTAAGGAAGAAAAATATGATCATATCAACAGATGCTGAAAGGAATTTGATTAAATTTCAGCAGCCACTCCTTTAAAAAAAAAAAACTTAATTAAAATAGTAATGGAGTGGGCTTCCCTGGTGGCGCAGTGGTTAAGAATCCACCTGCCAACGCAGGGGACACGGGTTTGAGCCCTGGACCGGGAAGATCCTACATGCCGCAGAGCAACTAAGCCCATGTGCCACAACTATTGAGCCTGTGCTCTAGAGCCCGTGAGCCACAACTACTGAGCCTGCGTGCTGCAGCTACTGAAGCCTGCGTGCCTAGAGCCCATGCTCCGCAACAAGAGAATCCACCGCAATGAGAAGCCTGCGCACCACAACAAAGAGTAGCCCCCACTCTCCACAACTAGAGAAAGCCCATGCGTAGCAACAAAGACCCAACACAGCCAAAAAAATAAATAATTTTTTTTTTTTTAAGTAGTAATGGAGGGACTTCCCTGGTGGCGCAGTGGCTAAGAATCTGCCTGCCAATGCAGGGGACACAGGTTCGAGCCCTGGCCCAGGAAGATCCCACATGCCGCAGAGCAACTAAGCCCATGTGCCACAACTATTGAGCCTGCGCTCTAGAGCCTGCGAGCCACAACTACTGAGCCCATGTGCCATACCTACTGAAGCCCGTGCAACTGGAGCCCATGCTCCACAACAAAAGAAGCCACTGCAATGAGAAGCCTGCACACCACAAAGAAGAGTAGACCCACTTGATGCAACTAAAGAAAGCCCGCACACAGCAACAAAGACCCAGCGCAACCAAAAATAAATAAATAAATTTATTTATTTTTATAAAAAATTATAGAGAAGAATAAGTGCCCCAAAATAGCCAATAGTTGTTTTTAAAAAGGAGGCTTACTTGCCTTGCTAGATATCAGAAAAAATACTATAAAACTACTGGAATCAGATCAGTATGGCTTGGTGTATGAGGTGGTAGACAAGCCAGTAATGAATCCAGAAGTAGATCTCAGCATACAGCAAAATGTATTATACAACCGAAGTTGGCATTTCAATTCAATGGGGGTAAATTAAGGATATTTTTTAAATGAAGCTGACATAACTAAAAAATAAAAGTAAACCAGACTCCTCATTCACACCACACACAAAAAGAAACAAAAAAAAACCAAATATGGGAATTCCTTGTGGTCCAGTGGTTAGGACTCCGTGCTTCCACCGCAGGCGGCCCGGGTTTGGTCCCTGGTCAGGGAAGATCCCGCAAGCCGAGAGGCACAGCCAAAAATAAATAAATAAAGTCAGTTTAATTTTTTAAAAAATAGACCAAATGAATTAAGGTGAATGTAAAAATTGAAATAAAATCCTGTCAAAAAAATTTGCAAAACGAGTATACGCTACTGACTGGAAACCCAGAAACTGCAAAAGAACAACTAAAGCATATTTGACTATATGAAAAACTAACCAGGAATTCCCTGGCGATCCAGTGGTTAGGACTTTGCGCTTACACTGCCGAGGGCCTGAGTTCAATCCCTGCTCAGAACTAAGATCCCACATGCCAGGAGGTGTGGCCAAAAAAAAAAAAAAAGGAAAAGAAACCACTTTTTTTTGCAGTACACGGGCCTCTCACTGTTGTGGCCTCTCCCGTTGTGGGGCACAGGCTCTGGACGCGCAGGCCCAGCCGCCATGGCTCACGGGCCCAGCCGCTCTGTGGCATGTGGAATCTTCCCGGACCGGGGCACGAACCCATGTCCCCTGCATCAGCAGGCGGACTCTCAACCACTGCGCCACCAGGGAAGCCCAGAAACCCACTTTTAACAGTAAAAGAAACCACAAACTCAAGAAGGAAAAAATCGATTGGGGCAAATTCTACAATGCATAAAACAGTTTATATCTACAGCTGTCAAGGAGCTCTAACAAATTAACAAGGGAAGAATGACCCAATAGAAAAAAATATTATGCAGCCATTTAAAAAAAAGAATTAGAGCTCTACCAGGCCAGGTGAAATTGAGTGAACACAGTGAGATGCACAAAATTGTGTATAATATGATCTAATTTTGGTGTAACAATGACCAAACCCCAGCAATCCCTCTGTGTGTGTGTGTGTGTGTGTGTGTGTGTACTATGCATTCATGATAAAACTGTGGATATATGTGTATGCATAATAAAGTTATTTTTCAAGGCAAATATTGAGGAACTCATTGCAAACAAAAACAAATAAGCCCCAAGAAAATAAAAATTAGCTATAAAGCCATCCACAAATACCACAATCAACACTGTGGTATAGACTCATCCATCCTTTTTTTCTACGCTTGTGTGTGTACTTTTTTTACGCACAAAACTGGGCTCCTACGGTTCATATTGTTTTGAGATCTGTTTCTTCTGATCAATTTTCCTCACCTGTCTCTGGGCATTTGCTGATGCTAGTCTCTCCCCCTAAAACCACCACATCCTTTAAGCCCTTCGAAGCCCCCATAGGGAGTGGGTGACCACTTTGAATTTTGTCCTCACCAGCTTTCTCCCCTTCCTGGAAATACATTTAGGTCTACCTGGTTTGAGAGTTTCTCGTGTGCTCCTCCCCTCTCCTGTTAAACTGGGGAGCTCCTTGGGGGCAGGCACTCTGACTCTTTCATAAGTGTGTCTTCCTGGTGCCTAGAATGCACAGAGTAGGCACTTTATAAGTATTGCTGTAGGAAAGGACGTAGGCTTCTTGCCTGTCTTGTATTCAGTGATCTCAAGATAGTATACGTGATGGAGCAATCTAGGAGGTAGATGCTTGGACACTGGATGGAAGAGATCAAAGCTGGAGAGTGGGCCCCCAAGGGCTGGGTAACTCCCGGGTCACCCAAATCCACCCCCCACCCCCTTCCCAGGGCTCTTCCAAATGCTCAGAAAGGAACAACCTGCACACAGGGCTCCCTGTATGATATATATTTATATATATAATTGCTCTCATTTTATTGTACTTTATCCTCTTTTTACAGTAGATCTGACACAGGCATTAAATAACTGCAGAGAGAGACCAGTGGGGTGAGGGGAGTGCAGGAAGACATGGGGACCCAAAGGGAAGAGACTCAGATCCAGCGAGAGAAAAACAGGGGAGAGTCCATCTGTGGGTGGGATGTGGAAGCTGCAGCATCAAAAAAAAAGGAAGTCAGAGGGGAGGAAGTGAAGGACGTGGGAAAAGAAAGAGTTAAAATGCCTCTATAACTCAAGATCACAGGCAGTCCCTCATTTAACATTCTATGGGCACTATGGGGTTGTTTAAGAAGGCAAAGGGGTCTGAAGGAGACGGAAACAAGAAATTCAGAGCCTTAGATGGAGGAGGTATTTGCAATTTTCAGGCTGGCATGCAGAGAAAAAGGAAGGAGTTAGTGATTAGTTGATAACTTGCTAAGAGAAGCCAGAGAGAGAATGGTGGGGGCATATCTGGGCCCAGGGGAAGGAGGTGGAATAGTCCCATAGCCAGCTGACGTTTCCAAGGTGGCCACTGGGGACCTAGCCAAAATGGCTGCCCCTCCCCCAGGGCGCCTGGGAAGTGGAACTTGCAGGATATTCTGGGAACGCGAACAGGGGGAAGGGAGCCATCGGCAAAAACAAAGTGGACATTCAGCCTAGGTCAACCCCGCCCCTCTGAGTGCCTAGTTGGGTGACAGGAGGGACCAGAAGAGAATTTTCAAGAACCAACATGGACTTCTCCTTCAGACCCTCATTCCCAGCTCACGTAGTCAACGTGGGGTGAGAAGCCAGATGTGCCAGGAAAGAGGGAAAAGGCCACAGAGCCACCTTGTCCTCAATTACAAACGGTCCCCCTTTCAGTGGAGGGAATGGGGATGGAGAAGACCGGCCAGAGGAGGCAGACAAGTCAAAAGCCACTGAGACAGCGACTGTTGTAGATAGGCAGAAGGTGAGGGAGACAGAGGAAGGTGACAGCAGCTGAGCTGGAATGAGGGATAGAGGGCCACACTGGTGACCACTCTAACGTACAGAAATATTAAATCCCTATGCTGTGCACCTGGAACTAACGTAGTGTTGTAAGTCAATTCTCCTTCAATTTAAAAAACAGAATTGAGCGCCACCTCAGTGTGTGGAAGTAAGGGGTGAAATGAGATATGTGCGTAGGTGGGTGGGTGGGCATTTTCTATAGCTCTCAGGGGATAAGAGGGCGGGACAGGTGGGTAGCTGTGAGGACACCCCACTCAAAGCTACTCCAGGCCTAGAAAGGCTCCCAACTCCTCTGTGACCGTCTTGGGGTCCCATCTCCCTGTCTCTGACTGAGCTAGGGTGGGAAGAAGATGGTGGAAAATGTGGGTAGCCAGGGAATCACGACAGACATCAGGCCGGGTTCAGAAGTAAAGGAAAAGGGACTCAGACAAGCCAGAGCTCTGTTATAAAAAATACCTTTGGGGTGGGTGAGGGAGGGATCAGGCAGGGTCAGGGATATTCCAGAAGCATCCGTAGGAAAGAGGTGGGGGCGGGAGGAAGGGGCCTCAGGTTTTGTTGATGCGGAGTTTGAAGGCCACGCGCCCAGCAAACTTGTCGCGCTCGTCGTCAGTGGCGATGTTGGCGGCGTTGATGCGGCACTCCACGTTCACCTCCACGTTGGGGGTCACATTCAAGAACTTCACGGCCACCAGGGGCTGCGTGTAGTTCACCTGGGCCAGAGGAGGAGAGCGAGGCTCCAGGCCCGCAGCAACTCGGCCTCCTCCCCAGGGCCCCGCTCCCCTGCAGGAACCAGCACCCAGCCTCCCACGGGACTTACGTGGAACTTCTTGCCGTAGTAGGGGAAGTACATGAGGTCGATGCTGCCGTTAGCAGGGAACATGACGAAGTTGCCGAGATTCTCAGCATCTTCATCTCGCTGTGGGAGACGCAGGAGGGTGGGGGAGAGCATGTGAGGGAACCCAGACGCTCTCCAGACTTCCCTTTGTTCCTCCTTGACCCCCAAATTATTGTCTCATATCCGTATCCCTTGAGCGCGGAGGCTGGTGTGTTTGCGCGTGCGCAGGAGCGGGTGTCCCATCTCTTCCATCAAACTGGGAAGGCCTCCAGGGCGCTAATGAACCTGAAGCCTCCTACTGCCCTCCCACCCCAAATTCTTACCCCATCCTCAGAAATCGGTTTCTGGAGCGGAGCCAAGAGAGAACAGATAAATGAGTAAGGGCTCAGTAGGAAACAAGGAGGGGGATGAACGAAGAGGGGCAGGAAGTTCCTAGAGAGGACAGAGGTGGGGGGAGCAGGGTTCCAAGGACAACTTAGTGGTGGCAGGTGGTGCTTACAGATCAGCAGCTACCAGATACCTAAAAAGAATTGAGGGATAGGAGAGACATGGGATGGAGAGCGGAAGACATAGTCAGGGAATAGAGGAGAACATGGAAGGATTAGGGAGAGAAGCCAGAAGCAGGGCTTTGGGCGGAGTCAGGAAGGGGGTGTCTATCCACACAAAAGAGCAGACTTCTGCATCCTAGAGAGAAGCAAGAGAGGTGGCAGCCCCTTGGAGTTTGAGCCATACTGGAGCCCACTCTTACCCCCTTGTCCCTAGAGTGATGGAGCTTCTGGGAGCAAAGAAGATAGGGAGAGATGAGTGAATGACATGGAAACCATGAAGGACAAACAGGTGCGCAAAGGCCCAACAAACTCACCTTCCCCACACAGGTAACATTCATGCTCTGGTTTGCTCCTGCATAGAAGTTGATGACCTGGAGTGAGGAGAGAGAGTCGTGAGGGTTAAAGAAAGAAGTTGTCAAAGACACAAGTATCCAGCCTTCCAACCACCATCTCAGCCTCCAATGGCCCCATCTCTCTTGTTCTCTCAGCCATTCAAATATCTAAAAATCTCCCGAAGCGCAAGAGCCCCAGCAAAATAAAGCAGCTGCCAGCAGATGGTGGCCCCAGCTCCCTCCTCCGTTCCCCCTGGGAACTAAGGTCGTGAGTACCCGGTTCATCTTGATGAAGACACAGGGCTGTCCTGTGCTGTAACCATAGTGGGTGGGGTCCCCAATGCCAGAGCAGTCGCCCAGCTGGGTCCGGTTGAACTGGCAGGCACGTTTCGGGTAGTTGAGAACTCCGTTATCTGGTTGTTCGTAATAGCGCCCAGGGAGGCAGACATCATTCTTTTGGGCTTGGATGGAGTCATTGTAAGCTACGGGGGGGGGTGGGGGGGGGGAGAGTCACAGGCCTCATGTTCTGCTCCCAGGGTCTCCAGTCCCCTGCCCCGAGGTCCTGCACAGCCACATCACCAGCCCCATACTCACGCTCCAGGAATTTGTTGAGCTTCTGAACATGCTGGTTCCAGCTTTCAGTGTCACTGACATTGACAATGACATCTAGGTTCTCAGTCTTAGGGCGAATCATCAAGCCTAGTCAACAAAGGCGAGAGTGAGGGGTATATATAAGATGAGGGACCACACACAGAGGGAAAAAGATGGACATAGGGAACACCAGGGTGAGGGACAGGTGAAGATCCGAGATCGTCTTCCCGGGAGGGAGATCTCCTGTGAACATCTGCCACCTCCCCAGATCACAGAGCTTCAGCTGTGGGAAATGGGAAGGCAGACTTCAAGAATTCCCCAGGGCTTCCCTGGTGGCGCAGTGGTTAAGAATCCGCCTGCCAGTGCAGGGGACATGGGTTTGAGCGCTGGTCCGGGAAGATCCCACGTGTCGCAGAGCAACTAAGCCCGTGCGCCACAACTACCGAGCCTGTGCTCTAGAGCCTGCGAGCCACAACTACTGGGCCCGTGTGCCACAACTACTGAAGCCCACAAGCCTAGAGCCCGTGCTCCGCAACAAGAGAAGCCACCGCAGTGAGAAGCCCGCACACCACAATGAAGAGTAGCCCCTGCTCGCCTCAACTAGAGAAAGCCTGCGTGGGCAATGAAGACTCAACACAGCCAAAAATAAAATAAATATTAAAAAAAAAAAGAACTCCCCAGCACATGGTGACGGGATCATCAGAACCGAACCTCTGAGAAGAGCTGACAGTTCTCAGCCTGTGAGTTCCTTTTGGATACCTGGGGGCACAAGAGCAGTTACAGTGGCTGGTGGGGGAGCCTCGTCACTCACCCGGTGTGGCCAGTCGGTCCTGGTACTTGGGAGTATGATCAGAGACCGTCTGCAGCATCACCCACATGGTGAGGGTGAACATGGCGGTGAGGAAGCCATAGAAGACGAGGTAGAAGAGGAGGATAAAGGCTAAGGAGGAGGAAACAGGGTCAGCAGGTTCCAGGTCTCCCTCGATGACCTGACCTAGCCCCACACACCCCTCTCCCACTCAGAGGTTCTGCACAGGAATGGATCGCAGAGCCTTGGGAAGCCTTCCCCTGGAAGCAAAAGGAGACAAGCTGAAAAGCGGCAGTTGTGTCTGGCTTCCAGCCATGACTCCCAGCCCTTCCTGATCCCACAGCACAGTGAAGCCCGACCTTGTGGAGGCCACAAGAGGGCTAAACTCTTGTTGCTGGTACAACTCATAGTATAGGCCGCAGTCATTTTGCCACAAATTACGTTCTCAACTCCTCAACCTTTGTGGCCCTGAAAAGGCACAATATCTGATACCACTGTATCGGTACTCATGCTTGAAGCTGTCTAGCACGATGACTTTCAAGCCGGCATTGGCCCCAATTCACAGCCAAACTCTTATCCCATCCCTCAGGGCGTGGACGTCCACACTCAAATAGCAAAATCTCTCTCTCAGAGCCCCACAAAAGCCAAACCTTGAATGAGGCTCCTGCCAAGCTACAAAGTCTCAGCTGTCCAGAACCTTCAACAGTCACCTACCCCCCAATTCACACACAGCACCCAGGGCAGAGGCAGGAGTAAACGTAGACCTCCAATAGCCTTTCAGACATAGAGCTGGTCCTTGGTGGATGTGACACGTCACTCCGTCACTCCTCAGCCTGGTGTGAGTACCTGCTGTTTCCACCACCCCAGACCCCCAGTCCTTCCATCTCAGAAGACACTTCACTCAAGAAGCCTTCTCAGATTCTCCCAAGCACTCGTGGATGCCTCCAGTCCCAGGGAGTGGACTTCAAGTTTCCTGCGGCAAGGACTGCATCGGACCCACCTCAAGTGCCCCAAGTGGCTGGGCTAATGGGGTCCGCGTTCAATTAGTGTGGATGAACTGTAAGCTGTGTCACACAATGTCTCCTGTGCTTCGACTTCCCAGCTTGAAAATCCCTTTCGGAAGAATTCCACCCCTCACTGGCACCTATGCCCAGCACGGGACCCTCAACCAGATGCAACTCCCTCCACGCCTCCCCAGTGGCGCCAAGGTATGGGTGGGTAAGGAGCCAAGCCACGCAAGCCCACAGACACACTGGGCCGGATGATGTACATGTCTCACCACTAGTGACCACTCCCTCCGCCTGCGACATCTGAGCCGAACACCCAGCCCCGAAAACCTCCCAGTGTCACCCCGGCGCAACAGCCCCCCACCCGCCAAGCAGTCACAGAAGGCTCCAAAACACCCGGTAGTAGGACACAGACAACTTCCGCTGTGAAGAACCCCCTCCAACACACTCCCCACCTCTCCAAGGCCCGCCCGCTCATGAACGTTCCCAGGGTCCAAGGGGTGGGCTCGAGCTAAAAATAGACGGGGCTGGCTAGCTAGTGAGAGTCAGAGGGAGGGAAGGGTCTCTCTTCTGGGGAAGGGGGGGCGACTGTGCGGAGCTGACCGGACTCCGACAGCGAGCGCGAGCGCCGCGGCGCGGACACGCGCTCAGAGCCCGCGACCCCCCGAGCGAGGGGGCTCCGCGGGGGACGGGAAGGCGGCAGTGACCTACTTTCTCCGCCTCCGCAGCGGCCAGCCAGGGAGATTAGACCGGCGATTCGGCGCCCTCCCAGCCCAGAGCCCGGCAGGGGGGCCGGACGCCGGGGACCCGGGAAGGGAGCTGGGGCTGCGCCGGCGGGACCTCGTGTGCTCGGGGCGTCGCCCGGTGGACCCCCAACCCCTCGCGCGGCCGGCCCCGCATACCCCAGCTGGTTCCGGTGCGGCCCATGAACTGGTGCGTCCTCGGGTTCCACACGAACTCCTTCCACTCCTCAACCACCTGCCCGCAGCTCTTCTTCTCTTTCTGAATGACCATCTTGACGGCGGGGGGCGAGTCCCGCGCGGGGCGGGGGCTACGGAGAAGCCGGGGTGCGGCGCGTGAAGCACACTCACGCACCAGAACGCGCGGGAAGCAAAGGCAGCGGGGGCGAGGGAGACCCCTCCCTCAGATATGCAGCTGCTGCAAATTCCGGGGCGCAGGGCCACACGTTGCGGGGTGCTGGCGGCGCGGCGTAGGATGCACAGAACCTAGGCCCCCCCCACTGCAATGAAAAGGGGGGTTGTCCGAGCAGGGGAGGATAAAAAGGGGAAGGGGTGCGAACGCAGCTTCACTCCCCAAACCTCCCAGAAGCAAAACGAAAAGGGTTGCAAAAATAGACGGCTGCAAAACCCGAGAGAAGCGCATAAAAAATCGGGGTGCAAAGGGGCAGGGAGAGGTGGGGGAGGGGACCGCCCCGAAATCCGAGATGCAAAGAGGCTGTGGAGGAGGGTCGGGTGACCGTTCAAGGCTCTTCTGCCGAGCGGAGACCGCCACACCTGCGGTGGCTCGGCCGCGGGGGTGGGGTGGGGTGGGGACGCGCAGTTGTGGGAGACAGGCAGGGATAGGGGTCCCCCGGGCGGAGGCTCCGCTCTTCAGCAGTGCGGGGCCGGCAGCCGCGGCGTTCAGTCTATATACTCCGCGGCTCCGGGGGTGCCCGCCCCCTTTCCACCCCCCCAAGAGGCCCCGCCTCCTCGCTGCTGGCCTGGGCGACTTCATGCATATGCAAATTTGGAGAAAGGGATTGGGCCCGCCCCCCTGACGCCTCTTCAGGACCTAGAGGTCTCTCCCTTACCCCCACTCCAGGTACTGGACTAGATCTGGGTGAGTGGAGAGGATAGAGGGCGTGTCCGGGCGGAGTAGAGGGAAAGATAACCCCCGAGAGACACAGAAGACAGGAAAACAGATATATGCTGAGATGGGGGCCCCATCTCAGGCAGGGAGTTAGAAAGAGACTAAGATCCAGGAGACGGGGCAGAATGTGAGACGAATAGAGAAGGAGTCAGAGATCAAGAAAAACAGATCGAAGAGACCAGCTGAGGTACTACACCAGCCGGGCTGGAAGCTAGAACAGTCCTCAAAGAGATCAATAGAGGCCACCACAGGAGGGAAATTCCCCTCATGGGAGCTGCTACCAATCCCCCCGACACCTCTTTCTCCAGTCCCACTGCCGCTTCTCCCACCACCTGGTTCTCCCCAAGCCTGGGGGCTTCTCTGCCTTCCCACCACATCCCTCATGAAACCCTTCCAGGGACTTCGCTGGTGGCGCAGTGATTAAGACTCTGCGCTCCCAATGCAGGGGTCCCTGGTTCCATCCCTGGTCAGGGAACTAGATCCCACGTGCATGCCGCAACTAAGGAGCCCGCCTGCTACAACTAAGACCTGACGCGACCAAGTAAATATTAGGGGGACAAAAAAGCCCTTCCAACACCACATTCCCAGCCCCCAATACTGCCCTGAGACCCCAGCCCTGGAGCCCCATCTGCTTAGGTGTTCTGCCTCCTCCCACCCCCATGTCTGAACTCCCCTTCTCATTTGCCCATTTGGGTCAACAAACATTTATTGAGCACCTACTAGAGACCTTGTGCAACCCAGCGCTGGGGAGGTAAAGTCATGGTTCTCACAGGGCTCCAGAGACCCACAGTCTAGTAGGGAGGTACATGGGCCTCCAAAGACCTCCTGTTAAGAATCATTATCTGGGACTTCCTTAGTAGTGCAGTGGTTAAGAATCTGCCTGCCAATGCACGGGACACAGGTTTGAGCCCTGGTCCGGGAAGATCCCACATGTCTCGGAGCAACTAAGCCCGTGCTCACAACTACTGAGCCTGCGTTCTACGGCCCGTGTGCCACAACTACTGAAGCCCACCTGCCTAGAGCCCGTGCTCCGCAACAAGAGAAACCACCGCAATAAGAAGCCCGCGCACCGCAATGAAGAGTAGCCCCTGCTCGCCGCAACTAGAGAAAGCCCGCGTGCAGCAATGAAGACCCAACGTAGCCAAAAATAAATAAATAAATTTATTTTTTTTAATGTTATTTTCTTTTAAAAAAATATTTATTTATTTCGGCTGCGTCAGCTCTTAGTTGTGGCACACAGGCTCTCTGGTTGTGGCCCGCAGGCTCCAGAACACGCAGGCTCAGTAGTTGCGGCGCGTGGGCTTAGTTGCCCTGCGGCATGTGGGATCTTAGTTCCCCGACCAGGGATCGAACCCGAGTCCCCTGCATTGGAAGGTGGATTCTTAACCACTGGACTACCAGGGAAGTCCCCAAAATGTTATTTTCTTTATCTAGAATAACATCAAATAAATTTAAAATACCATGAAAAGTCAAGAGAAGAACCATGGAAGAAAGGAAAATATTTTATACTTTAGTACGCGAACGGCACTTTTTTCCTGCTTTTTGAACAAGGGATTCCACATTTTCATATTGCACTGGGTCCCACAAATTATGCAGCTGGTCTTACTTCAGTCCCTTCTGCAGCAGACTCTGGATTAATTTTCTCAAAATACAGTTTTAATTAGGGCACCCCTCAGCTCAAAGGTCTTCGGTGGTTTCCTGTGACCCTGCAGGATGCAATCCTGATTCTTCAGTCTCACCCTCAGGGTACTCCATATCTAGACCCAGTCTGTATCCCCAACCTCCTTTGCCACTAGGCCCCAACTAGTCCTCTGCTGGAGCTGAGCCCGCCACTCCTGGGACAGGCTGTGCTTACTCCTGACTTTACACCTTTGTCCATTTCATCTCCACATCCTGGAAGACTGCCCACCCCTCAGAGTCCAGCCCCGACTCCCATTCATTCATTCAATGTGTACCTAATGAGCATTTGCTTAGAGCCAGGCACTATTCTGGTCCCTGTGCTCCTGGGACTCCCATTCCAATAAACCGTAAAAACAAACAAATTAAATAATGTTAATATTATGCAGAAAAAAATAAAACAGGGTGATGTGCCAGAGTGCCTGCATGGGCATGGATGGCCTTGCTGAGGAGATAACTTTTAATTGCCCCAAGTAACCCAAAGGAGCCATAGGGACATGTAGGGGAAGAGCTTTCCAGGTGGAGGGAAGGGTCAGTGCAAAGGCTGGGCTTGAACGAGGGACAGCAAGATTGGTACAGCAAGAGATCTGAGAGGTAGGCAGAGGCCAAGTCATGCAGGTCCTTGTATGCCAAAGGGAGTAGTTTGGATTTTAATCCAACCATCACAGAAACAATTCCAGGATTTTTCTGTGGGTTTTTTTTTGTTGTTTGTTTGTTTGGCCGCACTGTGCAGCACATGAGATTTTAGTTTCCCGACCAGGCATTGAACCCATGCCCCCTGCAGTAGAAGCACCGAGTCTTAACCACTGGACCGCCAGGGAAGTCTTAATTCTACGGTTTTAGGCAATGGATCGACATGATTAAATTTAATGAAAATCACCATGGCTGCCGTGTGAGAGTGGACCATGGGAAGCGAGGAGGCCAGGTAGCAGGGCTTTGCAGCAGTCTGGGTGGGAGATATGGATGGCCTGGACCAGGGCAGCAGCTTTGCAGATGGAGACAAAAGGATGGGTTCAGAATCTATTTAGGCAGTAGAATGATGACCATGGCTAGTGCCTAGGTTTTTGTCTTGAGCAACTGGGCTGAAAACTCTTGTATTTTATCTTTTCAGCTAGACTGTAAGCTCTTTCAGAGCAAGGCTTTCTATATATCCTCCATACCCAAGCAACCCACAGAGCTACCGAAGATAATGCCTGGTTGCTGAATTGGGCTTAAACATGGAATGGCTCCTTCTACGAGAAACCTCAGGGAAGCAACTTGCCTTTTCCTTCATCAGTTAAGGAGCACGGAAATGGGCCAGTCTCGATCTGGAGAGATGAGGCCTGGATCTTACCCTCAACACACACAGCCTGGCAAACACAGGCCTGCAGATGGCCTCCAGACTGTTGGTTCAGTCTCTGCCCTGTACCCCAGGCTCACTTGGAAAAGAAAGAATGAATGTCTTCTGTACACTTAGGGCAGTTCTGGGGTAAGGCTGAGACTGCGTTGCTCCCTTCCATGCCTTCTCCTAAAGCTGAGGGTCAGCATGAGGAGGGCTGGGCGTAGGAAGGGAAGGACACTCTACTCCATGCAGCATTGGTGTTCACAGGGAAACAGGCTGAGGAAGGAGTGAGGGGGCAAAGAGCCATTACAAACCTCCAATCTCTTTCCGGAATCCAGTCCTCCCTCCAGCATCTCCAGAAAGGAGGAAGGGAATGAGAGCTCCCACACCCCCTCTCCCATACCCAGAGCCTGTCTTAGGTCTGTGCCCAATGATTCCCTTCCCCCACCAACCAAATCCCAGGGACTCAGCTGTCTGGGTTCCCAGCAAGATGGGTCTTTGTAGAGACAAGAACAAGGAAAGAAGAGAGCTCCAAAACACAGATATGGCTGGGGGGGTGGGGGTGGGGGAGGAAAAGTAGCGGGTTATTATTTAATGGGTACAGACTTTCAGTGTTACAAGATGAAGAGTTCTCGAGATGGACAGTGGTGATAGTTGCACAACATTGTGAAGCTTAATGCCACTGAACTGGACACTTGAAAATGGTTAAGATGGTAAAAGACTGAGGAAAACTGACTGGCTTGAATTTACTATTTCTTTTTTCTTTTTTTTTTTTGCGGTACGTGGGCCTCTCACTGTTGTGGCCTCTCCCGTTGCGGAGCACAGGCTCCAGACGCGCAGGCTCAGCGGCCATGGCTTATAGGCGCAGCCGCTCCACGGCATGTGGGATCTTCCCAGACCGTGGCAGGAACCCGTGTGCTCTGCATCAGCAGGCAGACTCTCAACCACTGCGCCACCAGGGAAGCCCTTGAATTTACTATTATAACGCCTCTTCTTTCTTGCAATTTATCATGGTCTGTGTAATGGCCTAGAGTGTCTTTGTTTTATGTGATGAAGGTATGTGTGATATTATGAAGGTATATATTTGTATTCTGTAACTGTTAAAGACTTAGCCTGACTTTAAAACATGCCACCTGGAACTAATATATAAATGTTTTTTATCTGTTGGCTTTTCATTTCATCCATGTATTCAATATATCTTGATTAAATTCCTCAAAAAATTGGTTAAGATGGTAAATTTTATGTTATGTGTATTTTACCACAATTTAAAAAAAAGGAAAGAAACACATGGTCCTGCCCTGACTAGATCAAGCCCCAACTCCTCAGCAGGACATACAAGGCCTCTCACCCCGTGGCCCAAGGAGCCTTCCCAGTCTGCCCTCATTCCATCTCAGCCTGCCCCCAGTTCAGCCACATCACACACCCTTCCTTATCTTCCATACCCGGCAGGCTCAGACTCATATTTCAAGAACTATGCAGGAGGCTAATGATATAAACAAGAGCAACATTTCTCATACAGGGAGCATTTTCTATATGCCAAGCACTGTGCTGCACATCTGACTTACATGATTCCACCAAACGCTCCTGGCAACCCTGAGTAGGGTGACTTGCCCATTTTGTAGATGGGGAAACTGAAAGATAAAGAGGTTTAGTCATTTGTTCAAGTTCCTGGCACTTCCTAAGAGATCCCTATTAAATCATTTTACATATCTGTCTCTCTCCCCAGACCCCTGTTCTCCAGGGCCAGGACCAAGTCTTATTCATGTCTGGAGTCCCTATGGAGTACCTAACACAGTGCTTGGCATACTGTCAGGGTCCAATAAATGTTAGTTGAAAGAAAGAAGGAGGGAGAGAGAGAGAGAGAGAGAGAGAAGGAAGGAGGGAAGGGAAGAAGGGAAGAGAGAGGTAACACACAGGGTGGAGTGAGTGGGTAGACCAGGCTTGGAGCCTACAGCATATGCTCTCAAGCTCCAGAATGGTTTTTAGGGGTGTGGGAGAGGCAGGGGACACTGGGCTGGCATTGTAGGTGCCCTTGGTGGGAGCCTGGCAGAGTCTGTGTAAAAACAGAGTCAGTCTTAATGAAAGAGTGTAGACAGCTCTGGATGGTAATCAGGAATCTTGGAATCTAGGGCAGGCTGGAGAAAGAGAGGTTGGGAGCACAGTGTCCTAGACAGGATGGGGTAGAGGGAGGAGAGAAAAGCTAGCCCTTGGGAGATTCCTCAGGGACACAAGGCCAGGAAGTTGCCACTCAGAACAACCCCCTTGGTGGGGACCAGGTGTGTTCAAGCCCTTGAGCCTCTCTCCCCACTGGCTTGCTCGTACCCGAGACCCCCATAGGACTGGTTTCTTTTCAGGTTTCTATTCAGGTCTCTGCTCAAGTGACACTGCCTCAGAGAGGCCTTGCCTGACCACCTGGCTAATGCTGCCTCTCCCCTACCACCCTTGATTCTACTACAGGATTTTATTCCCTTTATAGAGACAACCACTATCTGAAATGACCTTGCTTATTTATTTTTGTTTATGGACCATCTGGCAGTCTCCTCTCTTATACTGTGGGCTTCATAAGCGCAGGGATTGTGTCTATCCTTTTCATCAATGCATTCTCAGTGTCTAGAACAGTGCCTGGTACACAGTAGGTGCTCAGTAAATACCAGTTGAATGAACTTAGTCAAGTGGCCCAGGCTAACCCTGAACATTGCCCAGGGACCAGAGTTGAATTTGGGCTCTCTGGACATGCTGAGGACTCTCCTGAAAAACACTCTGACTGGAAGGAGGCAGCCATAGACTTGCAAACTTGAGATTGTGAGGGTCCAAGGAGGGGCCTAGGATGTGTCTTCCAACCCAGAGACTCTCTGGGGTCACTTAGGTCCTGGCTAATCCTTGTAGAAGGGGGACAGCAGGTCCAATGAGTGACTCACCCTGTTGCCTGGGTTACTGGTAGGAAGATCCTCGTAACCTAGGAAGCTGGGACACTGGGATCCCCATGGGGTCTGGAGATGGGGAATGGGCATGAAGTTTCCCAGGGAGCTGGGGGCTGAGGCAGGAGGGTACCCCAGGAAGGAGATGGGGCGCCAGGATTCTCCAGAGGTCTGGAGGCTGAGTCACCGTATGTTCTTTGAGGGCAGAGATATTCCCGACTCTGTCTGTTCTTTCCAGCTGGGACCAGCACAAACAAGTTCCTGTTTAATGGAGTAAAGACAAATTCATCTGGGAGTGCAGTTAGTGGGCCGAGATGAGGAGAGATAGAGGCAGCCTTCTCCCTCTGCTCTCCCCCCCTTTTCTTTCTCCCTGCTGCCTCCACCCCTTTTCCCAAAGGCCTCCATCTCTCTATGACCCACTCACGCCCCCTGCTGCTCCTTTCTTGGATAGCAGTGGCCTGTCTAAAGGACAACAAAATCCCATCTCTTCCCTTCCCTCCCGATTTCTGGGGACCAGCCCCAGAGGGACAAAGCTAAAGCCCCGGGGCTGCAGCTGCTGGGGAAGGAGGTGGGCTGCTGGCTCCCAGGAAGTGACTCGCAACTGGGGTGTGTGTGTCTGTGGGTCTGTGGGTGCTGTTGCTGGGATCTCAGCCTAAGAAGTCACCACTTCCTCAGGAATCCCTCCTCCATCCCCAGCCTAGGTCAAGGCCACTGGCCTTCGAGCTTTCTCAGTTCCCTGACTGCTCCTTTATGGCGTATATCAGAGTTTCCAATTATCCACTCACTTGTTAGTCTTTGATGGATGCCTGCCTCCCCCAGGGGACCACAAGCACAGAGAGGGCAGGAAGCAGGGTTAGTTTTTTGTTTTGCTTTGTTTGGGCCGCCATGTGCGGCATGCAGGATCTCAGTTCCCCGACCAGGATCGAATCCAGGCCCCCTGCGTTGGGAGCTCGGAGTCTTAACCACCTGCACTAGGGAAGTCCCGAAGCAGGGTAAGTTTTGCTCATCAGTGCAACCCGATGCTCAGCACAGTGCCTGGTACATTGCAGATGCACAGTAAATATTTGTTAAATAAATGAATGAGTGACATTCAAAGGAGGTTCTTAGGTGGGGATGTAATGGTAGTGTCGGTGCCATTGCCTGGGCTCTGGGGGCAGCTGTGAGTCCAGATGTCCTGGCTTCTGCTCAGGGCCCGGTCCATGTCCAGCCTCTGGCCTTGTGCCCGAAGGCCATCCAAGCAAAAGGATGCAGAAGAGGCCTCTCCTACAGCGAGGTAGTATGGAGGAGGCATTAGGGTGGCCGTGGTCCAGAAGCTCCTCCCCACTTTTCCAGTCCTCTAACCTAAAGTTTTTAAAGCACTTCCTCCCACTGTCCCCTTATCCTCTCTCTTCTTATGGCCTTCTCCTCTTCCCTTGCAGAGATTTCCTTCCCCTAAAAATGCATCCCTTCCCACCTCTTCCCCTCCCCTTAGCTGTTTCCCATGGTGTGCTGAGAAACTTCAACATCACTTTCTTACCTGGCAAAGCCTCCAGGAAGAGACGCCCCTGTGTTTCGGCCCAGAGGTTGAGGAGGGGGGCAGGGCCCATGGGAGGCAGAGCAAGGATCTCCTTCTTTGTCCCCTGGCTCAAAACCACCTTGGACACAGTCAGCTTCAGCTGAAGAGTGATCCCCAAGATGAGGGGCAGATCCAGCCCTGGCCCTGACACAGAAGACAGCACCACTTTCTGCAGAGTGTGTGGGAAGGGACATAAGTGGGGGAGGAAAGAATGAACTGCATCTGCTCCATGTGGCCCCACCCCTGGCTGCCTTAATTCTGTCTCTTAGCCATGCAGTCTATCTACTGGCCATTCCCACCACCTCCATCCTGCCTTAATTCTCCTGGCTTGGCCTTCTATAAAACCATACCCTCCCCAGATAAATATATAATCTAACTACAAGTCACTGTTTGCTGTGGGCAGCTTTAATATGTGTCTCTGCCCGCCCACCCCAACCCTTAAACCATTGTAATATTGACATTTTATTTTATTTTTATTTCTTTATTTTTTCGTAATATTGACATTTTAGAGTCCCCTTTTCTCCCACCGCTCCCAGGCTCCACTGAATGCAGCCAGCATCTCCCTCTTACTTGATCTTGGAGGTGGAGGCTGAGCCAGAAAGGGTTTTCTGGGGTCCCAAGGGCAAGGAGGTGGCCTGAGCCTGCTGCTAGCTGGAGTCCCAGGTCCAAGGAGAAGGCCCAGGGCTCTACATGAGGCCAGGGAATGTCTGGGGGGAGAAATGACCCTCCTGAGGTCTGAAGGCTGGGGATTCATGGAGAGAAGGGGCTGGTGCTGGAGGGAAATGGACACAGAGCTGGCCATGGAGGGGAAAATAACCTTTACCTTCGAGACTGAATTCTGCACCAGTCCCTGGCGGGAAGAATATCCCAGGTTGAGACTCTACAGCACAGCTTCTGAGACTAGTGGGGACAGATGCTGAGGTCTGGGCCTGCTGGTCCAGCCAGTCTTCCCGGCGCAGGCAGCCATCCAGGGCAGGGACCAGCTGGAGCCCGTGTGGGGAAGGGAAGATGCGGGGGATGCTGGAATCAGGATATCTGAGCGCCAGTCCCAGACTCCCACCCTGTTTATTCTCCTCCAAGATGCAAGCATTTGGCCTCCCCCATGCAGCTCTCACCCCATACCCCCTCCTTGAAGTGTGGACTTAGACCCCCAGGGCCACCCAGCCAGCAATGCTTTACGAGGTTTGGTCATGGTTCCTGCCCCTGTGACGCAGCTACCCGCAACCAGAGTTTGGAGGCAGGGAAGAGCAGCACCCCCAGAACAATCTTCACGATGGGCTGGGGTTTGTGCGCCAGTGGCCCAGAGACCTGTCTCAGATGCAGCACCTCCTCCCCATCCAGCCCTAGCATCACAGAATCCGCATGGATCTTCACTTCCATCTGCAAGAAGAAAAAGAGAAGAAGAATCAGAGGTTCCTGGGGCCTGCCTCCACCACTTTCTTCAGAGGCAGTCTAGAAAATGCCATACTGAAGATGGCAGAGTAGAAGGACTTGAGCTCACCTCCTCTCATGAAGACACCAAAATCACAACTAACTGCTGAGCAACCATCTACGAAAAAAGACTTGAACCTACCAGAGGCAGTCTGGTATGGCAGAAAGAACATGTACTTGAAGAGTCAGCTGGCATCCGCAGCTCACTCTGGACTTGTCCCTTACATACTAACAAAGCCTCAGAACTCCCTTCTGAAAAAATGGGGACAAGAATAGCAACTTCTGGGACTTCCCTGGCGGTCTAGTGGTTAAGACTCTGCAATTCCGGGACTTCCCTGGTGGTGCAGTGGTTCAGAATCTGCCTGCCAATGCAGAGGACACGGGTTCGATCCCTGGTCCGGGAAGATCCCACATGTCTTGGAGAAACTAAGCTTGTGTGCCACAACTACTGAGCCTGCGCTCTAGAGCCCGTGAGCCACAACTACTGAGCCTGCGTGCTACAACTACTGAAGCCCGCACGCCTAGAGCCCGTGCTCCTCAACAAGAGAAGCCACCACAATGAGAAGCCTGCGCACCGCAACAAAGACCCAATGCAGCCAAAAAAATAAATAAAATTATATTAAAAAAAAAAAAAGACTCTGTGCTTCCACTGTGGGGGGCACGGGTTTAATCCCTGGTCAGGGAACTAAGATCCCGCATGTCAAGAGGTGTGGCCAAAAAAAAAAAAAAAAAAGCAATTTCATGGGGCTTTTGTGTGGATTCAATGAGAAGACAATGGTAAAGAGATGCCCAATAACTTGGTTCCATTCCCTTCCTCACACCAGCTCAAGACACCCCTCCCTCAGGACCAAATCTGGCTTACCTGGTGCCACCTCCCATCGTCCAGCCGGGGTCCAGCACGCACTGTAAGTTGGGCCCAGTGATTATGAAGCTGGATCTCAGGCCTCCCATCCCGAAGTCCCAGCACAAACCAGTCATCCTCTGGATTGGTATCACCATAAAAAATCACTCCCTCTGGATCCCAGGTCCGAAACTCAAAGGAGGAGGAGGTTCTGGAAGGACACAGAAGGAAAGACTGGGTATGGGGTGTGCTCTTTGAGCATAGATGTGAGGTTGAGGGAATTGGAGTACAGGGAGAGAGAAGGACAGGGAGACAGGGAAAAGAGCGGGGCTGGTGCACTGTTTATAATAGCAAAGACATGGAAGCAACCTAAATGTCCATCGATAGATGAATAGATAAAGAAGATGTGGTACATGTATGCAATGGGATATTACTCTGCCATGAAAAAGAATGAAACAAGGACTTCCTTGGTGGTCCAGTGGTTAAGACTCCAAGCTCCCAGTGCAGGGGGCCTGGGTTCCATCCCTGGTCAGGGAACTAGATCCCACATGCGGCAACTAAAGATCCTGAATGCCGCAACAAAGATCCCACATGCTGCAAATAAGACCCAGCACAGCCAAATAAATAAATAAATATTTAAGAATGAAACAATGCCATTTGCAGCAACATGGATGGACCTAGAGATGATCATACTAAGCGAAGTAAATCAGACAAAGACAAAATACCATATGCTATCACTTACAAGTGGAATTTAAAAACTGATACAAATGAACTTATTTGCAAAACAGAAAGACTCACAGACATAAAAAACAAACTCATGGCTACCAAAGGGGAAGGTGGGGAGGGATACATTGGGAGTTTGGATTAACAGATACAAACTACTATATATAAAATAGATAAGCAACTTCTGTTGCTTATTCCTTGAAATGTGCCAGCTTATATTTTATCATCTTTTTTTTTTTTTAATCACATCTTACTACCAAGTTTGGTCTCTGCTTTTTGCTTCTGTTTTAGGAGCAATGACCTCAATAAAGAATATTTTTGGAAAATAAAAATAAGCAACAAGGTCCTACTGTATAGCACAGGAAACTATATTCAATATCTTGTAATAAACCATAATGCAAAAGAACCTGAAAAAGAATATATATATATAACATGTATCATAAATACATGTATATATAAAACTCAATCACTTTGCTGTACCCCAGAAACTAACGCAACATTGTAAATCAACTATACTTCAATTAAATAAAGCAAAAAAAAAAAGAGAGAGAGGAGCTGATGGAGAGAGGGTGAGGTCAGGGGACTAGGTCAAAGAATTAGGTCAACCCCATACTTTATGATCTTGGTGAGGTTAAAGGTCATGATGGTTACAAGTTCTTGTCCAGGGCCATTGCTGAGGTGCAGAGCAGGCCGGTCCTGAGTCCTCTGCCAGAGAGAAAAATAAACAAGCTGAAATAAGATGTGCCAGAGACAGACAGGAGGGAGAAGCACTGCTACAAGTCCAGAGGAGGAAAGAAAGGAAGAGAGCAGAGCTAAAGTGTAGCTCACTTAAACACACACAGGGCTTAGCGCCCTGTCCTGCTCCTGTACCTGTCTGGGGAGAGTATGTCTCACGGCTCATCCTTCATGGCTGGGAGGCAGCAGTAGCAGCAGCAGCGGCAGCCCATGCCATGTGGCCGGTGGACCTCCGCTCTCCATAATCAGCCGCGGTCCTCTCTGTGCCTCAGACAACTCTGAGGAGAATGCGTGGGGGCAGGCAGCATCACACATGGTTGGTGGAGGGTTAAATGTTGCCCCGGGGGAAGAAGGGGGGCAGGAGACAGGGCCACTGACCCTACGGCCCCTCTGAGGACAAATGGAGTGAGGAACAGAGTTCCTCCACTACCCTCCCCCACTGCTGAGAAGGTTTCTGAGCTGGGAGAGGACACCTCACTTCCCCTCTCCTTCTAGAGCCTGACCTGGGTCCTCCAAGCCTTCTGCCCACCTGTGGAGGCTGCCTTGAGGACAAATATGAGATCTAGAAACAGACATGCCCAGATCCCCAAGTAGCATCCTCCATAAGGCCTAGAGCTGTGAGACATGGAATCCCAAATACTAGCTGGGTGACTGTGGGCAAGTCACCCCACCTGTGTGCTTTAGTGTCCTTGTCTGCAAAATGTGAAAAATACTTGCTTTCCAGAGTTGCTGTGAATGAGGATGAATCGAGATGATACAGGCACAGTGCCTGGTATCTGCTCTGAGCTCTTCCCTTAGTATTTTCCCAGGCCTCTGAGGCTTGCTGCATAGGGAGGTATTGTCTCTGAGTGTGTTTCAGTGGATACTAAGAGTCCTGGTCCCTCCCCCCGCCCATTATCTTCTCTTAGCCGTCGACTACAAGGCCTAACCATTTACCAGTAGAAATTCATCACCCTCTCCCTGACCCATCTTAAAATACAAATGCCCCCAAGAGGAGTAACACTTTGAGCCAGTAGGCAAGAGTTGGAGGTCTTGGGGCTCACCCCGAGTCTGGATGGGCTGGAATGGGTGAGTTGGGGTGAAAGGTAGAGGAGGTATCACTGCACACTTCAGTTAAAGAAGGAGGTATCTTTTGAGCCGTGGAGTTTCTCCAACGGAGGCTGGAACACCCAGATAACAACAACGAGGAAGCCTCGGCAGTCCAGCCTTGACCCCTGCGGGGTGTGCGGTCAAGAGACCCGGCCATAGGGTTAGAGCTGGGGGGCGGCGGGTGCGCGGGGGGCGGGGACATG
This sequence comes from Orcinus orca, assembly GCF_937001465.1. Taxonomy (NCBI): domain Eukaryota; kingdom Metazoa; phylum Chordata; class Mammalia; order Artiodactyla; family Delphinidae; genus Orcinus; species Orcinus orca. The sequence goes on along the minus strand of NC_064577.1, from coordinate 12,034,844 downwards.
CCTGCTCTGCAAGCTGATTGGCTGGCAGGTGCGCGCTGTAGGGGCCCGAAATTAGGGGCTACCAGGCCGTGCGGACCGCTAGTCCCACCACTCTCTCCGCCCCGCGGCAGCCGGAATCGGGCTTCTGCTTCCCAGCCCGCGGCTCCCCCACCACCTCGCTCCCCACCACTCCCCCGGCTTTCCGGGATCCGAATTTGGAGGCCCCTTAAAGGGTCCCCGTTGCTCTTCGTCCGGTCCTGCAGAAAGGAAGTGGGGATCCTGGACTTCGGTTCCAGACGGTGGAGATCGGGATGGCTTCCGTGCTGATCCGAGAAGCCAAGGAGGGAGACTGTGGAAATATCCTGAGGCTGATTCGGGTGAGGGCTGCGGGCCGGAAACCGGGGTCCCAGAGGGGGTCAGAGCGGCGCTGCTGGAGTGGGGACGGGAAGGAGGAGGTGGGAGCAGAGGGAGGAGCGCGCCCAGGGCTCCTGCTTAGGGAGCAGTGAGGCCCTCCTGCCTTAATCTAGCCTCTGTCCGCACGCTGTAGGAACTCGCTGAGTACGAGAAACTCTCAGACCAGGTGAAGATCAGTGAAGAAGGTACGGGCCCAACACCTGAGTCCTGACGGAGGCTGGGGTGGAAGTGACGGATGGGTTCCCCAGGCAGTAACTCCAGACTGGGCACACACCCAGGCCTTCTTTCTCTATCTCTTTGTCACAACTCCGATCTCTGCAGCCCTGAGAGCAGATGGCTTTGGAGAGAATCCTTTCTATCACTGTTTGGTAGCAGAGATTCTTCCTGCGTCCGGGGAGCCACAGGGTAAGAGCACCCTGATCTCAGAGGTGCCTTCTCCAGTCAGCCTCAAAGGTCTCTCCCCTACGTGCCCAGCGGCCTGACCCTTCTTTTTTTCTCTCTCAGGGCCCTGTGTGGTGGGCTATGGGCTATACTACTTCATCTACAGCACATGGAAGGGACGAAACATTTATCTGGAAGACATCTACGTGAAGCCAGAGTATCGGGGTACTGGGCAGAGGCCGGGATGGGAGAAAAGCAACCCATAGACTGGACCACCATCCCTTGCCTCTTAATCCTAGCCTATGGTCTTTTCTGGTCCCCTTCAACTCAGACGATCCCTCTTTTTGCCTTTTTCTCCCCACATCAGGTCAGGGGATTGGCTCCAAAATAATCAAAAAAGTGGCTGAGGTGAGGAGAGGGATGGGGCTACAGGCTGGGCCCTGGCAAAGCAAAGCTGTATGGGAGGCACCTGGGTTGAATGGAGGGCGAGCAAGTCTTTTCCTTTTTGACCCAGGAAAGTGAGTGGTGTCTTCTCCCACAGGTGGCCCTGGATAAGGGCTGCTCCCAGCTCCGCCTGGCAGTCCTAGACTGGAACAAGGGGGCTATGGACTTGTATAAGGCCCTAGGAGCCCAAGATCTGACGGAAGCTGAAGGTTGGCACTGCTTTCGCTTTGAAGGAGAGGTGATGAGGGAGTTGGCAGGAAAGTGACGCCATCCCTTGCGGATCTCTATTTCAGCTTCTTCATCCCCACCAGCTCAAGCAGTCCTCAGAGACTGCCTCCACTGACCAAGGCCTCCCTGAAGGAAGGGAAGGAGGGTTGGAAGTGAATACTCCCAGACGGAAAGAACAGAGGTGAGGAAGAGGCAAGGCTTCCCACCTCCTTGTTAAGGGTGAAAAATAAATGAGAATTCCCATGTGTTGATGTGGTGTTGGGTGGAGGAATTGAGGATGTGACAAGCTTCAGTTATTACGACCCTTCCTCAGTGTCTTCTGGTCAGTGGATGTTGCTCCTGGGGATAAAAGTGGGCCTAAGATGACTTTCACCCACAATGGACCAGAGTATTGACTCTGGCCTCTAGCACACATATCAGGCTTGTTGCTCGGGCTTGGGACCCAGACAAAGGCCTCCAGTGTCTGGACTGGGCTGTGTAGAATCCGAGACTGAGGCAGGCCCACCGACTCAACAGACGGAGCAGGTTGCCACCTGGTGGTGGCATTTTAGGGACACTGGGAAGGACCACTGGCCCCAACTTTTCAAAAAATCCACTCACCTAGCGAGTGCTTTTTCTTTTTCAAAAGTCACAAAGCCTTTATTTTCAGTTCAGCAGAACCAAAACAAACCTTTAGGACGCATGGAGACAAGAAGGGAAACAGGTTCATTTCCTACTTTCATCATATTTCGTAATGCAGGTTTGTTGTAGAGAAGTTTGAAGGGACATATAAAAATAAAATCCATAGCCTTACTTACATCTCTACTCTTAACCCTTTGGTATTGATTCTTTAGATTTTTTTCAATGTACATATATACATACAGTTAGTTAAGTGTGTGGGGATTTATGGGATCAACTCTTTTGCAACATGTTTTTTCATTTAACAATAAATCAGAAACATCTGCCTAAGTTATTAAACACATCATCACTTTCAGTGGTGACATATTATTCCTCTTGTGGAGGAACCATTGGTTAAACGGTCATAATTTAGACACTGAAAGTGGACAAGAAGGTAACATACATGTGTAAATTGTAAAAAACAGGATCCATGGAGTCTAGAGAGTTGAAGATCCATCTCAAAATTCAAAATTTTTAAAAAATACAGGGCTTCCCTGGTGGCGCAGTGGTTGAGCGTCCGCCTGCCGATGCAGGGGACACGGGTTCGTGCCCCGGTCTGGGAAGATCCCACATGCCGCGGAGTGGCTGGGCCCGTGAGCCATGGCCGCTGAGCCTGTGCGTCCGGAGCCTGTGCTCCGCAACGGAAGAGGCCACAACAGTGAGAGGCCCGCGTATCGCAAAAAAAAAAAAAAAAAAAAAAAAAAAAAAACCCAAAAAAATACAATTCAGCCAAACAACACTTCAAATGCCCAAATTCTTCCAGAGGGGTGCCAATTTTGGGCCCTTAAAACGAGTTTACAACAGATGGGCCTTTAGGACAAACTTGATTGAGAAATAATGAAGCTTGTCAGCCCCTTCCACAAATGGGAGCCAGAAGAATCCAGTTTCATACCCTTGGCTCATCTAATCTGGCAGGGATGAATATCTTTTTAACATGAACAAGTTATCTTTTGACGGCACTTTTAAAACTGAACTCAGAATGAGTTATTTCTGGAAGGACACACAAACAAGCAGAGAGTGGTTGCTTCCAGGGAGAGGAACTGGGTGTCCAGGTAACGGAAGGAAGGGGACTCTTCCCCATACCACTTTGGATCTTCTGAATTTTGTGCCTCGCCCATGTAGTACTTCAGAAAAATGAATAAATAAAACTTTAAATGCTAATGCAGAAGAAAAGAGTATGAACTAGGAGGGCTTCCCTGGTGGCGCGGTGGTTAAGAATCTGCCTGCCAATACAGGGAACATGGGTTCGAGCCCTGGTCTGGGAAGATCCCACATACCGCAGAGCGACTATGCGCGTCTCACCGCAACTCGAGAAAGCCCTCAGCACAGAAACAAAGACCCAACACAGCCAAAAATAAATAAATAAGAGTATGAACAAGGAAACTTAATATTTCCAAAATGTATCTTGCCCCCGTCCTGTTTTGTCTTTGCTTTTCGGAGTTTACACTTGTTTTTTGTTATTCGCTCATCCTGACCCAGATCTTACCAGTTTTCATAGGGTGTCTTTGCACCCCAGCATCAATCCATTCTGCAGCCACCCCATGGTCTCCCACCCACTCATCACTTCATTAACCTCCTGTTGGGTGATTCTATTAAGTGCTGGGGCTGACTAGTATAGAGTGAAAATCACCTGGGTTCTGGCCATTCCAGGGAGAACAGAGGGGAGGGCATTTAGGGGGAAGGATTTTTAAAGAAAGAATAGAGAAAAATATCTCTCAAATCTGTCCACATCCCTAACCCCACTCCCACTATCACCTCTCTTTGAAAATTGCTATAACCTCCTAACTGATCTCCCAGCCTCCTTCTGTAACTACCCCCTTCCATGGGGTTATTTTTTTTTTAATCATAGATATACAGTACACTATTTAAAGTGTCAAATATCTCTACAAGACCTATATAAGAAAACAGTAGTCTCCCAATTCCCCTAACTCTTCAGAGTCAATCATGTTCAATTGAGTTTTTAAATTGTATTGTTATGGGGGGGGGGTTTGTATTCACCTTCATATTTCAAATTCAAAATGGCATACAGATATTGCTACTTTTTTTTTTTTTTTTTTTTTTGGCCGCATTGGGTCTTCGTTGCTGCGCACGGGCTTTCTCTAGTTGCGGCGAATGGAAGCTACTCTTCGTTGCGGTGCGCAGGCTTCTCACCGCAGTGGCTTCTCTTGTTGCGGAGCACGGGCTCTAGGCACGTGGGCTTCAGTAGTTGTGGCACACGGGCTTAGTTGCTCTGAAGATGTGGGATCTTCCCGGACCAGGGTTCGAACCCGTGTCCCCTAGCATTGGCAGGCGGATTCTTAACCACTACACCACCAGGGAAGTCCAGATATTGCTACTTCTTGATGTTTCTGTTTCGAGCACTAGTATTGACCTCCCATTGCTAACCCTCTTTTCCAACCCCTCTTTCACCCCATCCCTACTTCCCATCCTTCCATCCTTCCAATATTATATCATAACTCTGGATGGATCTGTGTTTCGTATTTACATGTTATGATTATGCAAATGCTCTTCACAGTTGAGCCATGAGGATTGTTACAGGTGTTTTTCTTTCTTTTTTAATTAATTAATTAATTAATTTATTTATTTTTGGCTGCGTTGGGTCTTCGTTTCTGTGTGAGGGCTTTCTCTAGTTGCGGCAAGCGGGGGCCACTCTTCATCGCGATGCGCGGGCCTCTCACTATCGCGGCCTCTCTTGTTGCGGAGCACAGGCTCCAGACGCGCAGGCTCAGTAATTGTGGCTCACGGGCCTAGTTGCTCCTTGGCATGTGGGATCTTCCCAGACCAGGGCTCGAACCCGTGTCCCCTGAATTAGCAGGCAGATTCTCAACCACTGCGCCACCAGGGAAGCCCTTCTTTCTTGCATCATTTTTGTTTTCCCTGAAATTAATACTTGCCTTGTCTCCTATATTCATTTGCTTAGTTTTCTGCGTACTCTAATTTATCCCCCAGTTCTCCCTTAGTTATGTTAATCTCTTCTTAAGAATATACAAACACGTAAGGAATTTGATCTATTTCATTTTGAAGAACTTTCTCACGGAGCCCTTAGACCTGCTCCAGCACACAGTCTGATCTTTAGGCTGCACTGTTGGAGTCTCCTTTCACATCCATCTTAGGGACCTTTGCCCCGCTCTTGACAGCCTGTTTCCCAGAACCTATGTACTCACCTTTCTCGGTTTACTTTGATGGAGTTTCTTGAGAAAGGATGCCTGGGAGGTAAATTTGTTGGAACCTTACAAGTCTGAAAATGTCTGTTCTACTCTTGTACTTAATTGACAGTATGGATGGGTATCAAATATTAGATTGGAAGTAATTTACCCTAAGAATTTTGAAGGCATTTCTCCATTGTCTTCGAGCTTCAGAAACTGAAAGTTTGCTGTATTGCTGTTCAGAAACCTGAAATTTCTTATTCTGAATCCTATGTATGAAGCTTATTTTTATTTTCCTTCCCTCTTTCCCCAACCACAGCTTTTAGGATCATCTCTTTATCCTAGCATTCTGAAATCTTCCATGGAAATGTCTTAGTGTTTTCTCAGTGGGTCTTTGCAATCTGGAAACTCATGTTCTTCAGTTATGAAAACATTTAAAATTTTTATTATTATTTTTTGGATGATTTTCTCCCTCCATTATCTCTGTGATCTCTTTCTGGAACTTTTGTTTTTATTCAGATGTTGAATCCCATGGACTAATCCTATAATTAAAAACAAATTTTTTTTTCTTTCCTTTTTCCCCATCTCCTTCATTTTCTGGCTCTACTTTCTGGGAGATTTCTTTAATTTCTATTTTCCAACCCTTCTACTGAAATTTTTTAATTCCCCTAATTGATTTTATTTATTTATTTTTCTTCCAGTTTTAATGAGATATAATCGACATAACAGCACTGTATAAGTTTAAGGTGTGCCGCATAATGATTTGATTTACTTACATCATGAAGTGATTATCACAATAAGTTTAGTGAACATCTATCATCTCATACAGTTACAAAATTAAAGAAATAAAAAATTTTTTGTGATGAGAACTTAACAACTTTCATATATAACGTACAGCGATGTTAATTATTTTTATCATGTTGCACATTTCATACCTCCTTCTACTGAATTTTTATTTTTGCTCTCATGTTTTTAATTTCTAAGAACTCTCTTTTATTCTCTGCATTTTAAAAACATTGTTTTTGTTTCATGGATATATGTTCTTTTCTTATCTGAGAATATCCATCACAGGTTTTTTTAAAAATGTTTTTCTCCTTGTGTAGTCTGTATTTCTTCTAAACTTTTCCTTCTTTCTTTGTTTTGGCCTCCGTCTTTCATTTTAAAGTCTTTCCTCAAATGTCTGGTAATCCTCAGTTGTCTGCTCATATTTAAGATCAGGACACCAAGGCACTGATTGGAAACTGTGAGTGTGTCTGTATGGGATGTAGGGAGGCATGTGGACCGTGAACTTTACTATAGGGTGAGCCATGAGGCCATTTCCTTGAGGAACCCCTGATGTCAGTACCATTAGGTCTTTTTCCTTGTCTGGTTAGATTTCCCAGAGAAGATGCTTCCAAACTCCTGCCTGGAGAGTGTAAGCCTGGTTGTAGGTAATCTCAGAGCTGGGTGAAGAGGGAGTCTGGGGCAAGTCTCAACATTCAATCTGTAAACTTTCATTTGATCCCCATTTTCAGTATCTATCTAGCCATCCATCTATCAACCTATCCATCTTTCTAACTTCCTCTCTCAATCTCTCTGTGTATTTAGAAGTCCTAAGGCAGGACTATCCTGGCGGTCCAGTGGTTAAGACTCCGTGCTTCCACAGCACGGTGCATGGGTTCGATCCCTGGTCCAGGAACTAAGATCCCACATGCCATGCGGTGCTGCCAAAAAAAAAAACAAAAGAAGTCCTAAGGCAAGCTGGGGCATTCTGTTGACACATTCTGTATAGTCCAGCTAGAGTAATTTCACCTACAGGCAATTTCACCTAAAGGCAAGTTGGCTGAAAATTCAGTCACAGCTCCCACTGCTGTCAGCACAAAGGCCAAACTTCTGGCTAATCCCTCCAGGCTCTGGCCCAAACCTCCATTATCTGAAACATTATTCCAGCCTTTTTTCCCCAGCAAGTCAGTTCTGACCATGTTAGACTCTTTCCAGTACCTCAAATGCAGTGTAGTCTCCCCTCTGGGCCTTCTGCACATGCCATTTCCCCATCTGAAATGCTTTTCCCCCTTTTCCCACTCTCATCCTTGGCCTGAATGAACAATGACTAGAGCAGCTGAAAAAGTGCAAAACTCAAATCTGAGAGGACTGTTGCTGCCAGAGGCTTGGAAATTGATGATGGTGCCATTTCCAAGACAAAATTCAGCCACTCCTGTTGCTTAAGGGTCCAAACCCAAACTTTTCAGTCTGACAGCCAGCACTCCTGATAATCTGTCCCACTTAATTTCTCTAATTCTCCCTCCCTACTCCTTATCAGAATCACTGCTGGTAGTCTAGTCCCTTTTATTATTTCTGCTACCCTCCTTACCGATGTTCCTTCTCAGGCACGCTTGAAGACACCTCTTCTTCTGCCAGCCCTTTATTTATTTATTTGTATCTTTGTTTAATTTTTGGACATGCTGCACGGCATGTGGGATCTTAGTTCCCCAACCAGGCATCCAACCGGTACCCTGCAGTGGAAGCATGGAGTTCTAACCACTGGATCACCAGGGAATTCCCTACCAGCCCTTTAAATACTGTTGTCGTTGAGAGTTTTATCATGGACCCAATCCATTTCTAAGTCACTTTTCTTTAGACATCTAATTTTCTCTTATAGCTTTAACTATGTCTAATATGCTGATAATTCTCACATTCACCTCTCTAGCCCAGATGTCTCCTGGGCTACACACTTGTGTGTCCATTGACCTACAGGACATTGGTTCCTTCAGTTAATATTTGCCGTGCCAGGAACTGTGCTAAGTACTGGGTATACAATGCTGGGGACAAACAGACCTGGAACCCAGTCTCTGATCTCATAGGGCTTACTTATAGTGTGATGGCAGAAGACAGATGCTGGATAAATGATTAAAATTACAACCATGATGTGTGCCACAAAGGAGTATAGGATGCTTTGGCAGTGTGAGGCAGTGGACCTAAACCAGTGTGGGCATAATGGAAGGCTAATGAAATTATATTTAAATTGGGATCTGAAAGAGAAGTTTGTTGAAGACAAAGGAACATGACCACCTGGATGGTAGACCCTCAAACTCAAAGAGCAAAATCAAACTCATTGAACTCATCAACTTCTCCTCCAAAACTTTTTCTCGTATGTTCTCTCTTCCATGACTGGCATCATCATGCACTCAGCAATCCAAGGTAGAAATCTGTGTTCCTCCCACTTCTTCACTGACTCCACCACATCCTTATCACCAATTCTTGTTGATTCTATTGCAAATTTAACAGGCTCAAATCAACTTGTACCTCTGTTGCCCACAGCCCTAATCCAAGGCATTCCTCAGCATCTTTCTCACCTGCAACAGCTCCTCACAGCTCTCACTGCCTTCTGGAATGCCCTTTCTCTTTAATCTATTCCCCACAGTTGTAAAACATAAATATTATTACATTATACTACTGCTTTAAATCTTTCAGTGGCTCTCCAGTATTGATAAAGTGAAGACCATTTTCCTTAACCTGATTTACAAGTCCTTTGCAGTCTAGCTTCCCTACCTCAAGCCAAACGCTATTTGAACTAGTTGTGGTTCCCCAGAGGACATGTTCTTTCTGCTCCTCTGCACCATTGTAGTCCTTGTTCTCTCAAGAATACTCTTACTGCACTTTTCCTCTAGCAAATGTCTATTTATCCCTCAAATCTCAATTTGCATCACCTCCCCTGCAGTAGTCTTTCCCTATCACTCTGAAGAACAACTGACCATTGTTTGTCTCCTTGGGATTCCCCCAAAACTTAGTCCTTATCTTTATCCCATGTTCAAATGAACTCCATGCACTTACTTGCTTAAATGTGTTTGTCTGCTCCTTCCCCAATATATTATAAAATCCTTGTTTGGGGGACCACATCTTGTCTTTGTACCCTTACCACCTACCACAGTGGATAGAACACAGTGAGGGCTAAATAAATATTTGCTAAATGATTACTGCACAACACATGATCCTAATTTCTTGGCTATTTTATTCACTTCCACCGAAATTTCTCACTTATCTTAGTTTACGAATCCTAAGTTTCCCCTCTACTATCCTTTCTCCGTAACAATTTTTCCTCTTTTGAATTTTCTCCGCATTTAGATATCCAATCTTGTGCTAAGTTGCATTTGCCTTTCGGTACTGCCTTGAAATCTTTCTTTTACCTTTCTTTGTATGCATGATCAGAACCTTCTCAAGGCAAGAACGTGACTCTTAAACCGCATCGTGCAGAGATACAGAGGCTCAAAAGAATCCAGTCCGCCTTGTGGACTGTAAAGCCCAGCGCATGCGCACCAGGCCCTTTTTTTTTTTTTCCTTCGGAGCGTGCGCACCAAGAAAGACAAAGGTGGGGAAAGTGACCAAGCAATCATTCAGGCGCATGCCCATCCCTAACTTGTACAAGCCTGGTGGAGCGCACCATGGTGAAGTGGGTGTGGTCTGACCAGGAGCATCAGAAGTCCAATCCGATTGAGTGAGCTCCGTCCCTCCCTTCCCATGATTGGTTAGCTCTCAGTGTTGTGGGGTGGGAAAAGGAAGAGACAGGGGCCGTGGAGAGATGGGGTGGCGAGGAAAAAGAACCAGTCTGGTTCTGCGCAAGCGCAAGTAAGCGACCAGGAGGGGGCGTGAGAGAGTGAAGAGGAGTGTGGAAGCCCTGATGCGCTGGCCAGCGCGAGCTGGGTCGCCAGCCTTGACGCCTGCGCCTTGGGCCTCAGGGCCCGCGCGCGGCGGGCGGGTGCCCGGTGCGCCTGCGCAGTAGGCGGCGGCGGCAGGGGGAGGTGGAGGCCGTGGAGCGGCAGCGGCAGCAGCGGGTCCCGGGACTGAGGCAGCAGCGGGGGCAGCGGCGGGCGGAAGCTGAGGTGACGAAGGCAGCGGCGGCGGCGGCCGTTTCCCTCACGGTGGCGGAGACCAAGGCGGCGGCGGCGGACGGGGAGCGGCCCGGCCCTGGCCCCCTGCTCGTTGGCTGTGGCAGGGCCGCCGTGGGGCCGGCCCGGCTCCCGCCCCCCGCGGCTCCCCCTCCGGCTCCTCCTCCGGGGAGACGCCGGGGACCTGGCCCGGCCCGTACTCAGAGCGCTGCTGCAGCCGCCGCCGGGGGAGTCGGAGGCGGTGGCGGCGCCATGGGCGGCCTGGCCTCTGGGGGGGATGTGGAGCCGGGACTGCCGGTCGAGGTGCGCGGCTCCAACGGGGCCTTCTACAAGGTGAGGCGGCGCGCCGGCCGGGGACGCGGTCTTCAGCCCCCTCCCTCCAGCCAGAGCAGGGAAGAGTGGGGCGGGATCGATATTCTGGAGCTAAGCCCTGACCCTTAGAACCTTAGACCCACGCTCCCACCCGCGGCCCTCCTGGGGGGAGACCTCTATAAGTTAACCCCTTCCTCTTATTTTTGGCCCCTCTATTACACCTGCTTTTACCCGCATCTCCGGGATTGAGCATCAGGGCATTATTGTACTTGGTTCAGCTCCCCCCCCAAGCCCCCAGAAGAGACCCCATTTACCCAGCGTCTCGTTGACTTTTCTTGTCTCTAGTAGAAGACCTACCTTGGATCTGAATCACGTCTTCCCCACAGTCCAAGCACATGGAGAATTCTCTTTATTCTTCCCTATTACCCCCTTGGGAAGGCCGTCCCATATTAGATCTTTTCATCTTCCTCGGAGAGGCCTCTGCTTACTGGCTCTGGAAGACTCACCCCACTTTCATCTTATATTTCTGTTCCCACCCCAAGGAGAAACGGTCAGAATCTGTTTATGACATTTAGTATCTTTGACCTCAGGAACTCTGGGCTGTACCAGTCTAGTTGCCTCATAGCCATAAGGTGGCATCTTTTCTCAAGTCTCTCGCCCCACCCCTTTATTCCAAGACTAGCTGGTTTACTGTTCTACCCAGGGATGGTTTTGTATTTGTCATCTCACTTTGACCTCATACATTTAGATCATTCATACAGTTTCTTCATCTTGAGGAGTGTAAGCTTCATATCCCTGATCTCTAAAAGGGGATCTCACAAGAATTCCCTCTGTTTATCTCCTTCTTAAGGATTTCCACTTCTAAAAGACTTTTTGGCCAACTCGCCCAGTTTGGGAATCCACTAGCCTTTTTTTTAAAGGAGAAGGAGACTATCTTTAAAAGATCCTTGTTTACTTCAGCTCCCCCGTTGCCCAGGATTGGGTTTTTTAGAACTCCTTTTATTACCACCTTTTAAAGCTGTTCTGAATCTTATTTTTTAGGACATTTTTTTCCCATTTAGATTAAGCCAGAGGGAGACCCCTCTTGCCTCTCAGGAATTTTTCTTTATGTGACTGTTGTTATTTTGAACCTCTTTGGACTTTATGCCTGGAATTGTCTCAGAGACTTTCCCGATTCCTGTCTTCTCTCATTTTACCCTGAGGAGCAAGAGCAGAGTTATCTTATCATAACATTACTTGTGAGAAGAACCCCCTTTCCTTCACTTCCCCTCAAGCCTTTCCTCCCATAATAGACCTCTCCACCTTCGTGCCCTTGGAAATGACTTTCTCGAACTCCTTCCCTGTGAAATCATATCTTGCTATAACTGGAAAGGGTCTCATATTTGCCCTTGGAGTAGGTTTCTGCCCCAACTTCGATTGATAAGTTCAGTGTAGTCATTTTTGACCCATTCTAAATGCCTATTCATTTCTGCCTTACTTCCCTCACCAGATTTCTTTATATTCTTCAGTGCCTGTGGGTACCCACATCTATCTTAACTTAACCTCTCAATATAAGCCTTTAGCTTTTTTTCCTAATATTTCTGTGTAATCCCCAGAAACTACCTATTCCATTACCCAGCTAAGATGGAAGAAGGAAGCTCCCAGCTGATCCCTTCTGTCATTTTTTTCTGCATACTTTCCTAACTCATGGGACTTTTTCTTCTAGCCTGCCTCCATAGCATTTCTGTGTTCTTTGGCAAAGTCTCTTAATTCCTTTCTGATTCTGATAGAGTGCATTTGTCTCTTATATCCTTTTTCCCCAAACTTGCATTACCTTTGTTGAAATACCTTTTCTCATAAGATTTTAGCCTCATTTACCACAGTATCTTGTCCTTCATCTGGGTCCTTCCCATCCCTAAGAAAAGTGATTCTTAAACTGAGCCTGAGATCAAGATATGATGTTTGCATTTGTTCTAGGAAGCATGGGAGTCAGACACAGCTGGGAAAGATTGGTATCCAGTTCAAATTAGCTGTGTGAGACTGCTGGGAAGGGACATGTTTCCCTTTCCACATATAAGTGTCCAACAGAAAATGTGTCTCTGGATCTTTCTCTTTTCTCCTGTGGGCTATGGCAGTGATAGACTTGATTGAGGGAATTGGGGCTAGGATGCTTTGAATCAGAGAATAGAGTTTGAACTTGAGCTGAAAGCCAGGTAATGTGGATTTTGTGTCCTGGCCACTTTAGCATTTTCTGCCCCATGCCTCAGTTGAAAACAACAGTAAATCCTTAAATTCAGACTAATCTTTCTTCAATGTTCAGTGCCATATAGATACTTACCCAATCTGTCCTTGCTGCTGATTTAATATTCATGACTCAGCAAACTTCAGTGTGGTTCAAGGAGTGTTTACATTGCTTCTAGAACTATAAATTTGGGAAGGTTCCTTTCATCCCTCTCAGAATTGGGTCCTAGTGTTGTTGATCTTCTTCCAGGATAGAACTGCAAATGTCAGATCTGGGATCTAAGTTATCTTTTAGCTATCCCATCAGCTCTTCCTTTTCTGTCAGAACTTAATGTGTTTTGTTCTTTAAGCGGTGCTCTCCCAAATGAAATATCTGTTCACCTTCCAGGGCACAGTCATCCAACTTTCCAGACCTTACCTGGATATCCCAATTCCAATTCCTTTTTAAGGAATATGGCATCCTCACCTTCAACACGTGATTTTTATCCAGACCCTTCCTGATTTTCTTCTAGAACTCCCTCCTTTATTTTGAGAACCCAGGACTAGAAGATAGGTTGAAGGTGGGACCTAATTTTGTATCTTATAATTTGAGGAAAGTGAAGTACTTAGGAACCTAGGGCTCTCACTTCCTCTGTCCAGTCCTAGGCTCTATAAGCCAAAGCTCCATATGCCCTGGCCATTGAATTGAATTGAGTTATCCTTTGGATGTAGGTAGCCTTCTAGAGAGGCACTCAACTGCTCTTGCCCTCCTCTGCTTATCTTCTCAATGAGCATGGACTGAGCAGAACTAGGAGCTCACTTTATGCCACTGGTATTTTTGGAGGAAAAAAACTGGGGTAATGTGGGTGGAATTAAGGAGCAGAGACTGACTTGGAATATGAAGTTGAGGAGAAAGCTTGTTTTGGAGAATCTTTGAAGGAAAAGGACCCTAGAAGTATAAGAATGAGTGACGTTTAGTTGAACTGCTGAGTTATGTGAGGGAAAACTCCATTCTGAGCTTTGCATTTCTGCCTTGGGATCATGGTAGCTGGAAAAACCAGGGTAATGTTGCTACCTCTGCCTGAGGGCCAACCCTGACATGTTGGAGGAGAATTGGATTAGAGCTTTAGACATATCCTTTGTGAATGAGTGTATCTAGGAGTGGGGATCTCTTCACAAAAGAGGCAGGCAAGTGATTCTCTTCCACTATGTTTTAGCTCATCCCTGAAATGTTTTGAAAATAGCTAACTCTCTCTTGATAAACTGTTTCTAAAGCTTAGAGATAGACATTTTGGATAAAGAATTGGATAAAGTCAGCTGAAGAGGCTAGATGAAATGTTTAGAGAAATCCTTATAAAGGAAGAAAAGAGGAGGACACTTAAAAAGGAGCTAAGGAAAAAAGAAGAAAAAGAAAAAAAAAAAGGAGCTAAGGGAAGAACCCAAAAGGGAAGAGAGGGATTTGGGCAAATAGAAGATGTGAGTGGAGAAGAGTAGGAATGGGTATTGATGGAGCTGAATGAAGAGTGGAAAAAATATTACTGAAGAAGGGAATGGCAGAGAAGGCTGAAGCATGGGTAAGTCAGAGGCTAGGCAGTACCAGGAGGACTAATGCCTTGGGCAGAAGTAAAGTTCTAAGTAGTAAGACTCCATAACAAGATCCCTTCCCGAAAGAAGAGAAAGATGGCTGGTATCAAGAGTGACATTTTAGGTTTAGATTTAAGGAAAAAACAGTGTATTAAGCGTTTATGATTGATCAGTTCTCTGAGGTGGGAGTGACACAAGTGTACATTTTTGGTGTTTTCTCTCCCAAACTCATATTTTGTTCCTACCTGCAAAGCTCAGGAATAGTTCTTCGTATATTAGCTTTTGGAAACCCCTGATTTTTTTTAAAAAAAATCTAATGAGGCATAATTGACATACAATGAAGTACACCTATTTAAAGCATACAATTTGTTAAGTTTTGACATATATAGAAAACAAACCATCGCCACAATTTCTGTCAATCCCAAAAGTCTTCCACCAACCACCAATGTCTTTTGTCATTATGCATTAGTTTGCATTTTCTGATTTTTGACAGAAGCGAAAAGGCAATTCAGTAGAGGAAGGATAGTCTTTCAACACATTGTGCTCAAAGAACTGCACATTCATAGGTTACAAATGAAGTTTGGGGCTTCCCTGGTGGCGCAGTGGTTGAGAGTCCGCCTGCCGATGCAGGGGGACACGGGTTCGTGCCCCAGTCCGGGAAGATCCCACATTGCCGCGGAGAGGCTGGGCCCGTGGGCCATGGCCGCTGGGCCTGCGTGTCCGGAGCCTGTGCTCCGCAGCGGGAGAGGCCACAGCAGTGAGAGGCCCGCGTACGGCAAAAAAAAAAAAGTTTGATTGTATCTGGCACCATATACAGAATTTAACTCAAAATGGATCATTGACCTAAATGTAAAATAAAAACTATAAAACTCTAGACAAGGACATTAGGTAAAGATTTCTTAGATATAAAACCAAAAGCTCAGATACAGAACAAGTTGAAAAATTGGACTTTATCAAAATTAGCAATCCCTAATTTTGACTATGTGAAAAACAGGAGAGAAGGTAGGAAAATTGGGAGCACAGGATTGAACGCATAGCTTTGGCTTCCTCAGTGAAGACATAGAAAATAGGAGGTGGGGAATTCCCTGGCAGTCCAGTGGTTAGGGCTCAGAGCTTTCACTGCCTTGGCCAAAAAAAGAGAGAGAAAATAGGAGGTAGACCAGCGATTCCAGCTATTCAGTCATCCCTGTTCCTCTCCCTTGTCTTCATCTCAAGTTTGGGGTCTTCTACAAATTTTATTACTCTTTTCAAATTCTTAGCAGTGTCCTAGTCTAGCATTTAGAAATCTCACATCTTTTATTTATTTATTGGGCCGCACCGCTCAGCTTGCAGGATTGTAGGATCGTAGTTCCTGACCAGGGGTTGAACCCTGGCCCACGGCAGTGAAAGTCCTAACCACTGGACCATCAGGGAATTCCCTCACATCTTTTATTTTATTTTATTTTATTTTTATTTTTATTTTTTGCAATACGCGGTCCTCTCACTGTTGTGGCCTCTCCCGTTGTGGAGCACAGGCTCTGGACGCGCAGGGTCAGCGGCCATGGCTCACGGGCCCAGCCGCTCCGCGGCATGTGGGATCTTCCCGGACCAGGACACGAACCCATGTCGCATGCATCGTCAGGCGGACTCTCAACCACTGCGCCACCAGGGAAGCCCCCTCACATCTTTTAAATCCTAATTTTTCCTTCCGTAAATTGTGTTTGTTTCTAATTTCTCCAGTGTTCTGATTATTTTCTTACGACCCAGGCATCAAGGCACCAAGTTCGCTCAGGCCTCTTGCTGTATTAGGAGCTAGACCCTTTCTCTCTTGGCAGATCCTGATGTCCTCTAGGTGTTCCAGGACAACCTCACACTGTCTCATGGGATATTCTTAGCTTTGCTGAATGGTGTTGGTATTTTAATTGAATTCTGGCAAGCTGCTCAGCACTGCATGAGGCAGACAGATAGGGAGGCCTCTGTGGGAGCCGTAGGAGACCACTAGTTTCCCAGCTGTTCTGATGCAGGTGATGTTTCTCCCTTCTACTTAATTTCTATCTCATCTTATTTCTGGATTTTGCAACATTTCTTTCCCTGCCAGTATTGTTTCCTTTCTTGCTACCTCAACATTCGTATTCCTTCACCAATACAGCTTTTTCTGGCCCTGTTTTTAGATTGCTTGTGTTCCCATCTAAAACTCTAGTTTAAAAAAAGGAAAAAAAAAAGGAGTTTCTTGGTGGCTCAGTGGTTAGGCCCTCTTGGTTTTCACTGCTGTGGCCCTGGGTTCAAGTCCCTGGTTGGGGAACTGAGATCCCGCAAGCCACAAGGCGCGGGCAAAAAAGAAAAGAAAAGAAAAGCAAACAAAAAAACTAGTTTAAGGCCCTCTAAAACTGTCTGTTCCCTTGATGGCTGAGGTGGTGGTTGATTGGCTTTTTTTTTTTTTTTTTACTTTGTTCTAAAATCCATTCTAGGGCTTTGTGAAGGATGTCCATGAAGACTCTGTCACCATCTTCTTTGAAAACAAGTAAGACCTTGGGAATAGAGAATCCAGCATACTAGGTCCTAGCAGGAGAGTGGAGAAGAGGGGGCGGCTGAGTCCCATGAGGCGTGTATAATAGGTGGGGGAGAGCCAAGGATTTGGGTGGGCAACTTATATGGATCCCAGGAGAGGAAATGGTGAGAGTGGGGGTCATTTGACTCCATATTTAGATTCTAGCAAGAGATGGAAAGCACCACTATGGAGCAGGGCCTGGAGTTTAACTTGTAATCACCAGGGAAGGTGGAAAATGCCCAGTGGAGGAAGAAACGGGCAGCCACACTCGCCTGAATGCTTTCATATCACTGTTTTCCCTCGCAGCTGGCAGAGTGAGAGGCAGATTCCTTTTGGGGATGTCCGGCTACCACCTCCAGCTGACTATAATAAGGAGATCACAGAAGGGGATGAAGTGGAGGTAAGGGCCTTGGAGTCCACCTTTTCTAAATGTCCCTTTTCCCAGGATTCTGCATCTCCCTTACCCTGATACCAGTACCCTAGGCTCCTCACTGGTTGGTTCACGCTCCTTCCTCCATCCAGCTAGGCAGCCTGTGGAAGAGTGAAATGCAGCAGTTTTCTGTCCATCATTGCTGTGATCAGTCAAGCTCTCAGGGAGCTTCCTGTTTTCAGGGGATTCACTTTTCTTCCATTTATGATAACAGCATCTAAAATCCAGTGTACTCTGATTTTAATTAGCAGCTCCTTCCTCTAGATTCCTTTATCTTAGTTTAGGATGCCTCCCAAGTGTCTTAATGCTCATTCCATTCTTGATGTTTTTGGATGGTCCTCGATATCTCTTATTTTCAACTTCTCTTCAGGTTTATTCTCGAGCCAATGAGCAAGAACCTTGTGGCTGGTGGCTGGCCCGGGTGCGGATGATGAAGGGAGATGTGAGTGATTGTCAAGGCCTTTGGAGAACTGCTGAAACACATATTTTAGTCAGAGAAAGGTGGGAGACAGAAACTCAGGTCATCCACAGCTTCTCCTTTCTTTCCTTCTGCCAGTTCTATGTCATTGAATATGCTGCCTGTGATGCCACTTACAATGAGATTGTCACCCTGGAACGGCTTCGGCCAGTTAATCCCAATCCCCTTGCAACCAAAGGCAGCTTCTTCAAGGTTACCATGGCTGTGCCTGAGGATCTGAGAGAGGCGTGAGTGTTTGGGATGTCAGGAGTGGGGGGGCCCTCTTTATGGTCCTCATCTCTGCCCTTGTTTGTCCCAGCCCCCACTCCCAGTTTCAGTGTTCTGTGTTCCCTGGCCCTCTAGAGTCCCTTTTGCTCCCAGTTCCTCTGTTTCCTCATCCCTGTTCTTTTACTGCAGTCCTTATTTTTCTCAGTCCCTCTCTCTCTCCCCTTCAACTGTACTCTACACTCTGCCCTCTGAGCACTGTTCTCTTTCTCTGCAGCTGCTCCAATGAAAACGTCCATAAAGAGTTCAAGAAAGCATTGGGAGCAAACTGCATCTTTCTAAACATCACAAATAGTGAGCTGTTCATTCTGGTGAGTTTATTCTGCCTGAATTTCACCTAAGCCCTTTTCCCCTTTTAACTCCTTTGCAAGAAGAGAAGAGCTAAAATGTGCTTATATTTATTTGTCAGAGAGGACTTTATTGCTCCTGACCTCTGTGGACCCAGGTTAGCCCTACCTTTCCTTAGTCTTTCTCATGTATGACCTTAATTTTTTTTTCAACCTGACCATCGTATTGCAGTTTGGGCTGGGTACCCTTCCTTGCATATTTGGACTCTCAAAAACAGACAGTATGATTCTCACCTGGGCTTGCTACTTAAAATCACTTCCCTTAAGCACCCAGTTAGTAGGCTCTTGTGAGACTGACAGTGATTTTTCCTGTTCCTCAACTTTGTTTCTTAACTCCCACCCTTTTCCAGTGACTCAGGCATCCTGATTCCCAGTTCCTGGATCTCCTCTAAAATGTAGTCAGTCAGTTTTAATGACTTTTCCATTGGTTTCTTTGCAGTCAACCACAGAAGCCCCTGTGAAGCGAGCATCCCTGCTGGGTGATATGCATTTCCGAAGCCTGCGCACCAAACTGCTACTCATGTCCCGCAATGAAGAAGCTACCAAGCACCTCGAGGTAAGTTTTGGCTTCAGTTTTTACTGCTGATTGGTATTGTCCTTCTCCCCTCCCACCCCATCCTCCACCCATGCTCTTGTGAACAGACATTAAGGTCTTTCTGGGCCATTAAACCTGGGTCTGCTATTTTATCTCAGACTCCTCCAGATGGCAGAGCTCCATCATGTTTTAGTACAAGCTTTTTTTTCTTTTTTTTTTCAAAGGGACCCTTTGATCAAGTGAAATTTTACTTGAAAGCACAATGCATAAAACAAATCAATCAAAACAGGGTCTAAAAGTGCAAGAGGGTGTGGCTCTTACCTCCACTGGCTGCCCCCAAATTACCTCTGAGAACCAGACTGCTTTGTGGGATATGTTTGGGAACCATTTGTACACTGGAAAGACCACTGGACTTGGAATCAATCCTATGTCTTGCTTTGTCAAATAATTTGATTTCAGTGAGCTTTTTCTTCTTTAGCTGTGACAATGAGGTAGTTGAATGTGAGTGTTTCTACAGTAGTTGAAAGTGAGTGTTTTTGTGTTCTGACATCTTATGACATACGACATCTTACGATGGTCAGATTCTCTTAGGAATTATACCATCCTAAATGAGGATGGTATATATACACGTGCTTGCACGCACGTGTATGTGTGTATTTGAACATCTGTTTCCTTTTTATCAAGTGAACTGATCTTTTCGGGAGCCTTTGAAAATTCTGGACCATGGTAATCTTTACTTCTCCAGGGATGCTACTCAGGGCACTGCCAGAACCTTTCCCTTTTCCAGCCCTTGTACTCAGGTATCCCTCTAAGGACTGGTTGAGAAATGAAGTGGTAGCATGGTGTACCATAACCTCTTTTTATGCTTTTCTCAACCTGTTGCTTTCTGTTCAACTTTTCAGGTTTTATTTTGGGAGTTGATATTGGTTTGGTTAAGGTAAATAGTTGCTTACACTTGCATTTACCTTGTGAAAAGTCCTTTCTTTCATACCAACTTTATTTAATCCTCTTGTTAGTCTGGGAATAGGGTAGGTCAGGTGTAGTCATTTAGCAGATGACAGAACAGAGGCACAGAGAGTATGTTTTGTTTGGGATCACACAACCAGATAGTGTTATAGCCAAATCCGGATCTTTGATGGATCTCAGCCCAGATTCGGCCATCATTACCTCCCCTCCCCACCAAGCCATTGGTATTGGGAAGGTAGGAGTGGAATGAAAAGTTCCTGAATTCTTCACAGGTCCTGGTGGTCAGTGGACTCCCAGGTAGTTCTGGCTTTCTTTCATACAGTCTTTTCTCATTTAAGTTATGCAAAGCATCAGGTATCTGGGACAGGTGTTCTGAGATTTCTCCATGATTCCTGTAGTCCAGTGGTCCAGTGCCTTTTTTTTTTTTCAGACAAGTAAGCAGCTGGCGGCAGCTTTCCAAGAGGAGTTCACAGTGCGAGAGGACCTGATGGGACTAGCAATTGGGACTCATGGTGCCAACATCCAGCAGGCCCGAAAAGTACCTGGGGTGACTGCCATCGAATTGGGTGAAGAGACCTGCACTTTCCGCATCTATGGGGAGGTCAGCAAAAGATAGCTGTTGTCTAGGTCCCTTAGGGGATAGAGAGAAGAGAGTGTGAAATAGAAAGGAAACCTGTCGTGTTGACCTCCCTCCCTGACGTCGGTGGCGCCACATTTTCTCAAAGACAGAGAGTGGCAGGAAGGTCACTGTTTGAGATCCAGGTGTTCTGTTTTATTAACGACTCCCCACTCCTCTTCTCTTAGACTCCCGAGGCGTGCCGACAGGCCCGGAGCTACCTTGAGTTTTCTGAGGACTCCGTGCAAGTGCCCAGGAACCTGGTTGGTGAGTTGGGGATGAGTATGTGTATAAGAGAATACAGCTGGGGACCAGATGTGAGATGCTCTAAAGTGATTCTGGCTTGGCACCTCCCTGTGGACTTCCAGTTTCACAAGGACAGAGCAAACAGTATGTAGTAGGAGTGACAAAAATGGGAGAACAGATTTCTAGGGATTGTGATATTTTGTCCTGTGAAAACACACCAGAAGCTTAGAAGCAAGAGAATCATTAAACGGAATCCTTATATAGCAGCTGGAAAACTGTTTATCTTGTCTGTTTTTACTCTTCTTTCTTTCCTTTTTTTTTTTTTTTTTTCTTTGGAAAAAAAAAGGCCTAATTCCTCCTTTACCCATTCAGGCAAAGTGATTGGAAAGAACGGGAAAGTGATCCAGGAGATTGTGGATAAATCTGGTGTGGTGAGGGTTCGAGTAGAAGGTGATAATGACAAGAAGAACCCCAGGGAGGAGGTATGGGGCAACTAACACCTAGAGATTGGTTGCCAGAAGTAGATGGGATTATTCTCCAAGCCATTCCCTTGAGAGATGGGATTTCTAGGGGTTGGGGCTTGGGAACTTTGGTTTTTCCTGGTAGATGTACAGCCCAGAAAGATCCCATTTGGGTGGGCTTCTGTAGGAGACAGCGTGAACTTAAAACTTCATTTGAGTCTCTTTCTAATCCATCTGTCCTTTCCTCTGCTCTCCAGGGAATGGTTCCCTTCATATTTGTTGGCACCCGAGAGAATATCAGCAATGCTCAGGCTCTGCTGGAGTATCACCTCTCCTACCTGCAGGTATCCAAGCCAGAAGCCTGGGAGAGGAGAGATCCATGTGTACAAGGGGACTAAGGATACTGGTGGATAAAGTTAAAAGTGGTGGTTCCCAGTTTGTGTCTCTGAGTAGAATAGAAACCATTAGGTGGAAAATTGGGGCTGTGGAGTTGGAACCCAGAATTTTCCCTGTTTTAAGCCTTCTTGCGTTCCTGAGAGTTCAGATCCATAGGGACAGTCAGGGCAGAGAAGCAGGAAAAAGAGACTGTTCATTGATCTTATACTTATTCCTCCTTCCTTGTTTTTCTCCATCTTCTCCCCAACCAGGAGGTGGAGCAGCTTCGCTTGGAGAGGTTGCAAATTGATGAACAGCTTCGGCAGATTGGGCTGGGCTTTCGCCCTCCTGGGAGTGGGCGGGGCAGCGGTGGCAGCGACAAGGCTGGCTACACCACCGATGAGAGCTCCTCCTCCTCCCTCCACACCACACGAACCTATGGGGGCAGCTACGGGGGCCGGGGCCGGGGCCGGAGGCCAGGCGGTCCTGCCTGTGGTGAGAGGGAGGCGAGCAGTGGTGGGGTGTGTGGGAGGCAGAAGTCTGGGTGGAAGTTTGAGGAAAGGGTGATGGAGAAGATGAAGAAGTGGTTGGCTGGGGGACTTAGGAGTGAGAATGAGAGTCTTCCAGCCTGGGGACTGGGATGGATCCTGGGTTAGGGTGAGTGACCCTGTTTGAACCCTACTGTGTTCTTCAGGCCCCATCTCAGACCTATCCACAGCTTCTGAGACTGAGTCAGAGAAGAGGGAAGAGCCCAACCGAGCTGGGCCTGGTGACCGGGATCCCCCGACCCGGGGGGAAGAAAGTCGGAGGCGGCCGATTGGGGGCCGGGGTAGGGGACCCCCACCTGCCCCCCGGCCCACCTCAAGATACAACTCTTCATCAATTAGCTCAGGTACCAGAAGCAGACAGCTAGGTTCACGAATGTGGGCCAAAAGGAAAGATGATGGACACCTCACTCCCAACTCCTCTTTTTCCTCTAACCAGTGCTGAAGGACCCAGACAGTAATCCCTACAGCCTACTGGACACATCCGAACCAGAGCCCCCAGTTGATTCAGAGCCTGGGGAACCCCCCCCAGCAAGTGCCAGGCGCCGCCGCTCCCGCCGCCGTCGCACTGATGAAGACAGGACTGTCATGGATGGAGGCCTGGAATCTGACGGGCCCAGCATGACAGAGAATGGCCTGGGTAAGGGGTGTACCTGGATCTGAAAAATCAGAACTGGGCAAGAATTGAGGGATGGGAGATTGATGCACAGCTCTCATTTTCCCCTGCCCCACAGAAGATGAGTCAAGACCCCAGCGTCGTAATCGGAGCCGCCGCCGCCGTAACCGTGGTAACCGGACTGATGGTTCGATCAGTGGAGACCGTCAGCCAGGTCAGCTCACACAGGATGTCAGCAGACTTCCTCAGAGAACAGGATGCCTCCTATCCTGTGAAAGCTAGGGGTTGGGGTTCAGTGAGTGTCTAGGGGTTGGGTACCTGGGTTCCTTCTGAAACTTTTGGTCCTCTGCCTTCCCCAGTGACTGTGGCTGACTATATCTCCCGAGCAAAGTCTCAGAGCCGCCAGCGGCCACCCCTGGAACGCACTAAACCTTCAGAGGATTCTCTTTCAGGACAGAAGGTAGGCAAGCAAGATACAGTTTACCCCACCTCCTTTTTTGTTGTTCTGGGGTAGGGGGCACAAGAAAACTCCCAAAGAAACCTCTCATTAAATTGCAGAGAAGGCATGTGTGATGGAGTTTAGACTGCATTTAGAATAGTGAAAAAAGTTTGAATAGAAGAGAATTTGGTTCATATTTTCTGGACCCCAGTAAAAGTGACTACAGGGGACCAGCCTGGAGGTACCTGGAGCATTTAGGTGGTAGGGAATGGCATTACCTGAATTTCTACTGACCTTTTTCTTTGCTTCCTCTCCATTTTCTTTCCCACTCCCCCCTCAGGGTGACTCTGTCAGCAAGCTTCCTAAGGGCCCCTCAGAGAATGGGGAGCTCTCTGCCCCCCTGGAGTTGGGTAGTTTGGTGAATGGGGTTTCATAAACCCTCCAGCCCGCATCCCTCCCTTCTCCATCTCGCTTGCTGCCCAACACCATGGCCCTCACAGGCCCAACTGACCTGCGCTGGAGCTGCTCTTATCTAGGGGGGCGGGGGGTGGCACAGCAGCTTGGGTCCCCCCCCAGCCTCCAGGAGCTAGTGGAGGGGTGTGTAACAGGGTCATACCCCCCTCCCTCTTGTCCACCCTACCCCCAGGGTGAGGGGAGCCTCTCTCCTTCCCCATCAGACTGGATGTGCCTTTATCCTCTAATGCCCCAATCTCTCTCTGAACACCCCCATTCTCCGCCTGTTGGTGCGGGGTGCTCCTTGACCCACCCAGACTGGACAGTTCAGGGGGGCTCCCCTGCTATCCCTCCTCCCTTCCTGTACCCCCCATTTCTGGGGCCTCATCACTGTGGAAGACGGGGATAGTAAGGGTATAAGTGGGTGGGAGGCATGGGGAAGGTTTTGGAGTAGAACCAGGGGTGTGTATGAAGTGGGGTGACAAGGTCCCCCAGGGGAGGGGGGACCAACCTTGTCTGGTGGATGAGAAGGCGTATTTATTTTTCACTGTACAGTATTTAAAAAGAGAATAAAAAAATCCAAATGGCCCTCTGGTTCCTGCACCTTCCTTATGCCCAGTTTGGTCCATCTGTTTGTGTAGGACTGACCTGCCTTGACCCTTGTTTCCTGTATCTCCACACCTAGCTTCTCTGGCATTCCAAAGTTGGTCTACTTCTGGGAATTTCTGACATTCCTAAATTCTCCAGGCCCAGGTACCCTCCTGGTCCAGAGGAGAGTGGCTTGTGCCTTGCTGCCTCTCCCCTCCCCCAGGTTTGCTGGTAGAGGGAGCTGGGCCACTCCTATACCCTGAGTCACAGCGGGCTAGGTAGGGCTGCTCAAAGCTGGAGCTGTTCCTGCTAAGAGGTGAGAGCCAAGGCAGGCTGCTTAATCCGATTACCTGAGGCCTGGGGCTTGGGCTGGGCCTTGGGCAGAGTGGGGAGCAGGGTTCCCTCAAGACAGCCTCTGGGACCTAGGTGTCCAGCCCTCATTCCTGCTGGTTCTGTGCCCTGGATCCAGGCTTTTTCTCCAGCATCCACACCACTGACCTCGCAGCCTTAGGGGTCATCCTGGGCTTCCTTGCTCCCTGCCTCCCAACTCTGAGGATTAGAAATAAAACATGTAGTGGAGAAACCTAGGTTTGGGGGCTATAGTGGGGAGGGTTTAAATTTTCTCACCTGGAAAGGGGTTGAATCACCACCCAAGCACCTCAGGAAGCAAAAATGGCCTGCCTACCTCCTGACTGCCAGACTTTTTTGCCCCGGGCCAGGTTAGGGGTTTGAGGAGCAGGAGGCACCAGAAAAGAGTTTGGTTTGGATTGGGGGGTTGGGTGTCCTCACCTCCCTCCCAGCACAACTCTGAGCCTGAGGGCTTTTGATCACCAGATGCCTGATCCGTTGTGCAAAGGCATTGACTTTAAATTGCCAGTGCTTAAGAAGGGAGGGGTAGCTGTTCAGAGCCACTGGGGCTGGAAGGCCTGACTTGGGTCTTGGGTGGGGAGGAGGCGTGGTCCCCTGGGGGGGGAGTGTTGGGGGCTGGGAAGAACAGGACACCTGGTTGGCCTAAGGGAGGGGGAGGTTGGCGCCCTTCAGGAGGCGCGGTCGGCTGGGAGGGAGTAGGGAGGAGTCAGTCGTTAAAAGCAGTTCCCGGGCCTGGCGCACCCGGCAGCCACAGACGCTGAGGCCAGGTGAGAGAGGGCTGTGGCACTCGGGCTGTGCCTCCTGGCAGCTGCGGGACCCCAGAGCGCGAAGTTTTACCGCCTTCACCGAAGCCCGGGCCGGTGGCCGGCAGCTAATAGGGGGAGCGAGGCAGGGTCGGGGACCCCGCGGCCACAAGGAAAGAGCACAGCCTATCCAAGACTGGGTACCGGACAGCGGATTTTGCGCTTGACTCCCCAAACGTGCCGGATTGATTGGTGGCAGGGGCTCCATTATAAGGACTCTGAACTTGGGGACGATATATATACCTTTTAAGGACACGAGTCTCTCTGTAACGACTCCGGACTAGGAAGGCACTTCCATTTTAAGGATACCGGGTTTGGGGATCAGCGTTTCACTTTGGAGGGGAGGGCGTGTAAGACGCCCTCTTAAGGCTTCCCTTCACCCCCGATGGCGCTACCCGGCTCCTCACAGGCCTGGAGGCTGGAACCTCCCACTCCCACAGCCCCTAACTCCTCGTCCTCGGGCTCCCAGGAGCGGGAGGGCGCCGGGAGCCCAGTGGTCTCCGGGGGGCTTCCCTTGGAGAAGGTGAAACGGCCCATGAACGCGTTCATGGTGTGGAGCTCCGCCCAGCGCCGCCAGATGGCGCAGCAGAACCCAAAGATGCACAACTCGGAGATCTCCAAGCGCCTGGGCGCGCAGTGGAAGCTGCTGGGGGAGGACGAGAAGCGGCCCTTCGTGGAAGAGGCTAAGCGGCTCCGGGCCCGGCACCTGCGCGACTACCCCGACTACAAGTACCGGCCCCGGCGCAAGACCAAGAGCGCGGGCCCCGGGTCGCCCCACTTCGGCCAGGGAAGCGGCGGCGTGGCTGGCGGCGGGCCTGTCTGGGGGCCCGGGTACACGACCACCCAGGGGAGCAGAGGCTTTGGGTACCAGCCCCCCAACTACTCGACAGCCTACCTGCCTGGCGGTTACGGGTGAGTGCCCGGGGAGCGGAATGAGGACGTGCCCCCCGCCTGCAGCCTGGGTGGGGGCGGATACCAGAGGGCCTGGCTGGCAGGGGCCCCGAGCCCACCCAAGAAGGGGACACACCCGGAGAAGTTTGGGGGGCGCTCCGCGAAGGGTGGGAGAGTTCCGGGGAGCCAGGGTCTTTCTAGAGAACGTTTCCATCATAGTCTGTTGGTGGCGGCACCGCAGGAGCAGACCACAGTGCCCTGGATGTGACCGTGTTCTAGTTACCAGAATTTCCCGTTTCCCACCCCCGATTCTGGCCCTCGTGTGACCCAGCTTCCTCTCCCAGCCCCCGGGGCAAGGACAGGCCAAGCCCAGCTCTACCCCTTCCTGGCCTGCCGCCCCAAAAGAGGAAAACAGGCGCGCAGCACGCAAGCTCGCTCTTGAGCGTGTCCCAACACGGCTGCGGCGGCGCTGCTCTAAGCCGTCCGGGGTCCGGTTCCCTACCGGCGGGACCCGGAGAGCCAGGGATGGGTAGGTGGGTGACAAGTTATACTTGTCTGCGCAGAGCTGCTCAGAACCACCCCCACATGCGAGCTGGGGACCCTCCTCGGCACCTCCAACCCAGGGGACCAAGTGCCTTCTAACCCCGGTGTTTCTCTTTGCAGCTCTTCCCACTGTAAACCGGAAGCCTCCTCGCCGTGCTCTCTCCCTCAGAGTAACCCAAGGTTCCAGGGGGAGCTGCTCCCCCCTTACAGCCCCTACCCACCCCCAGGCTCTCCCACTCTGTACAACCCTCCCCTCCCAGGGGCCCCCATGCCCCTAACCCACCTCTAACCCTCATGGACATGGACCTCCCAGAGAGGTTTCCATCCTCCTTTTCGACCCAGAAACACCCCAATACCACCACCACCACCACCACCACCACTCCCAGGTTGCAAACCCTGTTCTAGAACTGTTGGACCACAGTTCAGAGGAGGTGGGCAGTACCCCCCAAAGCCCTGAAAGCCAGTGGGAACAAAACAAGACAGTTTTTTTTTTTTTTTGTAGGCTGAACACAGTTTTGTACGATTACACCACGTCTCTGAGTCTTTATTGTACCATCTCTGTTCGCTTTTACTGCAGCAGGAACCAGCAGTCTCCACTCCCTTCCGCCTGGACCTGCCAGAGCAGGAACCTCCACACCCCACCCTGGGGCCCTGCCTGAGTCAGTCATTCTTCTGTCCCCCTTCCCCCTTCCCCCACCAAGCACTGGGGTCCAGGAGACAGTCTGAGCCAGGGTGCGGGAGGGAGGAATCCACAAGCACCTATTCCCTTCCACTGTCCAGCCTCTGTCCTCTAGGGTCAGAAGGGAAGTGGGGAAATGGGGGGGACAGGGTAAGAGTTTTGCCCAGAATAGGCAAGTAGCTGGAAACTTCTGCTAAAGAAAGAATCTCAGCTAAATGATTAAATGTCAGCCCGTAAATCTCTTCCCCTATCGTTTCTAAGGATCTGGGTCAACCAAGCATTTCCACTAAAGCTGCAATTGCAGAAGAACAGGGAATGATTAAAAGTCACACCAGCAGACTGGTTCAGATGGGAAGGATCCCAAGGTTGGGTGGATGAATAGAAACATGGAATGTGCCCCAGGAGCCAGCTCAACTACTGCTCCTTTTTCTTCTTGTGGGGAGCCTTTGCATTCCAGTAGAAGAGGAGCTGGGCAGCGATGAGGCCATTGCAGAGGGAAGAGACTACAAAGGTTCCAGCCATGAGGGGGTCTCCAGTTTCCTGGGTGAGAGACATGGCTAGGGTTACTCTTCAGCATAGCCAAAAAGGGCTCCAGAGAGGGCGCAGCTTCAAGTCCATGGGGAGAGAGAGAAGTAAGGTGAGGTTATGGTGCCCTCTAGAGGGGAGGAGGTGCACTCACCTGAATGGAGGTGAAGATTCGGGCCAGGGAGCCCCCAAAGAGCAGAAAGACTGTGATGGCTGACAGCTGGCCCGTGTGCCCACTGCGGTAGTTGGTGGCTGCCTGGAGCAGCTGGGGAGGAGTTGAGACCTTTCGTTTTGTCATCTGAATTTATCCAATGTTCCCATGACATTTCTGCATTCCCCTCAGTCCAACACCCCCAAACTTTGGGTTTCCCCTCTGCTCCTCACCCAGTCCCCCTTCCCAACATCCTCTCCCTTGTTCCCAGCACCCACCCTTCCCACCACCACAGCAGGCATGTTGGAGGCCTGGAGCAGGGTGACTACAGCCTGGGGCGTCAGTGGTGAAAGCAGCACCAGCAGGACCAGGGCGTAGCACGCTAGGAAGGCAACACCTGGGAGACAAGGAGATAAGGAGTCAGCAACCTGAGTCTCTCGGCTTTCCCAGGCCTGCGTTCCCAGCAAGGCTCCCAACAGCTGCAGCCAGCTCCTGGCTCAATCCTCAGCACCTTTCACAGTCTGTCCTCTGTAGTGCAGGACCAGGAAGGCGATGGTGACCGTCTGGAGCATCAGGAACAGAGCTTCACCCCAAGAGCTGCAGAGTCAAGAGTTGGGGGGAAGAAATGTGGGCCTGGAAAGAGGCAGGGAAAGCCTCCATAGCCCATCCATCTTGGGGACCCAATTCTGATTATTCCCTGTCCTCCACAGCCCTGCTGGTTCCTTACCTCCTGCCTCCCGGCAGCCCCCACCCGCTTGACCCAGGATAGGAAACTGGGCATTCTTGGGATTCTCACCTCCTCTCATCACCATAGATGATGGCTAGAGTTCCAGAAAGGCTTAAGCTTTCCTGCTCTTTTACCTCCCTCACCCTAATCCTTACTAGAGTTGTGAGCATTTACCCTAGGAGATAAATGGCGGGGCCCCTCACCTGAAGGGGAAGTTGTTGGTGATGCTGTAGACCATGGTCCCAGTCAACGCCATCAGCTCTAGCATTACCGACTGGAGACTCAACCCTTCCGCGCTCTTGGCTCCCAGGATTTTAAACACTTGGGGTAGTTTTACTGGAGAAAGAGGATGAAAAGGGCAGGGCTGAGGGGCTGACATCCCTTGGGAGCGCAGCACGACAGCTACAGAGCAGACTGGGAGGCATGTTAGCCCCGCTTCTGGTTAAGGGACCCATCCAGTTCATGGCATCTTAGCACTCCACCCACCTCCCAACAACAGGAAGGGAAGATGATAAGAAACATACCCAGAAGTGAGCCAGCCACAATGCCCAGCCCCAGGCCTTTGCTGAGGAGAATCTTGAGGCAGGGAACTAAGAAGAGAAAAAGAGGTAAGCAGAGATGACACTTACGGAACCCAAGCCAGGGGTTCCAGGAGGCAGCTCAGGCCTAAAGGCTTGAAGTGCTCCTTAAGACCTTGACATACCCACACAAAGGAAGCCTTGGGTGGTCTGGAGGCAGGTGAAAAAGGCCTAGTTCTTCCTACTCCAAATCATATCACGTTCAGACAAGGTGACTTTCCAAAACGGCTTTTACCATTCCTTTTTTCTGACCCAACCCTCCATTCCCTGCCATCACATCTAAACTCCTTGATCTGACTTCCAAACCTCTCCCTTGCTTCCCTGTATAGAGCTGAGCAATGCCCAAGCGTCCTCTGATCCTTTATTCCCCGCCTCTGAGCCACTAGGCAATCCACTTCACATGTCTTCTTTCTCCAAGGATAGGTTTCCTCTGTATCACTCATTCCTGAACACTGTCTCTGGCCCCTACTCAGGGACTTGACCCTTCCAGGGCTTGCTTTTATGCTCTAGCCACCGACATCTTCTCTAGCCTTGAAGCCCTATCCCCAAGGTGCCTGGCCCAGTAGTAGTCAGATTCTCGTGGGTCCTGAACGCGGCTAAAACATTGTCCCGGGAGCACAGCTGGGGTACCAAGAACTGACGCGGGCAGACCGCGAAGGCTTCTCTAAAGGTCTGACGTCAGAAGCAGGTTTTGCTCTGGCGTCGCCTCGTAGATAGAAGGAGGAAGGCAGACAAGTTAATTCCAAAATTCGACCATGAGCAAACGTGGAAGCTGGAAGGAAAGCCACTGGGATGGCAGGATTCTTGGGGGAGCCGCAGAAGGCCTGGATTCATCAGAGGCTTTGAATCAGGTGTAACCTTGCTCCTGAAGGTATAGAGATCTATTACAGGTTGGAACGATCTAATCAGATTTTAAACTTTGTTTTGTAAAATTTGAGTCTTTTCGTCTTTCACCGTCGCTAAACCAAAGAACTACTCCCACCCGGCGACTCCCCTCTCTCGCTCAAATATGGAGTCCTCCCCCTACGGAGCCCGAGACATATCCGCCCCTCTCAGAAGCGACTTCCGCCCCGCGCGCCGTGGCAGCTGTCACTGCTGTCACTTAGTCCGCACTCACGCCCCATTTACGGCCGGAGGGCTCTGAAGCACAATTTTGACCGGATGCCGAATAAAACTCACCGTGAAGCAAGTCCCACTGGATGAAAATTTGGTCGTAGCATTTCTCAGGTAAAAGAATCGGCACCAGCACCCGTTTGAGCAGCCCGTCTACCTCGGTCGCCATATTGAAAGGCTAGCTTCCGCCAACCCCTCAAACCGCCATTGACTTACGATGCGCATGCGCGCTCTGGGCACTCCGCCTCCCGTCTTCTCGCGATTAAACAGGGCGGCTGCTCTTGCCTTACTCCATCCCACCTTCGTTCGCGTAAAATAGGTCTCGCCCGGAGAGCACGTTTTTGGACGCACCCACCCTGCTGCTCGAATTTTAACGCGTGCCAAATCTGTACGCCTGCGCAGTTCCATCATTCGCGCCTTTGTTTACGCTTCCGCTTCGGCAACAAGATTTATCCTCCAGCCTTTCTCCGCTCCTCCTGCTCGGCGCCATCTTGTCTTCTTCTAGCTGACTTTACATTGTACGAGGTTGCGACAGAAGGAGCGTGAGTCTCCAAAATGGCGTTGGGCGGGGGGTTCTGTAGCGTTCTCTTTCCTGGGCTCTCGGCGTCTCCAGAGGACACGGCACCGACGGGGGGGGGGGCACAGTCTGAGCCAGGCATCCCTCCTTAGGCGCCGAGCCTATGCTTTTTTCTCCTCAGGTTCGCCCAGGCCTTCGCAGATGGGTGCGCCAGCAACTGCTGGGCCGGGACAGTGAAGCAGAGGAGGGGGAGGTGGGGAAGGTGAGCCCAGTTTCGGGGGACTGCAACGCCCTTAACCCCCGTGCGGGCCCAGCCCTGGCCGCCCCTGTGAAACGAGGGCCCTGGGGTTCCCTCTCACCCCACTGGCCCGAGGGCGCCACCTCTAGGCCAAGGCCCGCTCCTCGGCCTCCTGTGACCGCGTGCTGAGCCAGGGC
The DNA here is from genome assembly GCF_937001465.1 of Orcinus orca. Lineage (NCBI taxonomy): Eukaryota > Metazoa > Chordata > Mammalia > Artiodactyla > Delphinidae > Orcinus > Orcinus orca. Next base: position 12,003,421 of record NC_064577.1, on the reverse strand, counting down.
TTGGGCCAGGCGGAGGGGGCCTAGCAGCTAGCCTTGGGAAAGGGCATCTTGGATTACGCGGCGGGAGCGATGCGCTCTGCCCCGCAGTGCCGGGACATCAGCTCTCGGCCATCTCGGTGGAGATGGGCCTGGCCATCAAGCGCTGTTGGCTGGGCGCCTGCTGGGAGTACCACACCCTTTGGGGACTACCACACCCTTTGGGGACTCCCGCACCACAGTCAGCAAGGTCATAACGGGGTGTCGGCGAGGCGGTGGTGTGGTTGTTTGGTCCCTGCCACGTGCTGCCCTCAGAGGGCTGGGCCTGCAGGTCCTGGCGGCTGCTTTCTGTAGCCGTACACGGCTGCTACAACCGGAAGGGTCCCATTCTGGACCCGGGGATGCTCATAGCTGATTGTAAAGGGTCTGGCACTTGTTGGTCGGGGAGGTCCTTTGAAGAATCTGGATTCAGGCTGCCTTGGGGGGTGCCATCCACCACCACTAGGTGCGCCACCACCAGGGACTTCAGGGTTGGCTCCGCGGGTCGCCCAGGCTGGAGGCATGTTGTTCCCAGGAGCATAGAGGGTGATCGTATGTGGAGTTCACAGTACGCATTGCTCCTGTGGTTGATGAAAACCCTTTGCAGGTGAGATAGGAGCATCCCAGGTGCGGGGAGAGTTTAATCCAGGCTGTTCGCTAGGCCTGGGCACACTGGGTAGGGCAGGGCATTTGAAACAGAGCAGGGCAGGGCTGTGACCTTCCCATCCACACTCATTGCTCTTGCTGCCTACTTTGCCTGTAACTGTAATATGAAGGTTGGGAAGAAGGCTGCTGGGATGGGTGGCTCCACTGGATTGGAGGAGAGAGGGAACTGGAGCAGCCAGGGGCCCCAGAAGAAGAGGAGGAAGGGAGGTGAAGCCGATTCGACACCAGCTGTGTCAGGCTTCGAAGGATGAACCCGTGAGGGCATTGGGCCACACAGTGACATTTTCATCCCTCCTCATCAGCTGTTCCTGGCTCCCCAAGACTCAACCATGGAAGGTACAGAAAGGTGTGTGACAAGAAACTCATGGCTTTTAATCCTGGCAGGAAGGACAAGGAAAACCAAGGATAAAGACTTGATCAAGTTTTATTATTCTCCCACTGGAGATGGGGGAGGGGGAATCAGTCATATTTAATAAACAGCTCTCTCCTCATTCCTCCTGATTGCATTATCTCGACTTTTGTTCATCAAGACAGGGAAGGAAGATAACTTTGTCTCTGAGTCAGTTGCGTGGTGAGAAATGAGGGCACCTCCTGGTGCCCTGGCTGTTGGGACAAATGCTCAGAGGGGCTGGTAAGTGGGTGGGCGTCTCCGGACGATGCAGAAGGTAACAAGCACCAGGGTGAGGAGGCCGAGTAAGATCAGGCCAATGATGAGAGGCAGCAAGATGGATCGGTCACTGGGGCAAGAGAAACCTGGCGGAAAGATAGGGCAAGTAGGCATCACAACGGTGGTGGTTGGAATAAAGGTGGAAGGAGGGAGAAGGGAATGTGGGATGTTGGGAAGTAGGAGATTGGTGAGGGGCTGGCTCACCTAGAGGACTCAGCAAAAAAAAAAAAGGGGAGCCTGGGTAGAGTCTTGTAGAGGAGGGGAGGACAAGCTTGAGAGGGGAAGGAAATTTGGGGGTGCAGGAAGGGAGATTATAGGCCTGCGGGGGAGGGCTTTCAGTGCAGTGGGAAAATTCTGGGAGGGAAGGAATAGGTCTTACTTGGTCCAAAGGCCCCTGTGGGGGGCAGCTGAGCAGCTTGTAGCTTCAGGGAGAGCAGGTCCAGGTGGAAAGCTGGTGAAAGAATGACACTTGCGTTTCTGCAACTGAAGCTCTGGCCCAGAGGGGTTTGGAGATCTCGAAGGGATGAATTCTGAACAGAGAATATCCACTCTGAAAGAATAAGGAAGGGTCAGCTCCATAGCCACATCCCCACCATACCCCCAGCCTAGGTCCCTTCAGGAGCCCAGACATCTAGTGCAAGTGATGAGAAAGGGAAGGTTACTCACGTGATGCCTGGGGGAAGGACACGTTGTACTCCACAGTCACATGGTTCAGGTAGACGGTGCTCTGCAGTGGCTCCTGGGGAGGTGACCAGGAAGACTCAGGGCAGCAGGGGAGAGTGGCATCCAGGTACCCAGAGTAAGGAGTGCGGCAAGAAGTTGGTAGGGGTAGGGCACTTGGAGGGTGAGAGTGAGGGATGAGGGTTAAGTACCTGCTTGAATCCAAAGCTGAGCTGTCCATAGGGGAATGAGAGGAGCAAGTGGGGATGATTACTCTCACAGCCCCCTTGGGCCTTGGTTTTGTTGGGGTTCAGAACAGAGATTCCCCAGGCCTGCGGAAGTTAAAAGACGAGAGAGGGTCACGAGACTACACAGCTGTGCCGTCCAAGGTTCCCTGTTCCCTTTGTCTCCACCCTGTATTCGTCTACTTCTTTACTCTTCCTCCTTCCCTTCTGAACCGTAGCAGAAGGCCTCATCCCCTTCCCCTTATGTCCTCTACTGTTGTTTAGCTTTACCTCTCCTCCATCCTGGGTTGGGTACAGAACTCGAATCTGAATCTGGGCTTGGAGCCGGACGCAGGGCTGGGAACCGTTAGTCCAAATGTAGTCTCCTATCGCCTCCTTGGAGCCTGGGCTAGGACTTGGAGAGGGTGGAGGTGGTCCTGGGCGGGGGGATCTGGTGGAGGGTCCTGGGCTGGTGGCAGTGCTGTTGCTCGTTGGATGAACTGTGGCATTTCCGTGACTGGTGGTGGTAGCAGGATGGTGAGTGGCTGTTGAAGACTCGTGGCTGGTGGTGCCCGTGGTGGTAGTTTTATGAGTGGTGGTAGCCGTGTAAGTGGTCGTTCTGTGGCTCTTGGTCGTTCTGTGGCTGGTTGTTCCAGGGCTTGTTGTGCTTTCTGTAGCTGTAGGTGTCACCGTGAAGGATGGCAGCAGAGTGGCCGATTTTTTATGAGGACAGTCATTCCCTGTCCCCTGGGCTTTCAGAGGAAACACTGGTTAGCAACCCAGGGGCAGGCTCCTTCCCAGGGGCCCCCTCCCCTTCGTCCCCTTTCTCCCTACCTGCTAGTAGACCCAGCAAGGCCCCAGAGAAGAGCACAGCCAACCTCATGACAGAACAGCCTCCACCCAGAGTCCAGCTTGGTTCTGTGTCGGTACCAGCTGCCTGCCTGCTCAATCAACCCTATACCGTCTGCCTTCGTTCTTTTGGAAAAAGAGGAAATCAATCTTTGACTTCCTGTAACTGAGGTAACCCAACCCCCAGCCTGACTCAGACACCTCAGCCCCAGCCACCAATCTCTTAGTCATTAAAATTTTGTCATTGAGTTAGATGATTGGCCCTGGTGTCACCGAAGTAGGGGCCGTCAGCAACATGTGTCATGTGGATAGTGGGATGGAGTTTTGGGTAAGTGGATCCTTGGGGATTCATTTGTCTGCCTCAGCAAAACATGCCTAGTGGTTGTGACAAGTGATTATGGAGCCAGCAGCCCCTCCCTGTCAGAGTTCAATAGGATGTAAAACTTGAACATTTATTTCTACTCCCTTTCCTCTCCGTCTGTTGCTTCTTTTTTTTTTTGCGGTACGTGGGCCTCTCACTGCCGTGGCCTCTCCCGTTGCGGAGCACAGGCTCTGGACGCGCAGGCTCAGCGGCCATGGCTCACGGGCCCAGCCGCTCCGCGGCACGTGGGATCCTCCTGGACCGGGGCACGAACCCGCGTCCCCTGCATTGGCAGGCAGATTCTCTACCACTGCGCCACCAGGGAAGTCCTGTTGCTTCCTCTTTGCTGAGACACATGAGGTACTTACAATGGTCTTTGCCCAGCCCCTTCCAGAAAGGTCGTATTATCCAGTTAACACGACCATTTTCCAGTCAACAACAAAAAAAGCTCAACAGAAGGCAGTAGAGCTGTACCCAGTAGCAGATGGGAGGGAAGGGGAGGTAAGAAATGACAAGCCAAGGCAGGCAGTTTCCAAGTCATTTTATTCAGAATTTTGTCTTTGTTTCCTGAATCAATAAATACTATACAAAACAATGTAAAAATGGCTACCATTTTCTCTCCCCTACTCCCCCCACCTGGGGACAACCCCCTGGGCCACCTAACTCGGGGGTTCTCCCTCCAGATTTGGTCCAGCAAATGAGGTGGACTGAAATCATTTTCAGAGGAATTCAGGTGGGGTGGGGAGAGCCTCTGGGGTTTGGAGGTTGACTAGGTTAGGGAACTGGATTAGTGTTTTTGGGAGAAGAGACGGCGCCTACCCCAAAGAAAAGGGTGTCTAAAATGTTCACGGTTCCTTCTTTTGCCTCAAAAAGTGACATTTATTCAAAGAAAAAAAAAAAAAAGAAAAAAATGACAAGATGTCCATCCCTTGACTCCCTTCCCTCCCCCCTCCTGCTGCTCCTCAGTGCCCCCCAAGGACTGAGCCCTGGCTGGGGCTAGGTAGCAGAACAGCCCATCTCAGATGAGGTCAGCAACATTGAGGGGCATCTCCTCAATGGAGGTGTTGTAGAAGGTCTCAATGTCTCGAAGAGTCCTCTTGTCTTCTTCTGTCACCATGTTAATAGCCACACCCTTACGGCCAAAACGGCCACCTCGACCGATTCTGGAAAACAAGGACACCTTAGAATAAGTGAGGATTAAAGAGTAAATAAGACGCTTCCCTGCCGGGAGGATTGTGCAGGAGGGGGCTGGGCTGGTTAACAGTCCAGATCTGCATTTACCTGTGGATGTAGTTTTCCCTGTTGGTGGGGAGGTCATAGTTGATGACTAAGGAAACCTGCTGCACATCGATGCCTCTGGCCTATGTCCAGAAAAAAGGCAGCTTCAGTGTGTGAATGAGAGGACACCCTAAGTCTATCCAGAAAGAGACTTAAGCATACATGTAGGCAGCCAAAGGAAGGCAAGGAAACAAACATCCCCTCTCCCCAGAAACCAGAGGCGTGCCAGATTTTATTCCAAGTTGCTACTTTCCTGAAGAGGGGCACTAGCAGGCCCCTTGGAAGAGGGAATCACCTTGGATTCTCCCATCTTCCCTCCCCTCTTGTCCAAATGCCCTTCTACTTACCAGCAGGTCAGTGGTAATCAATACTCTGCTAGAGCCAGAGCGGAACTCCCTCATGATAACGTCTCGTTCTTTTTGGTCCATATCTCCGTGCTAGAACAGGAAATAGAACAGTGTAACGGTGTTACAAATAGGTGCATTGGTTCTGAGAGAACTGCCTGTGAGTAGGACCCTGACATGTGACTCTGCTGGTAAAACAAGGTGGAGAAACCTCACCATGGCAGAGACCGTGAAGTCTCGGGCATGCATTTTCTCAGTGAGCCAATCCACCTTCCTTCGGGTGTTGATGAAGATGACTGCCTGGGTGATGGTCAGGGTTTCATACAAGTCACACAGTGTGTCCAGTTTCCACTCCTGGTGGGGTGGGGGGAGGAGATCAGTCAGGGGCTATACCCAACAACTTACCACCAGGCCCGCCTCCTGCACTGGGCCCCACCTCTCGTTCCACATTGATGTAGAATTGGCGGATACCCTCCAGCGTCAACTCTTCTTTCTTGACAAGAATCCTAATTGGGTCCCTCATGAACTTCTTGGTCACCTCAAGCACATCGGAAGGCATTGTAGCTGACAGCAAAACCACCTAATGGAAAAAAAGCGCAGTCTCAGGGTAGGGGATACTCCAGAACTCCATGGTTCCCCTGGCACTTTTGGGTTTTTTACATGTCTGGATATCATCCAAATTTTTTTTTTTTTTTAACTTTTTGGCCACAACACGTGGCATGTAGGATCTTAGTTCCCTGAGCAGGGATCGAATCCATACCCCTTGCATTGGAAGTGCCAGGTCTTAACCCCTGGACTGCCAGGGAAGTCCCTCCTTTGGCACTTGATAATGCTCCATCATCACCCCAAGCACACCACAACCTACACAAAGCAACACACCACAACCTACACAAAGCAACTGTCAGCCATGCGAGCAAGACTCCAATGTCCTCCTCACCTGGGTGTTGCTATTGAGCTTTTGGAATATGTCATAGATCTGGTCCTTGAACCCACGGCTTAACATTTCATCAGCTTCATCCAGTACAAACATCTTGATGTATTTGGGAGCTGCAGAAAGAAAAACACCAACAGGTAGTTACTAGAGAAGTGTGAACTACCCCTAACTTTCCCAATAAAAAAAACAGGGACAGGCGGTCTGCTCTCAGAAGACAAAGACTGATCCTCTGCCTGGGACCCCCTTGCCAGGCCAGACAATAGCCCTGGGAAGTAGAACACTACATGGGCTGAGATGACAGGGAAGCCAGGCTCAGATGACACGCATGGGGTTCATCACAGAGCAACTCTCAGAGGATATCATTGGGAATCAAATTGTGGCCACGTTAAGAAACTGGAAAGGCATGGATAGGAAGTGACCCAGAGAGCTAGAAAATTGTACACTCACACAAGTATCTCCGGTTAAGCATGTCGAACACACGACCTGGGGTACCCACGATGATATGGGGAGCTTCCATCTGCAGCTTCTGCACCTCAGCACGCACATTGGTACCCCCAATGCAGGCATGGCACGAGGCACCCATGTAATCTCCTAAGGCCATAACTACCTTCTGTATCTGAACCAGAAAAACATAAGTGCTTGTATGTTAGCTACAACTGCCAGGCACCATTTTAAGTGCTACGTATTTTATTCTTTCCAGCTCTGAGACAAACACTATTAAGCTCACTTCTTTTTTTTTTTTGCGGTACACGGGCCTCTCACTGTTGCGGCCTCTCCTGCCGTGGAGCACAGGCTCCGGACGCGCAGGCTCAGCGGCCATGGTTCACGGGGCCCAGCCACTCCGCGGCATGTGGGATCTTCCCAGACCGGGGCACGAACCCGTGTCCCCTGCATCGGCAGGCGGACTCAACCACTGCGCCGCCAGGGAAGCCCGGCATGTTCACTCTTAAAGCATGTTCTAAACGTTAAGGGCCCTCGAGTGGAGCTCTACTGTAACTTCTTGCTCACACTGCCTTTGTTCAGAAGTTAGGCACAGAATGACCATGATACCTCCGTAGGACACTGTAAGAATACATTCCCCTAAACTCAGTAATCAACTTATGAGACAAGTGTTTCTGATTTTTTTCCCCTCCAAGACCCAGGAAATAGCCCAACATTTTATGTGCCCCAGCCATGAAACAGCTCTGGCCACCAACCCAGGCATCAAGCTACGATGAAGAAAGGACTAGACATCTGCTTTGCCCCTGACTGATTCAAGAGCACCACCACCAATCAGGTGTCTCTTTGCCCATTGCCAGGGGATTTTCTTCATAGAACAGCCAAACTTGCCCAGCCAGCCAGGCTCCACCCAGCAGCCTTCCCCGTCTGACTCAGGAAATGGGTGGAGTAAGGGATGCTTACAGTGTTTGGTGAGGAAAAAGCTTACAACTAACCTACTAAGTCTTGAAACATAAAAGTCATCAACTGACTTTATAACATCTCTTTTCCCCATACTTCAGTTCTTCCAAAAGTGGTAGGAGTTGGAGCACAACTTCTGATTTCTGGTTTATGTTAACCACTTACTAAATAAGTCCTTCAGGGGAAGAAAGGTAAACTCACCTGCTGAGCCAACTCTCTAGTGGGTGCCAGGACCAAGGCCTGGGTGGCCTTTAGATCCAATTCAATCTGCTGCAAAATTGATATGGCAAAAGTGGCCGTTTTCCCAGTCCCAGATTGGGCTTGAGCGATCACATCATAACCTAAACACAAATTAGGAGAGAAATTTTATATGGTAGAAAGCATTCTTTAGACTCGTGAGACATTCAACAGCCCTGCTGAATGAGATCAGTAAGCAACCAATAGAGATTTGTGCCCAGCAATAAGTGCTTCAGAGTCTACATGACAACACAGTATCCAAACAAGAACAGATCTGGACAATCAGGCCAGGTTTCAGCCATTTAGTACTGCACAAAATTGGGCTAGAAATACAGCTGTAAAAAGCCAGCATGATCTGGCTAAAACACTACCTTGTTGAAATTAAACCAGCAATCCATGTTTCCAGGGCATGAACCAGACATGGGCACAAACCAAAAGCCAAGCTGGGATAAACAAGGAGTTACTTTGTCCCTGGCTGATATAAGACAGGCACCACCAACCAGGCACCACTCTACCCAGGCCAGGGACAGTCCAGAACTTGTTCTGGGGCAGAAGGGTCTTACCCTTGATACAAGGAAGAATGGCTCGCTGCTGGATGGCAGAGGGCTTCTCAAAACCATAGGCGTAGATGCCACGGAGGAGTGACTCCGAAAGGTTCATGTCATCAAAGCTGTCAACAATCTCATTCCAGTTACTCTGTAGAAAACAAATTCAAGTAGGAGAAATAGGGCTGTGCTCTTACATTGGAGTAAACAGGACCTGGTGCCTGCACCAGCTTCAGAGCCCACAACCTCTCTTCTCCCCATGGAAGCCAGATGGTTGATAGTTCTACACGACCTGGGAAACCCCCCTAAGGGGCCAGCCCACTTGTAAACAGTGAACCTAGATGTTGTAGAAAGGAGAACAGAATCTGAGTGACCTGTTTTAAACACACTTTAAAAACTTTAAACAAATTTCTGCAAGGGAGTTAAGGTGTCGTGTCTAACTACCTGGGAGTTTTATGTTACGTAGTACAGCTGAATCCTGGGTTTCAATCACTGGTGTATTCACTAAACCACCACTTCAAAAGCCAAAGAACAATGCTAGTGGCACCGCTTTTGCCAGAGTTAAAGGATAATGGTGGGAGGGGTCCAACCTCACCTCGATGACGCCTTCGGGTTCCATCCCATCGGGGCCATTGTCTCTAGATCTGTCGGTTTAAAAATACAGTATGTAGAAATCCTGACAACCACCCTCTTCCTAGCAGCAAACCAACTTTGCATGATGCCATCAGCCTTCACTCCCTAGTGCAAGCCCCACGTGTTCCCAAAAAAACATAATAGTTATTTTACAACTGAGTCAGGCCCCATCTCGGGAGCGGCTCAAGTCAAGCCGACCCCGACATGATAGAGTAACCTTCCTAGAAGACCCAGAGGCTGGAAGGAACCAATCTGCGCTTAAGGGGCGCGGAGGTGGTGCCTGCCTCCGGGCCCACGTGTCCTGAGCCTGACGCTCCAAGCCCAAACGCGTGCACCTCCCACCGTGGCCCCTGCCCGCCGGAAGTCCCGCCCTCTCCTCCCCAGATGCCAGGGTAGGACATCCCCTTCCCCCCACGTCATGCAGCTCGCGCCCTCCCCCACTCCCTCGAGCCCATCTCCCCCCCTCGCAGTGCCCGGATGTGGGAGGCCGCGGGCGGTGGCGGCCTCGCGCACAATGAGCCCCAGCCGAGCTAGCAAAGGGGGAGATTGCACAACACTTAGAAGCGAAACGGACTGGGGGAGGGGAACACCTCGGGACGCCATGTGCTTGCTCCCTCGACCACTCGGCGGCGTCCCCCCCCCACCCCGGAACAAACCACATCCCGCCCGCCCCGTCGCGAAATGGCGTCGCCCTCCCATACCTCAGGCCGCTCACCCCCGAAGGAAAATGGACCTGACCATCCGCAGTTTGCCAATTGCCCGGCTTGTGCGGCAAAATGGACCCGCCCGCCCGGCGCCGGGTGGGCTCCTGGTGCCTCACGCGGCCGCTCCTCGGGGTTAGGGTCGGTCCTGGCCGTCAAGAAAACCAGCACACAGAACGGCCGGCTTCTTCTCCCCCGACCCACAGCTCCACGCGACTCAGCGACTGGATTTGAGGACGCAGGCACCCCCGCCTTCGGCGAGTGGTACCATCAGAATCCTCCAGAATCCCGATCGCGCGAGCCCTCCGGCAGTGAGGCAACCGGGCCGGCGGCTCCGGGCCACGCACGGTCGCCTCTACCTCTCTTTTCCACGCCAGGTTGCCACCTCGCCGCCCGACTCAACGCCGGGGCTTCGCGCACCTCGTCGGTCGAGCCCTCGTAGCTCACCTCGCGCGCTGAGCCCCGAAACCTGGGCCGTCCTCGGCCTCTACCTAGGCCCTGGCGGCAACGTCGGCCGTGGACCCGCCCCTCACCGCCCCCTCCCACGGGTGCTCCCGGCTTGCTCGCCCCGCAACCCTGGGGGGGCCTAGGGCGGTGGACCTCAGCTTCCCCCGGTGGGGTCCTCGGAAGGGACAGCAGGGTAAGTAGCCACAATCTCTTGCAAATGGCTTTCTTACCGGGAATCCTGACTCGCAGACATGATCCTTAGAAACTAGGGCGGAGTGCCCGCCTATCGACAACTTATAGGGAGCCCAACCCCGCCCCAGCCATCGCATTGGCTTGGTCTCCTCGGCTCCGCCTGCCGCCGCTCAGCAACCCGGCGTGACGTTCATTCGTCGGCGCTCTGGCACGCAGCCACCATTGGATAGCTTGAGTGCCTATCAAGGTGAAGGCCCGCCCCGCGGCCTCATTGGCTAAAGGGCCCGCCTTTCTTGCCGGTACGGAAGTGACATACAGGACTCAGGCCTCGAGGCCTGGCAGCCATCTTGGTGCCCTGCACCCCTACACGTGCGGAGGCGAGAGTGCCCTGGTCATGTGGCCTAGCAGACCCTATCACGCAAGGGGGGCGAGGTTTCAGCCTCCAGGGACTTCCGGGCTCCCGGGACCAGCACTTCCTTCTACCTCTGCTCCAGGTCTCCACTGGACCCACATTTAATTTTGTTCTCTCCTGCAGCAAAGATAAATCGGACACCAACTCCGAATGTACAGGGATAATGGAATCAAGGGCCACCATACCCCCGGGCTGGAGGGAGAAAGGATGAAGGAACTTACGTAACGGGCTTAAGAGCATTTGGGGTTGCTGTCATGAATCTTGGTGGGCTCCCTTAAGTATGCTGTTTTCCCAACTTCAGCACCTCTCAAGCTCCCGTATTTTTGAGGCTTACCTACTCTCCCTCCTTCCAGCCCGGCTCCCCCTGCTGGGGGATTCTTTTGGTTGAAGACATGGTCTTGGCACTGTCTGAGCCAGGGATGGAAAGCTGGCCCCCCGGGGAAGTCTCAAGACCCATGAAAGGGTAGCTAACAGCATTGACTGGAGGAAAGCCGGAGAGCATATCCACTAGTTTGAGGCCCCTTAAGGAAGACCACCACTATGTATCTCCAAAGGATCCTTTATTGACCAGAGAAGGACCATGGTATTTATATATATATATATATTAAAAAAAGTTTGAAGATCTGGCAGGCAGTAATCCCATTGCCCGCCCACCACCCCAGCACAGATTTTGCTGCCCCCCAGCCCTGCACATGGAAGGGAGATGACTGCCCCACCCAGGCCACAAGGCCATACTCCCCTGTAGACAGAAGGAAAAAGGGGATTTTCCATGGCCAACCCCTGAACATCAGAAATCAACAAATATTCTCTCAAAGAAAAAAAAAAATACAGAAATCAATTAAAACATTTAAATATGAAAATCCAAAGGGAATTGGGTGGGAAGAGGCTAGAGACAAAGGGAACTGGAGTTTCTTGGGAAGGAAGGGTCTCCCATGTCCCCCTGCCCATTAATGAATGGGCTTGAGGCCTGGAATACGAGGCTCACACAGTGAGTTTGCAGTGACACAGCTCCTTGTAGATCTGCCGACGAAGTTTGGGCATGTCCTGCTGAGTGAAGCTGAATGGCTGAGACAGGGCCAGGTGCTTGCAATACTGGGTGTTAACAAAGCAGGCCATGAGAACCATCTACTGAGCATCCCCCCCCAAATCAGGACCTGTGCTACATATTTTGTATGATACACATCTCACTGGATCTTTCCGAGAACATTCCCATTTCACAAAGGAAGCCAAGGTCCCATAGACTGGGGTTCAAAAGAAGTCTGACTCTAAAGCCAGTGTTCCTATTTGATACATAAAACACCCAGTGTTAACAGAGAAAATACTTTGCGTTAGGGGATCAGGAGGCAGCTATATCAGGCCCAGAGACCAAGGACCACACACCCAGTCCCAATGCGGTATGGCGAAACCAAGAGAGGACAATGAAATCAGGGTTTCTGCATTCTAACACAGAAGCTTACTCCCGCTCCCTAAGTGGCTGTGAGCCAAATGAGAGACAGCTTCCCGCCTCCCTCCCAACTCTTTAACCCAACTGGTATCTGCTTACCTGCAACACAAAGGCACCGCAGTCACTGTCATTATTCTGCCTGGCCACATTCTAGAGAATAAAAAGAAGGTAAGCCCTTCTAGAGGAGACCCTACACGTATGGCTTCAACTTCTGCCTCCTACCATGCCCCCAAAACCGCCCCCATAACCCTCCTCTAGAAACTGACCATCTTGAAGTAACCTTTCCAGCCCTGGTGGAAATCCAGCCGGTCTTTCTTCACTGCCTCTGCCTGTAGATACTTGGCAATATGCTATGTAGATGGAGAAAAGGAGGAAGTGATGCCCCTACATTTCCCAACTGAACCCAAGTTGTGGTGGTCACAGGCAGCAAGCCCAGGTTGCTCCTCAGAGCCTCCAAACCCACCCTTCTGCCTGAAATGCCTTGCCACTGGATCTCCTCCCCACATTCTGCCCATCTTTCCCGTTCCCTCTCAAACCTTAGGGCAGCGGCGGTTCAGGGTGCGCTGCGAATCAAAATAGGTGATGGTGCGCCGCCTCACGTCAACAGAGATGAGGGACCAATGCACCTCCAGGTGGATGGGGATTAGCAGTAGCTCTTTATTGAAGATGTCCACCTAAGGAAGCAGTGCTGGAGGTCAGGAAAGACAGCACAGGAATCCTGCCTATTGCCAGGAGGGTTCTGAAGGAGAAGCAGGCAAGGAGCCAAGTGGGAGAACTCAATACCCAGCCCCTAGACTGCGAGGCAAGGCTCAGCATCTGGATGTCTGGATTCTTGGGCTTAAGGAGGAAAGCAGGACGGAGGAGGTGGCGCACAACAAACAGAGCCCAGGACAGGGCCAGGTACTTCACACACATTAAAGGCACAAGTGCTTAGTAGCTAAGAACCCAGGCTCAGGATCCTGGAGCCAGACTCGCAGGGTTCAAACCCAGCTCTTCCATTTACTAGCGTATGACCACAGGCAAGCTACTTAATAACTCTCTGTACCTCAGTTCCCTTTTCTGTAAGAGGGTGAAAATAACAGTACCTACCCTCACCTGTTTGTTATACAGATTAATTAATATCCATGATACACTAAGAACAACGCATGGCACCTAATAGATGCTCAATCAGTTAACACTCACAACAATCCTCTGAGAAAGATCGCATCAGGAAACTGTGGCTTGGAAAAGTAAAGTCACTTGCTCAAGGTCACAGAAGTAAGAAATGCCAGAGGTGGGATTTAAACACCGGCATATAGAAAGCCAAGTTCTTTCCACTGCATGTCACCCTGCCTCTACCAGAAGAAGGCCTGCCAGGTCCCTGCGGGTGTAAGCTCTTGAACCTGGAGACAGGAATTAAGAAATGCTGGAGTCAACGGCCCTAACTCACTATAGATATTTCCTGGCCTTTGAATCAGACGGCAGGTAAACTAACTGGACAGGGGAAAAGAACTCCCCCCCCACCGCCAAGTTGGCTCCCCTTCCCCTTCATTATTTTACCCAGGAACTTAGGCCAAAAACCTAAGCATCATCCCTTGAATCTTATCTTTTATTCATTTCTCATGTCCAATCCATCAGAAAGTCCTATTGGTTCTACTGGCAAAATTTATCCTAGATAAAACTACTTCTATTTCTACCTTTACCACTCTGGTCCAAGTTTCTCATCTGGACTTCTCAGCTACTCCATTTAGCCTGCCTGCTTCCACTCTTGCCTCTTTCAATCTATCATTGAAACAGGAGTTTAAAACATGAGGCACTTCCCACCCTGCTTAAAACTCTTCAATGGCTTCTCAGAACACAAAGAATAAGATCTACCCTCACTTCGGGACTTCCCTGGTGGCGCAGTGGTTAAGAATCCACCTGCCAATGCAGGAAACGCGGGTTTGATCCCTGGTCCAGGAAGATCCCACATGCCGCGGAGCAACTAAGCCTGTGCGCCACAACTACTGAAGCCCGCGCACCTAGAGCCCGTGCTCTGCAACAAGAGAAGCCACTGCAATGAGAAGCCCGCGCAGTGCAATGAAGAGCAGCCCCCACTCGCCACAACTAGAGAAAGCCCGTGCACAGCAACAAAGACCCAACGCAGCCCAAAATAAATAAATTTATTTATTTAAAAAAAAAAATCTACCCTCCATGCCTCACGTTATCTACTCTCTGACCAAATTTTCTATCGTTTTCCCTTTGCTCACTCTGCTCCAACCATACAGGCCCTCTGACCCTCAAACGTTTTCTCACTTTGTGTCCCATGTACTTGCTGTCCCCTTTGCTTAGAACACCCTTGCCCCAGATCTGCACAGGGTTAGCTCCTTGTCATTCAAGTCTCAGCTAACAGAGGCCTTCCCAGACCACCCAATCTAAAGTACCCACCCCCATGTTACCACATTACTGTTTTAATTTGCTCACAGCACTTATCACTAGCTGAAATTTAACTTGCATATTTACTCTCACCCCATAAAGGCAAGAAGTTTTCTTTATTTAATACTGTATCCTTAGTGCCCAGAACAGCACCTGGCACACAGAAGACATTTAATAAATACTTGAAAGTTTGAATGAACAGGATTGAGGAAAGGGCTCACAGGAAACAGAACTCTTCTTTAGAGGCAAGGTGTTACACAAGTAGATGTGAATTCATAACTCACGTTTTTGGTCCACCTTTTCACCCCATCATAACCCTTGGTACGGAGTTTATCATAGAAGAAACTGTTGAAGAAATGCACCTGTGCCAATGATACAAAAGAACTGGATGGAATTAAAAGACCTCAGGCCCTCCTGCTAAGTGTCCTCTCCCCAGCCCACTCCATTTCATTATGGCTCTGAGGACTGGTTTCAACAAACTCTAGTCCAACTCACCGAGGGTAAAAACAAACTATTTTTAACCTCATCTTATAGCTTCCCACCCCAATCTGTGGGGTTAGCCATAGGGGAAAAACACTACAGACTGGAGGAAAGGACTAAAATTGTTAAGTTCAGGACCAAGATTACAGATTTGAATTGAACAAATTACCTTCTACTGCCTCTCCCCAGAGAGAAAGACCCTCTTTATGTAAAATGGAAGAGATGAAAGGGACTGAAAAAGCTGCTTAAAACTGTGGGAGTTCTTCCAGGGACTGAAATATCTGGTTAGGCCTACCTTTTCAGGGACCGTGTCCATGACGAGGTCTCCATACATGTTCATCACCTGGGGAGAAGATGGGAGGCCACTTGCCATGGAGGGTGTGGCATGGGTACAGGGCTCCCCCATGCAGAGGGCCCCAGACACCCTGCTCCCTGAATCCCCTCTTGGGCCTGTTTTTGCACGCCTCCTTACCTGGTCATTGAGCCAGTTCTGTCCATATAAGGTCCCCAGGTCGTCCATGGTCAGCACATGCCGCTTATAGGCAACTCGGAAGCCCCTCACCATGGCATTGCCTGGCATCCGCTGGTATGACTGGATCAGCTGCAGCACCAGGCCCTTCCTGGGTAGGCCAAGGGTGGAGTCACACAAGAGACGAGGGGGCTAGGGCACACAGAAGTACCTTCTACTGCCTAGAATAAGAATCTAAAACTAACCTTTTTTTTTTTTTTTCTTTTTTTCAGTCATGGGTCCTTTTGAGGACTTGCTAAAGGCTTACTCCCCAGTAAGAGGCACATGAATACTTAGGTACACGTGGTATTTCAGGGTCCCACGTAAAGCCCCTCCCGGTTGGCTCACAGGGGCTTGGCACCTTGCCTGCAGATTCCTCCCCTCAGTTCTAGCTCCCTCCTCCTCCCCGAAAAGGCAGCAGCTTTCTCACCCCGTCTCCCCGGTCCCAGCCCTCTTCCAAAGAGCATCTCTTTCATGCCTCACCTGGAAGGTGTAGAGAACTCCTGCTGGAAAATGTCCTCCAGTTTCTCTACTACCTCATCAGTGCTGAGGGGGATGAGGCTGCCATAAGTTTGAAGGAATTCA
Organism: Orcinus orca; assembly: GCF_937001465.1. Taxonomy (NCBI): domain Eukaryota; kingdom Metazoa; phylum Chordata; class Mammalia; order Artiodactyla; family Delphinidae; genus Orcinus; species Orcinus orca. The sequence goes on along the minus strand of NC_064577.1, from coordinate 11,987,447 downwards.
TCCAAGATGCCTGAGTGGAGGAGGGAGAGAGGAGTGAGGTAAGGCCTCCACACTCTGATCTAGGAGTCAGCTGTGGGAAAGAGACTAGATCCTCTAGGGTTCCTTACTCTGCACACAGGTGACATGCTCCTCCCGCAGGGGGCTGTGCTGGCCAGCTTTCTCCCCAGGCCGCTCAGCCTCTTCTGCAGTGCCCAAATCTGAGCCCTGAAAAAGCTCCTGGGCCACATGGTCCCCAATGCTGCACACATTGCTGATGAGGATGCTGGCATCAGGGGGTGCCAGACTTCGCTCCCCTTCTGGCCCAGGTGGTCCCCCAAAGCCGTTGGGCAGAGTACAAGAGAGGAGGCCTGCAGGGCAGGGGAAACAGAATGGAGGCAAGAAACTGGCTCAGATCAAAGGCCAATGGGAAGATTAAATGATGCACACAAATTATAAGACCACAAAAAGGATGAATTGGAACAAAATCTACCAATAGAAACTCTAAAGGATGAAAACCCTAAAGCATGAGATAATTATGTCCAAGAAGTTATAAAAGACAGAGAGGAAAAGTTACTACAGGCATACCTCAGAGATATTGCGGATTCACTTCCAGACCACTACAATAAAGCGAATAATGTAATAAAGCGAGTCACACAAACTTTTTGGTTTCCCGGTGCATGTAAAACTTATGCTTACTATAATCTATTAAGTGTGCAACAGCAGTATGTCTAAAAAAAAAAAGTACGTACCTTAATTTAAAAATACTTTGTTACACATGAAAAGATGCTCAACATCACTATCAGAGAAATGAAAATCAAAACGACAATGAGGTATCACCTCACACCAGTCAGAATGTCCACCATCAAAAAGTCTACAAACAATAAATGCTGGAGATGGAGAAAAGGGAACCCTCCTACACTGCTGGTGGGAATGTAAATTGGTACAACCACTATGAAGAACAGTATGGAGGTTCCTTAACTAAAAACAGAACTACCATATGACCCAGCAATCCCACACCTGGGCATATAACCAGAGAAAACCATAATCCAAAAAGATACATGCACCCCAATGTTCCTGGCAGCACTATTTACAATAGCCAAGACATGGAAGCGACCTAAACGTCCATCAACAGAGGAATGGGTAAAGAAAATGTGGTATATATACACAATGGAATATTACTCAGCCTTAAAAAAGAATGAAATAATGCCATTTGCAGCAACATGGATGGACCTAAAGATTATCATACGAAGTAAAGTAGGTCAGACAGAGAAAGACAAGTATCTATATCACTCATATGTGGAACTTAATTAAAAAAAAAGATAAAATGAACTTACTTACAAAACAGAAACAGACTTACAGATATCAAAAACAAACTTTATGGTTACCAAAGGGGAAACGGTGTGGGGGGAGGGATAAATCAGGAGCTTGGGATGAACATACACACACTATTATACATAATATAGATAACCAACATGGATATACTATACAGCACAGGGAACTCTACTCAATATTCTGGGATAACCTATATGAGAAAAGAATCTAAAAAAAGAATGAATATTTGTATATGTATAACTGAATCACTTTGCTGTACCCCTGAAACTAATACAACATTGTAAATCAATTATATGCCAATAAAATAAAAATATTAAAAAAAAACACTGCTAAAAAATACTAATTATCATCTGAGCCTTCAGTGAGTTGTAATCTTTTCATGGGTGGAGGCTTTGAAATATTGCGAGAATTATCAAAACGTGATACAAGCATGAATTGAGCAAATACTGTTGGAAAAATGGCGCTGACAAACTTGCTCTATTCGATGTTGCCGCAAACCTTCAATTTGTAAAAATGCAATGTCTTTGCATTGCAATAAAGCGAAGCGCAATAAAATGAGGTATGCCTGTACTCATAAACAGGAGGAAAGCAAGAAACACTAGGAATTCAGAGAGATGTAAATTTCAGAAATATTTCTCACCACTATATGCTTAGCACCTAACATAGTACCTGGCATACAACAAAGGCTCGATAAATATTCAAATAATTAATAAAGAAATAGAAAGCCTGCCGCAACTCAGACCCGGCACAACCAAAATAAATAAACAAACATTTTTAAAAAATAGATAAATAAATAAATAAAAAGAAAGCCTGAAGTTGTTTAGTGGGGTTCTCCGAAAGAGAAATACTCTGAGTGAGAATGTCACACACAACTGTCCAGGTGATGTACTCCACTACTCAGAGAGATCCCATCCCACCACTATAAGAACGGCACTCTCTAGAAATGTACACGCAGGGGCACTTATCCTGAGAGGCCACATGAAGTGGGACTTCAAGCAGACATGACTGACTTCACTAAACCACGGCTCCCTTTCTCATCTATGCACAGGACACCTACTATGGATCCTGTATCCCGGCCTTGACTCTCTTCCCAGACTTAGTTCCTGCTCAAAACGGGGCTGAAGACATTTCACTGCTGTTCTGGACCCTCCCTCTCTCTGCCCTCCTACTTTCCTTAGACCCCAGTTCTCACCACAGCAAGAGGCTCCTGGTCTCCCAGGATCTTAGCTCTCCCCATGCCCTCCTCTGCCCCATTCCCACCTTACCCGAGTCAGGATCCAGAGGAGACTTTGGAGTCCACCTTAATCCATCTTCCTCCATGGGGGGCCCAGAGGGCACTGGTGGAGACCCTCTCACCCCATCCTCAGCCATGAGAGCACCTAGCAGACCCAGCCGGGGGGGAGGTGGTCCCCGGGGGGAGTCAAAACGACAGCAGGGGGATGGCACCTGTGGTGTCACACCCCCTTCCTGGGGTGAAAGATGGTTCTTCGGGTGTGCAAGGCTCCGCCGCCGGCCCCGGTGGCGCCCCCAAAGCTTCCAGTGGAATGTCAGCGAGGTGCTTTTTGAGTAGAGCAGCATCCGGAAGGCTCTCATAGCTCTGCGACGGCGCTGTGAACACGTTTTCCGATGAGCAGGGCGGGGAGGGCGAGGCCGCTGGGAGGCTCCCAGCTGACCCCATCTGGGGGGCAGCCTCCAAGCTGCCACTTCCTCTTCCTCATCTTCATCCTCGTCGTCCTCTTCTTCTTCCTCCTCTTCACTAGCTGAGGCATCAAAAGAGGGCCGAGGGACAGGAAGGCGTCTGGTTGGCACTGTGGTCCCTGACCCAGGATCTGGCCCAAACCCTCCACCTGATTTGAGTCGGGGTTTGGGGGGTGGGGGCCAACGAAGACGCTCCCGCCTGGGACTTGAATAAGCTGGGGCTATGCCGGGTCCAGGAGGCTCAGGCCCCCAAGACCCGGTCCCTTGTATAGTCTCTTTCATCTTCCAGTAACCTGTAAAACAAAGGTTAGAGCGTCAGAATCCAAACATCCTACACCTCGGATTCTGCCTCTCTTCCTCAGCACACCTCTTCTGCAATCAAATGCAAATAAACTAAGGAAAAGAGAAAAAAACTTCAAAACTCCTAACTTCATATCTTCCTAGTTAATATGGTCCACAAGGTGCCCTTCAGAGTCTGTGCCATCATCTCTCTCCTGCCCAGATAGAGGCAAGGAAGAATGGCTAAGCGGCAGGCCTCGAGGCTCTTATTTCTCAGATCCCCAGATCAAACCTAGTATTTTCAGGTTCCACTTCTCTATTTTAGTACCACTAGGAATGTCCTAGTTGAGAGCCTAATAACGGAGAAGGCTCAGTACGGGAATCCTGACATGGTACAGAGACACCTGAGGAGAACACAATTTCCGCAGGAAAACCGTGATCTAGAGTGGGAAGAGAGGTCTCCATCACCGTGGAATGAGTGGGGTGTGTGGGCATGCTCAGGTAGTCTCAGGAAGGAACCATACCAGGTCCATGGTTCAGGTGGTAAAATCTAATAGAAAGGGAATGATTTTAGAGGAAACTGAAACAGAACCGAAGCGACGCTTAGGCAGCCGAATCGAGGCGCGCTGGGACTGAACTGAGCCGAGATAGGTTGGCCCAGCCCCCTCTCCTGCTCCGTCCCGGGGACCAGAATGCGTCCCAGCACCGGTAGGATCCTACGGGCTCGGGCGGCTCGGCGCGCAAGGGCCTTAAAAAGCCCCTTCGAGGGCCTCCTGGGCCCCGGTTAGGTAGGAATGGGGTCCAGGAATGGGAGAGGCCGTGGCAGAGCTGGGGGGAGGGGAGGGGGCGTCCTCACCGGGAGCGGGGAAGCCGGGCGGACAGGCCCGAGGGCGGGCGTCTCCGGCCTCAGGCTTCCCGGCTCATCTCTCCGGCGACGGCGGCTGCCCCGCCACTCCTGCTGTCTTCAGGCGTAGCCGTCTCAATTCAGGATTCCAACGCTTCTGGGCCGCGCGCCGCCCCGCCGAGCCGCCCCGCCGCGATCGCCTCTCGCTCTGCTTCAGCCTCCACCTCCACCACCTCCCCCTCCTCCTCCTCCTCCTCCTTCCCCTCCCGCGAGCCCCAGGCCCACCGGCGGTGGTGGCGCACAATTAGTACGTCACAGCCGGCGAACAGCGCCGCCGCGGCCACCACGCGCCTAGTCCCGCCTGCGCGAGAGCGCAGACGCCACGGGACCGTCCCGCCCATGACCCCCACGCCTGCGCACACCCGCTTAACCCGAGCCGTGCGGGGCGGTGCCTCCACTCGCTCTTTTGCGCCTGCGTGTCCCGTGCCGCTCTCCCGCCCTTCGCCCCCGCGCTGCGTAGCCCTGCGTTCCACGCGCTGCCGGGCTTGAGCTGAGGACCCTGACGCCTCGGTTCAGTGAGACGTCTCGGTCCAGTGAGGCGCTTCGGTGGAGGGCCGGGAGGGCCGGGAGATCCTGGTACGGGGACGGAGCTGAGGCACAGCAGCATGGGAAATGGATCCGAGGTTCCATTTATTCTCTTTTATTTTTTAACTTTAGGCAGGGCTTGCGCAGAAAGGAGAGATCAGAGGAGTGATACAGGATCAGGACTAGGGCGTACGATTTATCCGAGGCTCCCCGGCTCCCCTCCCAGTCCAGAGAGGCTTAGAGTGGCCTGCCGGCGCCAGGGCAGTGGAGAGCGTGAAAGGCAAAAGTTGGCACCCGAAGAGTAATGATGTGGCTGCAAGGGCACCGTCGTCGTTGGGCACCTTCTGCAGACGGGCGCATAATAATTACACCTCTGGAGTCAGTGATGGAAACTGGGCCCCAATAGATGGAGAGAGGAGAGTGAAGATGAGGCTTCTTGTGGAGTGGAGAGGCAGAGGATACCTAGAGAGAGGTGTGGGGTAAAGAACCAGGAGTTTTCCTGAGTGGCGGAAGGAGTCGTGGCCATCTGCCAAGAGGCAGGATCATTGTCTCAGATTGCCGCTAGATGGTGGTGCTGTTCTGGAAGCATTCCAGTGGGACCCAGAGCAAGTCTAGACAATGCCGGGCATTTCCCACCCCCGCCCAACTCCCTCAAGAATTTGGGGCTGGATGGAGACTAAGAGCAGGATATTCTACTACCTCTTTAATATCTATGAATTCAAAGTCCTGGGGGTGGGGGTGGGGGGGAGAAGGGAGAAAGGGAGAGTCATGAGCTGTCAAACCTGGGATTCCAGTCAAACCCAGAAGAGGCCTCTGTTCCTGACTGTTCCCTGTCTTTTGTCTAGTCAGCTCTTGGCTGTCTCCAAAATGAACCCACCCTGGTCTTCCAAGCTCAGAACCACCTTTTACAACACAATCACAGTTTCACAAGCCCCAGGAAGGTTCCATGTGGAGAGAGGCTAAGTTTCGCCCTTGCCCGGGGGATTATGACACTCAGGGTATCCCCCTGGTGTAAATGGAAGACACCTGAGAAAAGGGAGAAAAGAGATGCTCAGTGAAGCACGGCCATAAAGATCCTCTGATGTTTCGCCCTCCCTTCTCCAGCTCAACCTTGTTTCTGCCTCCTGTAAGGACCAAGGTGTTCTGTCCTTCACTCCTCAGCTCTGCCTCTACACCCACGCTTCTTCCAACCCCCTGCTGTAGCCCCCCCCACCAGTGCCCCCAGGTCAGAGATCCCCTGCTCTCCTCGCATCCACCCTCAACTGCTCACCCACCTCTCAGGCTCTCACCTGCGCTGTAACAGCTATTGTAGGCCCAGTCGGGGTTGGAGGGCATGCTTCGTATACATCGGAATAGAGTCTCCTGCCTTCCCTGGCCCTCCCGGGATACCACCTGACCCATGGTGAAAGTCACATCATGAAACAAGACCTGGCAGGGAAGGGAGGCGATGAAGAAAACGGGATAGTGTGGCTCAGGTCTGGGCGGCCTCAGGAGCCCTGACAAGGGAGCCGAGGAATGAAGAAGTGCTCTCTAAGTTGGGTATCCATAGGGGTTGGGAACCCTCAGTGCTGGGGCGTAAGGCTTTGGGAGAAGAGGCCTCCAGGCCCTCAGGGGAGGCTCAGGGGGTGTTTGGGGGTACCTGGCTGTACAGCAGATAAATTCCAGCATCCCAGACTCGAATGACATATCCTTGGGCCTCCAGGCCTCTCCCACGCCAGAGAGCCGGTTGCCACATCACCTCTGTCACATCCGAGTCCTCTGGAGGCAAGGAGTGTGGCAGTCAGGGTTTCTGTGCGCACTCAGACACTTTCTGCTCTAAGCTTCTCTTGGGCCCAGGTGCCAGCCCCACAGTTCCTAGATTTCGCCTCTCCTCAAAAGCCATTATTGAAAATAGTGCTCACCCTTGGAGGTGATGTTAACGGGAACAAGATGAAGGACTGAGCGCTTCTCTGGGGAGAGAAGGAGGAAATCTCAGCAGCGCCCGCCTGCCCCCGTTGCCCTGTTGTCAGCCCTCCACCCTCACCCCTGGCTCAGGGTCTCAGTCTCCAAATCCCGGTGCTGCTTGATCACCTCCCACCCCTGCTGCACCCCGGGGGCCTCACTCTTCTGTTTTACTGCTCTCCTTCTCCGGGATTTCTCCCCATTCTCCAGGGCTTCCACGCCATCAGAGCTCTGCTCATGGAAAGAGGGTCAGGGTTAGGCTGAGATGCAAGGGTCCCAGAAAGCCTTTCCCCCAGGCCTCCCCCGCCCCGGGAATGCCTCACATCTCCTGCACCTTTCCCCAGCAACCTGAGTCTTGGTGCTGGCTGTCCTCCAGGATCTGTTAGGTACGAGAAGCATTAATCTTTAACAATTTCCTTTCCTGAAATGGTTGCTCCCTTGACCTCCAAACCTGGGACCCTCTCTTGCACCCACTGAAAACTTTGCAGACCAGGCGGCTGGAACCAAGAGGCCTGGAGACCACCCTGCCACCCATCCTTCTCTCCCAGACACCCTTCTCCCCCAGACACCCTTCTCCCCTCACTCACCTGCTCCCGGGGGCTCAGCCACAGATACCCTTCCCCCTTCTCGGAGGGCCCTCCGGTCCTCTGCAGCCGGCTCACCTCTCTCCTTAAGGTCTGCAGCTCTGTTTGTTGGGTCAGCAGAACCATGGCACAAGCCACAGCCCCCAGAGCCGCCCCCCAACTCAACCAGAGGGCAACTGAGAGTGCCGGCTCTCGGACTGGGCCCCCCATGTCTCCCGGGGGCCCTTTGGGGGCTAGTAAAGAAGGAGATGAGGTCGGCATGAGCTGGGGACCCTGCCAACAGCTGTAGCCTCAGGAGTGGGGTAGCAAGGAGGTGACGGGGAGGGTCGGCGTGCAGGCAGTGGTGCAGAAGGGAAGAAGGGCGTTACGCAAGGGAGAAATAAAAAGGAACTTGAGAATAAAAAGGAGGGAGGCAGAAAGCAAGCTGGGGCACTGTTGGTGCTCCTGGCACCCCGCTGCGGGGCCAGTGTTGTCCTGAGACCCCTCACCCTCCTCCAGCCTCAGGAGAATTTGTTGTCAGTCTCTCTAAGAAGGACAGGGCTGCCAGTGACACCCAGGAGGAGCGGCCAGAGCACAGGAACCCCAGGGCGGCCCCAGAAGTGGGGGAGGGAAGGTTGGCTGGCTATGGGGCATGGTGCCAGAAGCCGGGATGGAGGGACGAGCTGGGCAGCATTGAGGGTCGAGGGGTGAGAGTGGAAGACCCTCTGGCCCGGGCACAGGCGAGATCTCTGGGGCAGTTTGCTGAGAGAGACCAAAGGTGGGAAAGAAGGGGAGGGCGTCAGTGGGGAGGAGAACCAGGGTCGCGGAAGCAAGAAACTGGCTGAGTTCTGGGGTTAAGGCCAGGCCGGGTGTGTTGGAATAAGGCCTGCACTACTCCCTGTGTGCTGAACTTGGCAGGCAGGACTTCCTGTTTCCCAAGAAAAGCTCTTACATAAGGCTCTGGACAAAGAGAGAAAGAGACAGCCCAAGCCCCTGCCACTGTAGGATTCCTCCCTGGCCCCGAGGACGCAGGTGTCCGTGTTCCCGGGCCCTGGCGTCCCGCTTCCTGCCCCTGAGCCCCCATGCTGGGCCTGCTCCCACCCCGCGTCCCAGCCAGGGCTGTGCCAGCACCTGCTGAAGTCTCCGAAGCTGCCAGGAGGAAGGGCTGCTGTTCCTCCCAGCCCAGGGATTCCCCGCAGGAGGAAGCCCGCCTCCTATAGGTAAATGAGGCCGCTTCTGCTGGACCTTGGGCAGAGGATTGATTTTTTTTCCTGGCAGTTTGCCTTTCGACTCTCTGCTCATGCTTCGGCGTTAGAGGCATGTAGGTCCCCACTCCCAAGCCTGGACATTGCCCTGGAATTCCGGGCGTCCTGCCCCCCACTCCCCAATTCCCAGACCCCCTTCGCATGGCCCTCAGCTACCCCGAGGATGTCCCCTAAGGCCCAATAAAGAGAGCGACCATGACTTATTCTCTTTAATATCCACTTATCAACATTTTGTCACAATAATAATAAAAATAATATCTGTTTTTAAAATCCACAGGGAATTATCAGGGGAGGAATTATGTCTTGGTCTCTTACCCCTCACATTCGGGAACTCCTGGCCTAGTCCCAGTCTCTCTGGCATCCAGCCCCTCTTAGTGCCTGAAGAGGGGTATTCAGGACCCATCATCACCCAGAGTACAGTAAACACAGTGTCCTGGGGGGCTGCGGCCAGGGTGGGGAGTCAGGAGATAAATGGGGGTTTGGGAGCTAGTGAGGTGGAGAGCTGGAGGTGCGGGGAGCTGTCAGAGACGAGGGGACTATTTCTGTGGCATGGCCGTCTCTTGAGTGTGCCCTGGCAGCCTACAGAGGGAGAGGCAGTTCTGGGGGAGGAGCCGCTCAGGGTGGGCAGAGGGGACTGGGGTGCTCAGAGAGCTGCCGTGGGGAGCCAGCGGCCTTGGCAAACCATCGGGAGACCAGGGCCCCCTCAGTGAACTTGGAAGAGTCCAAAGTAGGTGAGGAAGGGGGCAGCCTTGAGATGGGCCCAGGGGAGGGTGCGGATCCGCAGGGAGGACCCTGGCCGCAGGGGCAACAGCCCGGACACCTGGCAGAGACGGAGCTGGGGCCCGAGGGAACTGGCCGCTGTGGCCGAGAACTCCTCCAGGCAGCGCAGGGCCAGCGTGTCATCCACCAGCAGGTCCAGCTTCAGGTAGACAGCCTTCCCCTCATCAAAGTGCACCTGGGGGGGGGGGGCGGGGGGCGGAGTCCAGGCCTCTGCTTGCCCTGGGCTCCTGTCCAGCCCAGACCCCAAGCTCCTCCTCCCCCACCTTTAACTTGCCCCCACCCCTTAAGCCCAGCCCTTCTCCCTCAGTTCCTGCTCTACCCGTGGAGCCAGGTGGGGCTTACCTGACAGTACAGGTAGTACAGCCCAGCCCTGGTGACCATAAATTGCCCGCTCTGGTGGTCATAACGCAGTGGGTTGGAGCTGTTGATTTTGGCCTCTTCCCAGCCACTCACCGTCCCGTCCACACCTGAATGTGGATGTTCAGAGACAGGGGGAAATCCCTTTATAGAACTTTCTCACACTTCCCAGCCACTGAGTTTATAAACATTTGGGCCTACCTTACCCAGAAGATATCTAGAGGGCCCAGGGCAAGGGAGGCGCCAGGGCCTAGGGAGCTGGGAGTGTAATAGGAAGTTCGGTGAAGAAACCCAACGTATATGACCAGAACCAAACAGGGCAAGTTGTCACCAGCCACTTCTGGGGAGAAGAGGAGGATTGAAGAAGCATGGGGGCTTTTATAGTTTGTGTCTGTATTGTTTGCTCTTCTACTTGGAGAATGTATCGATGCATTACTTGAATCCTACATTACTTAGATTATTAAAATTAAAAATAAGAGAAAAGGAAAATATGGGAAAACAAGCTAAAAAGAGGGGAAAAAAGAAAAAAAATTAAAAATAATAAAATGGTACCCAAATGTCCATCCATTGATGAATGGATAAGGAAAATTGTGTTAAGTCCATACAATGAGATATGATTCAGCCATAAAATGAAATGCAATAATGGGACTTCCCTGGCGGTCCAGTGGTTAAGACTCTGCACTTCCACTTCAGGGGTTGCGGGTTCGATCCTTGGCTGGGGAACTAAGATCCCACAAGCCACGCGCTGGGGCCAAGGGGGAAAAAAAAGAAAGAAATGGAATACTAATACATACTACAATACGGAGGAAGCTTGAGAACATTATGCTAAGTGAAAGAAGCCAGTCACAAAGGACCACGTATTATATGATTTCTATGAAATGCCCAAGTAAGCAAATACATAGAGACAGTAGATTAGTGGTTGCTTAGGGCTCGGGGATCACGGAAATATGGGGTGGCGGGTAAAGGGTACAGGGTTTCTTTTTGAGGTAATGAAAACTCTCTAAAATTACCGTAGTGACAATCTCACAACTCTGTGAATATACTAAAAACTTAATTGTACACTTTAAACGGGGGAATTATATAGAATGGGAATTATATCTCAATAAAGCTGTTACCAAAAAAAAAAAAAAGTCTAGAATGAGGGTAATTGCAAATTGTAAAGAAGATAAATAATCAAATGACACAGCAGGGTCTCAAGTGGCTTCCCAGGTCCTCTATGGGCTGCCTCTGTTTACCTCTCCCATCTAATCTCACACATTCCTCCAAGTCACAAGACTCTAGGCACTCCGGCCCCTGTTCTGTTCCTGCAGCGCACCAAGCTCATTGTTTCCACAGGGCTTTTACTGCTCTTCCCTCCCCACAGGATTCCTCCCCTGCCTGGCCCCTTCTGTCAGACTGATCCCTCTGAGAGACCTCCCCAGTCCTCCCAGCCTGAAATAGCTCGTCTCCGATAATCTCTCCTCCACTCACCCCGTTTCTCTCACAGCAGTCACCAAGGAGGGAAATCATTTTATTTCCTTCTGTGATAGTTTGGGCTCTGACTCCCCCAGGGGACAGAGGTATTGGTCTTGTTACTGCACCCCAGCCCCTGGGGCTGAGCCTGCCCTGAGTGGGCACCAAACACACACTGGTGAGAAGATAGAGGCAAGGAGGCGGCCGTGGCAACAGCTCTCTCTTGTTTGGGTCCATGGGCCACTCTCCAGGGCTTCACTGGCTTCATCTCAGTAGCCCGGCCAGCTTCCTTCCCCAGCAGCCCCACCCTCTGCCTGCCCCGGTGCGCTGTCCTTGCTGCTTTCTCAAGGAGAACATAATGCTCGCTGGGCATTTTCATCCCCACCTAGGGGTTCCCTTGGCGTTTATTTTGCAGTCTCCAACCTGAGCCTCCAGCCCTGCCCTTTCCTGCCCCTCCTGACACTGCTACCTGCCTGCCATCAGAATAGCCCCTGGCACCTCACACTCACCTACATCAAAACTGAGCCTGAAAAACAAAAAAAACAAACAAAAAAACCCCAAAAACTGAGCCTGGTCCTCCCCTGTCCCAAATGTGCTTGACTGTCTGTATCCCACATTGGGTTCCTGGTTCTACCTCTTACCAGGCACCCAAGCCACTCTTTCCTTTACCAGTTTCATTCGCTGATCACCAGTTTCTAGCAATTCTGCCACCTAAACGGCTCTGTCTCCCTCCCTGGTCTGGCCCCTGCCACTTCTCACTGGGACTCTTCCCAGCCTGCTTCCTCTTTGGACTCCCTGTTTCCAGTCTTGCCTGGTCCAGTTTACTGGCTAGCGACACAGAGCCACAGAGTGACGTTTCTAAAATGCAGATGCGAGCCTGCCTCTCTTGTTTTGACCTCAGGATAACTTCCAGATTCCATTTGTGACCTGGCTCCATATTCTTCTCTGGCCTCACCCCATGTTGCTCTTCTAGTTCTGTCTCGTCAGCCACATGGCACTGCCCCGGTCCCCCAGCCTCGTCATACTCTTGGCAGACTCGGGGCTTTTACACAAGTGGCCCCTGCCCCCCCTGTCCATCTCACACTCACACTTCTAGGCCCACACCTTCCTGGGGAAGGAGTCCCTTACCCCATTGTAAAGTGGTCTCGTCTGTGCCGCCACGCGCCTCTGGCTACTTTCTTTATTGTTGTTGTTGTATCACATTGTAATTTACAAATTTATATGCTTGTCTCTTCTCCTGGACAGCAATTCCTTGTAAAGAGGTCTGGGTATTATTCACTGTGGGCACCTAGCCGGGTCCTTACAAACAGTGGGATCTCAGGGCGTGTGTGTTGAGTCAACGAATGAATGAATGTCTGGGTAACCGCTGAAATAAATGGTCCATACAGAAAAAAGGAAGGTCGGCCTGGGGCAGGAAGAGTAGGGCGAGAGAAGGAGAGAGGGCATTCCTGGCTAGGGAACCAGTTTGAGCTGGTTGTGGCTAAGGGCATGGTGTATCTGGGACCGTGGTGTCACTCAGTTTCACAATCACAACTCATTCCTTACTGCATGGCAGTTGTCCTTCTTTCCCCCACTATGCTTGCTTTAGCATCATTTCTCTTGCCGCTGTCTCCCTCGTTCTCCAGAGGACCTAGAAGTCATCAGCTAAGGGCTCCCCCACATCCTGCCACCGAAACCACAAACCAACCTGTTCTCATGTTTGCCATTGAGCCTCTTATGGTGATAGGATGATGTGTCCCTCTCTTTCTTCTGGAACCCACCCCCTCCCACATTCTTGATGTTGCCCTGCAGGTTCCCCCACCCATGCACCAGCAGTTGCCTCTCACACAGTGTCTGGAACACAAGCACACAGTAGCTGGGTTCAAATCCTGGCTCCACCTCTTAGTATCATCATGACCCGGACAAGTTACATCACCTCTATCTGTAAAATGGAGATGATTGGATTATCTTCCTTTAGGACTGTTTCAAGGATTAGATGAGATTAAACACTGAATAAGTATTAGCTAAGACTCACGCAGTATTGTTTACCACTAAAAAGACCAAACTTTTCCTTGATTCACATCCTCCTCTACCTCCTGGCCCATTTCTCTGCTCCTGTCACAGAGAAACTTCTGGAAAGGGTTGTCACTGTCTCCGATTCCTAGTTCCCATTTTCTCTTAACCTAATCCATGCTGGCTTCCATCCTGACCACACCACTGACACCGCCCTTGACAAGGTCACCAGTTGACTTTTAATGTTACCAAACCCAGCGGTCATTTGTCTGTTCTCATCTCATGTGACTGGTCATCTGCATTCAACACAGACAGCCACATCCTCCTTCTTAAAACTGTGTCCCCCCCGAGACTCCAGGACACCACCCTCCCTGGGTTTCTTCCCCTCTCTCTGGCTGCTTCTCAGTCTCTGCTGGGTTCTCCTCCTCTGCTCCACTTGTAAAGGTCCAAGAGCCTCAGGGCTTCACTTGTGGAGCCCATCTTTCCCCTAGGTGTCTCATCCAGACCTACAGCTTTAAATACCCCCATCTGGTGAGGACTCCTGACCCTACACATCCTGCCCAGGATGTGTACTCTACCGTGTGCAGTGACGTATTTGTGAAACTCACTTGTTTATTATTATATATCCACTTAGTTATTATTAGATCTCAAATTCAATTATTAATTTACACACCTCGCAACCTATTTCCTCCCTGGTTAACCCCCATTTTAATAAATGGCAACATTATTCTCAAAGATGCCCAAGTTAAAAACCTAGAAGTCATTTCTGATTCCCCCCTCCCTTATCCTTCTCATCCCCACAGCAAACCCGATCTTCAAGCCACACGCTGAATCCATCTACTTCTCTCCATCTCTGCTGCTAGACCCCTAGACTAAGCCACTCTCATGTCTTGCCTCCTGACCTCTCACATGGAAGAGCATTCCAGGTGAGAGAACAGGATGTGCAAAGTCCAGACGAGGCACGCTGATGGGGAGGGGGTGTCAGCCCAACAAATGTGGAGAAGGCATAAGGGTGTGTCAGGAAAATAGGTTGAGACCAGACCAGGGAGAGGCTGCAATCCAAGCAGAAAAGCAACAGAATAATGGAAGGCGGGCTTCAGGGGGGCTTAGCTTAGCAACACAGGTGGGACAGAGTAGGGGCGGGGAAAGTCTAGAATGGGGAAGGGACTGGAGAATGAGTTTGAGGTTCCGAGGTCATGGCGCTGAGGTGGGGAGTGGGGTAGGGATGGAAAAGAAGAGCAGAGACTGGAAACATTTGGAGAAAAATGATCAGAGCAAGAAGACTCTTGGTATATGGAGGGGAAAGAAGAGGAAAAAAAAAATCAAAGATGCTTCTTGGAGACAAGCGAGGGCTAAAGGAGAAGCTGGGCTGGTGGTGTGGTGGGGGGAATCTGCCTGTGCTCTGGGAGGGGAAGGGGCCTCCCCCAGGGTCCTATGTCTGAGTCACGGAGAAAGTTCAGGTTCGGGAGCTGAGAGAAGCGAGCCCTAAGCACTTTCCTGAACTGGCTTCTGGGGTTCTGAGGCTGAAGGTGGGGATGAGGGTGGGAAGTCAAGGTTTTGGGGGGGCCCTTGTCTAGAAGGCCAGTGCTATGGAGGTCAGGGAAGAGCTCAGAGGTGGGGATGGGGTCTCACCCGCCTGCGCTCCGTCCTGTCCCGGTTGTGGGTGAACTGTAAGACACAGGAAAGGGTTGGTGAGCCCTGCCCTGCCCCTCTGCCACCCCTTCTCCCTGGGCATGGCTCACGGTCACCAACCTTCATAGTGGGCTGCAATCGCTCTGCGCGCCCGTGGTTTCCGGCCTTTAGGTGCTGAGAATCAAAGAAAGACAGATGGGCAAAGCAGTCCCCACGTCTAGAGGGGCCAGGAGCTGCTCTCTCAGCCCCATCCCCCTCAAAACCCTGGCATCCTTATTCTCATCCAGACTCCTGGCCTCAGAACCTCAGGCCTTATCTTCCTCCATAGGTAGAGCCGCTGATAATTTATTATCCAAACTGGGATGCTTCTGAGAGCAATAGGGGTGTTATTAATCATCGCCCTGAGCCAACAGGTGTAAGCCAGGACAGCCCCCTGCAAACCTGGATCCGTGGTCACATGGTCACCCCAGTCATAAGTCTCTTTGCTTCTTGGGCTTCAGGCCTGACTCCCCCACCTCATCTTCATCAGGACCCCAGGGGTTCTCCTAATTCCTGGCCATCCCGCCTTCATATCTGGGGTAGGGTCTGAAGCGAGAAGCAGGTCTATGCCATGGAAGGAGCTTCAGAGGGAGGGTCAGAATTCTAGGTTCGAGTTTCCATGACTCTGAACCCCCCCTTTACTCTCAGTGCCTCAGTTTCTCTATCCGTAAATGAGGATAATGGGTTTTGCTCTGCCTGCTTCACGGGGCTGTTATGATGAACAAAAGCAATAATGAGTCCAGAAGCCACCACAGACCAGCCGCTATTATTATTCCTGAGGTTGGGATAAAGGGCTGCTCACCACTCCTGCGAGGCCGAACCAGTTTCAGGAAAGGCAAGGTATCCTGGCGCTCCTCTGTCTGGGGATTCAGGTCCTAGAGACGTTAAGGGCAGGGCTAAACCAGGATCTTGCCAGGGACTCCCAGAGACATAAACTGAGACCGACAGGGGGCCCGTCACGAGAGGCCCCAGCCAGCAAGAGGCACAGAAGTCTTAGGGAGGGACCGAGCCTCCCAGCCAAGAGTGGCCAGGGCCACGAGGACGCAAGTTCCAGGGTCAGGCCGCAGCCTTCGCCCCCCTTCCCACAACCAGCCACATCCCCCTATTCTGCTCCGCCCAACCAGCCATTGGTACATTGCACACACGCCCACACCCAGTCAGCATGCACAGTGGGTACACGCACCACACACACAGCCAGCATCCCTCTCCCACGCAGACTCCCACACACTCGCACTTCCACCACGGCCACTAAACGCTCGGCTGCCACAAGCGCGGCACAAACCCCTCACACACAGTTGTCACCCTCTCTCTCACGTACCCATGCCCCACGGCGCGGCTGGTGCACACCCCCGCACACGGCTGGCACAACCGGGGCACACCCTGCATCCTCAGCCGGCACACACTTCCCATGCCCAGCAGCCCGAGGCCAGCACCCACCCCCACTCACCAGCGGGTCGGGGTCCTCCTCTGCCACCAGCTCCCCCTGGGAAGGCTCCTGCTGGGAAGGAGGCAGCGTCACCCTGTCCTTCTCCACCTGACATCTCACCCTCCACCCATCTTCCTGGCCCCCTGCCCTCGGCCCACCCGGCCCCATCAGCTGCTCGGCAGAGTCCGCTCCTGATCTGCCCAGGGAGGGGTGTGCAGGCGGGCCTCACCTGGGCAGACAGCGATGCCCGGCTCCCCAGGCTGACCACGGCCAGCAGGAGGCCAAGGCAGGCCAGCGCCAGGCCCAGGCCCAGCACGAGCGGGGCCAGCAGGGCGGTGCCCGGCTCCCCCCGGCGCCCCCTCCGCCTCTGGCTCCGACGGGCGGCCATGGGGGCGGGGGGCTGTGCCTGCCTCACCGCCCCCCCATCCCGGGACCCGAGGGATCGGGGGAGGGGGAGCCGGCGGGCGGATCGGGCTGGAGAGAGGGAGGGGCCAGGGAAACGGGGCGGGAGGGGGTGTGTGTGTGATGAGGACAGGAAGCCGGACACTGTGTGTGAGATTAAACTCCGAGCCCGGCCGAGAGCAGTGCACGGAGCGGGACGCGCGCCGCTCCGCGTGCAGACCACAGAGCGAGTCCCGGCCGGGGGCACGCACTGCCCGGGCGTGGAAAAGCGGGGCGGTGTTTGTGTGAGTGCGCAGCGGGCGAGATGGGGTGTGCGGCTGAGCGCCCTCCACGCGGCCGCCGGCGGGAGAGAGGCAGCGAGGGCTGAAAGAAGCAGGACCTCCACTCGGGCTGTGTACGGGTGGACGGGGCGACACCACTGCAGCTCCTGCAGGTCTAGTCCTGCCCAAGCGAGATTGCTAATTTAGGCCTCCAGACCAAGGTAACTAGGCAATCCCTCAGTCAACACGGTTAGAGGCCAAGGCGCATTTGGATTTTAGCAGCTGCACGGAAAGACGATTCTTTCCTGTAAGTGACGGAAAGAGCCTGCGGGTATCCATTAGCGCGGGTTGGGTTTTCACTTCTTTTAGGAAATCAGTTGGTAGTTGATTTAAACCCCGGGGTCATGCAGCTGGGGAGAGCAAGCTTCTAGACCTGTGTGCCAGAAACATCGCCCCCCAACCCCGCCAAGTGTGTTCCCCGAATGCATTTCTCTGGAAACACAGAAGCCACTTAAACAAATAATAGGGCTAACCTGAGCTCAAGTGGAGCTACAAGAACTCTTTTTTTTTTTTTTTTCTTTTTTTAAAAACATATGTGATTTATTAGGAAAAAAGCTGAACAGTGGAAAGGGAGAAAGACTGAGAAAGAGCACTCACGTGTGTGGTGTGTGTGTACAAGAACTCTTTAAATTTAACGTGGCGCAAAGCCACGTTAGCAAAACCAAAACGTAATACCTAACCTAATTGCAGTTACAGCCTCTCCCAGGAGTTGAGTTTTCAACCAATCAGTCTGGAATTTCCTGATCCACACTAGTGAGGTAGTTTCCAAAAGACTCCTGCCCTTCCTGGCCCCTGAGGGAAGGGGACCTTGCCTGAAACAATCCTTTCTTTTCTTTTGCTAATAAATGCTTTGTCCCTATAAAAGACCCCTTTGGTTCAACTCCTCAGAGGCCTTTCTGCTTGTTAAATGGGATGCTGCCCGATTCATGAATGTTGAATAAAGCCAATTAGACCTTCAAATTTACTCAGTTGAATTTCGTAAAAGCTGGACCCTTTTTGCCACGAAAACACTTTTGTAAACAGTAAGACCCTCCAAAGTTCATTTAAACTATGCAGTGTTCACCTCTGCATATTTGCAAAGAGAAGTACTGGATTAGAAAAAAACTCTGTTGCAAAAGTCATAGTTAAACAACAAGGTAAAGCAGTGGTTCTGAACAAGGTAAGGATGTGGAGACCCTTCCGCCTTCCCCCTCTGCTCAGTCCTGCCCGCTCCCCCGCTGCCCTCCTGACTTGGTTTCTCTTCCGTTATGGAACCTTTCTGAACCACCTTCCTGCTTCAGGGTCTCAACACCAGTTATTCCCCTTACCTGGAACACTCAAACCACCCTCACCCCCGGCTCAAGTCACTTCAAAGAGAGTTTTCTAGATCATTTTTTAAAATTAGGTTCCCAACTTCCCCCGTTCTCTATTCTTTATTTCCTTCTTAGTTATTTTGTAATGATCTGTTTGTAATTTGTAATGATCTGTTTGGCTACTATCTCCCCAACTACATTGTAAAATACAAATTATGTATTTCCTGGTTTATCTGCTTATCGTTTATCTCTAGAATGTAAACTCTATGAGGACATCGGTCACTACTGTGCTCCCAGCACTTTGTCAAATGCTGGCTCCCCAGATATCATGAGAGCAACCTCGTGATATCTTTTTGACAAGATAAAGATATCTCTTTATTGACAAGATAAAGCCAGGTTTATTGCTTACCCCTTGACAGTCTGACAACACTTCACAGGGAGATGAGTAAGGCCATGACATTTATTGAGACTCTGAAATCTCATTTAAAGGGGGAGAGTCTGGGCTTCCCTGGTGGCGCAGTGGTTGGGAGTCCACCTGCCGATGCAGGGGACGCGGGTTCGTGCCCCGGTCTGGGAAGATCCCACATGCCGCGGAGCGGCTGGGCCCACGAGCCATGGCCGCTGAGCCTGCGCTCCGCAATGGGAGAGGCCACAACAGTGAGAGGCCCACGTACCGCAAAAAAAAAGGGGGGAGAGTCTTTCCATGATGGGGTAGGAGCGGGGGTTGATTAGGGTTGGGGAAGGGTCATGGCGTAATAGTTTAGAATGAACACAGAATAATGAGGATTTTGAGGTGAGGGGTTCAAACAGTCTTAGGGTGCAAACTGTCAGCAATAAATAAGCAATAAAGTTAATTTGCAATATTCATCTTTCTGGGCAAGTCTCTTGGAAAAATGTTATGCCAATGAAGGCAGTGGAATAGTCATGTTAATATCAATGTTAAGGGACTTCCCTGGTAGCACAGTGGTTAAGAATCCACCTGCCAATGCAGGGGACATGGGTTTGAGTCCTGGTCCAGGAAGATCCCACATGCCACGGAGCAACTAAGCCCGTGCACCATAACTACTAAGCCTGTGCTCTAGAGCCCGTGTGCCACAACTACTGAAGCCTGCACACCTAGAGCCCATGCTCTGCAACAAGAGAAGCGATCGCAATGAGAAGCCCGAGCACCACAACGAAGAATAGCCCCCGCTCGCAGCAACTAGAGAAAGCCCGTGCGCAGCAACGAAGACCCAACGCAGCCAAAAAAAAAAAAAAAATCAATGTTGGGACTTCCCTGGTGGCACAGTTGTTAAGAATCTGCCTGCCAATGCAGGGGACACGGGTTCGAGCCCTAGTCTGGGAAGATCCCACATGCCACGGAGCAACTAAGCCCGTGCGCCACAACTACTGAGCCTGCGCCCTAGAGCCCGCGAGACACAACTACTGACCCCGTGTGCTACAGCTACTGAAGCCCGCGTGCCTGGAGCCCATGCTCCGCAACAAAGAGAAGCCACCGCAATGAGAAGCCCGCACACCGCAAGGAAGGGTAGCCCCCACTCGCCGCAACTAGAGAAAGCCTGCGTGCAGCAACAAAGACCCCACGCAGCCAAAAATAAATAATTAAAATTTTTTTTTAAAATCAATGTTAAGCTGAATGAGTACCCCTGGTTTCAGTTCTCAACCTACATAATAGATGCTTAATAAACATTTGTTGGTTGATTGAACTGAAAGCCCCAAGGGGACAGAACCGACATATGTCTTCTTCTCCTGTTTGTACTTGGTGACTAGCGAAGTATCAGGCAAACAGGGAGCACTCAATAAATATTTAATAAATGAATGAATGGCCAGATCTTTATTGGGGATTCTAGTGGTTCACATTTAATACAGGGAGAAGGAAGAAGCCCAGGAGGCTTTTGTGGAAAGCCCAGAAGGAATTCTGGTCATTTTCAGGATTTATATCACTTAATGACACTGATTTAAATTTAATTTTACTTCAAACTTGTGACTTTCCTTTTTCCCTTGAAGCAAGGTTTTCTCTGTCTTTATTCTGTGCTTAATAGGTGTGATTAGGGTTTTCTGGGTGCATACAAATGAGATGAAGAAAGGGATGACAGAGTGGAAAGGGATTATTGGGCAAGAGTTGGAAAAAGTCAAGGACAGAATAGCAAGATGCAAACTGGTACCAGACACCATTGTCTGAGCGGGTGAGGAACTGAAGAGAATCTGAGGAGCTTGTGTGCACTCCTGAGGGTGGCTGGCTGTTCCCACCAGGCCTCGAGCTGAGGAAGGTCTTGGTTTTGTCAGCCACGGGGGTATGTCCCTGCACAAGCCCCCTTCCTTCAGGTGACCAGAGAGACCTCCATCTGGAAAAGCCTGACCCACATAAAGGCAATGCTTGTGTTTTCTTGAAGCAATTCGGTTTCCTTCCTCAGTTTACCCACTCTCTCCTCAGCTCTGAGGCCAGAGCCCTGAGATGAACGTGCGAGCCTTGTGTTTAGAGATGACCCTGATATTCACTAAAGAGTTCTTTGATTTTCACTGAGCTTGACGAGTGAGCCATTACCATGGGCCTCTGTCAGTCTGGGTATTGGACATGTGGAACAATTAGGAAATAAAACAGGATTTCTGATCCCAGGTCAGGCATACTCCTCATCACCAATCTCCCCTCAGATCCCACTGAAACCAAAGTAGACAGTATCAAAAGGAAAGACAGCCAAGATGGAGGGGGTGTCCAGCCAAGCCTGGCTGCTTAGGCTGCCAAGGAGAGGCCACGGTCTTGGCCAACAGGCAAAGGAAAGTGGGAGAAGGGGGACTGAAAACCCGGAATTGATTGAAGGCCTGGAAGACAGGCCACCAGCATCAGTTATGACTCTACTTCCCTTCCTCACCAGAAGGCATTTTCCCTCAGACAAAATGTCAGACATCTTGTCTCCAAAGAAATGGAATCAATTGTCTGAGGGAAGTTAATGCTTCTGGTATGAATGTTGGAGGTTCAGAATAAGTGTCTCTCATTCTAGCATTTGGGGTGGCCCACTGCCTGACAGTTGACCATCAACCTTCCCTACTCCAATTGAAACCTTTCAGTTGATATGTCCTATTTTGATGCACAAAGAATTTCTAGGCCAAATTTCTACCAGGGAAAAACCTAGAGGAGAAAGAGTACAATTTATATACCAGCAGAGGAAATCCAGGATACCTAGGTAGTTCTTTATTAAATATTACCAAGGATCTCCATGCATATGGGAGAACAAGTAGCATGCAAAGAAAGATCAAAATAAGCAAACAAAAAAAACTGACACTGGAGAAAACAGATAATTCCTAGCACAAAGAGAACTATCTAATATACTTGGAGATTCAAGAAGACGAAACATCCATAAAGCAAGAACAGGATGTTGTGTGAGAGAGGAACAATCAGAGAACAAAAATTATTTTGCAGAGACTAAAGATGTGGTTGCAAAAAAAAATGTTGAATAGAAGGATTACAACACAGAGTTAAGAAAAAAAATCTCTAAAAATATAGAATAAAAAGAGGAAAAATGGGGGACTTCCCTGGTGGCGCAGTGGTTAAGAATCCACCTGCAAATGCAGGAGACACGGGTTCGAGCCCGTGTACCACAACTACTGAGCCTGTGAGCCACAACTACTGATGCTGTGTGCCACAACTACTGAAGCCTGCGCACCTAGAGCCCGTGCTCTGCAACGAAGAGAAGCCATTGCAATGAGAAGCCCACGCACCGCAACGAAGAGTAGCCCCTGCTCGCAGCAACTAGAGAAACCCCACGCACAGCAACAAAGACCCAACGCAGCCAAAAATATAAATAAATAAATTTATAAAAAAAAAAGAAAAGAGGAAAAATGGAAATCAGGGAGAAAAGATAGCAAACACAGAGGACCAATCCAGAAGGATCGTACAGTTATTAGGAACCCCAGAAAATAATAATGAAGGAATTGGAGGGAAGGAAACTATCTTAGAAAAAAATAAGAGATAATTTCCAGAAAAAGTCATGTCTTCATTCTGAAAGGGTTTACTGTATGCTCAAGATGATGAATGAAAAATTATCCATATCTAGATACTTCCTCATGAAATTTCAGAACGTCAGGAATAAAGGGAAGATGTTAAAAGTTTCTAAAGAGAAAAACTATTCCTCTCCAAAGGAACAAGAATCAAAATGGCTACAGACTTTGTGTCAATACCAGTGAATCCTAGAAGACTGAATGGAGACATGCCTGCACAATTTTGAGAGAAAAGAATTTCTACCTAGAATTCTATATATATCTGGTCAAACAAGATAAAGACTTGTTCTGACACACAAAGTTGGCCTCCACACACACTTTTCTAGAAAATTGAGGATGTATTCCAGAAAATGTGGTAGCAAACCAGAAAGAAGATAAAATAATATACAGGAAACAGTGGATCTAAGCCCAAAGAACAGGGAATGAAGGACGATGACTTAGGGAGTAATGGGTTCTACCTGGAGGAGGAAGCAAAAATGTGGCTTGAATTGTATAAATGGTATGAACAATAACTCGGGGGAAAAAAAGACATGCTATAGGTAAGGAGTACAAGAAGAAAGAAAAGCCATCAGAATCTCTAGGAAAATTCCAAAACTGAAGAAGAAATTCTTGATTTAAATAATAGGCAAGGGATTTCCCTTGTGGTCCAGTGGGTAAGACTTCACACTCCCAATGCAGGGGGCCCAGGTTCGATTCCTGGTTGGGGAACTAGATCCCACATGCACACTGCAACGAAGAGTCCGTATGCCCCAGCTAAGAAGTCTGTGGGCCAACTGAGAAGTCCGCATGGCACAAGTGAAATAAAAGATCCCACATGCCGCAAGGAAGATCCCGCGTGCTGCAACTAAGACCCGGCGCAGCCAAAATAAATAAATAAATAATAGTTTAAATGATAGGCAAGTTCTAATATGACATGATGGTATTTAATTGATATAGTATTAATCAATGACCTTAATGCTTGAAACATTCTCCTGGGTTGTGGGATTGAGTGCATTGAAGAGAAAGTGTAATCCTGGGACTTCCCTGGTGGTCCAATGGTTAAGACCCCGCACTTCTACTGCAGGGGGCGCGGGGTTCCAGCCTGTTGTTTGAGTGTGACCAGTATTCACAAGGCCCTCATAATGTCAATACTGTTCATTGGATCTTTTTTTTTTTTTTTTTTTTTTCGCGGTACACGGGCCTCTCACTGTTGTGGCCTCTCCCATTGCGGAGCACAGGCTCCGGACGCGCAGGCTCAGCGGCCATGGCTCACGGGCCCAGCCGTTCCGCGGCATGTGGGATCTTCCCGGACCGGGGCACGAACCCGTGTCCCCTGCATCGGCAGGCGGACTCTCAACCACTGCGCCACCAGGGAAGCCCTGTTCGTTGGATCTTAACCTTTGGAGTCGACATAGAAAAACCAAGAAGATTTGTTTGTGGCTGCAGGAACAATTGTAAATACCCAAAATCTTGACTTTGTACAATAAATGTGAAACTGAGAAAAGTTTGCATGTGGAAGTGAGGAGAGAAAGAGGAGTTACAGGCTGGCCTCTCTTGCTAGAGATGCTGAGGAAAGTAGATGGAACCAAAATAATTAATATAAAAACAAAAATAATAATATAAACAGTCATTATTGGGAAGAAGAGAGGGAGAGGGAGGGTAAATGAGTTAAACGCCTCATGTTTTATATTGGAAACTCAACATTCACTAAAATTGATATATAAAGAAATAACGTATGGGCATTTGAGCTAGGAATTTTGGAAACAACTTCCAAAAGAAATAAAAACAGAAACCATTAAAGGGGGTTGCCTCAAATGCAGTCAACAAGGGATGGTCAGATGCTGTTTGACTACCTGGCAGACAAGCATGGTTTTAGGCAGGAATATTTAGATACACTCTACAGATATGCAAAATTCCAATATGAATGTGGAAATTACTCTGGAGCAGCAGAATATCTTTACTTCTTTAGAGTGTTGGTTCCAGCAATGGATAGAAATGCTTTGAGTTCACTCTGGGGAAAACTGGCCTCTGAAATCTTAATGCAGAATTGGAATGCAGCCATGGAAGACCATACACCATTAAAAGAGACGATAGATAATAATTCTGTGAGTTCTCCACTTCAGCCTCTTCAGCAGCGAATGTGGCTCATTCATTGGTCTCTGTTTTCTTCAATCACCCTAAAGGGTGTGATAACATTATTGATCTCTTCCTTTACCAGCCACCGTATCTTAACACAATTCAGACAATGTGTCCACATATTCTCCGCTATTTGACCACAGCAGTCATAACAAACAAAGATGTCTGAAAACGCCGGCAGGTGCTAAAAGATCTGGTCAAAGTTATTCAACAGGAGTCTTACACATATAAAAACCCAATTACAGAGTCTGTTGAATGCTTATATGTTAACTCTGACTTTGATGGGGCTCAGAAAAAGCTAAGGGAATGTGAATCAGTGCTAGTGAATGATTTCTTCTTGGTGGCTTGAGGATTTCATTGAAAATGCCTGTCTCTTCGTATTTGAGACATTTTGTCGCATCCATCAATGAAGCAGCATAAACATGTTGGCAGATAAACTGAACATGACTCCAGAAGAAGCTGAAAGGTGGATTGTAAATTTGATTAGAAATTCAAGACTGGATGCCAAGATTGATTCTAAATTAGGTCATGTGGTTATGGGTAACAGTGCAGTCTCACCCTATCAGCAAGTGATTGAAAAGACCAAAAGCCTCTCATTTAGAAGCCAGATGTTGGCCATGAATATTGAGAAGAAACTCAATCAGAATAGTAGGTCAGAGGCTCCTAACTGGGCAACTCAGGACTCTGGCTTCTACTGAAGAACTGTACAGAAAAAAATGAAAAAACTATAAAAGAAAGATGAAATAATAAAACCATTATACAAAGGTGAAACATTTTAGAAACAATTAACATATTGAGCATAAATTTTGGAGAATTTGAATAAAATTGGCTGTTTCATTTATGCCATTAAAAAAAAAAATGGGGTTGCCTCTAGGTCACAGGAGGGTGTTGGGTGGAACAGGATGGGAAGGGGTGAGGCACTGTTGTTTTTCACCATAATCTCCTCTGTTCTACTTGATTCGTTATCAAATGAATGCAGCATTTCAATTTGTAAAAGGAAAAAAAAATTGCAAAGCAGGAAGCCTTGCTGAGGAGGGAAAGTCATTATGCGCCTCTGCCAGGCCTGTGATCACACCTGCTAGTGGAAAAAAACAGGGATTGGACCCTTGGAGACAGCAGATCATCCTCAGAGCCTTTAACTTTGGCTTGAAAAATTAATTCAATGCACTTAACCTTTTTGTTCTTGGTTTGCGGCCAAAATTAAAATTAACTTGCATTTTTTTGGACACTGATAGGAAGTAACTGGGGAAATGTGTAGGAAAAATACTGAAAGGAAATCTGCCAGTGCGATTTTTTTTTTTCTCTGCCTTTGTACACTTTTCTTCTCAATTTTTCTACCATTATAATGAGGGAAAATAAGATTTTTTTTAAAAAAGGCCCAGTTTGATTAATACCACTTAAGTGCAAAGAAGGAATTTCCCGTGGTCTGTAAGGGTCGGGGCTGTGTCTGCTTTGCTGGCCATCATATTTCCACTGCCAGCAAAAGCTTGTTGAACGAAAAATATAATGTAACCTCCCAGGCTGGCAGTGACCAGTTAATATCGGTGGGAGCAACCTGGGAGTGGACAGTGGCCATCCCGACTGAGAAGGTTCCCAGGCTGAGGGACTTTCAGTGCTAAACCCGGGACAATCCCAGGCAACTGCAGTCGGTAGCAAGCCTAGAAGAGGACTAGCTGTTTATCACCACCCTCCCAAGTCACCACCACACACACTTTCTGTCAAAATTCGGAAGCTCAAAACTTCAATCAACTTTTTTTTTGTCTGTTTTTGTCAACGCCTTGAGGCTTGCGGGATCTTAGTTCCCCGTCCAAGGATTGAACCTGTGGCCCCTGCAGTGGAAGTGTGGAGTCCTAACCACTGGACTGCCAGGGAATTCCCTCAATCGATTAATAAAACAACCGAAATCCTCTACTCGTATTCCAAATCCCCATCCTTCCCCAGGCTTTCACAACCATCCCTTCACTGATGACTCCCTGGCCCTCCCTCCCACTCCCCGGCTGACCAGAGGCTCCACCAAAGTCCCCTTTACTCAACCCAGCAGATACACCTTAGCGCACATCTTACTTCTTCGCAACATCTTTGATTGTTTTTCACTCTCATTTTGAAACCCTTTTTCCCTGGCCTCTACCCCCTGGCTTCTCATTTCCTTCATTAGTCATTTTAAGGAAGATAAATGCACTATCTTTAAATTGGTTCATTCATTATTTTACCAAACTTGGTATCACAAATGGAGTTGATACAGAAATTTCACACTTGATCACTGAATACAGTCCAAAGTATTTTAAATTGGGAATGTTTTTAGCTTTTTATTCTTTATTATTTTTTTAAAATTTCTTTATTTTTCATTTATTTTTGGCTGCGTTAGGTCTTCACTGCTGCACGCAGGCTTTCTCTAGTTGTGGCGAGCGGGGGCTACCCTTCGTTGTGGTGTACAGGCTTCTCATTGCAGTGGCTTCTCTTGTTGAGGATCATGGGCTATAGGTGCATGGGCTTCAGTAGTTGTGGCACGTGGACTCAGTAGTTGTGGCGCATGGGCTTAGTTGCTCCAAGGCACATGGGATCTTCCCGGACCTGGGATCAAACCCATGTCCCCTGCATTGGCAGACTGATTCTTAACCACTGCACCACCGGGGAAGTCCCAAAGTATTTTCAACTGGAAATGTTTTTAGCTTTTTATTTTTAATTTTATTTTGAACAATTTTAAACCTACAGAAAAGTTGAAGTATACTACAATGAACACCCTTAGACCTTCCCCCTGTATTTACCAATAGTTAACTTTTTTCCACATTTGCTTTGTCTTTCTTTTCACATATATTATATATATATATATATATATATACACGAATATACTTTCTCCTTCTTCTTATTATTACTGTTGAAATATGTGAGAGTAAGTGGCAGACATCATGACCTTTTACCCTACATACTTCAGCATGGATCTCCTAAGAACAAGGATTTTTCTCTTATCTAACTATAATATAAATATCAAATCTGGATACTTAATATCTATACAACATCATTATCTAGTATACAATCTATATTTAAATTTCCCCAATTATCCCAATAATGTCCATTATAGCAATTGTGTCTTCCAATCCAGGATCACAGGTCACACTCTTATGCCTTTGTAGGCTCCTTTACAGTTAGTCCCTTACATACAAACCTTCAAGTTGTGAACTTTCAAAGGTGTGAACATGCATCTGGTTCCAGCAAGGAACCAGAATCTGTGCCTTCAACGTCAGGCATGAGTGAAACTGCAGCTCGCCCTCCGTCTCCTGTTGCTGACGATCCTTCAGCTCTACCATCTCCCACCTCCTCTCCCTCCTCCAGTCAGTAACTCTTCTTGCCTGTTTACTTGATGCCAGCCCCTGTATGTTAGCTGTTGTATTGTACTACTGTACTTTTCAAGGTACTGCACTGTAAGATTAAAAATGTTTTATTTTTTGTGTTCGTTTTTTATGTATTATTTGTGTGAAAAGTATTATAAACCTGGGCTTCCCTGGTGGCACAGTGGTTGAGAGTCCGCCTGCCGATGCGGGGAATGCGGGTTCGTGCCCCGGTCCAGGAAGATCCCACATGCCGCGGAGCAGCTGGGCCCGTGAGCCATGGCTGCTGAGCCTGCGCGTCCGGAGCCTGTGCTCCTCAACGGGAGAGGCCACAACAGTGAGAGGCCCGCGTACCGAAAAAAAAAAAAGTATTATAAACCTATTACAGTACAGTACTATATAGCCGACTGTGTTAGTTATATACCTAGGCTAACTTTGTTGGACTTACCAACAAATTGGACTTACGAACGCACTCTCGGAATGGAACTTGTTCATATGTAGGGGACTTACTGTAATTGCGAACAGTTTCTCGGCCTTTCTTTGTCTTTCAAGACATTGATATTTTTGTGTCTGGACCAGTTGTTTTAGAGAAGGTATAAAGGAAAAATTTACTTCCTGTTGTGTGTCTCCTCTATTCTCAATACTTCTACAATACCATATCACTTCTGATGCCAGATGTGTGGTTTTTCCACACATCAAGCATTTCTGCGACACCAGCTGAGTGTCCTACAATTTAACTCAATTCCGGCCATCTACCTGGAAATAGTGTCAGATCCTGCAGGTTAAGGTCTCAGTCCTATAAGACTGTCCCTTCCCCACATACAAGACACCAAGGGCAAGTCCAGGTTGATAACTGTGCTTCTAACCAACCAGCTATGAATCAGTCGTTCCCACCACTTCTTCCTTAGGTTTGATTAATTTGCTAGAGAGGCTCACAGAACTCGAGAAAACAGTTTACTGGACTTCCCTGGTGGTCCAATGGTTAAGACTCTGTGCTTCCAATGCAGGGGACACAGGTTCGATCCATGGTCAGGGAACTAAGATCCCACATGCCACACTGCAGCCAAAAATAAAAGAAAGAAAGAAGACAGCTTACTTGCTAGATTACCAGTTTATTACAAAAGGATATAACTCAGGAACAGCCAGATGGAAGAGATGCACAGGGCAAGCTTTGTGGGAAGGGGCGTGCCACCCTCCCAGCACCTCCACACGTTCATCAACCCGGAAACTCTGTAAATGTGGTCCTTTTGGGGTTTTATGGAGACTTTGTTACATAGACACGATTGATTAAATCATTGGCCATTGGTGATTGAGCTCCAACTCTAGCCCTTCTCCCCTCCCTGGAAGTTTGGGATTGAAAGTTCCAACCCTCTAATCACATGGTTGGCTCCCCTGGCAAACAGCCCCCATCCTTAGGGGCTTTCCAAAAGTCACCCCGTTAACATAAGCTCAAGTGTGATTGAAGGGGATGTGTTATGACACTTGTTATGACACAAGACATTCCTTTCACTTTTATGGCCCTGGCATTATTTCAGAAACCAAGGACAAAAGACCAAATACTAAAAGAAAAGATACTCCCATTGCTCTTATCAACTGGGAAATTCCAAGGGTTTTAGGAGCTCTGTGCCAGAAATGGGGACAAAGATGAAATATATATTTCTTATTGTAAATCACAATATCACATAATGTCCCCTAGGTTATTTGTTGTTGCTGTTGTTTTAGGAATAAATCAGGTTGCAAATTTTTGGCAGGAAAGCCTAGAAATGCTGTGTGTCCTTCTTGGTGCCTCGTGTCAGGAGGCACAGGACATGATTCATCCCATTACTGGTGATGTTAACTTTGATCCCTTGGTTAAGGTCACTTGTGCTAGGCTTCTCCACTCTAAAGTTACCTTTATCATCTTTGTGATGAATAAATAGTCTGTGGAGGGAATTCCCTGGCAGTCCAGTGGTTAGGACTCCACATTTACACTGCAGGGACCACAGGTTTCACCTCTGATCAGGGAACTAAGATCCTGCAAGCCATACGGCCGAAAAAAAAAGAGTCTGTGGAAAGACGTTTGAGACCCTGTAAATATCCTGTTCTCCAACAAAAGTCTACCTAAAGATTTTAACATCCTTTAATGTTTCTTGCCTGAATCAATTATTACTATGTTGGGTTCAAGACATGAATTTCCTAATTCTTCCTCTGTATTTATTAATTATAGTCTACTGTAATTTCCCTTCTTCTCCACTTATTATTTGTTTTTATTTTTAGGATAGCCATGTGTTCATTGATCATGTATTATCTAATGTATTATAATCTATTAAGTCATTATCCATTTTAATATGTATATTGTTCCAGATTCATCCAGTGGGAGATTTTTCCATTTGATTCCTGTGTCCTCTTCAGTTTCTGAGCTCTTCGTTCCTGTTTTTCTCCTCCTCTTCCTCTTTCCCTTCTCCTCCTCTTTCTCTTTCTTCTTCTCCTCCCCACCTCTCTCTTCCAGGCACCCTTTGTACTTCCTCTGTACCAGCCCTGGGAGCTCTTCAAGGAATTCTGTTTCCTGTCACAGAGAGGTCTATTAGAAACCAAGATCTAAACACAGGGTAAACTCAGTACTTCTAGAAGTATCACTGCTTCTAGACCCTTTATCAGACACAGATAGGATATATAAATATTATATAGTAAATTCATATGACACCTTTAAGTGTGGTCCAACACCGCAAGTTTCTTCCTCATCCTCCCTCCCACATTTGTATCCCCTCCCCAACCCCAATGTTATTCTCGATCACAACGCTGTGTGTTGCCGTCATTGCAAAGAGCACAATTTATATTTATCGTCTATCCCCTCACTGGAGTGTGAAGTTCAATTATGAGCAGTTTCGAGGGCAGAGACCATATTTGCCAGCTCACTGCTGGGTCCCCTCTGCCTCATGCAGCCCCCGCCCACAGTCGGAGCCCAGGCCTGATGAGAAGCCCACAAGTGAGCCCTACTTGACCTTGTGTTGGTATCTGGGTGGAATATTTTTGAACGTTTGTGTTTCACTTTGTGTTTTCATAGTCTCATGTTCTAGTTTGGACAAAACATTGTTTTCAGAGTTTATCTTCCTTGTTTCTCCAGACAAGCCTGGGAGGTGAGGGTTGTTATCTGCATGTTACAGAGGAAAAAATGAGGCTGAGACACTAGGGGCCCAGCCCAAATTTGCACAGCTGTCCACTAAGAGGACTAATTGCAACCAGTCTGAACAGTGATGGCTGCCACTTCCTGTGGGACCGTCACCATGCTTGGCACTGTATGTGTACAGTGTTACTTAATTTAATCCTCACAAAAAATCTCTATGGTGATATCATGATCCCCACTTTATGGATGAAAGAAAACTAGACTCAGAAAGGTAAGGCAAATGAGTACAAAGCCAACGAGTCAAGGGCTAGAACCTGGTCTCTGCTTCCTGTCTGTTGCTTTTTCTGCTGCACACGGCTCCTCCCTTAACCTCTACGGCAAACTTTAGGGTGCATCTGCGTCTCCACCTAGAGGGTTTGCTGGTCCCCTCCATCAGCATTTCTTTTTTTAAAAATTTATTTATTTATTTTTGGCTGCGTTGGGTCTTCGTTGCTGCGCGTGGGCTTTCTCTAGCTGCGGTGAGCAGGGGCTACTTTTCGTTTCGGTGCATGGGCTTCTCATTGCGGTGGCTTCTCTTGTTGCAGAGCACGGGCTCTAGGTGCACGGGCTTCAGTAGTTGCAGCACGTGGGCTCAGTAGTTGTGGCTCGTGGGCTCTAGAGCACAGGCTCAGTAATTGTGGCACACGGGCTTAGTTGCTCTGCGGCATATGGGATCGATCTTCCCTGACCAGGGCTCGAACGCGTGTCCCCTGCATTGGCAGGTGGATTCTTAACCACTGCACCACCAGGGAGATCCTCCAGCAGCATTTCTGATTCTGTAGGTCTGGGAAGGAGGATTTGCATTTAAGGTTATGCTTCTGCTGCTGGTCTGGCACCTCGAGCTAGGACAGCCTATGACCCCACTGCTTCAGAGTCCTGCTCAGGCTCTGCTGGAGGGGTCCCTGGGGCAGAGCCTGGGCCTGGAGCTGATGCGTGGCCCTCAGACGAGCAGGACATAAGGCCTCCACCTCTGCCCCAAGCTCTTGTCTGTGACTGAGCCGTTAGCGTTTTCAGCAATAAAAACCGTCCCTGGTGTTTATAAGCAGAAAAGCAGTTTATCAGAAGGCCATAGGCTTCCAGAATCACCAGGAAGCCTGGATAGCCAGGTCAAGGGAGCCGCAGCATGGACACAGACCAAAGCTCCCTGCAGATCTGGCCTGGTGAGGGTATGCCAGCCACAGGCCCTGCAGGACACACATACAGCCAGGACCTCCAGCACCACTGGCCGTGGACGCTGGAGGCCGCTGCTGGCCCTGGGATGGATGTGCTTCTTGTTGCTTTGTTTCTCTAGCCCTCAAACCAGAGTCTGAAGGGGCAGTGTTCCTCCTGGCTCAGCCTGGGTCATGTGACCCCCATCAGCTGCAAGGGATACTGGGAAAGTGAACCTCTGGCTTTAGGGTCTCTAACGAGGGTGGATGGCTCCACCTCCCAGCAACGTGCATATGGTAGGAAATTGCCCAGAGAGGAGGATCAGATCCCGGGCCGCCCAATGACACCAGAGGCCCACGCTGGTGGCAGTTTCGTCCTTAGGCTTTTGGTGGAGGTTAAGGCTTGTTTGTTTGCATGTACTTAAGTCATGTTTGGGCTCATCAGTTAACAATTATTGAGGTACCGCTCTCTGTTCACCGCTAACAAATAGTTATTGAGCCCTCACCTGTATGCAAGGAGTGCAAAGCCATTTGCATTCTACAAAGAGGACACTGTAGTTGGATACAAGGAACACACTCTGTAGTCTGTCTGACCAGGCATTATTTTGAGAAAACATATTGGTCTTCTCCCCTAAACTGCAATGGAGGGGCAGGCCCCATTTTTCAGGGAGCAAAGAAAATGCCTGCTTGAAGCATTCATTCGCCTGACCTGTCAGCTCAGGGGCTGCTGTGTGTCCGGCTGTGCAGTGCAGGCATGGCAGATGACAAGGACAAAGCTGAGGTGTGTACACGGCCAAACTCACGCGCATGACTGGTGCAGGAAACAGGACCACACCGGGAGGCTGTGCAGCGGCTGGTTATTTCTGCCCAGGATGTTCTTAGCAAAGAGTTTAGCAAAAGATGGAAAGGCCATAGCACTTAAGCAGTGAGCTTGGGTCTCAGACAGTGTGGTTCTCAACCAGTAAAAGTTTCCATTACTGGCCTTGGTACCTCCAGCATCTCCTCCCCTCACACCCATCGCGCACCCTGTTGCCAAAGAATCTTCTAGAGACAGTATTTTATTATGTCACAGGGTGGTTCCATCTCCTCGCTGGTTCCCCTCATTCTCCTGGTCAGACTCATGTACCCGGTGTAGGTCGGGCCCACCCAGCCCCCTTGGCCACGGCTGCCTGCACGGCCCTGCTCCAGGCAGTCTGGCCACCTGCTCGTGTCTGGCGGCCGTGCTCAGTCTCACCTCTGAGTATATGCTGTTCCCTCCAGCTAGAAGGCCTTCCCGAACTTCTCTCCTCTCCAATCTTTTCCTGGCCTTCCTGGATCAGACCTCTCCTCTTTCTGGCCATCCAGCTTTAACTTCCCTGCGCGCTCACCCTCTGTCCCATTCACTTAACACTCATTCATTCAACAAAAATGTACGGAGGCCCACTAGGTACCAAGTGCTGTGGCGGGTGTTAGTCCTGCAGTGCGAACAAGAGGCTCCTGCCTTCAAGATGACAAATGTCCACCAAGTAAAAATCTCGCTACACTGGGGAAAGGGCCACGAAGGGGAAGTTGTACTATGTGGGCCATGAAAGGATGTCACAGGATGTGACTGGGATTATGAATGCAGCTGGGATTAGATAAGGCCCCCTGGGGAAGGGTCATTTATGCAGGCAAATTTGAGTTGGAGTTAACCAGGGGGAGAGAAGTTTATGAGTATTTCCAACTACAACTCTAAAACTCTTAGAAGAAAACGTAGGGGAGAAGCTTCATGACTTTGGATTTGGCAATGATTTCTTGGATATGATACCAAACGCGCAGGCAACAAGACTAAAAAGAAGTAAACTGGACTATAGCAAAAATTCAAACTTCTGTGCATCAAAAGATACATCAATAGAGTGAAGAGGCAACCCCACAGAGTGGGAGGCAATATTTGCAAATCACGTATTTGATAAGGGATTATACATTATAAAGAACTCCTTCAACCTCCCCCAAAAGAAAAACTTGATTAAAAAATGGACAAAGGCCTTGAATAGACGTTTCTCCAAAGAAGATTTTAAAAATGGCCAATAAGCACATAAAAAGATGCTCAACACCTCTAGTCATTAGGGAAATGCAAATCGAAACCACAATGAAATATCACCCCACAACAGTTAGGATGGCTAATATTAAATTAAAAAAGCCCACAAAATAACAGGTGCTGGGAATGGTGTGGAGAAATTGGAACTCTTGTGTGCTGCTGTTGGTGGGAATGTACAATGGTACAGTCACTATCAAAAATAGCATAGCCATTCCTCAAATAATAAAAATAAAATTATCATATGATCTAGCAATTCCACTTCTGGGTATATACCCAAAAGAATTGAAAGCAGAATCTTGAAGTGATATTTGGACACTTCATAGCAGCGTTAATCATAATAGCCAGAAGGTGGAAGCAACCCAAACGTCCATGGATAGAAGAATATATAAACAAAATGTGGTACCATACAATATTACTTGGCCTTTAAAAGGAAAGACATTCTAACACATGCTGCAACACGGATGCACCTTGAAGACATTCCACTAAATGAAATAAACCAGTCACAAAAAGACAAATACTATATCATCCTACTTATATGAGATACCTAGCGTGGTGAAAATCATAGAGACAGAAAGTAGCATGGTGGTTGCCGAGGGCTGGGAGGAAGGGGGAATGGAGTACAGAATTTCAGTTTTGCAAGATGGATAGAGTTCTGGAGATGGATGGCAGTGATGGTTGTGCAACAATGTGAGAGTCCTTGACACTACTGAACTGTACGCTTAAAAATGGTCAAGACAGTGAATTATACGTTACGTGTATTTTACAACACCTAAAAAAAATTTTTAAACCTATAAAATATATTTTAGCATAAATAATATATTTCCTGGGAGGGGAAGAGCATCCCTAGAAGGCCCAGGGGTGGGGAAGACCTGGCGGAACATGGTGTGGGAGGGGCAGCGGCCGGCTGGGAGGCTGGACATTTGGGAGTTGATCCGAAGGGCGGAGGGAAGCCATTATACCGGGTTCAGGCCGTGGAGGGAGGAGATTCTGCTTTAGAAAGATCACGTGGAAAAGATTGGAGGGAGGCACGGAAGAGGCAGGAAGCTGGCTGGGGACTCCAGGAGAAAGATAATGGCAGTTAACGCTGAGGAGGAGGCGTGGAAAGGGAGAGACGTGCGTGGCCTTGAGACATATTCATAAAACAGAACAGCAACGCGACTTGGAAATGGTCCCGAAGGAGAGGAGGATCCAGGGCAGCTCGGATGGCTCAGGCACCTGGCAGCATGTGGGTACCATACATCAAGATGGGGACCTCCAGAGAGGAACGGGTCTGAGACAAAGAATTCCATTCTGATCATGTTAGGTTTGAAGTACCCATGAAATGTCCAAGCAGAGAAGTCTGTCTAGTGCTTGGGTATTTCGGGTTGGAGCCAGGCTGAGGGAATAAATTATATTTTAAATAAATGCTATGTAAATCTGTGGGAGGGGATCACCCAGGGAGAAAGGGGAGGGGGAGAGGAGAAGTAGAGGCTGGCTGAACCCTGAGGGACTCCAGAAGACTGCAAGAGGAGCCCCAACGGGGCAGGAGGGGAGGATGGAGTGTCAGGGAGCAGGGAGGGGTCGGCTGTGTTGATTTAACAACATGGAGGTTAGAGCAGTTTTGGTGGAGCTGGGGAGGCGGAAACCAGACTGCAGTGGGTGAAGATGTGGTTTGGCCGCAGAGGGATGGGGTGGGGGATGGTAGCTGAACGAGGGCTCCAGGGCCAGTGGAAGGGGGTGTTTATAGTAGATTTGATCATTTTTGTTAACTGTTTTAAATTCTCCCCTTCTGTTTTATCTGGAAAAGGAATGCCTGCTCATGGAAAGAAGAATTCAAACTGTGAGGTGGTGGGAACCCCTAGGATCTTTCATAACGAAGGGACTCAACGGTTCAGAAGGCTGGCACTCGATGGTCACCCCCTTCCAGAGTCTCCTGCCTTGAAGGACAGTTCTGCCTCTGGGGCTGGTTGGTTGGTTTGTCACATGGGAGATAAGAGAGTGGGCCTGCGCATTGAAGGGATGGACCAGAGGGGAATCCTGGGCCCATGCCTGGGGCTTGGCCTGTACCCTGTGCCGGGAAAGGAGGGTGAGCAGTGGGTGCAGGGGCGGAAGTCTCATCCACAGCTGCTGCTTTTTCTCTGAGGGCTGAGGTCCTCAGCTGGGAGTGAAAGGGGGAGGGTTGGGGGACGGGGAGGAAAGAGGAGAAAGTCCAACTCGGCTCTCAGGGTCACTGCGTTGGTCTCTGGCTCTCGGTCCCACAGCCTGTTCTCAGCAGAGCAGCCTGACGGAGCCTCTAAGATGTTCAGCGAGATGACATCACTCCTCCATTTCAAGCCCTGCAGTGACTGCTCCCATCATCATCACTCGCCTCCCCGCCCTGCATCAGCTGGCCCTTCCCCCTCCGACCTTGGCTCCTGTCTCCTCCCTCCAGCTACACAAGTTCCCAGAGTTCCATGAGCACTAGGCATGCTTCTGCCACAGGTCCTTTGCACCAGCTGTTCCTACTACTGGACCAGCTTCTTGGCCTTGGCACTATTCACTCTTTGTCTGGCTAAGTTTTTGTCATGGGAGCTGTCCTGTGCATTGTACGATGTTTACAGCTTCTCCCTTCTAGATGCCAGTAGCACCTCCACATACACACAGTGGTGACGACAAAAATGTCTCCACATGTTGGCAAAGTCCCCTGGGTAAGAGGGAGGAAACATCACTGGCCTGAGAACCACTGGCCTAGAAGAGGTTTCCCTAGATACCCACTAGATCTCCTCCCTCCCCTTTTCATGTCTTTGCTCAAATCTCTTCTGCTCAATGAGGCCCACCCTGACCACCTCATTTAATCCTGCATCTGGCCCAGGTCCCAAATTCCTGGTCCCTCATCTTGCCCTTTTCTTTTCTTTTTTTTTTTTTTTTGCGGTACGCTGGCCTCTCACTGTTGTGGCCTCTCCCGTTGCGGAGCACAGGCTCCGGACGCACAGGCTCAGCAGCCATGGCTCACGGCCCCAGACGCTCCGCGGCATGTGGGATCCTCCCGGACCGGGGCACGAACCCGCATCCCCTGCATCGGCAGGCGGACTCTCAACCACTGCACCACCAGGGAAGCCCGCCCTTTTCCTTTTTGCCATAGCAATGGTTACTTTCTCACTTCCTACTTGATTTACTTATTTCTTACATTTATTATGTGTTTTCTCCCATTGCAATGCAAGCTCCCCAAGGGCAGGGGGCCTCAACAGTTTTAATTACTCATGTGCCCCAAGTGTTTAGAACTGTGCCTGGCATATAGCAAACATAAAATAAATATTTTTGAATGGCTTAATAAACTCGAGGACCTTAGATTGCTGTGGAGGGCCTCGCTGAGGTCGATGCGTGTAAATTCACCGTGATTCTCCTTTTCTGAGGTCACATACTGCCTTGTATTGTAAGGTGACTTTTCCACATGTGGGTAGCAAGCCCCTTACTTACCAGAGGGCCAGAACCATCTAGGCTCTGTCTTTGTGTCCCCCTCACCCGGTGCAGTGATGGGCACGTAGAAAAAAAAATGGTTTGTAGGATAAACTGTGATGACTAAGTTTGGGGCTGGGTTGAAGGAAGGGGAGGATCCATGATGATCAGAGATGGAAAGGGACAATGAACAAAGGTTAAGAGTCACCCATGAGGAAGTGTCCTGGGAAGCACCCCCAGGCTGGGTAGTGAGATACAGAGGGGGCTTCCAGTTATGCAGAGGGAAGGAGGGCCTGGTCAGGAACCCGGCACGTGGTCAGAAGGCCTCAGGCGGTGGGTGTCCTTCTCCCAGATGGGAGGTAAGCTTTGTAAGGGAATGAGCCAGGGCCGGGACCTCTCCACCACTTGAATATCCTCATTATTCATCCCCTTTCTCATTCCAAGAGAGAATTTAAGATATTTAAAAAGACTACATGAAAAACAATAAGAGACTACACTAAAAGCAGGAAAGGACAGTTTCAGGGTGAGGAGTTGACAGAAAAGGAATACAAGGGGACTTCCTGGGTGATAGAAATGCTCTTTCTCTTGCTTTGGGTGTTGGTACATGGGTGTCAACATTTGAGTTGTCAAAACTCATCCAGTTGTCTGCATAAGATGTGTGCATTTCACTGGATGTAATTTTACCTCAGTGAAGCAAAGAAGGCGAAAGAGGAACAAAGAAGCAAGGTGGGGCCATCACATGCCAGGAACAAGTATAAAATGGGTACCACAATGCCCCAATTGCTTTGTGTTGGGGGAGGGGACCACAAATCTGCTTTAACTATCCCAGCAGCTGATGTAGGAAGGGTGACTCAGTCAATCACATGATTCTAGGAGCCTCTGAGATTAACAACCAACCAGTTGCTCAGGAAAACTCTTCCTGCTATTGGTATTAATATCAGTCCTGGGGCTTCCCTGGTGGCACAGTGGTTGAGAGTCCGCCTGCCGATGCAGGGGACGCGGGTTTGTGCCCCGGTCCGGGAAGATCCCACGTGCCGCGGAGCGTCTGGGCCCGTGAGCCATCGCCGCTGAGCCTGCGCCTCCGGAGCCTGTGCTCTGCAACGGGAGAGGCCACAACAGTGAGAGGCCCGCGTACCCAAAAAAAAAAAAAAAAAAAAAAAGGCCTATCTAATTGGGTACAGAGAGTGGGGAGATGGTCAGGGAAAGCACCACAGAGGAAGGTAAGTGTGATTTGACATGTTAAGAATGAGTGAGAATTAGCAAGGTGTAAAACCTTACATTTATGGCCAACCAATTTTTAATAAGGGTGCCAAGTCAATTAAATTTGTTTTCAATAAACGGTGCTAAGACAACTGAAGTGCCACATGTAACAAAAGTTAGCCCCCAATAGGCAGGGGACGCTGGTTCGAGCCCTGGTCCAGGAAGATCCCACGTGCCACAGAGCAACTAAGCCCGTGCTCCACAACTACTGCGCCTGCGCTCTAGAGCCCGCGAGCCACAACCACTGAAGCCCGCGTGCCACAACTACTGAAGACCGTGCACCTAGAGTCCGTGCTCCGCAAAGAGAGAAGCCAACGCAATGAGAAGCCCGTGCACCGCAACTAAGTAGCCCCCGCTCGCCGCAACTAGAAAAAGCCCGTGCACAGCAACGAAGACCGAACGCAGCCAAAAAAACTTAACAATAAAAAATAAATAAATAGGGCTTTCCTGGTGGCACAGTGGTGGAGAGTCCGCCTGCCGATGCAGGGGACACGGGTTCGTGCCCTGGTCCGGGAAGATCCCACATGCCGCGGAGCGTCTGGGCCCGTGAGCCATGGCTGCTGAGCCTGCGCGTCCAGAGCCCGTGCTCCGCAATGGGAGAGGAGAGGCCACAGCATTGAGAGGCCCGCGTACCGCAAAAAATAAAGAAAGAAAGAAAAAAGAAAACATAGGCCTACATCTTTGTGACCTTGGATTAGGCAATGATTTCTGAGATATCACACCAAAAGTACAAAAGTCAAAGAAAAACTAGATAAATTGGACTTCATCAAAATTAAACACTTTTTTGCTTCAAAGGATACCACCAAGAAAGTGAAAAGACAACCCATGATTTGCAAATCATGTATCTGATGAGACTGTGTTCAGAATATATAAAGAATTCTTACAACCCAGCCATAAAAAGACAACCCAGTTTAAAAATGGGCAAAGGATTTGAATAGACATTTCTCTAAAGAAGATATACAAATGACCAGTAAGCATAGTTCCTCAAAACGTTAAAGACAGAATTCCACGTGACCCCACAATTCCATTCCCAGGTATATATCCCAGAAGATCAAAAACATGTTCATACAAAAATCTGTACACAAAAATCTGGCATTATTCATAATAGCCCCAAAGTGAAAGCAACTAAAATGTCCATTGACTGATGAACTGATACATAAAATGTGGTATAGCCATACAACGGTATATTATTCTACCATAAAAAGGAATGAAATACTAATATGTGTTACGATATGGATGAAACTTGAAAACATTATGCTACAGAGAAGAAGCCAATCACCACATATTTTATGATTCAATTTATATGAAATACCAAGAATAGGCAAATCTATAGAGACAGAAAGTAGTGGTTGTCTAGGGGTGGGCAGAGGAAGGAATGGGGAGCAATTGCTAACGGGGTTTCTTTTTGGAGTGATGAAAATATTCTGAAATTAGTGGTGAGCGTTGCACAACTTTGTGAATATCCTATAAACCACTGAATTTTACAATCTAAAAGAGTGAATTTTGTGGTATACTAATTATATCTCAGTAAAGCTGTTATTTAAAGAGAGAGAGAGAGAGACACTTCCAGTTTCCTGTCTGGCAGCTAAGGAGCTTGGAAGTTGTCACTCCATCCTAAGGAGTAGAAAGCTGAACAAACCGAATCAACAACGTTTCTTAGATCCATTAGAGAACTGGGGTCACAGCGTAAACCACTGCTTCCCCCCTCCCCTCAAAATTGGAGAGACAGGCAGGCACATACAAAGAATTACAACTTACTAGAGCAGAAACACATGAACAGACTCCTGCACTAGAACCCTCTCAGGGTAGGAAAATCAAAAGAGCATTTGAATTGCTGGAGGCTCCGTGTGGACAAACCTGAGAGTTAAAAACTCCAGGGGGCTCAGTCTTAGGGGGAGTAGTCTGTTCTTTGTGAGTTTTACCTCCAGGAGTTCCACCAGGTTCTTACAGTGAAGATCAGAGAAAAATCTTCTTCTGCTTCTGGTAGGAGGAGGGGAAAAGTAGCCATTTTGAAATTCGCCCAGAGCATTCTGTTCCTCTTAACAAGGTCTGCTCTCAAGAGAAACTAGTTTACCACAGCCTAACCCACCTGGGAGGAGGGAGATACCCAACCCCAGCCCCCTCTAACAGTCTCCTCCCACTTCAAGGGAAGAAAAAACTAAGAAACACCTGTGAAGCTTAACAGCCCAGGGGCACAGGCTCGCTAAAATATTGGGACCTCCTCATAGGGCAAACCTCAAGGCCACATCGCTGAAGGCCTACTTATAACAGTTCCTTTTACCCAGTGCATCTTCTCTGGCTTTCGACAACAATTTACAAGGCATACTAAAAGTCAAAACAGTTTGAAGAGACAGAGCAGGCATCGAAACCAAACTCAGATATGGCAGAGATGAAAATTTAAAACTGTAGCCGGCACTTGGAACCCTGAAAGACTCTCTTTTTCTGCTTCCAACTAGGATTCCTGGATGGTGTTGCAATTTTGGAAATTTTGAGACAAAATAAACAAAATTAAATTTTTGGTGGCTTCACAGCATGTTCTCGAATGTAATTGTAAAAATAGGAAATGTAGGGCATTTCACTGGGTTTATGATTATCCTGTGTGGTAACAGAGCCTGGTCAGTCTATGATAGTAATTCAGAATTGACAAACCTTGGAGGGTCCGTGAGTGATGTGCAAATTGTCAGTGCGAGGTGGCAGGTGTGGCAACCTGTCAGGGGCCATGCTGGCAGGGGCGTGGCTTTCCCATTAGTCATCCCTCTGCTTCTCAAGTTCCAATGGTGTTTCATGTGGTTCACCAATTAAACATTTTTTTAATTTTTTATTTTTTTTTGCTGTACGCGGGCCTCTCACTGTTGTGGACTCTCCCGTTGAGGAGCACAGGCTCCGGACGCGCAGGCTCAGCGGCCATGGCTCATGGGCCCAGCCGCTCCACGGCATGTGGGATCTTCCCGGACCGGGGCACGAACCCGCGTCCCCTGAATTGGCAGGCGGACTCTCAACCACTGCGCCACCAGGGGAGCCCTGGCCCCTCGCTTTTTAATGTTGATTTAATCACATATAAGTGTAGCGCTAAAATATTGCTTAATTTTAGTTAAATTTTAACATTATAAAAATGATATTGGGAGCTTCTCTGGTGGCGTTGCTTGCTGCAACTAGAGAAAGCCCGCGCGCAGCAACGAAGACCCAACGCAGCCAAAAATAAATTTTTAAAAAAAGCCAATTAAAAAAATCATGTAACCTTTTGAGATTACATTCTTCATTTAACATTAGATTGCTAAGATTCATCTATGATGTCAGCGTTCCAACTACTTCTCTTTTGTGAATGTCACAATTGATATATTCATTCTCCTGCCTCTAGACATTTGAGTTGTTTCCATGTTTTT
The DNA here is from genome assembly GCF_937001465.1 of Orcinus orca. Lineage (NCBI taxonomy): Eukaryota > Metazoa > Chordata > Mammalia > Artiodactyla > Delphinidae > Orcinus > Orcinus orca. Next base: position 11,945,429 of record NC_064577.1, on the reverse strand, counting down.
GCTATTAGAAACAGTGCTTCTATGAACATGATTCTACGTGCCTCCTGGGGCCTGAGGGAAAGTTTCTCTGAGCACAGAGCTAGGATTGGAATGCAGGTCCTGGGGAACGTCATGTTCAACTTTGCAAAAGAACAGCGAACTGTTTTCCAAACAATTTGCACAAATGTATGATCCCTCCCTTGAGCAATGTGGATACTATTGATCCATATCCTCTCAACACTGCCCGTCAGTCAATGGCGTGTAAAGTAGTAGTTAACTATCATTTTGATTTGAATTTCCCTAGTTACAAAGAAAGCTGAACATCTCTTCATTGTTTGTTGTTTGACTCCCAAATCCCTGTTCGTGTATTTTGCCCATTTTTCTATTGGTGGTTTATTCTTTCCTTATTCATCTTTAGAAGATTTTTTTTTAATATATTCTCTGTCAGTCGTATGTGTTACAAACCTCTTTTGCCAGTTTTGCAACTTACTTCTTTTTACTTTATTCATGATGTGTCTTTTTTTGGTCCAGTTTTATTGAGATATAATTGACATCCAGCACTGTGTAAGTTTAAGGCGTACAACAAAATGATTTGACTTACATGCATCATGAAGTGATTATCCAAAAGAGTCTGGTGAACATTCATCATCTCATATAGATACAAAATTAAAGAAACAGAAAAAAACTTATTTGTCCTCGTGGTGAGAACTCAGACACTTGAGTTGTTTCCATGTTTTTGCTATTATAAGCACTGCTTCTATGAACATGTTTTGTTTGTTTGTGTGTTTTTTGCCTCACCGTGAGGCTTTCAGGATGCTAGTTCCCCGACCAGGGATTGAACCTGGGCCACGGAAGTGAAAGCCCTGAGTCCCCAACCACTGGACAGACAGGGAATTCCCCTTGTTTATCTTATAACTGGAAGTTTGTACCTTTTGACTGCCTTCATCCAATTCATGATGTCTTTTGATGAATAGCTGTTTATAATTTTAATTTTTTCAAATGTGTCAATTTTTTTTTAGCATTAGTACTTTTTTTGGGGGGGTTCTTATTTAACAAAAATTTTGTTAGTCCAACCTCAGAAAAAATGTTAACCTATTTTTACTATCTGTTTAAATTTTTTCTTTCAACATTTAATTCATCAGGGATTGGTTTCTGAGAATGAGATAGGAATCCACTTTTATCTTTTTTGCACATTTGGTCAGTCTTTTTTTCCCTCATTAATTGAATAGTTCCTCCTCTCCCCACGGATCTGCCATTCCACTGCTGGAACACATCATAATTCCACATATGCATGGGTCAGTATCTGGGCTCTCTATTCTATTCCACCATCAGGTGATGATGCCTATTGCAGCTGCTGGACCAGATGCAATTTCATTGCTTAAGTAAATGAACACATCCACTGGTACCTGGTATGAAGCTATTGACCTAGCAAAAGCCTTTCTGTCGATCTCTGTCCATAAGACTCACCAGAGGCAGTTTGCTTTCAGCTCAGCAACACACCTTCACTATCCTACCTCCGGGATGTATCAACTCTCCAGCCCAATGTCATAATTTAGTTTGCAGGAATCTTGATCACCTCTCCCTTCCACAAGCTATCACCCTGGTCTATACCAGTGATGACATTATGACCTAGTGACATTATGGACCTAGTGAGTGAGAAGTAGCAGCTCCTCTAGACTTATTGGTAAGACATTTGTGTGTTGTAGGGTGGGGAATAAATCCAACCAAAATTCAGGGGCCTTCTGGGGGTCCAGGGGGTGTGGAGTATGTTGAGATATCCCTTCTAAGGTGAAGGATAAGTCATTGTATCTGCTCCCTCCCACATCCAAAGAAAGAGGCACAATGCCTAGAGGGCTTCTTTGGCTTCTAGAGGCAATACAGTCCTCATTTGGGTCACTGAGTGACCCAAAAAGCAGTTTTCAGTGGGGTCCGGAACAAGAGAAGGCTGTGTGATAGGTCCAGGCTGCTGTGCAGGCTGCTCTGCCCTTCGGGTCACAGGATCCAGCAGATCCAATAGTGCCTGAAGTGTCCGTGACAGAGAGATGCTGTCAGGTTGATGACACTGGATGGCTTCCACCATGGGCGGGGCAGTGTTTTATTCTTACTGGAATAGACCCTCTGGATACGTTTGGCAAAATGCAATGCTGCATGCAATGACTCTGCCAAGACTACCATCCCTGGACTTATCCACATGTCACGGTAGTCCATACCACATTGCTTCTGATCAAAGAACTCACTTCACAGCAAAAGAAGTGTGGCTACAGGACCATGCTCATGGAATTCACTGGTCTCTCCACATTCCACACCACCCTGAAGCAACTGGCTTGAAAGAACTATGTAATGGCCTTCTGAAGACTCAGTTACAGTGCTAGCTAGGTGGCAATACCTTGCAGGGCTGGGGCAAGGTTCTTTGGGAGGCTGTATGTGCTCTGAATCAGCGTTTGATATATGGTGCTGATTCTCTGATAGCCAGGATTCATGGGTCCAGGAATCAAGGGAGTGGCACCACACACTATTACCCCTAATGACTCACCAGCAACATTTTTGCTTCCTGTTCCTATGACTTTATGCTCTGCTGACCTAGAGGTCTTAGATCCAGAGGGAAGGATGCTTCCACCAGGAGACTCAACAATGATTTCATTGAACTGGAAGTTAAGACTGCCACCCAGCCACTTTGGGCATCTCATGCCTCTCACTCAACAGGCAAAGAAGGGAGTTATGGTGTTGGCTAGCTGGGGCGGTTGATCCCGACTGCCAAGGAGAAATTGGACTACTATCCACAATGGAGGTAAGGAAGAATATGTGTGGGCATCTCTTAGCATTACCATGTCCTGTAATTAAAGTCAATGGAAAATGACAGCAATCCAATTGAGGAAGAATTAGTAATGGTCTAGCCCCTTCAAGAATGAAGGTTTGGGTCACCCCACCAAGTGAAGAACCATGACCAGCTGAGGTGCTTGCTGAAGGCAAAGGGAATACAGAATGGGTAGTAGAAGAAGGTAGTTATGAATACCAGCTATGACCACATGGCTAGTTACAGAAATTAGGACTATAACTGTTATGAATATTTATTTCCTCATTGCTTTACGAATATGTTTGTGTATGTGTATCTCTCTTTGTTTTCTTTCCTCTCTTATTCCCTTATCATGTAACATAAGATGTATTGACTTTATATCATAGTATTTAAGTATTGTTAATTTTACGTCATAGTATTTAAGTTATGGCATATCAAGAAGACTAAACACTACTCAAGGACTTCACCTCTTCTTCTGGGGAAGGGGTTAGTGTATTTTCAGTTGTACACATGACAGTTGCATCATGGAATTATGATCTTGTTATTGTCTTTATTTGGAGATTAAGTATGGTTTAAAGAGGTGCATCTGGGTACAAATTGAAAAGGGGTGGACTGGTCATGGTTAAATTTATGTGTCAACTTGACAGGTCACAGGGTGCCCAGATTAAATATTATTTCTGAGTGTGTCTGTCAAGGTGTCCTTGATGAGATTAGCATTTGAATTGGTAGACTCAGTAAAGCAGATGGCATCATCCAATCCATCAAAGGTCTGAATAGAACAAAACATGGAGGAAGGAGAAATTCACCCCTTTTCTTTCCAGCCTCACTTGGTGGAGCTGTGACATCTCATCTAATCTTTTCAGGCCTTCAGACTTGGGCTGAATTACACCACTGGTTTTCTTGGGTCTCCAGCTTGTAGATGGCAGATCATGGGAATTCTCAGCTTCCATAATCCTTGAGCCTTAAGTCAATTCCTCATAGTATATATATATATATATATATATATATATATATATATATATATATATGAATTTACCTGTTTATGAATTTATATATATATAAATTTATATATATATATATTTATTCATTCTACTGGTTCTGTTTCTCTGGAGAACCTAACCAATACAAAAATCAAGCAATGTCCACAAAATTGTGAGGGAAAGACATATCCAGCCAAGATGTGCTTCAATTTTGAAGGCTACAGGAAGATAGTCTCAAAATAAAAGATTAAGGGACTATAACGAGGCAATTATGAGCCTTTTCTGAAAAACATTCCAGACAGATGAATAAAAAAGATGACAGCAGAGAAGCAGTGGTAAGAAGACTACAGATGAGCCATTTAAATACACTGATAAGAGTACATAACTGGGGACTTCCCTGGTGGCCCAGTGGTTAAGAATCCACCTGCCAATTCAGGGGACACGGGTTCAAGCCCTGGTCAAGGAAGATCCCGTATGCCGCGGAGCAACTAAGTCCGTGCGCCACAACTACTGAGCCTGAGCTCTAGAGCCTGCGTGCTGCAACTACTGAAGCCCGCGTGCCTAGAGCCTGTGCTCTGCAACAAGAGAAGCCACCACGATGAGAAGCCTGCGCACTGAGACAGAGTAGCCCCTGCTCGCCACAACTAGAGAAAGCCCGCACACAGCAACAAAGGCCCAACGCAGCCAAATTAATTAATTTTAAAGAAATGCAAAGGGTTCCCAGGTTGCTAGTGCAGCCGCACGCCAGGAGAAAGCAAATACACGTTCTCTCTATAGGTATGCCACTTCGATCAAGGACTCGAAGTTCTCCCACAGATAGACTTCCAAGGAAAAAGAGCAGCTCACAATCTAAAGCTGTAGAACACACAAGCAAACAAGGCCTTGTGAGTCCTCGAAAGAGATGTGAGACCACAGAACTACACCTGCAAAGACCAGGGCCATGCCAAGTCACATCGGGGCCAGAGGCAAACGGGGGAAAATCATTCATCTGGATCCTTTTTAAATTTAAACTGTTACTATTTCATTCGTCATGGACTTTTACATTAATTTTGAGTTTTTAAATATTGCATTAAAATATTATTTATCTTGATTATGTGTTTTTTTGTTGCCCCTTAAATTTTGCGCTTGCAGAGAGCACTGTGCTTGCCTCACCCTGGCAGATTTCACTTCCTTAATTGCCATTTGTGACAAGATGGATGGGCCTTGAGGGCATTATGCTAAATGAAATAAGTCAAACAGAGAAAAAAGAAACATTATACAGGGACTTCCCTGGGGGTCCAGTTGTTGGGACTCCATGCTTCCACTGTGGGGGGCTCAGGTTCAACCCCCTGGTCAGGGAACTAGGATCCCTCATGCTGCATGGTGCAGACAAAAAATACTACTACTACTATATAATGTCACATGTGGAATCTAAAACAAATAGAACACAAACTAAACTCATACAAAAGGAAATCAGATTTGTGGTTATGGGGGTGGGGCATGGGGTGGAGGAATTAGATGAAGGTGGTCAAAAGGTACAAACTTTCAGTTGTTAGATAAATATAAGTACTGGGGATGTCATGTACAACATGACGACTATAGTTAACACTGCTGTACAGTATATTGGGAAGTTGTTGAAAGAGTAAATCCTGGGACTCCCCTGATGGCGCAGTGGTTAAGGCTCAGCACTCCCTATGCAGGGGGCCCCGAGTTCGATCCCTGGTCGGGGAACTAGATCCCTCGTGCGTGCCACAACTAAGAGTTCACATACCACAACTAAGGAGCCCGCCTGCCACAACTAAGACCCAATGCAACCAAATAAATACTAAAAAAAAAAAAAAAACTTAAAAAAAGTAAATCCTGAGTTCTCATCACAAGGAAAAAAGCCATTTCTTTCTATCTATCCTTCTATCATTCTATACGGTGAAAGAGCTGTCTGGAATTATGTTCACCAATTGCCAACAGTTAATTCAGGGGATTGGGAAGATGTTATACTTTTTTCTACCGTGCTTGGATCTTTTCTAATACCCTTTTATAAAAACAAGTCATCTCTTTCAAAACAATTTAAGATCTGGATTAAATACTGCAAAATGGTATCTACCACTTATAATCTTAGTGATAAATTAATAGATCTTGGCCATGTTTCTTCTTTTTTTTCATATTTATTTTTATTTCTTTTGGCCGTGCTGGGTCTTAGTTGCAGCACGTGGCATGTGGGATCTTTTAGTTGCAGCATGCGGACTTCTTAGTTGTGGCATGCAGGCTTCTTAGTTGCAGCATGCGAACTCTTAGTTGCACAGCATGCTTGTAGGATCTAGTTCCCTGACCAGGGATTGAACCTGGGCCCGCTGCATTGGGAGCACAGAGTCTTACCCACTGGATGACCAGGGAAGTCCCCATGTTACTTTCTAAACTATCCTTTGAAATATTTCAGGGAATTCCCTGGTGGCCTAGTGGTTAGGATTCTGGGCTTTCACTGCCATGGGCCTGGGTTCAATCCTTGGTCAGGGAACCGAGATCCTGCAAGCCACGTGGCCAAAATTTTAAAAAAAAAGGAACTAATGGAACAAAATATGAAATGGCCAACTGAAAATAGCAAATTATCACCAAGTTCTTTAACTTCAGCTTTAAAACATATCCTAGTAACCATAATCTTCTCATTGTTGGTTTGAGGCCAAAACAAAGACTGATTAGAAGTGACCTGAGAAACAGGTAGGAAAAATACCCAAAGAAAACATGCCTCCTGGTGGTGGTGTTAAGGGCAATAATTTTCCTGCTTCTGTACTGTACCTTTCTGTACTTTTCTAAATTACATATTATGATAATCAGTAAAATTGGTTAAAAAAGATGTTATGTCAATATTGCTTTAATGCAGGACAAGGCCTGTATCTATCTGTTCAACCACAAAGCCGGGACAGAGCAAAGCCTGGCACGAAGTAGGCGTTTGTTCCGTGAATGTACTGTCTGTGCTCGTTTTCCTGCCCCTGCCCCTGCCCCATTAGCAGGGATCAGCTAAAACATGACAAATGGAACAGCAGCCCAGGCAGGGAGTAGGGGCCTGGGTATTCTTGCCTCCTAATAAAGCACTCAACAACCACTCTTCTGGTCAAAATTAGTAAACTTTATTTCAAATTCAAAAAGTAACAAACAAAAGGCAGCTTTCACTTTGTTCTTCCGGAGAATCAGATGTGACGACCCAGAGCAGGAACTACCCCCCAAAAGTTAAAATACCCTTTACCTCCCGAATCAAGCCATAGGCAAGGAGGATCCTGGATTTGGGGACAGGCCTCGGGTAGGTAGGGCGAGAAGGAGAACACCACTGCAGGTGAGTGGGTTCTGAGACGGCACAAGTGGAGAACAAGACAAAAGCCCCGGCAGAAATGGGACCAGAACCTCAACAGGGAACTTTGTCACAAGGAGCTATGTACAAGGGAGCTGGACCGGGGCCCGCGCCCCTCAGGGGAGGGAGGACTGCACAACACCCTGAAGCCGCTCTTCCCCTAGCCGGCTGCCACTGCGCACTGCGCACCCTCAGTTCTCCTCATCACTGTCATCGGGACTGATGGCTGGGCTGGTGAGGCTATAGGTGGGGCTGGTGGGCGAGTAGCCAGGGGAGGTGGGCGAGTAGGTCGAGCCTTTGGGGGAAGTGGGCGAGTAGGTGGGGCTGGTGGGTGAGTACTTGGGGGAGGTGGGCGAGTAGGTGGGGCTGGTGGGTGAGTACTTGGGGGAGGTTGGGGTGTAGACCGGAGAGGTTGGTGAGTAAGTAGGAGACGTCGGCGAGTATTTTGGAGTGGTGGGCGAGTAGGTGGGGCTGGTCGGAGAGTACTTGGGGGAGGTGGGCGAATATTTCGGGCTGGTAGGTGAGTACTTGGGAGAGGTCGGGGTGTACTCCGGTGAGCTGGGGCTGTAGGAAGGACTGGTTGGGGTGTACTTCGGTGAAGTCGGGCTGTAGCTGGGCGAGCTGGGGCTGTAGCTGGGTGAGCTCGGGGTATAGGTGGGAGACTGTGGTGTGTATCGTGGACTCGAAGGGGAGTAGCTTGGTGAGGTCGGGGAGTAGCTGGGTGAGGTCGGAGAGTAGCTTGGAGAGGTTGGGCTGTAGTTGGGGCTCGTTGGTGTGTAGTTGGGACTAGTAGGTGAGTAGCTGGGGGATGTTGGGCTATAGCTGGGTGACGTCGGTGTGTAATTGGGACTGGTTGGAGAATAGTTAGGGCTGGTGGGTGAGTAACTTGGGGAAGTTGGTGAGTAGCTTGGTGACGTCGGTGAATAGCTTGGAGATGTCGGAGAGTAGCTAGGTGAGGTGGGCGAGTAGCTGGGTGAAGTTGGCGAGTAACTGGGAGAGGTGGGCGAATAGCTGGGAGAGGTTGGCGAGTAACTGGGTGATGTGGGCGAGTAGCTTGGGGAAGTGGGCGAGTAGCTGGGTGAGGTCGGGGAGTAGCTAGGCGAGGTCGGGGAGTAGCTGGGTGAGGTCGGGGAGTAGCTGGGTGAGGTCGGGGAGTAGCTGGGCGAGGTCGGGGAGTAGCTGGGCGACGTGGGGCTGTAGTTGGGGCTGGTTGGAGAATAGGATGGAGACGTAGGGGAGTAGGAGGGTGAAGTGGGGGAGTAAGAGGGACTCTGGGGCGTGTAGCCCCCAGGGGAGCGGGGCTCGTAGGCAGGCGACGTCGGGGAGTAGCTGGGAGACATGGCACCCCCTGTGGGAGGGAAGCAGAAAGGCATTAAGCGATGGAGAGACTCACCCAGAAGGAAGATCAAGGAGGAAATGAACTTGGCCTTGACAGACAAGGACAACTCACCTGGTGAGGGAATATACGGGCTTGAGGGGCCAGGGGAGCCTGGGGAACCCGGCGTGGGAGACCAGGCCGGGGAGTAACCAGGGCTGAAGCCACTGGCATCTGAAGCAGCACTGGGAGAGAAGCCTGCTGCCCCCGGGGTCATCCCGCTCCCTGCGAAATGAGAGAAACGTTAGTTAAAACCAGAGCTGGAGCCCAACACACTCCCAGAGCCCCCAGCATCTCCACATGGGGACCCCTCATGAGCCCAGCCCACCCGCCCTCTGAACCACGCAGAGGGCTGTCTTCCCGGCTGGCTACTCACCAACACTGGGGGACCAGGCACCGTAGGCTGGGGTTGCGCCCTGGTTCCAGGGTGTCATGGCTGGAGAAATTCCTCCCATGGGACTGGGGGCCGAGCCGAAGAACATGCCGGTGGCTGCAGAGAGGCGCACAGTGACCCACAACGAACAGCCCCGGGACTGGCCGCCGCGCCCACGTGCAGCCTCCTCCCCACTGCCCCACCTCCTCCTCGTAGCCCCTCGTACTCACGTCCGGCAGCCCCCAAGCCGGGGATGTTGGTGGGGATCTCCATGCCATACTTGCACTTCTCTGCATCGAGCAGGAGGTCAAAACAGCCAGTGCCGGCTGGAGCCAGCTGGCCCAGCATGATGTTCTCAGACACCCCCTTCATGGGGTCACTCTCTCCATGTGCAGCTGCTTCCATAAGCACATCCACCTAAACCTCAGAAGAGGGGGCGTGCCGTCAGACCCCGCCCCCCCATGTCCCACCACTGTTACAGCCACCCACCCAGCCATGGAACCGCACCGAGGCCCATCACACACAGTGGAGGATGCCCTCTTCCCACAGCAATCCCTCCTCCCTGCTCTCTCTCCTTCCACCCGCTCAGAACTTCTGCCATTACCGTTTCCTCAAAGGAGCACTTCATGAGAGGTCCGGTATCCTGGCGGTTGACTCCGTGTCGGGTGATGGCCATCAAGTGGCCACGACAGGTCATGGTATCACACAGGAGAGCCAAGTGCCGGTAATTGACGTAGGAACCATCGAAGGAGATGACGTGGTACAGCTCCCGCTCCAGGGCCTTCCGCACGGCTTCTATGCCCAGCACCTGGCATGGGGATTGCAGGGGTGTGGGTGGGGGGTCAAGGGTGGGGAAGGGTCAAGACCGAGTAACTGCTCTCCTCCTGCTGCCACCACCACCCAGATCCACAGAGGGACAGTCAGGAGTCAGTGAAGCCCAGACGCAAAAGTGGATTCAGGCATAAAACCACCTGACCAACCCCTCTCTTGAGGGGAGAGCACGGACCCCAACCACTGCCTGAGACCTACGGAGGGGGCCTTGAGCCAGAGGGACCAGGGAAGAAGGCTCTGAGGGGCTCACCGTGAAGATCTCCACGATGTCATTGGACGTGGTGCGCACAGGGTCCACGTCCTTCTCGCTCAGCACCCGCATGAGGCTCACGCCATCCGTCTCCAGGATCCACTCCTGCAAGGCCTTGAACTCCCCGTCCTCTGTGATGATGATCTTCTTCTTGTTGTCCGTCTGCGGCAAGTGCATGTACACCTGCGGGGGGGGCAGAGCGAGCTCAGGCTGGACGGGTGGGGATGGGAAGGGAGGGAAGAGGGGCTGGATGGGCTGCAGGGACGGAACGGCTGACCTTGCTGATCTGCTCGATGCCCTGCAGGGTCATATCTGTCAGCATGTTGGACTCGATGCAGCGCAGGAAGACGTCGTCATCCATCTTGTCCACCACCTCTTCTTCCTGCAACAAGAGCGAGTCAGCCCTCCTAGGATTCTCAGGTCTGTCCCCGCCCTCACCCCAAACCACAGCCTGACCTGGAGAGCCAGGTGTGGCCCAGACCTGCTCTCTTCAGTTCCAGTGAGGTTACTTTCTATCGTGTTTTTACGATGGTATTTTAAAAAAAAACCCTCAGAAAAGGCAACTGCACTCCACCACCTTAACACGATTCCCACTCTTGTGCGTGCTCCAAGGGCTGTAACAAAGCGCACAGCACCTCTGCTCTCGTCCTGGCACTCACCGAGCATTCGCCCGCCCACTAACGCCTTGACGTGTGATGTCTAATGGACGCGTATCCACACATTCTTATTTACTCTCCCCCAGTTCAATAGTAAGTTCTGAGTTTGTATTATTAAGGTATCCACATCTGCTGAACAATTTTTTAGGAGCCGTGCCCAGGAGTGAAATCACTGGTCAAACATGTTCCTGGGTCTTGTTTCACCCGCTGTCACACCACTTTCCCTAGGACACAGCAATTCCTACTGTCCGACCTGCCCTCACACAGGAGCCGCAGGGAGGAGAGAGCCAAGTGACCGGGCTATGGGGACACCACCAAATCAACACCCTCTGTTTTGGGGCTTTTTTTTTTGGCCGCACCCCGCAGCTTGCTGGATCTTAGTTCCGCGACCAGGGATTGAACCTACACCTTAGGCAGTGAAAGCGCGGAATCCTAACCAGTGGACGGCCAGAGAATTCCCCAACACCGCCTGTTTTATCTATATGGCTGCTGTTCACGTTTCTTACAGATCGTTGCTACCCACCCTCCCCCCATCTCTACTTTAGGTGGTGTGACTGACACTCAATGCTGCTTTCATTTTAATGTCTTTGGTCAGGAACCAGATTTATCGGCTTTTTATGTCTGACGTATAAATTTCTGCTTGGGTCCCGTTTACCTCTTGCATCTTGTTTTCATCACTGTTCATGATGCGGATACGGAGCACCAGCTTCTCTGCATTATCATCGTTAAAGATGCAGTTCAAGTCATCACCGAAACCTGGGAAAATGAGAACTGCAGCTGCAGGACTGCTTCTGCTCACGGCTCGTCCGCAGCTCTCCCCATATGGGCTCTCTTTTGGCTTTCCCCTCCTTCCCACAGAGCCTTTCTAGAAAGAGGGAGGGGAAACAATGAGAAGGAAAAAGCAGTGCAGATGGGACATGGAGAAGGGGTGTCCTGGAGGAGCAGAACCAGTGAGTGGAAGGTGGTGGGTGTGGGCGCCTTGTCTGGGACGAGCACAGGGACAGGACAGGGCGGGCAGGGGCCTAGGCAGGACCCCCAGCCTCACCAGCATTGATCTTCTCGGCAATCTGCTCCATGGTCAGCTTCCGATCAGTCATGTGCTTCCGGTCCAGCTCCACCCGCAAAAGCCAGGGGGAGATTCGGGCCACATCAAAGTCAGGCATCTCATAGTAGACATTCACCCACTCCTGATCCTCTGCCACCACCGTGCTCTGGGGGTTGGGGTCATAGTAGATGGCCGTGTTGGCAGTCACCTTCCTCAGCGTTGTATGTTCCAGGCGGCACAGAATATCCTGGGGAAAAAAAGGGATTCGTGACAGGCATTTGGGTGGCTCCAAAGGCCTCTTCAAAGCCACCTGCAGAGGGACTGTCAAACCCTTTACTTAAGGGAAGGAGTCCCCTCCTCCTCCTGCCAGGAAGCCCGTTACCCTAAGCCGCACCTTGGCTCTCTCAGCATCTCGAGCAGACTGGCCCAGCAGGAAGACAGTAAGTGAGGGGGTCTTTGGCTTCTTGGAAATGTTGATGAGCTCCTTAAGTCGGGGCACACCCAGTGTCACATTCTTGGCGGACACACCAGCATAGTGGAAGGTGTTCAGAGTCATCTGGGTGGCAGGTTCTCCAAGGGACTGTGCAGCCAGAGCTCCCACCATTTCCCCAGGATGGGCCTGGGGAGTAAGAAGAGCTGGCCTCAGAAGAGCAAATCCCTCCCCACTGGGGAGTGAGAGTGAGACATGTCAGGGCTGGGCAGAGGTGTTTAGAAAAGGCAGAGATTTAAACAAATCAGTCTTATTTGATCATCCCCTTCCTCAGATGGCATTTCAATTTACACCCGCCATTCAGCCCCAGATGTGCTGCACACCCAGGAATAGGGACTATGTCATCTAAACCCCACATTTCTACAAGTGCTGTGTGCTAGAGTCACAGGGTAAATATTCATTTGATGATAGTCTTCTAAGTGGGAAGCTCCCCAATGCATTTTTTTTTTTTATAAATTTTTAAAAATTATTTATTTTTGGCTGTGTTGGGTCTTTGTTGCTGCACGTGGGCTTTCTCTAGTTACAGTGAGCGGGGGCAACTCTTCGTTGCGGTGCGCGGGCTTCTCACTGCGGTGGCTTCTCTCGTTGCGGAGCACGGGCTCTAGGCGCACGGGCTTAGTTGCTCTGTGCCATGTGGGATCTTCCTGCACCAGAGCTCGCACCCGTGACCCCTGCGTTGGCAGCCGGATTCTTAACAACTGAGCCACCAGCGAAGTCCCCCGCAGTGCATTATTTTAATTTAGATATAATCACATACCATAAAATTTAACCTTTTTTTTTTTTAAAGATTTTTTTTTTGACATGGACCATTTTTAAAGTCTTTTTTGAATTTGTTACAATATTGCTTTTGTTTTACATTTTGGTTTTCTGGCCACAAGGCATGTAGGATCTTAGCTCCTGACCAGGGATCGAACCCACACCCCCTGCAGTGAAGTGCGAAGTCTTAACCACTGGACCGCCATGGAAGTCCCCAAAATTTAATCTTTTAATTGGAATCATACAGTATGTAGCCTTTTCAGACTGGCTTCTTTACTTAGTAATACTATTTAAAGTTGATCACTGTCTTTTTATGGTTTGACAGCTCATTACTTTTTACCACAGCATAATATTCCCTTATCTTGTTCATCCTTCATCAACGGATGAACATTTCGGTTGTTTCCACTGCTTGGCTATTATGAAAAATACTGCTCCGAACATCTGTGTATGGGTTTTTGTGTGGACGTGTGCTTCCCATTCTCTTGGGCATATTCCTAGGAGTGAAATTGCTGGGTCATATGGTAACTCTATGTTTAAACTTTTGAGAAACGGCCAGACTGTTCTCCAAAGCAGTTGCAACATTCCCAGCAGCAGTGTATGAGAGCTCCAATTTCTCTACATCCTCGCCAACACTTGTTTTTTTCTAGTCACCCTAGGGAGCATGAAATGGTATCTCATCGTGGTTTTGAACTACATTCCCCTGACGGCTACTGATACTGAGCATCTTTTCATGTGTTTGCCTCTTCAAGGTTCACTTTTTGTCTCTGCAACATGGGACTAACAGCCCCTCCCCCCTACTAGGGTCTTCTTAGGACTGCTAAGGAATAAAGGTATAAAGCCTCCAACACAGGACTTGGTTCACAGCAGTGTCTCAATGAATGAGATCTATTATTATGCAGTTATGGGCAGAGGTGGGCTGTTCTCAGAGCCCAGAGAAATCAATAGATCAGAGGAGAGGACCAAGGCTGGGGTGAGGAGTACAACACTCACAATGGCTTGGTTGAACTTGGACTCGATCTCTCCGAGCAGCCAGTCGAAGGCCTCTCCGCTGAGCCGAAACTCCTCGGCCATGCGGCGGGAGCACAGCGTGGACCGCAGGTGGATGTTGAAGAGCAGGGTGGCGTTCTCCTGGGCCTGCCGGCTCAGTGGGTCGTCCCCATTCACAATCACCAGCTTCTTGCTCAGCTCCTTGACACCTAAGGGCCAAACGAGGGATGAAGAGGTTGTAGACCAGGACGCTGCTAGCAGAGCCTGCCTGGCCTGGTGGTCCTGAAGCAGGTACTCACCCTCTACCACCTTGATGGGGTGCAGGTCAGAGGGAAGGCGAGGGTTGATGTGGAAGATCTTCTGAGCGTTCCAGATCATGCGCAGCAGGTTACAGGGGAGGACAACCTGAGGCAGGAGGGAAGAAGGCAGGACCCCAAGTCAGGGCCAGCCATGCAGGGCCAGCACTTCTCCAGCCCAGCCCTTCCCACCCACACACACCTTGCTGTCACCAGTTGGGAAGATGACCCTGAGCACCTCCCTGTCCTCACGCATCCGCTCAAATTCTCGCTCCAGCTCGTTCTGAATGTGTGCATTGCTCAGCACGTCCTTCACCACATCCTCCTGCAGGGTGCGCCGCAGGGCCCTCTCATTGGTATAATCAAAGCGGAACCTGCAGGTGACAGGGGTGGAGTTAAGGGGCAGGAGGGCCCTGATCAAGGAACAGTGTGAGGCTCCTGAGGTCTGCAGCCCACAGGAACAGGGCTGTGAATAATCCTGGGTGGGGAAACCATAAGATCCAGACCCAAGGATGTGCAATGGCACCTGAGCTTACGCTCACCCCTCTGTACAAAGTGGGGGCGGGTCTCAAATCTGGTCTCCATCCGTCCTCTCCCATCTTGCAGCTGCTGCCAGATGGGTGGGGAAAGGGCGGTATAAGGTCCACTGCAAGACACGGTCCAGGTGATCTCACCGTGCGGGGGGAGGAGAACCCCTACCACTCTGGCCCTGAGCCCAGGGGCAAGAACCACCCGCCTGCCGCCTTCTCACTTCTTCTCGAAAGCCTTGTTGGAAGGCTTGAGGGTAGCCAGGTTCTGGAACTCAACGCTCTCGCCCGCCAGGCCATCTTCACCATAGCGCAGCTGTACCACCTGATTGATGGAGTTTCGCACGGTGGCGTCATACTTCACCATCACCGACTCCATGGATTTGATCAGCCGCCGCTGGATGTATCCTGAGGGGGAGGGAATCAACTGAGGGACCCAGAGCAAGAAGAGGAGCCTCCCTGTCTCAGGACAAGACCTGCTGGCCACTCTGGTCCTCAAGAGAGCCAGCTAGTAGCCTCTCATCCCCAAGGCCTCTCAATGAAAGCCATGCCCACCACCAGATGGACCCAGGGTCCAGCAGAGACCCCTAGGAAACACCGTCCATGTGCCAGGTCAGGAGCAGAGACCCTGAGGCTCTAGCCCTGCATCATGGAATGCTGCATGGCAACCAGAACAAGAGTATTTGCCTAACTCTTGATCTTTAGTCTCTATTCTTTCCACAAAGGTCAAAATTACTTCTCTGGGGATAGAAGACTTTAGCCTGAGAACCCCGCTCAAACTCCCCAGGGGCTTCTCTGCCTGCGGTCCTCTCTGGGACCAGCCCGTGGAAGGGCCCTGGATCCAAAGTCCTCACCAGTCTCAGCAGTCTTGACAGCTGTGTCGATGAGCCCCTCACGACCCCCCATGGCATGGAAGAAGAACTCGGTGGGCGTGAGGCCGGCCAGGTAGGAGTTCTCCACGAAGCCACGGCTCTCAGGCCCATAGTCATCTTTGATGAAGTGAGGCAGAGTCCGGTGCTTGAACCCAAACGGGATCCGCTTGCCCTCCACGTTCTGCTGCCCGACGACAGCAATGACCTGGGGAACAGAAAAGGTGTGGTGCATCCAACTCCCTCTGCCTTGAGAATAAGTGTTTCCCATACTTTTCCCCCAACCCCCCCAGCAGCACACCCCTTCCCTCCTCCTCCCCACCTTCAGTGTGGCCCCAGTTCTGGAAAGACAAGGCTCCCCACCTGGGAGATGTTGATCTTGGAACCTTTAGCCCCGGACACCACCATTGACTTAAAGTTGTTGTATTCAGACAGGGATTTCTGGGCAGAGGAGCCAGTCTTGTCTCGGGCATCGTTGAGAATGCGGTTCACCTGGTTCTCAAAGGTCTGCCGCAAAGTGTTCCCCGGGGTGGGCTCCAGCTCGTTGTTATGCGCCTTCTCAATGACCTGGGTGCACAGGAGCAGGCTGCGTTCTCAGGGAGACGTCAGTGTCTTCTGGTCCCCGTCTCTCCAATCCCAATGTCCCCTTCACTCCTCAGTTCAAAGCCACTGAGAGCCTCTTATTCAGTCTTTGCCCAGCCTTCCCTCTCACCTCTATTACATCCTGCTTGGCCTTCTTAATAGTGTTCTGAATGTCTTGGTAAGTCTTAGAATCAGCAATGGAGTCCCCAATGCCAATGGTATGACCTAGAAATAAAGAGAAGCATCAGCAACACCTTCTTTGGACTCCCAAGAAACACGGGATGGAATCACAGCCAAGAGAGTAGATGGAGGGACACCAAATCCAAGGGGGGGAAGAGAAAGGGATGGAAGAAGAGCAGTAAGAAGTGAGATGGACACAGGATTTACAGAGGATGTGGTAGAGCCCCTAGGCTTACCCTCAATGAGGAGCCAGTTGTTAATGACAGTCTGAATGTTGGAGTAGAAGAGGCGGGTGATGTCATGACCCATCTCTAGGTAAGAGATGTGGACCAGGGAGCCAGCTGATGTGCCCAAAGACTTTTTACACAGGATGCCCATGATCAGCTCCCCGTTCTCCACCACCACCTGCAGAGAGCACCATTCACAGCCCCTGCTGTGGCTTCCATGTCCAAAGCCCTTCCCCACACAACCAGAAGCCAGGCCCTACCTTGGTGTCCCCAGGAGAGATGTGCTTGTAAGGACCACTATCCTCATCATCGGGATGGGTGCTGTGAGTGCGGATACAGTTGATGTGGCCGGGTATGATGAGGGAGAAGATCTGCTTCCCTGTCCACAGGGGCCGGGGCTTCAGGATGGCTGGCTGTGGGACCTTGCCGTCCCACGTGGACAGGAACATCAGGAGGTTCATCACCTCGCCCTAGAGAAAAAGAGCAAGAAAGACAAGAAGTCAGAACTGGAGGTCTCACCTCTTGGGAATGTCAGGGGAGGTCTCACTGCCCCAAGGGGAAAGCCAGACTTTGAAGGCAAAGGGATGGCAAGAAAAGTGTTTTCCAAACTTCTACTAAAAACTTAACTGTGATAATGAGACTTTGGGATTGCTTTTTCTTTTAACAGTAAGTACAAATTACTTTTAATAATTAGGAAACAAAGAGAAAGTAAAAAAGAAATAGATAAACAGAACTTCAACAAAGTCTTATTTCTCTCTTCGCCTTTACTTTCCAGGTGATACCTAAAATTACATGACATTTTGAGGAATTAAATGGGGAGCTAAAGCCATACACCGTTTTTGGCCTCGATCTTTGCTCACTGCCTTTCCTTCTGCTGTCTCACATACAGGTCAGTGCAGAGCAAGTCAGGGCATAAGTCACTGCTCCTCCCCCCATCCTTGCTGTGCTGGGCCCCTGCCCACCCAGGCCAGGTTTCCCCCAGCCAGGGACCACACACCCGCTCCAGGAAAACGTCCCTCTTGGTGAATTTGCGCACTGCGGTCAGCGTGTCCTGCACAATGCCCATAACTGGGCGATTGCTCTGGGGGGTGACGATCATGCGTGGCACCATGGCGAGCTCCTGGATCTCAGCCCGCGTCTCCAGGGACTGTGGCAGGTGCAAGTTCATCTCATCCCCATCAAAATCGGCATTGTATGGAGTTGTCACACTGTAGTCAAAGAGGAAAGTGAGTTGGAAAGATGCCGCTGTGAGACCCAGGGAGCAGCCCAGCCCAGCCCAGCCCCAGCTGACGGACTGACCTCAGATTCAAGCGAAAAGTAGACCAGGGCAGGATGCGAACCCGATGTCCCATCATGGACATTTTGTGCAAAGTTGGCTGCCGGTTGAAGATAACAATGTCCCCATCGCACATGTGCCGTTCCACCTAAGGAGGTGAGGTGTGGGAAAAACCTCAGTGAAGGAGGTATGCTAAGAATGAAGTGATAGGAGACCTAAGATGCTTTGAAACAGACGACACTGTGGTGTTATTTCACTTGAAACGCTTATTAACCACCAGCTTTGGGCCAGGCCCTGGGCTAGATTCCAGGCTAGCAGAGAAAACGAAGACGTAGTCCCCAAACCTCAGGGAACTCAGCTGGGAAAGAAGACCGCGAGAGACTCTGAGCGTGAAGCCTTCTGCTCTGTTCCCCCCGCATCTCTTTCTGCCCTGTGTCCCTCTTGCTGCCCGTGGGTTTACGTGACCCCCACCTTGAATGCCAGGGGCTGGCAGCTACAGGCTTGCCTAGGACAGCAGGAGTCTCTTAAGCTTGGATTCTAATGAACAGGACAGCCTCAGACGGCCCACTCCAGCTGGCCCCCAGTCCAAAAAGCTTCCTGCTCAGGTAAGAGAGGCCCTGGCCTATTACACATGCCTTATAGCCAGTCTGCAGGTGAAGGTCACTGGGTTTGGGGTGGAAACGCAGGTCAATGCGATCACCGTTGTCCCGGATGATGTACTTGGCCCCTGGGTACTGGCTGTTCCCCCTGCGCACTAGTTCCTGAAGTCTAGGAAGGAAAGGGATGCAATGAACAAAATGCTTCCCAAAAATCCCTTGTTGCCACCCTCACCCCAAAGCCCCAAGTGACAACCCAAACTTCTAAACTTCGACACTTGGGACTTCCCTGGTGGTACAGTGGTTAAGAATCCGCCTGCCAATGCAGGGGACATGGGTTTGATCCCTGGTCTGGGAAGATCCCACATGCCGCGAAGCAACTAGGCCCGTGCGCCACAACTACTGAGCCCGTGTGCCCTAGAGCCCGTGTGCCACAACTACTGAAGCCCGCGTGCTCCAGGGCCCGCGTACCGCAACTACTGAGCCTGCCTGCTGCAACTAGAGAAAGCCCGCACACCCAGAGCCCGTGCTCCCGCAACAAGAGGAGCCACCGCAATGAGAAGCCCGCGCGCCGCAATGAAGAGAAGCCCCTGCTCGTCCCAACTAGAGAAAGCCTGCATGCGGCAATGAAGACCCAACACAGCCAAAAATAAAGTTAAAAAAACATAATGATGATAATAATAATAAACTTCAACACTCTCTCCTTCTTGCTCCGAGCCCATTCCCCCCACCCTCCCCGACCCCTCCAGGCAGGGCTTCTGAACTGAGCACACCTGTCAATGTTGAAGGGGGTGACGATCTCCGCAAAGGTCATATTGGCGGCAATGGAGCGAGGCACGCCAACCTGGTCAATGGAGAGGTTGGGGTCGGGGGTGATGACAGTGCGGGCCGAGAAGTCCACCCGCTTGCCCATCAGGTTCCCGCGCACACGGCCTTCCTTGCCCTTCAACCGCTGCTTCAGGGACTTGAGGGGACGCCCAGACTTCTGCATGGCCTGTGAGAAAACGCAGGGTGGGGGGCACCCCCGCAGTCAGCACCGGCCCCCAGCCGGGCGCCCTCCCCTTTCCTCCAGGCGCAGGGCACAGGGAGCCTGTCCACTCACACGAGGCAAGCCAGGCAGCTCGTTGTCCACCATGGTGGCCACGTGGAACTGGAGGAGCTTCACGTCCTCAGCGATGACATGCGCGGCCGCGCCGTTCTGCTCGTTGCGCCGAAGCTGATTGTTGATCTTCACGATGTCGGCCAGTTTGTGTGTCAGGTCATCCTGAGGCAGGAAGTCAGAAGCATCACAATCCAGCCAACCCTGAGCGCTCAGTCTGCATGTGCCAGCACGCGGTGCCTCTCACCCTCCCTTCACACCACCCTGGGAGGCAGCTCTGGGCTCTCGGTTCACAGATCCACAAGCACCTTTGTGAGCTCTAACCTCCTTAAGGGGCTCACATAGCCAGCAAGCAGCAGGGTACCTTCAGGCCCAGGTGACCCGTCCGTCACCCTCGCATGCCTTCGTCCCCGCCACCGGCCTCCCTCCGCACGGACACCTGGCCTAGCTGAGCGGCAGGGCCCTGCAGGCGCTGACCTGGTTGCGGGCAGAGCCCTGCATCACAACAGCAGGCCGCACGGAGAGCGGGGGCACAGGCAGCACAGTGACAATCATCCACTCGGGCCGGGCGTAGCGAGGCTCCATGCCCAGGACGAAGCACTCCTCATCTGAGATGCGTTTGAAGATCTCGTGCACCCGCTCAGGACTCAGCAGGATCTTCTTCTCCTGAGAGTCCTCGTTGACGTGCTTCCACTCTGCGTACAGCTCCAGGCCGGAGCGCCGGATCCGGGGCTGGTACCGCCCACAGCCGCCGTGGCCCTTCCAAGGAGGCAGAGGGGCCATCAGAGCGCAGAGGCCGGGCCTTCTCCCCCAACACCTGGCCGGGCCGCCCCTCCCGCTCTTTTGTGACCTTCGGGCTCCTGCTGCTTCCACTGCCTCCCCATCTTCTTCCCTCCGGGCCTCTGGGACCAGCCCTCACCCCCTCCCAAGAGTCTGGGCAGCCCCGGCTACCTTTTCTTTGGTCAAATCCTCATCGCCCTCAGGCTGCTCCACACCGAACTTGTTGTCCATCTCCTCCCCGCCCTCGCAGATGTTTTTGCCCTTGCAGAGGTCATAGACGTGTGTAAGCCGCTTCTTGGGCTGCCCCTTGGACTTAGCCAAAATGTCCTTGATCTTTGGGTTGTTCTGTGGACAGAGCAGAGCGGGGTCAGTTGGGGCTGCTCCCCTGCCCACCCCCCAGCAACCCCTTCCCCAGGCCAGAGCCCATCTCCCACTCACAGAGTCCACAAGCAATTTGGAGCAGAAGAAGCAGACGCAGCGCAAAACTTTCATTGTCTTGACCAGGAAGCCGACATGGAACACAGGTTTGGCCAGCTCAATGTGGCCAAAGTGGCCAGGACACTCTGTCATGTTTCCTGTGGGAACACACATACAACACTTTCCTCCCAGCACTCACCTCAGAGACCAGGTTTGCAGGTGTCCACCCCCAGTCCTGGCTTTCTGTAAGGACAAGCCTCTCCCTCCCTCTAGGGTCCTGTGTCGGCCCCCAGCGCTCACCTGCACAGGTTTGGCAGCGGCCAGTCCTCTCAATCACCCCCTGCCTCGGATCCATCAGCCCCCCAAGCTTGGGGCGGCCTCCCTCGGTGGTCTCTGGGTATTTGATGCCGCCCTCTGTCACAGACATTCGTTTCTGCAGCAAAGAAAGGCCAATAACAACTAAATAGAATTCCTAGTTTCCAGACTTCGTGGCTGAGGAGCTCTGTACTAAGGCGTTTAAAAACCCCAAACTACTTACAGAAGAACTAAGCAGGTTTAGCCTGAAGCGAGGGAAATGGGGGTCAGTGTGTGTGATATCTGACTGTGGAAATGCCAAAGTCAAGTATCGCAAGTCAAAAGCTCGTTCCAGTCACTGTCTGAGCGGGAGGGGGCGCTCAGACTAGTGTGTGGTCAACTCTGGGCTCCGTACACGTCACCTACCTCTAGGACTTGAACCCTGGATATCCTACTGGGTTGAATTCTAGGTCACTGTCATCTACAGAATTTAACAGCAAAAGAAATAAAAGTTGTTTCAAGAGGGAAAAATTCAATGCCTTGTTTCTTTCCCAAAGCTGAAATCAAGGCCAGAACCTCCCTGTAAGGCACCCTCATCATGACAGCCCAAGTGCTCTGCCCAAGACATGCTCCTAAAGTTAGGCACTCTTTGCCCCCATCCTTGTCACCTCCTCCTTCTCAAGGGCCTGGGTCAACCTGAACCCTTCCATGTTCAGATATTTTAGGACAGAACAGGAGAGGGGGGCGCTAGAGCAGAGGTTGTTGAAAATTATCTGGAGCAGAAGTGAACCCTGGAGCCTCAAGAGATGGAGGCAGAGCCAAGGGCCGGAATCCTGGGCAAGGTGGAGCCAGGACTCAGTGGGACCAATTCAGTGGAGGAAAGGGAGGGAAGGACGGGCTCAGAAGTAGGTACAACTTGGAGAAGAGATTTCTGCTCTGAGCTAAAGGCTGTTCAAGGAAACCTTTGGCATCTTTTCACACACTGAAAACCAATAACTTTAAAATTAGTTAAGCTTTGGTCCGCTAAACTTCCAGAGGGAAGACCTTAGAAGAATTTAATAAAAGCTTCTATTTGAGAGTCAACTTCATGCCAGGTACCAAACGTACCTGTTCCTCTTACCCTAACCACTAACCGTCTAGGAGTGAATTCCTGTCTCTTAGACATGAGAAACCTGAGGCTGTGTAAAGTGACTGCCCAAGGCCTCAATCTCAAGGAGCCTGCAGACGTCAAACCCACCCCCCTGCGATCCCAAACACATGCTCATCCCATTCTACTATACTGCAGCAGAAACAATTACTTCAACTCTAGGATTTGAAGCAGCACTATTTACAATAGCCAAGACATGGAAGCAACCTAAATGCCCATTGACAGATGAATGGATAAAGGAGATGTGGTACATATATACAACAGAATACCACTCAGCCACAAAATAGAGCGAAATAATGCCATTTGCAGCAACATGGATGAACCTAGGGATTATGATACTAAGTGAAGTCAAAGATAAGTATCATATAACATCACTTACATGTGGAATCTAAAACATGATACAAATGAACTTATTTACAAAACAAAAACAGACTCACAGACAGAGAAAACAAACTTACGGCTCCAAAGGGGAAGGGGTGCCTTGGTCTGCTCCTTAAACACTGCCACTCCCCAAGGTTTTAGCGCATCCACACTTCTCATCACACCCAAATGCTATACCATGATTCTCACTATTTACTCACAACAAATCTCTACCCTCCAGGCCTCACCTTTCTTCTGGACTTCGGATTAACATACTGAACCACCTACTGAACCCCCTGTAGATATCCCCCTGATAAATCAAATCCAACATGTCTAAAAGCAAACTCCCTTCTCCACAAAAATCTCTCCTTTTCCTTCAGTCCCCATCTAAGGTAGTGGAACTCAAGTCAGAAACCAACACTTACCCTTCCTTACCCACGGTCATAAAGCAGTGGAACAAGCATGGCCTGGAGTCAGAGACCTCTAATTTGCAATTCTAGCTCTATCACTTATCATCTATATAACCATTAAGGATTTAATTAACCTGCTGAAACCCAAGATGGAATAGGTGTTCAATATATGACAGCTGTTATTATCCAATCATTCACCAAATACAGGTTATTTTTTGCGGTACGCGGGCCTGTTGTGGCCTCTCCCGTTGCACAGCACAGGCTCCGGACGCGCAGGCTCAGCGGCCATGGCTCACGGGCCCAGCCGCTCCGCGGCATGTGGGATCTTCCCGGACCGGGGCACGAACCCGTGTCCGCTGCATCGGCAGGCGGACCCCCAACCACTGCACCACCAGGGAAGCCCATGTACAGGTTATTTTACCTCCTGAACAAACAGTTCTTAAATCTTGCCCCTTTTCTCCATCCCTACGCCCACTGCCCTAGCTCAGGCCTGTCCTTTGTAGTATGTATCCAAGTGTTCCATGGGTCACCAGCCCTTCTCTCCTACCCAGCCATACTATGATCAGGGTGCTCTTTCTAATTTGGAAATCTAATCTTCATACCCTCTTGTTCTCAGAATGATATCCAAATTCAGCAGGATGGCTTACAAAGAGTTTTATGACGTTTCCACCTTCCTTTCTTCCTCCACATCAGTAGCTGACTCCCCAGCAGCCCCCCTATCACCCAGCATATGTGCTCCACTACTTGGGGTCTTTGTATCTCTGCTTGGGATGCCCTCCCCACAAGACAAACTGCTATCTGAAGACTCAGCTCAGGCACTGCTTCTTCCAAGAAGCCTTTCCACAGCCTCACTAGCCAGACTGGTGAGCCCCACTCTGTGCTTCCATAATCCCTCCATCACTGCAAATCTCATAATGCAATGAAATGACCCACTGGGGTTTGTCTTCCCCGTAGATTATAAGCATCTCTCAGGCAGGTAGCATTCCCCTATCACCCTGGACCCGATGGCTCTCAATAATTGTTTGTTAAACTGAACCAAACTGCCTTAGGACCCTCCACTGCAGGGAAGTGCCCTCAAAGACCTCGATAAAAAGAAAAAAAAAAAAAAAAAAGAAAAAAAAAGAACTTGAAAAGAGATAGAAGGTTGTTCCCTTACAGTCAAACCAATAATCGTCTCATAATGGATCTAATTAGTCACTGCTGGGTAGAAACCAAAATGGTCTACAGGTGCAAGGCTAAGAGGTTCTGAACTTCCACCACCCTCATCAAGATGACCTGATGAAATCTCAGGGAGACAGGCCTGTGGTGACTAAATTCACAAAGCTGGAACCCCATCAGCTGCATCGTGTCTGATGAGAAGCACAAGGACGGGGTTTGCTCACCTTGAATGAAACACGCAAGAGCAGGCGCAGACCTGAATCTGGCAGCCAGAAGAGTCACTAGAGAGGCCTAAGGAGAACAACACTCAAAGCATTTCACTTCCCTCTGCTCCAAGTTCATGCTTACCAAGCCAGCCACCTTCTAAGGACTCCCTCTGCTTCTGGGCACTGAGACTGGACGAGGGGCTGTCCTGGAATGTTCTGGACTAACCCTCTACCATAAGTTATACTTTGAATTATACACCAACTACTTTAGCCCCCAATCCTTCATCCAAATACTGGTTCTCACTGCCCACGTGATAACAGGTTAGACACCCAAGGTCCCCCGTCCTCAACATTTATGCTCCAGCCACAAGAGATTCCTCAAAATTCCTTTTCTTCCCATGCCCGCCTTTCCAGCAAACTTCTATTCATTTTTAAGACCCAGTTCAAATGTCCCCTCTTTATAAAGTATTCTCTAACTCTTCTTGGCCTTATCCACACCCCAGCACCACTCTTATCTCTTGCTCTACACTGATTTTTGCCCAGTATTTAGCAATTGCTAAAAACCCAGCTTCACAAAGATATGACGTCATCAAAAGGGCTCTGGCGCCACCTAATGCTGAAAGGGAACTGCCCAACCTAGTAGTTCCCAGGGCATCAGGCAAACGCAGCTGTGCTTCCGTGCTTCTCTTAAAAATTTAAAATCTCTCACTGGGCCCCTGTGAGTTTGCTGCGGTGCCTCAGCAGTTTGGGCACAGGGGATCAGGGGGTTTAACCTACTGGGAAGGTCTTGTTCTATTGTAATAAACCCTGAGTTATTCAATAGAATCCTTACTAATAAATAATTAGGTGATTTATAATTTCACACAATGTTGAAATAAAAATCCTTCTACATGTATCTTTATGTACCTGTACAATTATTTCCTTCACTCATTTAATTCAAGTAACTTTTAGTACATGCCTATTATGTGCCAGGCACTATTTGAGATGCTGGAGAAAGAGGTGAATACAAAGTCACTCGTGAAATTTACATTCTACTGAGGAAACAAGAAAGAGAAAAACTAATCCTTTCAGGTACTGACCAGCTATGAAGTAAAATCAAGACTTGGGTTAGAGAAGGTTAAGGGTTTCTGCCCCTGGTATCAGCCCCCAAAAGCCTTCTGCATTTTTCAAGTGTTTTACAGTTTTGTTTTTTAGATTTCAACCTCAACCCCATCTGGAATTTATTCGGTGTGGTGTGAGTTCGGGAGGTTCTAACTCCTGACATAACTTTCCTACAGCTGAGCCTCCTCCTCTAGCAAACTTGTCTCCATCCACAAACAGAGCCATTCAATTCCATTCTCTCCAGCCCACTGGCTTCCTCCAGTTTGCTCCACAAAGGCGTCCAAAGGGCCAACAGCTCTCCGTCCTCCCTCATCTTTCCTGCTTCCATTCTCAGTTCTCCTCCCCAGTCAGTTCTTCACAGGACCATCAAAGCAGTAATTTTTTTAAAATGTAAACTTGATATCACTCTCCTGCTTATAATTCTCCAATGACTTCCTACTGAAAATAGAATGAAATCCAGATTCCTTACCATGATTTATAATGTCCCACCTGGACTGCCCCACCTCATGCTTCTCCAAGAATGGTTTAATACTCTCTTTCTCACCCACTACACCCCAGCCACCCTGGCCACCTTTCAGCCCCCGGGGCACACCAAGTTATTCCCTCGTTCAGGCACTTTGCACTTGCTCTTTCCTCTGCCTGAAAAGCTACTGACCTAGAATCTATGGTCTAGGAGACTGGCTGCTTCTCATCATTCGAGTAATGTCACCTCCTCAAACAGGCCTTCCCATACCCTGACACCACCCCATCTAAAGCAGCCTCACCTCGGTCACTCTCCATCGCATTACACCATTTCACTTTCTGCAAGGCACTTGCCCTTAACTGAATTATCTTATTCATTCATTTATTCGTGTTTATTGTCTGTCTCCCCTGACCCTTCCCAAAGAAAGTGCTCTAGAAGGCAGGGTCTTTGTCTTTTTCAGCTCTGCATCCCCACCGTCTGTCACGTCTATCACGTAGCAGGTGCTCAGTTAATAACTGTAGAGGAGAGGGGAAAAAATCTGGGGCTCGGCTTCTCACCCAAAAGATTGGTGTGGTATCTCTTAACGTCGGTATCTGCGGTGTGGAGCCAATCAACCTTCTCGCCCTCCTTCTCACCCTCCAGCCCCTCCTGCGGCCCGGCCCCCAGCTCGGACACAGAGCTAAGCTTGCTGACCCCCTAGGAAAGTTTAATTCTCGTTGGCCGCGAGGCTGGACTCTGCACTGCCTTGGCGCCGCTGACCCATCCTCCCCGTCTGTCCTCCTTTGGGCAGGGAAAAGCGCCAAGTTTCCGCGGCGGCCGTCAAGCCCCGCCCGCCAGGCGGGCGGGAGGAGGAGTGAGAGGGCAGAGCCGCTTACCAGTTCATCCGGACTGAGAACTCCGAACTGCACTCTCTTGATGGTGCGCAGCGGGCATGCGCTGTCCCCGGAGGGGGGGCCACCCCCATGCATCGCGGAGGCAGGCGCGCTGCGCAGGCGCAAACCTCACTACAAAAAGCCTGCGCCGCCTGCACCTCGGCGCTCAGACCCTGTCGGGGCGGCCGCCGGGAAGGACCTCCCCGAGTTGGGAGGAAAAAGCCGGAGGAGGAAAAGGTGGGGGAGGAAAGGAGGCGGGGAAACGAAAAGGGGCGAAAGGAGCTCTCCTCCGCCTTTCCGGAGATTTTTCGTCTCCCAAAAAGAAAATAAAAAGAGGAAGGGAAAGGAAAAGGTTCTGGGGGAGGAAGAAGAAAAAGGGTAACGAATAAATAAGTAACCGGGCTCCTGAACGGCAGAGGTTACGGCAGTTTGTCTCTCCCCCTTCCGGGAGCCGCCTTCTTCTCCAACCGTCCCGGCCGCGCTCTCGGCGCTTCTGAGGAGCGAGCTGGCCGGATGACGCCCTTTATAGATTCGCCCTGGCATTCCCCCGCCCCTTCCTTTCCCGCCCTCCCTTGCGCTACGGGGTCGACTGCGCCGGCGTGCACGGGGCGCGCGCTCGCGTCGTTGTTCCTCCTTCCCCGGCTCCCTGGCTGGGTCACCTTTTGAAATGACGAAGGGGAAGGAAATTTTTTTATCCCGCCGCCTCCCCTCGCTACTACCTCCCGCCCTGAAGTTTAAGGTTTGAAGATTCGAGGGTAAATATAGGCCGCTTTTATTCTAGTTGGCGTGTGGTTTCATCTTCCGCCAAAGTTTCTGATTAATATCACCCCCCCACGCTGGAAAATGGTCTGTTCTGAGATTCGGTAATGAAGGAGGCGGGGCCGGTCGGATCCTCCCAAGTGGGTTCCCGAAGAGGGGGAGTACTGGGGCCGTCCTTGGTCATGAATATGCAGTAATGTCACTGAATATGCAAGAAGGATCAACATGGCGAGGCCAATTGCTTGTCCGGAAGTAGCTGATATCTGTCGAGCGGCCTCCTGGGACGGGTGGGCATCTCCTAGCCTCTAATGGGGCGCTGTACGGAGCTCTCGTTCTGGATCCTCGACCTGAGCCGCTCGAAGAGGTCTCAGCTCAGAGGCCTTCTCCGGAAGGACGCTGGCCACTGTCCGGGAGAGATCACGGGACCGCGACAATCCAGGAAAAGCAGATTAGCCATTGGGTGGGACACAAAAATCCTGGGGGACTCAGGGTCAATGCATCTGAACATTAGGAAATCCTACCCCTTCTAGAATATTTCAAAAATGGGGCGGGGGGTGGTGGTGCGGGGATCCCAAGGGATTCTCCAATAAGAGCAGGGGGTAGGACTTCCACTGTCCTTCCAAAGCAGAGATGACACCAACTGCACAGCCACATTCAGAGTGATCCTTGTTTGATGTCAATATCACGTCACCACCCCAAGGTGGGGAGGCATAACCACGAGGAAGGGAAACCATCACTCAGAGAAAAAAAAAACACACTCCCTTCCCCCACCGCAGCTGCTTGCTCTGTTTGCCTGAAAGCCCCAGACACTCCAGCCCCAAGGCTTTTCTCTCTGCCGCTGAGGGAAAAATCCTCCCAGTGGCTCATGGCCTGCCTGCCTCAGCCACTTTGATCTGCTCCTCAGACCTCCCTTCAAGCCCCAGCCTAGACTCCTGCTCTCCAGGCTTGTTTCAAGCCTGCTCTCCAGGCTTGTTCCAGGTCTTCCAGGCAGTCTTCTAGGCAATTCCTCTCCACTGAGTCCCCAATTCACCATTGACTCCAAGGGGTGTCACTCTCCCACACCAGTTCTTTTACAGTCACTTGTTCTCACATGTTTGTATTCCAGTTTTTCCTTCTATTTACCCAGTCCCCCCCACCCCACCCCCAGGCTCTCAAGTTCGATCTCACTCCACCTGACCTTCCCTCTCACAGCTGAGGTTCTGGGTGGTGATGATGGCAATGCTGCCCAACACGACCCCTGCCCCCATGATGTCAGAAGGTGCCACGGTCTCATAGAGCACATAATACTGCAGCATCAGAGCCACCACCACCTCAGAGTGCAGGACGGCACACACCAGGGCAGGGTGGGCCTTGGTGACCGCATAACTGACAGACACAAAGGAGACCAGGGCGAGGATCCCCACTGCCCCCACACAGCTCCAACTCAGAGGATCATTAGGCAACACGAGGGTCTGCAGCAGAAAGAGGCCTGGCACGGAGCGCACCAGCCCCACCAAGCCAAACAGGAAGGCCACTGTCAGTAGGCAGGAGGGGAAGTCCAGGGAGCGGTACACCAGGAGGCCCAGCGACAGTGCCAGGCCACCCAGGAAAGTGAGCACATAGCCCAGGGCAGTGTAGAGGCCTGTGGTCCCCTCCTGCAGTGTCCCTAGTCCAGGTCCCACGATGATGATGAGTCCCAGGGTGCTGCCCAACAAGCCACACCAGTCATAGCCACTGAGACGCTGGCTCTCGAGGCAGAGGGCAAGGAGAGCAGAGCAGACGGTGGAAGAACCTTTGCGGACGGTGGCAGCATTGCCAGCGGGCACCACCTGAACCGCACTGTAGGCGCATCCGATGCTGAGGACGTTGAACAGGGCATGGAGGCAGGCCCGGCCCCGGACATCGGGAGGTCCTAAGAGGGGGTCACCACGCAGTTTCAGCAGCAGGGCAATAGGGAGGTGGAAGAGGCATCGACAGATGAGCAGCTCCAGCGAGGGTAAGTGGGAAGCCTGGTAAGCCATACGGGAGAAGGGGCCCACGAAGCCAGCGGGCAGGCCCCCACCCAGCAGGGCCACTAGCAGGCCCTTGGTGACATCAGAGGGCCGGCAGCTCTGGTGCGAGGGGAGGCTGGACGGAGTGGAGGGCGGTGATGGCTGGGTGAAGTCGGGCAGGTTGAAGTAGGGGTGACAGCCAGCCTGTTAGGGAGAAAGGAGCGCGGGCATTAGGGCAGCCATAGTCCAGGGGACCAGGGGTAGGGCGAATGTCAGGCTGGGTTCTGGGACGCTGTAGGGCAGTAGAAGGGCAGGCTGTCTTGCCGAGGAACTCTTGGGAGCTAGAAAGGGCCTGAAAAATGGATGAGGTGGTACAGTGTGGGTCTGGAGCCTCTAAAGCAGGAAGCAGGGAGTGAGCAGTCCTGGAGCATCGTGTTTCTCTGGGTAAGTTGTTCCCGGGAGGAGAAAAAGAGGACCCAGGGATGCTCTGTTGGTTTGAGGAAGGGGAGGCGGCCTCAGATGCTGTGTATCTGTGTGATGTCACAGGTTCCAGGGACATCTGGGAACACCATTATGAATTTTGCTTGTGGGTGTCTAGGAAAGCTGGGAAGTTTTAGAGAAGGAGGGGGAAGGGAGCAGCCAGGAGCTACAGGGAAGGGGGCTGTGCGCCCCTGCGCCCCACACTCACCATCTTTCCCTTGGACTTCCTCCTCTCCTCCTGGCTCAGGGGCTCTGGGCCCTTCAGAGCTCCAGCCATTGTGAGCTGGTTGGATGGGTGGCGGAGTTCTTCCCTGGAACCTCCCTGAGGTGGGGGTGGGCCGATTTTCTCAGTGTTTCCAACTCCGCTTGCTTTACATTTTTGTGACTCCAAAGTCTGTCTGATTCTTTTTTTCCTCTTTTCAACTACCTCTGTGATGAGATATCTTCGGTTTTTAGTTAATTTATTTATGTCTTGCCCGATTTCCGAAAGGTTTTATGGAAAGGACCTCTGAGGGCCAGCTCCTCTTTCTCCTGAGTTTTGAATTTTTGAACACCTGGGAGGAGTCTCTGGGACTGTCCCTCTGGAGTTTCAGGAATGTGTTTCTCCTCTGTGTGCTTCCACCTGGTGGTGTTGGTGCTGTCCCAGGAGGTCCACACCAAGTCCTCTGCATTTACGCAGAGTATATACATGTGGATGTTTCTGCCGGTGGGAACAAAATAGCAAGCTGCGTGTTCATCTGCGCTGGTAGCCATTTACGTGTACCTGTTCTGTAGGGCTGGGGCGTTCCCAGCTCGCGGCCTGGGGGGTCGGGGGGGGGTGTCCCTGTGCATTTCTGGAGAGGGAGTGTGTGTGTGTGTGTGTGTGTGTGTGTGTGTGTGTGTGTGTGTGTGTGTGTGTTTCTCCAGGGCTGCCCCTTTGAGTGTGCTGAGCCTGGGTCTGCGGGTCCCATTGGGCCTGATTGTGAGCCTGCCACGTTGTGTGTCTGCGGAGAGGGTGTGCGTGCTCTGGGCGGTGTGCACCACTGAGTGAAGAGCGTGCAGGGGGCGGGGGGGGGAACCCCTTCCCAGGGAGTGGGTGGTCGTGCGGCCCCGCGCCGCTGCTGCTGCAGCCAGGCCCGCGCCTAGCTCGGTGCCCACCCGTCCGGCCGCCCTGCGTGGCGCCGTTCCCTTCCCGGGATCGGTCCGGGCGCAGGCCGTCGGGCGCGCTCGCCCCGAGCCCGAGCCCGGAGCCTGGTGTCTGTGCCTGCTGCGCTGCGCCAGCCTCCTCTCGGCGGCGGCAGCGGCGGCGGCGCTGGGGGGGTACTGTTTCCGGGGGTGGGGGTGGGGGTAGGACCGGGGCGGGGGGAGCCGATGATGTCAGCGGCGGCGGCGGCGGCGGCGGCGGCGGCGGCGGGGCCGGGCCGGGGCCGGGCGCTGGGGGGGCCGGGGCCGGAGCCGGAGCCGGAGCTGGAGGCGGGCGAAACCGGAGCGGCCGGTGGCGGCCACGGTGATGAGTCGGGCCTGGCGGACGCGGCGCCATCGCAGTCAGGTGGGCCCCGGGGCGAACCGGGCAGGGCCAGGGCGGACCGGAGCCAACAGCCGGGCCCCCTCCCCGCTGCCCGGTGCCGCGGGGGCCCGGGCCACGTCCCGTGCCGCGACCGCTCCCCTTTGGGGTTGACCTGGGGGCTCAGGGGTCGGGGGCTGAATCTGGCCCCGCCTCCAGGCGCGCACGGCGCTGGGGGGGGGGCGACTAAGGGGTCCCGGGTACGGCGTCCGACCCAGCGGCGGCCGGGGGGCGCGATCGCCTGGGGCCGTGGAAAGGGCCGCGCTCATTCCCCGCTTGAAGGGTTAATTCTGCAGCCCAGTGTCCCCCTCCCCCTGTGGGGCACGTTGGGGTGGGGCGGGGCGGGTGTGAGCCCGGGCCGGCGCTGCAAGCCGCTGGGAGGGCGATGGCGTAGGAGCCAGGCAGGGGGGTGGGGGGAGGGGTGGGCTGCCGAGTGCCCTAGAGTTGGGGTGTGCGGGGTGCGCAGGGCGAGCAGGCGACCCGGAGCCGCCGCGCCGTCGGGGCAGGGTTGTGGCTGTGAGTCCTGGAGCTTGTGTGTCTCCTCCTGTGTTGTGGGGCAAGGTAAACCTCTCCTGGTCACCACTGTTGGCTGGTGCGGCAGCCAGGGGTCCTGCAGGGCTCTCCCGGGCTATGGGGACAGAAAGCCAGACGGAGAGAGTCCAGTGTTGTGGGGCAGAATTACAAGATGTGGCCCTGTGGCTTTGGGTGACAGGTCCGCATTTGAAGCCGGGCATAGTACCGGCGGAGTTTGTTAGGTGTGGGGTTTTATGTTTTACACCGGCGTGTGTTTTCTTGCACATATGTGTCTGGCGCTGCACATATGAACTATTTGGGAACTGTTGTTTTCTGCGTAGCTGGCGAGGGGTAAGTGCTGTGGAGGGCGCCGGAGTGCAGGGTGTTGTGTGCCCAGCTGGAGAGGGCAGTTGTGTACCCTTGAGTCTGAGTGGGAAGGTGTCGGGTCCGGTCCCGTTCATGCGGCCCCGCTGAGGTGTGGTCCAGTCTCGGAGAGGATGGCCCGCTGGATGGGTTCTTGGGTCCATGTGACGGTCAGGTGGCACAGGGGAGGGAGGGCGCGGGGGGTGCATGTCTAGAACTCAGGTCCCGTGGGTCGTGCAGGAAGTGAGAAGCCCCAGGGTGTGTCTCAGGTACCCCTAGGGCGGCTGGCACCAGTGTGAGGGGCCCTGGGTGGAACATGCAGGTTGTGTTTATGGGATGGGGGGGCAGCCGAGCGAGGGGAAGGTTGTGTGTTTGCGACATTCCCTACGGGATTCTTTTGTGACGTCGTTTGTGGGAGCCCATCTGTGCTGTTGGGCTGGGAAGCAAGCTGGTCAGAAAACACTTGTGGGGAGGGCGATGGCGTGACAAGGGCCGTGTGGGCCTCGGACTCTGGAGATCAGCCGTGAGCTGTGTGTGCGTGCCTGCCTCTGCATGTTGGAGTGGCCGTGTGGGGCTGCTGTGGGGATATGTTATGAAGAAGGAGGGGAGATAAATATGGGGCAGAGCAAGGGCAGCAGGCGGGAGGCCTGGGTGTTGTCGGGCAGCCCAGCTAGTCTGTGCAGGGTCTGTGCGCTAGCCCCTCGCCGGCCCGCCCAGCACGTCAGGGTCACCGGGTGGAGAGGCCTGGCGGCTGCGAGGAAACTCAACTTGGACGGAGCAGCTCCTTGGCCATGTTTATGTAAAGGCCGGGTGTGACTCTTGTCACTGAAATGGAAAAAAGAAACATGAAGTTTTCAGTCTCCTCCTGCTTCAACCCTCTCTCTGCCCCCTTGCAGGGATCTCTGCTATTCTGTCTCTTCTGTGATGCACACTGGGCCCCTCCTGCGACCGTGGAAGGGTCTGGGAATGGAATTTGCTCACTAGGCAGATTCCTCAGAACAGGTTTTCCTCACCTTTGGGGCCCAGGCCCTTCTGTAGATGTGTGTGTGTGTGTGTGTGTGTGTGTATGTGTGTGTGTGTGTGTGTGTGTGTGTGTGTGTGTGTGTTCCAAGTGTACATATCGCTGTGGTCTGCCCCTGGCCTGGCGGGGAGGGTGCGTGTGCATGGGGGCAGGGAGGACACTATGGCCAGGCCCCCCCCCACTGCGTGGGGGCGTGCTGGCTATGTCAGGCCTGCACAACAGGTGCACCACGGCCTGGTGGAGGGCAAGGAGGCCTAGACTAGAACTGAGGAGTTCGGGCCCTACCCCTTCCTCGCTGGCACCTTCCCTAAGTGAGCCTCAGTTCCTCATCTTTAAAATGGGGCTAATCACCTGCCCTGTCCGTCTTCCAACAGGGCTGTAGGTAGGTAGCACATGGAAAACATACCTGGAAAGTAGCTACAGTCTGGGGACTATGCCTGTGCCAGCCACTGTCAGCCCTCTGCCAGCACTGAGCCCCTTCCTGGGGCTTGGTTAATAACAGTAAACACTTATTTAACACTGTGCACCAGGCACTGTCCTCAGTGCTTTTACGTATGGTCACTCATTTAGTCCTCCCAGCGCCGCGTGGAAGTAGGAGTTCTAAGTACCTCCCTTTTTCAAATGAGCCAGCCGAGGCCCAGAGAAGTAATTTGCCCAAAGCCACTTAGCTAGTAAGAAGTAAAGCTGGATTTGAACCCAGCCAGTCTGATTCCAGATCATGTGCTCTTTATATGTGTCCTCTAGTGCCCTTTTGAAGCTTTCTGTGGGCCTCTCTGTGCACCACCCCCGCCAAACACACACGCACTTCTGCCCAATTTCTGCAGAACTTAACACCTGCACCAGTCCATTTCAGAAGACTGGTGTGTTTAAACAGTGACTTAGGGAGTCTCAGCCTGGGAGGGAGAACCTAGCATCCACTGCTGGATACTGGCCACAGGAGCACAAAACGTTGATGAACCAGGCAAAGGAGAGATTGTTCTTGTCCTGAGGGTCAGGGAGGGCCAAGAGGGAGATGGCATCTGAGGTAGATCTTAACATTTTGGAGGGATTTGGGGAAGAGGCTGGGGGCAAGGTTGTATTTCTAGCAGGAGAACCAGCATGGGCGAGGGCATGGAGGTGTGGGACTGCTGGGGATGGAGAGCACAGCGTGTGCTTAAGGGGAGACTCACGCAACGCAAGAATAGAGAGGAAGATGGGAATCAGACTCGAATGCTCGGCTGAGGAATTTGAGCTTTATTCCGGAGTGGAGGCCCGAGAAGGTTTCTGAGCCCAGGAGTGATGCCACCTGAGCTGCTTCGGGGCCGTTGATCCTCAGTGAGAGGAAGGCTGGATGGTGGAAGCTAAGACCAGAAGCAGGGGACGAGCTGGGAGGCCATGGCCTTGGACCATGAGTGTTAACAAGGCCCTGAGCTAGTTTGGGGGCCAGAGGCAGGTTAGAGGGAAGGTTTCCAGAGCCATTCCCAAGCTGGGCCGCAGGGAATTCCCTGGCAGTCTAGTGATTAGGACTCCACACTCTTACTGCTGAGGGCCCAGGTTTGATCCCTGGTCAGGAAACTAAAATCCCCTAAGCCGCACAGCATGGCCAAAAAAGAAAACAAAAAACAAAAAAAACTGGGTTGCATATTTGACCAGACTCAGTGGCTGCTGGATGTGGAGAGTGAGGGAAAGGGTGGAGTCAGATATGACACAGTTACCATTTAGCACGGGAGACCTCGCGTGGTGATTTCGGTAGCCCACTGGCCCCGGCAGTGTGGCAGAGGGAAGGACCCTGCATCTGGGTTCACACAGGCCTGGATTTGAATTTTGACTCTGCTGCTCCCAAGCTGTGTGACCTTGAGCAAGGTAAATCCCTCTGTGAGCTTCAGTTTCCTCATCTGTAAAATTGGGATAAAATAAATGCCAACTTTGGGTGGCTGAGGAAACCATTAAATGAGGCAACGCCTGTAAAGCCCTGGAGGTAAATCAGGCAAAGCGTGAGCACCCTGGAAGTGGTCAAGTTACGCTCGCCACCCCCAGCTCCCGGCCAAGTCAGTCCAGGACTGAGGATGGCGTCCTTCCTGAAAGTGGACACACTCCAGGACGACTTGAAGAAAGCAGGTTCATTCATTTACCCCAGATGTTTTTGATCTCCCACTATGTATCAGGCACTGTTCTAAGCACTGGAGGTAGCAGTGAACAAAGGAGACAAAAATCTCTCCCTCCCCTGGAGCTTGGAGTCTAGCGATGAATGAACAGTATGTCTTACTAAATGCCAAGCAGGAAAATAAAGTAGGGGAGAGGGATAGGGAGTTTGGGGAGGTACGGGGCGGCCAGGGAGGGCCTTGGGGGAAGGTAACTTTTGAGTCAAGGCTTAAAGGAGGTGGGGCAGCAAGGCATGAGGCTACCTGAGGAAAGAACATTCCAGGCAGAGGGAACAGCAAGAGGTGGAGTGTATCTGGTGGCAGCCCTCAGATCTGCACCTCAGTCACACCTCTGAGATCACACAGCCAGTTAAGAGTAGAGAAATGGTAAAAACAAACTAAAAACCACAGAGCCATCAAACCTACCCTGAAGCCTGATTTCTGCCCCTTTTTCTTCACCACTTCCCCCCACCATTTTCCGGGACTGAGTTCCAAGATGATAATTAGAGCTAGCACTTCCTGAGCATTTGCTGCATGGCAGGCACTCTTCTACGTACTGCCAGTCATCAGCTCGTTTATTCTTTACAACCCTATGTAGTGGGCGCTTCTCATTATCCCCACCTCATTGACAAGGAAACTGACATACAGAGAGGTTAAGTAACTTGCCCAGGGTCCCATAACTAGTGTCTTCTCCACCTCCCATAAACCCTTGCAGGGCAGTGGCCTCTGGTGGGGCAGTTGAACTCAGGAGAGCAGGGTCCAAACCCAGCTTGGTTAGCAGTGAGATCAGGGGCAAATCACCCTGTCACTACGTTCTCTCTACCTGCAAGTGAGGTGTCTAGAGTATTTAAAGCCTCAGTTTCCTCATCTGTAAAATGGGTTTGACACTAGCCCCTGCCTCACTGTGGTCCTTTTGAGTGTTGAGATAATGCAGATAAAATGCTTAGCACTGGATTTGGCACATAATATTTTTCTCATCAATGGCAGCTCCAAGTACCATGATGATGATGGTTCTAGATGATCTCCAAGGGCCAGGCCAGCCTTGGACCTCTGTGGTTCTAAAAAGCCTTGATAGGCCTTGTCCAAATATCTTGGCAGTCAGCACACAGCCATGCCTCAGTAGGCCCCAAGCCCATATGGCTGTGCAGGTGGGCAGGCCTGGCCAAGGGGGTGAGTGGGGGCCAGAATCAAGCTTTGCTGTGCGTGGCCTTTTCCTCTATTTTTTTCCCCTTCCTCTAATTTCCACGAAGATCCTAGATGGGCTGGTGGCGGCCCTAGTGGGTGCTGTTGAAAGAAAAACATAACTGTTTTCCTGTACACTCAACTCATGACACTTCTGACACGAAATGTGTGGGTTTTTCTCCCCACACTGACCAGTTCTCTGACACTAGCTGGGTGTCCTACAATTCAGTTCAATTCCGATACTGTCTGCCTGGAGATAGCATCAGATCCCAGAGGTTAAGGGCTCATTCCCACAAGACTGCCCCCACTTCAGATACCAGTTTGCAAGCCCAGACCTCCTGTAGTTTTTTTTGTTTTAAAACTTTTATTTTTATTTTATTTTATTTAGTTTTTTGGCCGTGCCGTGTGGCCTGTGGGATCTTAGTTCCCCGACCAGGGATTGAACCCGTGACCCCTGCAGTGGCAGCACAGAGTCCTAACGACTGGACCACCAGGGAATTCCCCAGACCTCCTGTACTTCTGACTGACCATCAAGACATCCGGCTTTCTCATGACCCCGTCCTCAGACTTGATAATTTGCTAGGATGGCTTACAGAACTGAGGGAAATACTTACATTTACTGGTTTATTATATAATAAAGGATATGATAATAGCCAAATGAAGAGGTATGGAGGGCGAGGTCCGGAAGGGTCCGAGGACAGGAACTTCTGTCTTCACAAAGTTGGGGTGCACTACCCTCTCGCCATGGGGATGTGTTTAGCAACCAGAAGCTCTCTGAACCCCATATTTCAGGGACTTTTATGGAGGCCTCATCACACAGGCATGATCGATTATTACCTGAGTCTCCAGGCCCTCTTCTCTCCCCAGAGGCAGTGGGGGACTGGGGCTGAAAGTTCCAAACTTCTAATCATGGCTCTGTCTTTCTGGTGACCAGCCCGCATCCGGGATCCCACCAAGAGTTGCCTCATTAGAACAAGAGACTCTCCTATCACCCAGGAAATTCCAAGGAGTTTAGGAGCTTAATGTCAAGAACTGGGCTCAAAGACCAAATGTTAGAAGATTCTCCTAGCACCCCTGTTACTTGGGAAATTACAAGAGTTTTAGGAGCTCTGTGTCAGCAATGGGGACAAAGACCAAATATATTACAGTTGACCCTCGAACAGTGTGCGGGTTAGGGGCGCAGACCGTCCACGCAGTGGAAAATCCAAGTATAGCCTTACAATCGGGCCTCCGTATCCAAGGTTCCGCGTCCTCGGATTCAACCAACCTCGGATCGTGTAGTGCTGTCATATTTACCATTGAAAAAAATCCACGTGTAAGTGGACCTGTGCAGTTCAAACCTATGTTGTTCAAGGGTCAACTTTATTTCTTGTTATATCACAGTATCCCAGCTGTAAACATGTCCTTCATCCTGATGTGATATAATCAAGAACGCAGGCTTTTGAGCCAAACTTCCTGGGATCAGATCCCAGCCCTGCTACTAACTGGTCATATATCCTTGGGCAGCTACCTAGCATCTCCGAGCCTCAGCCTGTCACTTTAAAGTCAAGAAGCTAACTGCTACTTTTTAGGGTAGTGATGAGGAACAAATGGGGTAATGCAAGTAAAAGCATCAACTCTTGGGGGTCCCTGTTGGCTGGTGGCTGTCACAGAAGGGAGTGGGAGGCCTTGCTCTCTTTCCCCATTTTACAAACAGAACTGAACACCAAACCGCGAACGGGGCCCCTTCCCCTGGATTCCTGACCCACCCGCAATCCAGCAACTCAACTGATGGAGAGGCATTTGACCTAGGTGTGTGCCTGGCAGTCGGGGCTGTTAGAACTTTTGAATATCACCCCTGTTTACCACCCTCCTCGTCCTCCAGGAGAGGGCTCAGAGCAGTCTTTCGGGAACATGAAATGGGCTGTGGAGGGCAGGCAACTTAGTCCAGATAGTATGAGTAATAAATGGGAAGAGAGCGTTTTCTGGGGGGGGTGGGAATTGTATGAGGAACTCCTGACGCAGGACACCTCGGAGGTCATGTGTGACCCAGGGCATGCGCAAGGGGAGGGCTCCCAGGCTTCATGGAGGGTTCATGAGAGGGGCCGAGAGCTCTGCTCTCAGGTCAAGAGGCCTGGGTCTGTGAACAGGCCCCACCTGTTATGACCAGCTCTGTGTGTCTTTGGCTAAGTTACTTTATGGCTCTGGAACTGATATCTTCGACTGAAAAATTAGCCCCCGAAGCCGAGGCTGTGAGGTGCTTTCTGGGCAGTGGCCACCACAGCTCACATTTGGGCTGCCTGCTATTCCTTTTGGATGAGCCTCCCAGCAAGAGTGAGATAGGGGTTGCATTCCCCACCCTCCCCTTTTTAAGCCAAAGTCCTAAAGCCACCAGCTGTCAGAATAAGGAGTGGGACCCAAGCTTCCTCACTTCTGGTCTGGTGGCCTTTTCGTGCCCTTCAGAGATTGGAGCAAGCTGGCACGTGTGCAAGAGTTCGTGGTCTTCAGTGGTCACCTGGCACCTAGGCCAGAAACCCCCTCTAAGATTTAATGTCAAGAGGTCCTCTCCTAATTTGAATATCTAGCAGCTTGGTCCAATGAAAAAGCTCAAACAAATCTATCTTGATATGTAAATGAGACTATTATAGTGAAAGACAACATGCAAATCTTTGATTTCCTTTGAGCCCCGAAGGTTGGGCCAAAGGGACTTGAGAGTGATCCAGCAGGCTTCCCTGGACCTACGGGATTGAACTATGCTCCTGGACTGTTTTGAGGCAAATTGGGAATATGCAAATTATCTTGTTCCTGTACTTCTGGGGGCCAGCAGCACAAGGCTTTGCAATAATTTGTGTGAACTCCTAGGTCCAACTGGAGGCAGCTCAGCAAATAACCTCTCGGGCTCCCAGGAGGGTCAGGGTCTGCAGAGCAGCCTGGGCCTCGTTGGCCCTGCACACTGCGCCACCCCCCACCTCCTGGGTCCCCTCCCGTCCGGTTCCCTTATTGAGGACGGGGTTTCTGTTTCCCCACAGAGGGAAGAGGCCCGGCAGAAGGGACTCGCTGAGCCACCCCCGCTCTGCTCCATGTTGGCTGTGCTCTCAGGTGAGGTTGTGCGAGAGGTCTGCCCCGCGGGAGGCTGGGCCTGAGGCAGCAGGCCAGCAGAGCAGCCGTGTTGTCCAGGCCGGGGAGTCCTGAGAAATGGTCAGCAGAGGCTGTGGGGCCTCCCTCCCCCTCCCAGTGGGAGAGAGGTGTCCATTGCTTACCTCGCTAGTCTGTGGCTTGGAAGTCTTGACCCCTGACCTTCATCAAGACCTGAGGTATTCCTGGCCTCTACCAGCCCCCGACGTTTGACACACGGGCGTTGGATGCTGGCCGGCCGTGGGGTGGCTAAGGTTAACCCCTCACTTCCGTGACCAGAAGTCAGTCAGCCTTCCACCCGTCTCTGGCCAACAGCCCCCAACCCCCTCCCAGCTCACCTCTGATTTTAGAGGCCCCCGCCCTCTGCCCAGCCTCTGAGATCCTCCCCTGGCCTCTTCTCCTCCATCTAGGCTGGCGCCATGCCCCCCCCAGCAGAGGTGACAGACCCGTCCCATGCCCCCGCCGTCCTGCGCCAGCTCAATGAGCAGCGGCTCCGTGGCCTCTTCTGTGACGTCACCCTCATAGCCGGAGACACCAAGTTCCCTGCTCACCGCAGCGTCCTGGCTGCTTCTAGTCCCTTCTTCAGAGAGGCCCTGCTCGCTTCAGCCCCACTGCCCCTCCCACCAATTACTGGGGGCTCTGCCCCCAACCCTGCCTCCACCACAGCTTCTTCCTCCTCCTCCTCTTCCTCTTCCTCTCCCCCTCCACCCTCACCTCCCGCTTCATCCCCACCCCGGGTCCTGGAGCTGCCAGGTGTCCCAGCAGCTGCCTTCTCTGATGTCCTCAATTTCATCTACAGT
Organism: Orcinus orca; assembly: GCF_937001465.1. Classification (NCBI taxonomy): domain Eukaryota; kingdom Metazoa; phylum Chordata; class Mammalia; order Artiodactyla; family Delphinidae; genus Orcinus; species Orcinus orca. The sequence goes on along the minus strand of NC_064577.1, from coordinate 11,904,869 downwards.
GCCCGGCTGGCACTACCTGGTGGTGGAGGGGACGGGGCAGCCGTGGCAGAGATCGGCGCTCTGGGGCGGCGTCTGGGCATCTCCCGCCTGCAGGGCCTGGGGGAGGGAGGTGATGCCTGGGCACCTCCTGCCCCAGCCCCCATGGCCACCTCGCAGCCTGAAGAAGACAACTTCGGGCCTGGGCCTAGGCCAGCCGGGGAGTGGGAGGGTGACAGGGCTGAGGCCCAGGCCCCTGACTCACAGCCTCCCCTGCCCCGGCGGCCCCTCCCCTGCCCCCGATGTGGGAAAAGCTTCATCCATCCCAAGCGGCTGCAGACCCATGAGGCACAGTGTCGTAGGGGGGCCAGCACTCGGGGGTCTGCAGGGCTGGGAGCCGGGGGCTCTGGCCCCAGTGGCCCTTCAGGAGTGGACGCCTCAGCCCTGCCCCCACCAGTGGGCTTCCGAGGTGGTCCCGAGCACGTGGTGAAGGTGGTGGGCGGCCACGTGCTGTACGTGTGCGCGGCCTGTGAGCGTTCCTACGTGACCCTGTCCAGCCTGAAGCGGCACAGCAATGTACACTCGTGGCGGAGGAAGTACCCCTGCCGCTACTGTGAGAAGGTGTTCGCCCTGGCTGAGTACCGTACCAAGCACGAGGTGTGGCACACCGGGGAACGCAGGTGAGTGGCCTGCACAGCCGGGGATGGTGGGGGGAGGGGTCACATGGGACCTTGTCCACTCAGGGATCACAGGGACAAGGGAGAGAATGGGCAGAGCATGGGGCCTAGAAACTCATCCTGAGACGCCTGCTCACCCACTAGCCCCTGCTCACCTGCTTTCCATCACTCACCCTTCTGCCTCCCTTCAGCCCCGTTTCCTTCCGCTGATGTTTATTAGCACCTCCAGGTGTCACGTCCTGGCTTGGTGATGTGGAAGAGACCGAGGAAGAGAAAGTTGCTTCATGGGACAGGACTAGGGAGCTCAGGCATGTCCAGCAACAGCTGTAATGCACCCCTGTTAATAAGACATTTCCCCCTTCTGTCATGTGAGCTTCAGAAGAAGGCTTTGGGAGGTAGGCAAGGTGTGTGATTATTCCCAGTTCACAGACGGAACAGCTGAGGCCTGGCATCTCACAGCCAGTGGGGGGCACTGTACTGGGACTGGTGTCCTTTCTGAGGCTGGCAGGGTGAGACAAGCAGCCTTTAAGGAGGGTGAGCAAATGGCTGGGGCAGTTCAAGGTCTGAGTGGAGGCAGGAGAGGATGTGGGAAGCTGAGGCCGTAGCTTCACGGCCCCTGACTCAACTGGCTCTGGCCCTGCCCTGTTCCATGCCGTCCTGGCCCAGGTACCAGTGCATCTTCTGCTGGGAGACCTTTGTCACCTACTATAACCTGAAGACCCACCAGCGAGCCTTCCATGGCATTAGCCCGGGCCTCCTAGCCAGTGAGAAGACGCCCAATGGAGGCTATAAGCCCAAGCTCAATACCCTCAAGCTGTACCGCCTGCTCCCCATGCGGGCGGCCAAGCGGCCCTACAAGACCTACAGCCAGGGAGCCCCCGAGGCCCCCCTTTCTCCGAGCCTCAACACTCCGGCCCCTGCGGCAATGCCGGCCAGCCCACCACCCGGACCCCCACCTGCCCCAGAGCCTGGCCCCCCACCGTCTGTCATCACTTTTGCCCACCCAGCTCCCTCTGTCATTGTACACGGGGGTAGCACCAGTGGTGGAGCAGGGAGTGGGCCGGCCAGCACAGGGGGGGCCCAAGCTGCCTCAGTCATCACTTACACTGCTCCGCCACGGCCCCCCAAAAAACGTGAGTACCCACCTCCTCCCCCTGTGCCTGCAGCTGCCCCAGCCAGCCCAGCCCCAGCCGGCAGCCCAGCCACAGCCACGGAGGAGGCCAAGGGCCGGAACCCACGGGCCACAAGGACTCTGACCTACACGGCCAAGCCAGCTGGTGGGCTTGGCGGGGGCGGGGGTCCCCCTGCAGGGCCTGGCCGGGGTCCCTCTCAGCTGCAGGCTCCACCTCCACTGTGTCAGATCACTGTACGAATCGGTGAGGAGGCTATTGTCAAGCGCCGCATCTCAGAAACTGACCTGCGTCCCGGGGAGCTGAGCGGAGAGGAGATGGAGGAGAGCGACGAGGAGGATGAAGAGGAGGACGAGGAGGAGGACGAGGAGGATGAGGAGGACGAGGAGGAGTCGAAGGCTGGCGGGGAGGACCAGCTCTGGAGGCCCTACTACTCGTACAAGCCCAAGCGCAAGGCTGGAGCCGCAGGCCCGGGCAGCAGCGGGGGCGGCGGGATGCCCAGAGGCCGCCGGCCGCCTCGCTGGAGACAGAAGCTGGAACGGAGGAGCTGGGAGGAGACCCCGGCGGCTGAGGGCCCCGCAGGGCGTGCCCGTGGCGAGCGGAGGCACCGCTGCGGGGACTGTGCCCAGACATTTGCCACCCTGAGGAAGCTGCGCAAGCACCAGGAGGCCCACGGCGGGGGCTCCCACAACTCTCGGGCTGGACGGAAGCCTTCCACCCGCTTCGCCTGCCCTCACTGCGCCAAGGTGTGCAAGACGGCAGCCGCCCTGAGCCGCCACGGGCAGAGGCATGCTGCCGAGCGGCCCGGGGGTACCCCCACGCCTGTCATTGCCTACTCCAAGGGCTGCGTTGGCACCCGAGCCGGGGACGTCAAGGAGGAGGCTCCCCAAGAGATGCAAGTCTCCTCATCCAGTGGGGAGGCGGGTGGCGGGAGTGCTGCTGCTGAGGAAGCTTCCAAAACCGCCTCGCTCCAGGACCCTGTCATCTCAGGGGGGGAGGAGCCCTCAGTGGTGGCAGGAGGGGGTACCTATGCATACCCACCTGTGCAGGAATTTCCACTGGCTCTGATCGGGAGCGGCCGGGAATCTGGCAGTGGCAGGGGAAAAGCTGGGAGTGAGGGGCCAGTGGGGGCTGGGCGGGGGGACCGGATGGAGGGGATGGGGGCTGCCAAAGTCACCTTCTACCCTGAGCCCTACCCACTCGTCTATGGGCCCCAGCTTCTTGCCGCCTACCCTTACAACTTCAGCAACTTGGCTGCTCTCCCAGTTGCTCTTAACATGGTCCTACCTGATGAGAAGGGTGGGGGGGCCCTTCCCTTCCTACCAGGGGTCTTTGGCTACGCAGTCAACCCTCAAGCAGCACCCCCTACCCCCCCAACTCCACCGCCCCCAACTTTCCCTCCACCAGTCCCCCCTAAGGGAGAAGGGGAAAGGGCAGGGGTTGAAAGAACCCAGAAGGGAGATGTGGGGTGAGCTCTGGGCCCAGATCCCCCCTTTCACCAGATGCCACCCTCCCTGAACCCCCGCCACTACCAGCTCCCTGGCCTCCCTGCCCCTTGGGAGCCCCTCCACACTCTTGTGCAGGGACTTGGGGGCCTCTGGAGCTCAGGGGTCAGGCTGCTTTGTGTGAGATTGTAGTTTTCCCACCACCTGGGAAGGGATCTTTGGTGGTTCCCCTCTCAGTTCTCCTCCAGGGAATGGCCTCCGTGAGGGGCAGGGCCAGCTCCCATCCCTTCTCCAGCCCTTGGGGCAACTGAGCAATATACTTAAATGAATCTCTACTCATAGCCCCCACCAGCTCTGAATGTCTAACCCGCCCCCCTGATTCGTAAACCTAGGGGGAAACCATCTCTCTCACCTAATGTTCCCCCCTCGTTCTGAAGCTTTCTCTAAGCCCTTGCCCAGATGCTTCCCAGCACATTCCATCCTTTGTGGCCCAGGGCCTGGACCAGACCATTGTGATACCTGACACTTACTCACCTGGGAGTGTGGCTTTGGAGTCCATTCTCCCCGACGGTGGGTTTCTGTGCCCATTTCCTTCACATTAAGATGCCATCCCTTCCTTGGCTTCCATGCCTTTGGATCTTCCATATTCCTCCTTATACTCCTAGACTCTGGAGATGGCCTCTCCCATCCAGGTCAAGGAGGTGCTGGGGGGAGGGCTACCTATCTGTTCCATGGCTGAGTACTTTCCCAGCCCAGGGCAGCACCAATCTCAGCCCTACTTTGACCCTCAAATCTCGTGAGCCCCAGACTCTTCCAAGGCAAAAGAAGTAGGTAGATTGCACCTCTTCCTGCCTCTACATATGGCCTCTTCTGGGCTAAACCAGATTTGGGGGCCAGGAGGGAGGAGCTCTATATGGGATGGGGAAGGGAATCTACTTTCTCCCTGTTTTTTTTCCCGATGGTTTCTCCCAGACTAGACCAAATAGCCAGAAAAATGGATGGGGGTTGGATGGGTGGGTAAGCCCAAGATTTGCACATGACCTCCCATCCTTACCTTAACCTCCTTTTTTCCCCCAGTATCACTTCCCTCACCAATCACTCCAGATGGTTTTTGGTGAACCATCCTACTCCCTTGGTGGGCTTTGGGGTATCCCCACCAACTTTCCCTGCAAAATAGCACCTTACACCCCATCTTTGACTCAGTTCCCCACGCCCAAAGATCCCAGCCTAGGGATGGGGTACAGGGACCTTATAAGTCCCTAATCCCTAATTTGCACTAGTTAACCCTGGTCAGGGGTCCCTATGTTTCCTTCCAGTGGGGGAGTTGAAGAAATGTTTGCTCCTAATTCTCTTTGATAACTGGGCCTCCCCACTCTGTGATTGGATGAACATTTTCCATCCACCCACCTCCCCCCCCCAGAAAAAAAAAAAACAGCTCACGAGGGGAGAGCCAGTTTGGGGGAGCAAATTTGAAAAATGGGAATTAGAGGAGTGCAGTTTAAAAAGGGGAAAAGTTGTCATCAAAATGGCAGCCTTTTTCTCAGCTACTGTTTTTTGGGGCCAAGATGGCTGCCCTCTCAACTGATGCTGAAAGGGCAAGATCATGGCTTTTGGAGGGAGGGGGTTTGGGGGGAGGGACAGGACCAACCTCCTGCCTCTTCTCGCCCTCCCAGCATACGGAAAGGGGAGGTTTTCGACAGGCTCCCTGAATGTTAACCACGGAGGAGTGTCGCTCCTTCACTCCTCCTCTGTCTCTTTGCACTTTTCTTGGTCTTGGCCACAGTCCGAGTGAAGAGTTTCCTACTGAATGTACCATACCGAGTTCCAATTTTTAAAGGGGAGAAAAGTTTAAAACGGGGAAAAATGCAAAAAAAAAAAAAAAAAATCACAAAAAAAATCCCCACAAATCTTGTTTCTGGCACTTTAGAAAAACTGCGAATAAAAGTACATAATAAAGAATACATATATATCTACACACAAATTATATATATAAAATATATATATATATATATATATATATATATATATATATATATACACACAGCGGAACCACAAGAGAGACTGAGGAAGGCCTTGGAGGCAGGGGGCAGATGCGATAACAGTCCCCCTATATCCTTAACCTGCACTCCTCTGAGGCAAAAAGGCACAGAGATGGAAGGGGTTGAGGATGGACCAGGGAATTTGAATTTCAGAACAGGTCAAAATTCTAAAACCATGGACATTTTGGGAGAACTGAGAATGTAGGCATTTATTTTTTTGAAAATATGATTTAGGAAAATAGTTTCCAGAATTTGGTGGTTCTGGGCAACAAAGGAGATTGTGGCGAAATGGCGATTAAAATACATGTATCGGAGTTGGGGAACTTGAATATTGTGAATTTCACATGTTGGAAATTTGGGATTTTGCAATTTTGTCTTTTGAAAATTATTAAGTCTTGTCAGTTTGTGCCCTCTTTCCCCATGTTCCCTGGGAAGAAGGGTGACGGTGGAGTGGGAAGGCCACTGGTTCTGTGCCACAGCACGCAAGATTTAGAATTCTACAGACTCTAGCTCTATACGTAGTGAGGACCCAGATTTAGAGAAACTGACCAATATTTATCTCCGCATTTGTGTGTGTGTCCAACTCTCTAGGCCAATAAACCAACAAGACAAACGAACTGTGCTCCGCAGTGGGATGCCAGGTGCAATTATTGGCGTGGCTGGTGGGTCTGGCTGGACAGGGACATGCTAACCTTGTCCCACAGGGATCCCTACAAGTTGTAGCCCTATTCTCCCTCTTAGGACACCAACTTCCAGCAATTGAGTAGGCGTGAGAGCCTGTTGACCCTAGGTACTTCACTGTAATTGCTGCAGCCACTAGGCTAAAGCTGACTTTGCTCTGACCTCCAGGCAGAAACATTAACGCAGTCCAGTTCACAGAGCCTGCTGGGCACAAGATCTTCATCTCCCAGATGAAGCCCTTTCTCCAAACTGAAAGGAAACAGGCACAAAGTGTGTGATGGCCATAAGAGACACCAACACCCTTTCTTGTTCCACTCCTGGCCTCCCACGGGCTTCAACTCCCTGTCCCTCCTCCCCTCCCCTGTATTTTGTCTAGGGTTATGCAGGCATGGGCAAGTAAAATGAGTGGTTAGGTGGGTGGGGCCTTGGAGGAATTCTGATACAAATACCTTGACCAGAGTGGGCAGCCACTAATCAGCTCTAGCAGGTTGCTGCCAACAGGGGAATCAGACCTGGTGCTACTGTAGTTCTTAAAAAGTTTCAAGAGAAGCCAGAAATCCAAATTTCTCTGTGAAATATCCACATTTTAAAAGTAGCAAACCAATTCAAATTTTAAATTCTGCTGGCCAACAACATGGGCCAAACGAAACACACCAGTTTGTAACCTCTGATGTATACTGTATAATGCTTTTGTTCTCATCTTCTCATATGATCCTCAGACTAGGGAGCAGATATTATTATTAGCTTCATTTTACAGATGGGGAAACTGAGGCACAGGGCAATTTAGTAGCTTGTCCAAAGTTTGAGCACCAAAGCTGGAACTTAAGGTTTTTGCAGTGTGCTTTTTTTATCCTCATTACAAATGCATCCTTTTAGAAATAACCTTTTTTTTATCCTAAAGATAATACATATTACAAAATACAATAAACTACAGAAAGGTAAAAACAAAGAAAAAACGACCACTAGTCCCAATATGCAAACATAAACACTATTACTTAGTGTACTTCCTTACAGAAAAAAAATTTCCCTATTCATTCAACCAGAGGTACTGGCTGTATAGGTTAGGATCTGTGCTAGGTGCTGGGGATATTACAGTGAACAGACATAGTTCCTGCCCTCAGAAGGCTTACAATCTAGTTCTTGTTCTTTGTTCCATTCATTGCCAACCTAGATGTGAATATCCAATGGAGCTTCTTCAAGAAGCCAAAGAGTAAATAATCGGATAGTGCATTTCAGGTGGGCCCAAGGCCCCCATCTGCCCAGTCCCACTTGGGCTTCCTCCCTAGAAACGAAATGATGAGAGGATTGGACTCCTAGTGAAGGAGTTAAGATGCAGAAAGGGATGGGACTTGAGAGTACTACCAAACTCTCAATTCAACTGGCCGAGAACCTCGGTCTCGGCCCTCTCGTCCTCAAGGAAAGGGGTCGGGAGGGGGCAAGTGGTACGTGGCGTCCAGAAAGATGACGAGGGTCCCGACGCTCGTGAAGATGATGAAGGTCCACAGGAAGAGGCGGTCCACCACCATGGCCACAAACTGCCAGTCCTCCTTCAGCTGGGGGTAGGAAGAGGAAACTGTTCCTGAGCTCCAGACCCCCAGGGAAGGCGGCCCCAAGGCCCTGTACCGCACCCAGGTCCTCCTACCACGGCTTTGAGTCAAGGGCGGGCCCGCAGAATAGCAGAGAGCGAAACTGCGGGCGACGGAGGTGAGTAAAGAACAAGTCGGAAACCAGGGGGCGGGACCAAGTGAGGCAAACTTCCAATCAGAAATAAAATCGAGTGCTGAGGGCGGAGCCTAAGTTTGTGGGTGGAGCCAAGGCCACCCAGGCCTTGCCTTGGCCCACCCTCTTTGGACTCACCGCGTCGTGGTCCTCCTGTTCCTGCAGCTGTTGAGCGATGTAGGTGATTGAGGAAACGACCTCCCGTAGCTCGGGAGGCAGGCCCACAGCCCGGTTTGGACCATCGGTAAATCGCCGCAGGTCCGGGGCAGACAGTTCAGGCTGGAACCTGGAAGAGGCGAGTCTGTTTGGCCACGACCGGGGCGCAAAGACGGCCTGCGCGGGTGCTCTAGGCCCCGCCCCAACTCCCTCCTCCAACGCCCATCCAGGTTTCAAAACGTGAGAGAGCACTTCAGGTTCTCTCCGACAGCGGCGACCTCTCTAGCCTTCCGCAATTCCTCCTATTCCCTTTAGTTCCCACCTCCCCGCAAAGTGGGCAACAGAAGGGATACTACAAGTCCCATGATGCTCAACCACGACATCCTCCGGGAGCTTAGGACGCCTGCCTCCGCACAGTCTCCTAGGAAGTGTAGTTCTCCCTCTCCCTTCCACGTGGGCGATGGGGAGTAGATACTACCTGTTGGGTTTGGGGAAGAGAAAATCATTTGGTGGCTTGCGGATGAAATATTCATCTGTTCCCCGACCCCAGCCACTTCCTGGAGAATCCCTGAGAGGTATAGGAGGTGGCTCCGGTATCTGGTCTCTCTCAGGTTTGGGTCTCTTCAGACCCAGATACGGAGGGAGTTTGTGGATAAAGATCTGCAGAGTAGAAGAAGAGGCCTATTGGAGGGGGCTCTTATGCTCTCAGACCAGAAGGGAAGCCGCCAACCACCCCCACGGCACGTGCCCATTCCTGCGCATGCGTGCATGCGTCCCACAGATGAAATGCAACTACACAGCCCAAGAGTTCTTAAGTGGGTTAGGAGGCATCCTGACCGGAAAGAAAAGTTCTGAGGGCTTCCACCCTGATAGTACCTAACCCTTAGAATGCTTCCTTGGGACCCACGATGGGCAGTATTGATGAAGAGAGTCTGGGATCTACGCAATGTTAATGATGGGAGGATAAAATTAATTGGGCAACATTTCAACACCCAAAGACCTTGGCACTTTGACACTCTACCAGGAGTTGTAGTTCTCCCTCAGGTCTGTGAAAGGGAAGGTTGAAGTCGGTGGGAGGGAGGAGCGATACCTGGACAAAAAGCCAAATACTAGGATTGAGAGTTAACACAGGTTGGAAAGGAGATCTTCTTACCTGACGGACCCAAAGGGGCATTTGGTGGGTGTGGGGTGAGCGATGGTGCAGGTTGAGGACTACGACGCTAAGGATGACTGAGAAGGTGACGAGGACCATGGTAAACATGAGGTATTTGATAATGATGGGGACAGACAGGGAGGTCTCAGGCACTTTGTCTGCCAGCAGCAGCAGGAACACAGTAAGGGTCAGCAGGGCAAAGATCGAGAGCCCCATCTTCTCTCCTTGGGGGACAGAGGGGAAGGCGGAAGGATTAGGCTTTGCCAGAAAGCAATCTCCCTGGCATAATCAGTGACCGTGTTTCCAGCCCACTCAAGGACAGGCTTTTGGAAGGGCCAACTGCATGCAAATAACTCCTACAATTATACCTCCAACCTGGACTGATTCCCCTAAATTCCACATTTGTATCCACCTACCTACTTAACCTCTCCATTTGGGTGTCCACTAGACATCTCGAACTTAACATGTCCAAAACTTAATTCCCTCACCACCGACTCCCCACATAGTCTGCCTCAGTTCATAAATGACAACTCGACCTTTCCTGTGGCTCAGGCCAAATCCCTTTGAGTCATTCTCAGCTCTCCTCTCTCTCATCCCATATCCAATCCATACCAAACCCTATTGGCTCTATCTTCAAAATATATCCTGAAACTGATGACTTATCACATTTACCACTACCATCCTGGTACCAGCCACCATTACCTCAGATCTGAGTTATTATAAAGGCCTCCTCTTTGCTTCATCCTTTGCCCCCCTGCTGACTGTTCTCAACAGAGCAGCCGGATTGATCCCCTTAAAATGTAAATCAGATCATATCACTCCAGTGGCTTCCCATCGCCTTTAGCATAAAAGTCCTTACTGAAGTCTACAAGGCCTTCCCATTAGCTCTCTGACTACATCTCATACTGTTTTCTCTCTTGCTTACTTCATTCAGTTACGTTGGCTATTTCTTGAATATGCAAGGCACATGCCCACCTCAGAGCCTTTGCATTCACTGTTAACTCCTCCTGGTAATTTCTTCCCCCAGATATCTACCAGGGTCATTCTCTCACTTCCTTCAAGTCTTTGTTCAAATATTGATCAAACATTCCCTTTTTAGTGAGGCATTCACTGACCATCCTATTTTTAAATTGCAACCCCTGTGATAAACCATAGCGGAAAAGAATATGAAAAAATATATATATCTGTAAATGAGTCACTTTGCTGTACAGCAGAAATGAAACACAACATTGTAAATCAACTATATTTCAATAAAATTGTTTAAATAAATAAATTGCAACCCCTACCCCCATTCTCATCCTCCCCAAACCCTTTCCCTATTTTTCCTTCTTAGGAATTGACCTCTCCTAATATACTATCTAGGACTTCCCTGGTGGCACAGTGGTTAGGAATCCGCCTGCCAATGCAGGGGATGCGGGTTCGAGCCCTGGTCCGGGAAGATCCCACATACCGCGGAGCAACTAAGCCCGTGCACCACAACTACTGAGCTTGTGCTCTAGAGCCCGCGTGCCACAACTACTGAAGCCCACGCGCCTAGATTCCGTGTTCCACAACAAGAGGAGCCACCGCAATGAGAAGCCCGTGCACTGCAACGAAAGTAGCCCCTGTTCACCACAACTAGAGAAAGCCCCGTGCAGCAGCAAAGGCCAAACGCAGCCTAAATAAATAAATTAATAAATTAATAAAAAAAAAATAATATACTATCCAATGGGTTTATTATGTTTACTGACTGTCTCCCCCACTAGAATATAAACTCCATGAGAGCAGGGATTTTTGTCTGTTTTATTCACTGATGTATTCCCAGTGCCTTGCACATTACAGATGTTCAACAAGTATTGTTAAATGAATGAATGGACCAACCCCTGTAGCAGGAACTATATAGCAAATCGAAGGATCTAAAAATGAAACCAAGTATGTAAGAATATGCCAGGTGGCTGGTTATTACTGTGGCATACAACAGGCACTGCAAACTTCATGGAAGGTATTGAAATAAATAACTATTATGGTCTGTTCTACTTTAGTCCTGTAATATTGGGTTCCAAGATTTGCCTTGCTCCAGGAAGAAGGAGGAGTTACATGTGGAAGTGTGTTCTAGAGATGCATCACTCTCCTTCCCTAGACTGAGAGAGGGCTTGATTACAGAGAGAAGGAAAGCGTGTGCTTTTTGTTTGTTTTGTTTTATTTTTCAGGCCACAGCAGTGAAAGCCCAGAATCCTAACCACTAGCCTACCAGAGAACTCCCAGTAAAGCATCTTTGAATATGAGAGTTTAGGATATCAGTCTCTGGATCAGACTAGTACTAAGCAGGGTTGGAATAGCAACACTGCCTCTCTCTGTGTAATGTCAGGTGAATGACTTAAAGTCACTTAGCCTCTGTGAAACGGGAAGACAATTCAGTACTTACCTCACAGAGTTGTGAAGATTAGAACTGAGTTAATATATGTAACACATTATTTGTATTATCTTATAGCAAGTGCTCAAAATTAGAAAAGACTATACCTACACTTACACAAAGCTTACAGAGTACCAGGCATAGTTCTATTAACTCAGTTAATCCTCAAAATAGTCCTATGTGGGAGGGACAACGACTGTCCTATTTCCAGATCAGGACACTAAGAGATTAAGGAATTTGCCCAAGGTTACTCTGTTAGCATATTGTGCTGTCTCCTAGAGAAATGTTGGCTATTATTTCCAAGGGACATAGGAGGTTAAGGGACTAGTAGGCGGCATTTGACAAGTGGGGGAGGGAGGATGCCAGGAATGCGGAAAGGGAAAGGAAGCGTTAGCTAAGCCTGGGAGTTTGTTGGTCAGAGGAGTGGCAGTTCCAAGGATGAGATCCTAGGATTCTGAAGGGAAGAGTTCAGAAGTTACTGGATGCAGAGAAGTGAGCAGCAGAGGGGAGGTAGAGCTTGAGGTTGGAGGGGAAATCTGGATGCAGAGGCAAAGGCTCTTCCTGAAAGGAAAACCTGGGTGAGATTGCTGAAGCACAGTTCATGAAGGCTTGAGTTGGCAGGAAAACCTTCCCTGTATTATGGGTGAAGAGCAAGAACCTGAGCTATTGGTAAGAAGGAGTGCTGGGCCCCTTCCCCTCTTACCTGCATCTGGTGGCAGGTAGAAGACAAAGATGGCCAGAAGAGTGATGAGGATGCATGGGGCAATGACGTTGACCAGGTAAAAGAGAGGCTTCCGGCGAATGATGAGGTAGAAGGTGACTGCTTCACGCCGTCTTTCCCCGCCTCCCCTAGGATCCACTGGAGGCTGGATTAGCCGAGAAGGCTTGTGAATAATCTCCCATTGACCATTCTCTTGGGTGGCGGAGGCGGGGGAGAAGAGAAGGTGACACAGATGTGGAACCTGTCTTTGTTGGTGCCAGATATACGGCTTTCTTTTCTTTTTTCTTTCTTTTTTTTTTTTGCCTCACTGCGCCACCACGCTGCTTGTGGGATCTTAGTTCCCCAACGAGGGATTGAACCCGGGCCCTCAGCAGTGAAAGTGTGGAGTCCTAACCACTGGACCGCCAGGGAATTCCCAGATATGGCTTTCTCTGCCACATCCTAGAGCAGGGGGGACTGATGTAATAAGGGGCTAGATATGGTCCCTGGGCTGGACAGCCCATCTCTAATAAATTTGAGCAAGTCTCAATTTCCATAACCACAAAATATAGACAGTTATACCTATCTTGCTGAACCCACAGGGACTCACTGATGGAGTATATTTATCAGCCTGTTAGAAACTGGAAATCATAAAGCCCATGGACATGGGAGCCATGCCCACTCACCAATAAAGGTGCCTTCATGAATGTGCACTTCCTGCCGCTCCTGCCCATCGGGACCCAAGCCGGTCTGCAGACTGACTTCTGAGCTGTCATAGCTATAGGAACTGAACACCATGGTGCAGTTCTGCCAGTCAAAGGGGAAGTAGGTGACCTGGATGGAGTGGAGAATCACTAGAGCTGCCAGAGAGCTGGTCAGGGCTGGGGGAGTTGGGGAGGTCACAGGGCAGACAGGGGTCAGAGTCTATGGGGCACTAGGGAGATAGGGACCACCAGGGGAAGATCACAGAGAAGTGGAGTCACAGAGGAATAAGAAGGTTATGCGGGGAGGTCATGGACAATGGAGGGGGGCGGTCACTGAGGAAGACTGAAAGTCAATGAAAGTGGACAGAGAAGATGAAACTCAACGGAAAACCAGAAGGGTAAGAGAGACGTGAGGGTCATGGGGATAATGGAGGAGGGATATCTGAGTGAGGGTCTCTAGGAGCGCCTTGAGCTTCCCAGGTGGGGCCCGGACACCTGGATGCTGCAGCTGCTGCGATAGGTGCCCGGGGGCTGCCAGCGCACGGAGCCGTCGGAGGACACCACGACGCTGATGTCCAGAGCAACATCAAAATTTCCGTCGTTGCTGCAGGGAAAGAATCTTCTTATCTGGGATCAGGCCCCTCCCTCCGGAGGCCGCGCCCCTCCAGAGGCCCTGCCCCACCTCCCAGACTTTGGGAACATCCTTACTTGTTTAGGAGCACCACGTCTGGTAGCCACACAGATTCGGCAGTGATGCGGAGTGAATCGATGCCCTCGTGCTCCTCAGGGTCCCAGCTCAGCCTGTAGTCAGTCCACTCCTAGGGAAGCAGAGGCTGAGGGGCCGTCTGGGGCTGGAGGCTGGAAGGAGTCTTGGGATGTGCGAAGGAAGTCCGGGCAGGGAATGCAAGGGAGGAGAGCCGCGCAGGCATGGTCTGTGGTTCTGGAGGCCGGGGCTCTGTTTAAGACTCCACCTGCACTCTTTGGGACCCTATCAACTAATTTCCCCTTCTCTCTCATCGGGCCCCAATTTCTTCTTTCTGTAAAAACGAGGGGGTTGCACGCTAGCCTCTAAAACAGTGGTTTTCAAACTGCAGTTAACGACCCTTTTCATAGGTCCGGAATCAAATGAGTGGCCCCAAACCAGTGTTAAAAAAAAAAAATTAGAATGAAAAATGCATGGAATGCAGCTCCCATAGTAAAGATAGGTATTGTTTCCTGAAGCTTCTGTTTCAGTTACAAATGTGTTTTCTGAGGCCGTGATGCAAAAAAAAAAAAAAAAATCTTACTGGGCGGGACATTCGAGGAAATTGTAAAGGCAGCGGGACGCCCGCCCTTTCCCACCCTGCGGGGGTCTCCGTACCAGGTCTAAGTAGACCTTTGTGCTCATCTCCTCATCCTTCTCGTTCTAGAAGGGAAAAGTTTAAAGGGGAGATATGATGTCAGTGTAGAGAAATGAGGGGCTCGGTGGGTAAACTCTCCCTGGAACCTCCCTTCTTTTTCTGAGTCGCACCCTCTTGGATTCAAGCCCCACCTCCTATAAACTGCGTTGGCTTAAGCTCCGCCTCTATCTCGTAAACTTCCTGCTGGCCGTACAGCCAGCCAGTTCATTTACCAGTCCCGGCCCCGGCCGGAGTGAATCTCTGCCCGCTGTTGTTTATTGACCCTGCCCGGCACCAAGGTCCGCCCCAGCCTATGACCCCGCCCCAAGGTCCGCTCTCCGGCCTGTCCATCGGCCCCAGCTCCACTTTGAGATCTGCCCACAGGCCCGTTCATCATCCTGCCCGGCCCCATCCTGGCCCGTCCAGCAGCCACGCCCACAGCTTGTCCATTGGTCCGATTTGGACCCAATCTCTACTAACGGCCCGTCAGTCACCCAGCCTGGCCTCGCCCCGGACCCCGCCCACAGTGGTCCCTGGGTCCCGCCCTGCCTAAAGCCACGCCCCCCAGCCGGCTTGTGGGCCAGACCTCAACTCCCCGCGTGCGCCCTCACCAGGCTGATTAATTGCGCTAGGCTGAGACCAATGCTGACCCCGACGCGGTCTCCCACCTCCCGCGCCGGCCTCACCGAGCTATCATAGCCCGAGAAAAGTTTCTCGCGGAGTCGGCCCTCCGCCTCCGAGCCGCGGGCGCCTGGAGGAGGAGAGAACTGAGTGAAGCCCTGATGCCCGGCCACGACCTCTGGCCCTGTCACTGCCCCTTTGAGGCCCAGACTTACCCGGGGCGAACGGCGCCCCCAACGCCCCCAGCAGCAGCAGCAGCAGCAGCGCCCCTGGGGTCATAGCCCGCCCGCGTCGCTCAGTGAGTCCGCTTGGGTGAGCCACCAGGACAGCCAGCGCAGGGGAAGTGACGAGGCGCCCAGGAATGTGCACCTGTTATTGGGGGGCAGCCGCCAGCCTACCCGCCCCGCCCCTGGGACTTGATCCCTCCCCGAGCGACTGCCAAAGCCTGCTACCCACAGATGGCAGACAACACTTCAATTGTATAAATCGTCTTTAATTGAGAAAGCATGGAGTGGAGACTGGTCCCTGGGAGCAGAGCCTTTTTGGGTACCTAACACCCAGCTGAGGTAAAGCAAGTTCTATTCAGTTAGAAGCTGGAGGGGTGTATGAGGTCTAGAGACCAAGAGGCCCTCACCGTCCTTGGCCTGACCTGTAGGGGAGAAGGGTGGGACTTATTGCTGAATTGGTGTCTCCTCATTTGAGGGGGTTCAAAGCTATGTCCCATTTGTCTTTTTTATTCTAGACCCATTACCCTAAAGACCTCAGCTTTAAAGGGGACCTGGAAGGAATTCCTGCTGAGGTAGCTAAGTGTTCATGTCCCCCCAACCCAGGCACAGGTCCAGTCATGCCATGGTTCTGGCCACTTTCCCATCCTAGCTGCCCTTCTATGAGCCAGGGATTCCTTCCAAAACTCCTCTGCCCTTCCTCAGCCTCTGTTCCCTGGCAGGACCCCAGCTGAGTTGCAGGAGCTAGAAACTGCATGTAAAAAATAAGGTTAGCATTCTATAGGAAGAATAAGATTTTTAGAAAATTGTCTAGGGAAAACAAGAAGTTCTGGACTTAGTTCTTTGTGAATCATAGCTGGGTCCTTTCCAGAGCTCCTGCTTAACAGGTATCACTAGAGAAGGTGGAAGCGTGGGTCTAGAACTCTTACTCTAGAGCAATAACATGCCTATATAGGCTCTAGTTCCATCCTAGAGGGAAGGGCTGAGAGTCGTGGTCTATGTCCTAGAGCTGAGATTCAGAAGGAAGTATGGCTCTGTATGTGTCTAGAACACCACGCTCTAGAATTGGGTGTCTCTGGGGTAAGAAAGTTAAACCTGTGGTGATCTGAGACTGGCCCAATTCAGGCCAAGACCAGCAGCTGGACAGGGCCCAAATCCAGCCTCTCTCTAATTGGAAACCAGGGGTCCATCTGGGTGAAGGACAGAAGCCTGATGGATCCAGAACAGAGCCTGGCAGCATGCCTGTGTTCCAGCACAGACCCTGGGTGCAGAAATGGCCCTGGCTGGGGTGCCTGGTGTTCCAGAGCCTGTCTGGAACAAGGCAAAAGGTGGAGTAGCGAAAGAAGGAAACTAATCCTGAGCTGCAGTGGACCTATAAGTCTATGGCTTGGTGGCCATGAAAAGGGCAAAGGGCTCCAGGAACTGGCTGAGCCCGGGGTGGGGAAGATTTATGCCCTGGTTTTGTCAGTTTTGGAACCCCCCCGCACCATCTCGGGAAAAGGCTTTGGAGGGTGTAAGTGTGGAAGGAAAGAAGTGATCAGCCAGGACGATTTTCAGACATCCCCCTCTCTGACCCCTTTCCCGGGCCCAAGGATCTAAGGGTCTCAGCAGCCCCGGAAGTCATGGCCGGCCCCTAGGCTCCCTCAGGGTAGAGCACCTGGTGGGACATGGCTGCTCAGGGCATGAGTGTGGCAGCAGGGGTGAGAGCAGGGCCAGAAGCAGGGCTGGGAGACAGGCTGTGGTGGTGGCTAGAGCAGGGAGCTTCCAGTCTGGGGACTACATGGCAGCGGGCAGGGGGACTGGAAGGGGAGGTCTCAGGGACACTGTGGAGAGAAGGCTCCCGGTACACAGCCACTGTGAAGGGCAGAGAGAGGAGCAGGAAGGAGAGTTAGGCACCAAGAGAGCTCTGAAAGGGCTCCCTTCCCCTACACTCCTCCTCTGGGAACCCACAGAAGGAGAGCTTCCCAAACCTCCAAAGGCCAAAGCCTTCCTGGCTTGACCTGTCATAGCATGTGTCCTCTTAAAACACTTATAGCCCTTAGCTGTGTGTCACTAAATGTCCATGTCTAGGTCAATACCGTCCCATGTGGTCCACCTCTTCCCTGGGGGTCCATACTCACCCTCCAGGAGCTTGGGCACAAAGTGGGCGGCTGCCTTGGTCTTCTTGACTCGATTTCCCTTCATGACTCGGCCCTCCTTGTCCAGGCCCAGGTACCAGGCCCGGCCAGAACGACGCTGGCGATAGAGAGCAGAGGCGTACAGGACATAGTAATTCTCAAAGACGCACTCCTTAAAGCGACACTCAGCTGTGAAATGTGGCTGAGGAGACAAAGACCCAGAAAGGCACACACAGACAGAAAGACAAAAAGACACATCACTGAACAGAAGGGAGCCCTGGGAAGAACAAGGCAGGATATAATCCATACGTTTGAGACTGGGAGAGCCAACTTCTGAGTCCACGCAGGAACTGGGAGAAAGGGAGGATGAGGAAGAGTCTGGTGGCCCCCCGAGGGCCGGGACCTAGACTTCTGGGGGCCTGGGATAAGAAGATAACTTCTCTCTGCTCTACTCCCAACCTCTCACCATCCAGGGCACCTGGAGGGAATTTCTGCTTGGAGGAGTTCCTGAATCCTTCCCCAGCATCCTGAATGACTCTGGGGAAGTGAGTAATAATGAGGTCTAGAGGAGGTTGGAGAAGACACAGGGGTCCTAAAAGGTTGAAAGAGTTGGACATTCAAAGAGCCTGGGGGTATTTAAGAGGCTATTCGAGGAGAAGGGATTGGAGGGACGCTAGAGGAGGTGCTTGGGAGCGGGCAGTGAGGACAGGCAAGAGCTGGAGGGAGAGGAAGCCCTGAGCTGCAAAATATCTGTAGTTGGGAAGGCTGTAGCTAGGGGAGTCCCCTGACTCCAGGCCACTTTGCCCCCTTGTCTCACCGAGCTGTAGAGCAGCCCCTCAGCGTTCATGGCCACGTAGTGACCCAGCTTGGCACTCTGGATGGTGACTACACGGAGCCCCACAGGGATCAGGTTGAAGTGGGCTGGGGGTGGAGAGAATGGGTATCAGTACCCCAAGCCTCCAATCCCCATCTGAGCCCCCCCTCAATTCTGGTCCCAGTTCTACTTCTTCCTTTGCGGGGTCAAAAAGCCAGACTGGGGCTTCCCTGGTGGCGTAGTGGTTGAGAATCTGCCTGCTAATGCAGGGGACACAGGTTCAAGCCCTGGTCTGGGAGGATCCCACATGCCGCGGAGCAACTAGGCCCGTGAGCCACAACTACTGAGCCTGTGCGTCTGAAGCCTGTGCTCCGCAACAAGAGAGGCCGCGATAGTGAGAGGCCCGCGCACCGCGATGAAGAGTGGCCCCCGCTCGACACAACTAGAGAAAGCCCTCGCACAGAAACAAAGACCCAACACAGCAAAAATAAATTAATTAATTAATAAACTCCTACCCCCAACACCAAAAAAAAAAAAAAAGCCAGACTGAAAACAACAGAACCTGAAGCCACAATCGGACTGTCATCTCCTATGCTCCCCCTTCCCACCCAGCAGCTGGCTTCCCCTCTCACTGAAAGAGCTGGTGTCCTCTGGGGTGCCCTGGATGCTCCCATCGGAATTCGCCTGGAGGTAGAAACCCTGGCGGCAGAACAGTTTGGTGACGATGCCTTTGAGCTGAGGCTCTGGAGAGAGAGACATTCATCTTGGAACATGACATCTCTGTTCCCAGAAACATTGCTACACTTGGCGGGATCAGAGGAGAGAAAGAAAGGAGGATGGAGGGAAGGAAGAGGGTCCCAGGGCCCCAACTCCCTGACCCTCTAAGCAAGCTCTCTCCCACCTCTCTTTGACTCCAGAGGAAGCTGGGGTGTGGGTCCCTTCTGCTTCCTCTAACCAGCTTTCAGTTTAATTGATTGAAATGTATTTAATTCCTACTCTACAGCTCAACCAGAATGGGGGGAGGGGAGAAGAAGGAAGAGGAAGGGGAGAGATACATGGAAACGCAGAGGACAAAGGGAGACAGGCAGAGCTGCTGAAGGGGCAGTGTGTTTGCGAATGTGGGGGGCATTAAGGTGACCCCAGGGTAGGGGCGCCCCCTCAGGAGTGGGGGTGGGACTGGGCCTGACGCTGACTCAGCACCTGCTGCTGCGGCTGCCTCTCGCTTCGCGCGGGCCTCGCCTTGGCCCAGCGCCGGCCTGTCTGACACTGACCCATCTGTCTGTCTGTCTGTCAGTCTGCTGGCTCGCGGGGTCCCCGCCCTCCCTGAGGCTCAGCCTCTCCCCTTCAGCCAGGTAACCCGCCTGGGATGGGGGATATTCGGTACTAAACCAAGGAAATGGGGGAGGGGGCCAGGGAGCTGGTGAGGCAGGCTGACTCACGTGGGGACTGGGTCCCACTCAAAGGGTGGGCTGCGGACCGTACCACTGCGGAGGGCCGGCGGCGGGGGGAGGAGGACGCCAGCGGGGTGTGGGGGGGTCTCCCCCTAGGGGAGCTGAGAGAGGACAGGAGCGAGGCCAGAGGGACTTCCCGCCTGTCGCACCTGGACGGGGACCACACGCTAACCCTCACAACTCTCCTCCCCCGGCGCTTGCGGCCGAGTTCCCGGTACCCCCTCGTAGATGGTACGACCCCCAGTCTCCGTGCGGGTATCCAGCCGTTTAGTGTGTCTGAGTTCCTCGCGGCAGAGGGTCCCCTGAGCCCGTGGGACCCGATTTCTGAGTCGCGTAGGCGGTCATGGGGGAGTGCCCAGCTCTCTTCTTGAAGTGCAGGTCACGGGAGGAGGGCGCACAGAGGGGCGGACTGGCGAGGTAGCTGCAAGGACACCCGGGGGAGAGCTGGGGAGATTGGTACCGAGCCAGGCAAGCTCGGCGAGGCGGAACGGATCCAAGGCTCGGAGGAGCGGGAGAACCGAGGCGGGGGCGGGGCTGCCGGAGCCGCAGAAACCCTCGGGGTGACCCAGGCGTCCGGAACCCCCAGGCCCCTCCACTCGGCATTGAAAGAATCGCGAGAGACGGCACGTAGGCAGAGGATGGTGGGGGTGGGGACTCCTGTGTTGGGAGGGGGGCCGAGCGGGAGCTGCCAGGCTTCGGGGCACCAGGCTTAGCCCCTCAAGCCTTCCCCTTGCCCTCGAAAGCAAGGGGACTCGGGGTTATGGGCGAGAGAGAAGGGAAACTGAGGCATCGTCTGGCCGAGAGTTTGTGGTCCAGGCCCACCCCCTTTCACTTTTGGGGAGCCCCCGTCAGTCGGGCCCCGCTCTTCCGAGTCCCTGGCCTCAACCTCCCAGGCAGAGAGACCCCCGGCCCGGAGACCCCGCCCCAGCCACTCACCCGGGCAGCGGTCCGGCCGCGCGGGCCGCCCCCCGCACAGTCGCACCTTGGACAGCAGGATGAGGAGCTGCTTCTGGCAAAGGGACTTGGTGCCGCGGGGACACACGCGCCGCTGCGTCGACACGGGCCGGCTGCCCCCGGGCTCGTGGACCTCCCGCTTCTGCCGGATCAGGCTGCTGGCCAGTGCCGCCATGGCGCCCCGGGAGGAGACACCCCAAAACCGGCAGGCTCCCGGAGCGCGCTGCCCCCCCTCCCCGGAGAAGCCCGCTAGCTCACCAGGACATGCTCTTGACTCTCCGGTCCGACTCGCCGCCTCACCCACGGGACCTGAGGATAAGCCCTAGACAACCCCCACCCCAGGCACCAGCTCCCACCCTTGGGCCTCGTGCTAGTTTCGCCAGACCCAGCAGCCTATGTACCTCTCAGTTGACCCCACCCTCGACCTTTGCCCCCCACAGAAAACTCCCCCTTCTCTGATCTCCAGTGTCCCTGTCCCCCACTAACACTATCCCAAAGCCAAGACCCTCAAATTTTCCAGGATGTGGTTCCAATATCCCCAGGCACCTTTCCACCCTATTTCCGGGCCCTGCACTCCTGCCAAAGCCACTCTTGTAATTTTAAGGGTGTGGGTCCTTAGCTTTGGGGATATTAGCTCACCCCACCCCTGCTGGGGTGCTGCCAGTGTCTAGGAAGAACCCAACCTTGGTGTCTTTTCTTTTGCCACCCTCTAATTGAAGAATCCCCCACTTTTTTTCACTGAAATCCCCAAAAAACTATGCCTTGAAATATCCAGACTGTCGCCAATCAGCAAGAAGAGGTTCCCAGACCCTGTCTCTGGACGATACCGCTTTTTACCAAGTCACCCCCAATTCTAGTGGCACAGCGTTCCAGCTGCTGAGCCCCCTTCCTCACCTTGTTACCATCCACTCCTTTTGAAGTCACCTCCAAATCCGCCCTTCCTAGTGGTTACACCAGGTGGTTGTCTGGAGGGTCCTCTGTCACCTCGGAATAAGGAGCATAGGTTTTTGGCTTTTTTTTTCTGGCAGCCCCTAATTTCCTCGGGGACAGCTGGTGCTGTTTAGATCCCACGCCCTCCAATCCAACCAGCCCCCCGAGAGAGGAGTGCACCCACGTTGTCACGGGTCCCCAAATGTGAACAGACCCGCTGTAAGTCAGAGCGCATCAGAGCTTTCTGCGACAGGGCTTCCTTGTCCTCCCCGGGACTGCCTATAGCACCCCCTCTTCCTTCCCCGACGCCCCTCAACCTGTCCTGTCTTGTCGATCCGGGGTCGGCTGGCGCTGGCTCCGGTTCCAGGCTCCTCCCTCCCTGTACCCCGCAAGCGGAGCTTCCCCCCACGCCCGGCTAGGCGTCCCGGACCCCAGGAAGGATTGAGGGTGTCTCCGCAGAGCGCCCTGGTCTGGCGAAGTGAGCACTGGGCCTGGCGGCTGGGCCAAGCGGAGCGGCGGCAGCGGAGTCAGCGGTAGCGGCTGTGGGAAGCTGAGGCGGCGGCGGCGACAGCGGCTCCCCTCTCCTCCGAGAGCCGGCCCGGGGGCGGGGCAGGGGGCGGAGACGCCGGGAAAGAGTGGCGGGGGTGAAGCTGGGCGGGCGGAACCCCGGGGTTCCTTGGAGGCAGGGAGTGGCGAAGGTCTTAGAGACAGGCGGAGCCGAGGCAAGGCCGCATGTCTCGGGGTTCAGAGGAGGAGGGACAAGGAGGCGACTCCACTGAATGGAACTCTGGATGGGGGGAGAGGTTGGGCTTAGATAGATGGAATGGCGGATGCCCCGAGAATGGAGAAAGGGACCCTATTGCCCGGGATGGAGGACAGAACTGGATGAGGAAGGTGGGGGGAATAACTGAAGAGATAGCGGTGGTGGTGAAGTCTAGCCTGGGGTGAAATCCGGCCTCCTTAATGTCTCTGCTTTTGTGTGAGACAAACTGTCAGTCCCTGGTCTCCATACCTCTCTCCTTTACACGTTTTTTCAGCAAATATATTACCCCCATCCCTATTGACTCCTAAGAGAAAAGACCATAAGAACTGGCGGGAGATGGATGCCAGACGCTGCACCGGAGTGGGAGGGGTGCTGGCCACAGATTTGGAAAGTGGAGAGGCCAGAATGGAACGACCTGTGCCAGGGATGGGGCGGGAGGAGGGTAGGAGGAAGCGGAGGAACCGGCGAGGAGGCCTTCTAGAACGGGCTCTTCAGGCCCAAATCGCTCAGCAGCCTGTCTCCCAGGTGAGGGGAGAGCAGTCCCCTCCACATCCCGCTGGCCAACAGAAGCACATTCGAGGTTAGTAGGAACAGCGTCTTTAATGGGCCCCGCCTCCCAGGCCGGCTAAGCCGCCCCCCTTGCGTGCAGCCTTGGCCTCTTCCACAGCGGCGCGCAGGGCGAGGGCAGGGTCCCTGCGAAGCAGGGCCAACGCCCCGAGCAGCGAAGCGGCGCCGTCCCCCGCACGGAGCTTTTGGCCACTCAGAAAATAGTGGGGCAGCGTCCCAGCCTCGAGCACCCGGCCCAGCTCATCCAGCAGCCCGAGGCAGCAGGCGCCCGCATTCTCGGGTCGCGCCAGATAGAGCGCGGGCAGCCGCTCGCACGCCCAGTAGAGCAACGTCCGCAGGAGGTAGGGCGCCGCGACCCTAGTCCCGGCCACCAGCGGGCGCAGCAGCGCCTGGGCCGCCGCGTGCGCTTGCAGCAGGGGAACGGGTATGCGCGTCTTGAGCGCCAGCTCTTGGCGGGCGAAGCAGAGCTGCCAGCCGGGGGCGTCCGGCCGCTCTGTGCCGCCGCCGCCGGGCACCAGGTAGAAGGAAGACGACTCCGAGGCCAGCGGGCCGGCCCACGAGTGGCTCCGAGCCCCCTGGGGCCAGCCGGCCACGGACACCACGGGGATCAAGTCGAAAAGCAAGAGGCGGCGCGGGGGCCCGGGCGTAGCCACGAGGATGGTGGTGACCCCCGCGTGGCGGGCTGCGTGGACCAAGCGCGGGGCACCCGGGACCGGAAACAGGGACTCAGCGACCGCAGCCAGTGAAGCAAAGAACCAGGCAGCCACCTGGGCGGGGCACAATGTGGGCCATGCCTCCGGAGCCTCCGACGGCTGTGGCACTGGGCTAACTTCGGCTGCTTTGGTGACGTCACCATTCGTTTTTTTCATTGGTGAGGTAAAGTCAATATCGGTTACGTCTTGTTGAGGCAACTCTGGCACTGAAACATTACTAGGTGAGTTTTCCAAAGACTCGTGTGCCTCAGGCTCAGTGACGTCACCGTGTAGCTGGTCCACGGAGATTTGCGGATCCTTGGGAGTTTCTTTGCTTTGGGCTGGGTGGATCGAATCACGTCCTCCTGGGACTGGGGGTCCTAGGCAATCCTGCCATGCCTCCCGGACCGAGGTTCCGCGTACCTGCTCTGGGAGGAAGAGCCATGCGTAACAGGATCCCACGTCCGGTTGCAGCTCCTGCCCAGTGCCATCTAGCGAAAGCACGGGCACCAGGAGTGTGAAGCCGGCGTCGTAGTGAGGTCCCCGAGCGTAGGGACCTAGAGGCGCAGGCCCCAGATCCAGGGAGCCCTCGCGAATCCCGCCACGAAGCAGCAAGAGCTCTGCCTGAGGAGGAAAGCGAGGGTCCCGGCGGTGAACGAGACCTAAGGAAAGAGAAGGGATCGTAAAGGCGTGATCCAGAGCCGGGGCGGGGTGAGGCGGAGCTGAGAGCTGCAAGTTCCCGAAGGCTGGGAGGGTTACTTACCAAGCAAAGAGAAAACAAAGTCCTTGGCCTGGAGGAGATCTGGTCCTGGCTTGGGACCTTCACTCCAGCTCGCCTGCACACCCAGCTCCTGGATCAGCTGGGTTAGTTCTTGCAGCTGCGCCCCAGAGCAGAAGTCGATGTCCGTGAGCGGCCGGGCTGGGGCTGGGGGCGGTGGGCCCCACCAGGGAGCACTCCCCCAGACCGCGGAAGCCATAGGGCTCTGTCGTTTGGGGGCTAGGAAATACACAGACGGGAGGAAGCCCAGACGGGCCGTTCCTTTTGCTGCGGAAAACTGGCCCCCGTTCTTTTCTCTTCCAGAGGCCAAGAGGGTTCCCAAGACACAGTCCGCCAATGGGTCTGCAGACGAAGGGTCCTAAATTTAGTCTTGAAAGAGAACAAATAAATACCTCCTCCGTCTTTGCCCTTTTCTCATATGCTGGTCCCCGCCCCCATGGAACGGTTCACCTGACTCAGCAGGTAGAAAGTAGCTGTTTGGCCCCTCCTAAGGAATGCAATAGCCTCCTTCGCTGCCCCTTGTCTACGCCCCCTTACCTCTTTTTCAGAAGAGGCTAGTGGCTTGCGGCTTCCCTCTTAGGGTTAGCTACAAAGGCTGGGAAGAGAATGGATAGTAAGATTCAACAGGTAACTTCTTCCTGCTGCCTGCAAGGTCACGCCCCTAAATTATAACCACGCCCCTTTCTGGAGGCTGTCGGGGTGGTTCCGGACCAGCCCGGCCTCCAGTCAGAGTTCAGTCACTCCTCTCGCTCTGCAGAGATCTCGCGGCTATCCTGGGAGTTGTAGTTTGTCTTCAAAGCTACCAGGGCGTTGGGGCCACGCCTCCACATCCTTTCCTGTTCCGTTGAAGTAGTGCCTGATGGAAGTTGTAGTTTCTTTGGAGATAAACTATTCTGTGTCTTTATGATAAACTATTCTGTGTCTTTACAAGGCCAGGTGAACCGCACAAACACTCCTTGGGGTTAGAACAGAGGCCTAATAGGATGGATCTGAATAGCAAACAATAATGACGGACATACACTAGGGCATGCGGAGAAATAGGGGACTCTACATCTCACTTGGGAGTAGAGGAGCCCTGGTCATTTAAATCTAGAAGGGTTCTTGCATGCAATTATAACTTCATTTTAGAGATGAGACTGCAAGCCTAGAAAGGTTGCACATGACTTGTCCAAGGTCAGAGCTGAGCCAGAGAGGTGTTGGAAATGGGCTCTCCGGCTGGGACGTATCTCCTTGGAATCGGCGGTGGTAACGTTAGACAAGAACACACTGATAGTGTGCATGTAGTGACCCAGGGATGGACATCTGACTCAGGGAAGGGACATATTAGTGTTGCCCACCTCAGACACACAAATGGTGGCAGGGAAAACACTTTGGAATCTCGCAGCTTATGTGTGTATACAGAAGAGTTATCAGGACTGAAAATCAAGTCCAGAGGAAACTCCAGCTGGGCTAGGGCAGGGCAATGAAAAATTATCAGGGGAAGGAAATGGCTTTCAGCGACCAGAGCTATCATGGACACAGCTTAAGTCCAGGATGAAACTAAGAGCCAGAATAATAGGACAGAAAGATAGGACACCAGAGACACGCTCACAGATTAGACCAATGCATACTGGACCAGGATTTTTAACATTCCTTTTTCCCAGGGGTCTGTCTCCACAGTGAACTAGGCCTAAGTCCATGGGCAAGAAAATTAAGTGGAGACACCTCGAAAAATTGAGAGGCCTATGAAGGAGGGGACCCTCAGAATCCAGGGCTCAAGTTGGGGAGCCTAAAACACAAGGTTTCCTAGTCACTGACAAAGAGAGGTCTTCTCCCTCAGTAACCAAGAGCCCCAAACACAGCCCAGAACGGGGGAGGCAAGTTTCCGTACATCTGGTCGTGACCCAAGAGACCAGATGAGGAAAACTGAAGCCTGGGCTCTTTCTCACAGTCTGGGGAAATCAGGCATTGGGTGTCCATCCCCACATCTTACCTCCTCCCCAGAGGGTGGCTTCTGAGCCACCCTGAAAAGAGCTAAGTTCTCTGGGCTCTGGGGGAGCTTTAGGATGCCGGGGGTGGGTGACAGGGAAAGGAAAATTGCTCTAAACTCTAAAGCACTGCTCTGCAATAGCATTTTCCATGATGATGCAAATGTTCTAAATCTGTGCCGTCCAGTGCAGTAGCCACTAACTCCATGTGCCTACTGAGCCCTTAGAAGGTCGTGGCACTGAGGAACAGAATTTTTTTTTTGGCCAAGCCGTGAAGCTTGTGGGGTCTGAGTTCCCCGACCAGGGATTGAACCCCAGCCACAGCAGTGAAAGTGCCAAGTCCCAACAACTGGACCGCCAGGGAACAGAACTGGATGCCAGGGAAATTCTGTTCCCTGAGGAAGAGAATTTTTAACTTAATTTTTAACAGAATTAATTTTCCTTAATTTTAACTAATTTACATTCTAATACGCATTTGGCTAGTGGCTACTGTAATTGACAATGCAGCTCTAGGGCCTTGGGGATAACGGATTCAGCTAGACAGCGATGGAGGGAAAGCAGGGATAGTTTAGGTCCTCATCAGGCCCTGTGGGATGGGGCTGGGGTGGATGTCCTCAAATAACCACAGAACACTTCTCTTGTCTCTTCATTCCTCATGCATATCTGTCCTCTCTTTTTCTAAGTTGCTCATCACACACTGATATCCCCACTCCTTGATGGTCTCCGGTGAGTTGTTGGATGTCTCTCGGTGAAGGCGCCTGGGAGACAGAGCTTCGCACTTGCCCCTGCCTGCTCTGAACTGTCTCTGGCGGGCGTCAAAGACCACATGCCCTAGCCAGGTGCCTGACCCAGGACAGTAGGGCTTCCAGCTGGTTTTGGGAGGCGTAGACATCTGGCGATAGTTCTGGCAGGTTGGAGGAACTGTATCCATGTGGTGGTACACCCAGTCTTGGCCGCCTGCTCGCTGGGAGGGTGATTGCAGCTCAATCAGTACAGGTACCTCTGAGAAGGTTAGCAGGTCATTGTAGGCCACCTGAGCCTTGGGAGAGCAGGAGTTCTGACTGGGTGGGGCAGAAGTCCATGGTATGTGCTGCCCTGCATCCTCCTTTCGAGGAACTGCCTCAGATATAAATGACTTTCGGGTCTGATGTGGGCCCAAAACTTGGACAGAGTCAGTTCCTAGAGGGTTCCTGTGGAGGCCAGGATTTGGGATAAGGCATGAGTTGTTATGGAGGCCTGATCTCTTGGATAAGCCAGAGCCTTCAGTAAGGGCTGGACCCTTATGGGGGCCAGGATCTCAATTAATTCCTGAGTGCTGTGTAAGCTAGGGTCATGGGTATGTTCTGAGCCCCTGTAAATTCCAGCATCTTGGGTAAGGCCTGGAAGCTTGTGGAGGCCTGGATCTTGAGCAAGGCCTGGGTTCTTGGGGGAGGCCTGGGTTTGGGGTAAGGCCTGGGTTTCTGGAAACTCTGCAGACTTTGGAAGGGCCTGGGGTCCTTGGGAGGACAGAGCCTTGGTTGAAGCCTAGACTCTCATGAAGTCCAGGGGGTTGGGCCTGGCTTGGGGTTTGGAAAGTAGTGGATAACTGGGGAGGGATGGGGCCCTGGGAAGAGAGGACAGACCGAGGAGACTTGGAGGTTGGGGGAAAGGTGGGGGTTTGTATTAAGGTGGAGGGCTTCTGGTGGTTGCTGTGTTGATGAAGGACCCATGATCTGGGAGAAACAAGAGGCAGATAAAGAGTGCATGGTGGAGGCATGGTGCATGGTGAGCTCTGGGCACTGGTTCGAGAATGGAAGCAAGGTTGAGAAGGTGCAGCATCCTTGGAGTACACCAGGAATGTGGGGTAGACTGGAGTCTGGGTGTCCATGTTTCTCTTCTCAGACCTGCAAGGAAGGAAGCTGCAGTAAGGGAAGGTCTTGGACTGTACAAATTTGTCTTTGGCATCATTTGAGGTCTTCCCTTCCATATTCCCCAACTCCAGGTAACCCAGTATGAATCCTGTGGAGGGCTTAGCACTGTCCCCATTACATTGCTTGAGTGTTCAGCTGTACCAGAGCTCACCAGACCATGCCCCTCTTGGGGCCTGGAGAGGGTACCCAAGTCCTTTCTGGAATACCCAGAGTTCTGAGGGGGACACACATGGAATAAGTTCTGCTTTACCCTGCGGGCATCGTAGACCACACGGCTGGAGGAGAGGCCTTGGCTGAAGGCAGACAAGGTAGAAGGAATAGAATCTAGGATGGGGGTAGGGGTGGTGGAAGGGACTGGAGTGGTCGTCAGGGCCATGACCAGCGCTAGGACAGAGGTTGTGTCAGAGGTCGGGACAGGGGCTGGTGTAGGGACTAGGGCAGGAGTAGCAGCAGGGGCAGAAGTTGGGGGAGGGACTGGGGCAGAAGTTGGGGGAGGGACCAGAGTGTTGGCATGGGTATAGGTCAGATGAGCATGGGTCAGGGTGCAGAGAGAAGTGTGGCCCAGGGACTGGGCTGAGGCATGTGAGGGGGCCTGGGCTTGGGCCTGGGCTGGGGTATGGGCTGAGGTATGCTCAGGGCCCTGGACCTGGGCAGGGCTGTGCTCAGGGATGAGGGCTGGGGAGGGGGTCTGGGCCTGGGGGGTGGTGTGCTCAGGGGGGTGGAATGTGGAGCAAGTCTGGGCCTGAGGTGGGGTGTGCTCAGTGGGGGGGGTGGAGGAGAAGGTCTGGGCTTTGGCAGGAGTGTTCCCAGTGGGGTGCACTAGGGAGAAGGCCTGGGCCTGGGCGGAAGTGTGCTCATGGGCGTGGCCTCGGGAGCAGGTCTCAGACTGGGGGGTGGGTGTGCTCAGTGGGGTGGGCTGAGGAGAAGGTCTGGGCCTTGGCAGGAGCATGCGCAGGGGGCTGAACCTGGGGGCGGGTCTGGGCCCGGGCTGGGACCTGCGCTGGGTCAGAGTCTGGTGTCTTAGTCTTGCTGTCTTGGGGCAGGCGGAGTGGAACCACGTCCACCTTGCTCATCCTTTGGAGCTTGGAAGATGTCTCCTACCTGGAGTACAAGGTGGCTTGGGACTTTAAGGCTGTGACCGGAGGAGCTTCCCCAGCTCCCACTACCCGCTCCTTCCACAGTCCCCGTGGAGCCTCCGTGGAAGCCCCAGGCCGTCCACACTGAGGCGGCATCCAGCAGCACTTAGAAGCCTTCTCATCTTTTGTGTCTGGTATCCAGGAGTCAAGGTGGTTTGGGTGCCCGAGCAGGAAGCTTGGGCGATGGCGGAAGCGGGAAGAATCTCTTGAGCACAGGTTCTTGGGATCCAGGGAGCAGCGCCTGCGCATGCGATGGCTGCCTACACAGCTGGCTTGCTTGTCTGCGGGGAAAGGCGAGATGGGTCAGGGCCTGGGTTCCTGAGGGGCTGAGAATCAAGGCAGGGATAGAAGAAAGGGGACAGGCCTACATCCCCTGAGCCCACGCTGGCACCCACTCACCTTTGGGGAAAATACGTTTGAAAAGTGCCCGCAAGAATCTCTTCAGATGCCTCCAGAGCTGAGGGAAGAAGGGGAGGGGGGAGGCCGGGAGCAGGGCGAGCCCTGAAATCCAACCCTTGTCCGGCCACACCCCAGCAGCTCTCCCACCTCAGCCCCTTCAAGACCCCAGGGCTCCCCCAACCCCGCTGCCCAGATCCTGCCCTGACCATAGTCACCACGTTCATCCCCACGTTGAGCAAGATGAAGCTGACCGGGATCAGAAGAATTGAGTCTCCTAGCTCCTGGCGTGTCCTGGGGATGGTGCCAGAGCATGGCTCGGCTCGGCAGAGGGCTCGCTCACCCATGGCCGGGGGTCCAAGGACTGCCTGGGTCCCCTGGCCTCCACATAGTCACTGGGAGCCAGACTGGGTCATAATGGGGCAGGTGGTGAGGTCACAGTGAGGGAGGGGGACGAAAAGGAGGGCCCAGGGTGGCATTCCCTGGTAACCAGGGTCAGGTAAGCTGAGCCTGGACAGTCAAACAGGGCCCGGTGGCCGGCACACCTCCCCTCGAGCGGTCATTCATTCGCTCACCGCCCGCTGACTCACTTGTTCGAATGACACATTCCGTCTCTTGGCCCCTCTTGAGACTAGGAAGACCTCGGCCTCAGAGGCCTGCTGAAGGCCTGGCTGGAGTCAAGAGCCTCAGCCTTCTTCATGCCCTTCACTGGGCCTGGAGCTGGACCTGCCCAGATGTGGAACCTCCCAGTTTGGAAGCAGCTTCTTGTATGAGGCTCTCTGTGGACAGGGAGAGCTGAGACACAGAGGAGGTGCCCAGAGACCAGGGGTTTGGAGTCTGCAGCTGCAGATGTACTTAGTGCATGGTATAGGACCGGGAGACACATAGGAGGTGCCCAGAGACCAGGGGTTTGGAGTCTGCAGCTGCAGATGTACTTAGTGCATGGTATAGGACCAGGAGGGGCCTGCTGGCAGAACTGTGGTCACTAAACTAAGGGGACCCTCAGGCCAAGAAGGGGACACTGGCTTCTTATTGCAGGAAGCCAAGCGCAGGGACCCAGGCTGGCAGAAGGAGTGGTGCTTCCAAGCCACAGACCACCAATGTTTCCTGGACTCTGGCGCTCTTTATTCCTCTCTCCATGCCCTGCCGCCCCCCGCCCCCACCCCCATTTGCTGCTGGTCAGTTCATTTTCCCAGTCTGGCTCCCGTGCAGAGAGGGCCTCGAGGCCGAGGTGGAAGGTAGCAGCGAGTTGGCCCGCGCTTGGCTCTCCTGCACTTGCTGCTTCAGCTCCAGGCTGTCATACACCTGGTAGTTGGCATTGCCCCCCGGGTTCCGCCTGAGTGGCATGAAGGTGGGCGGGGGTGGAGGGTGCTCGGTAGCCTGGACGTCGGGCAGGGGCTGGGAGGGGCGGAGGAGCAGCGCTGAGCTGGGAGCCGGGGCCCGCTGGTCCGAGGCCTCGGCCAGCACCGTGAGGGAGGCGGACGTGGCCAGAGGGCGCCGCACGGGCAGCGTCTCAGCCCATTCGGCCGCCCGGCGCTGCACCGCGTGGGGATCCCGGGAGTAATTCAAGTGTCCCGTGAAGGGGTGCGGGCTGCGGTTGGGCTGGCTGTGAGCCCAGCTGGGGAGGCTCCGTCCGTGGGCCAGGGGGGAGTTGCGCTGCCAGGCTTCGGGCCGGCAGCCCCGAGGCACCGGAGCGGATGGAGGCTCAGAGCTCTCCAGACCACGCCGCCGCTGATCCCAGGAGTCATACGGCACCTGGCCCCTTGAGGGGTAAGTGCTGTGCCCCCCAGGGACCCACGAGGGGTTAGGGGGCAGCCGTCGGAGAGGTGGTGGAGACGAGGTCCACTGGTCAGCCTCCACGTTGCCCCAGATGCGGGATGGTGAGCAGGGGGCCCCAAAGGACTGCAGCCTTAGCTCGGACTTGGCCTCCACACACTTGGCCATGCGGCGCAGCTCGGGCGACAGGTAGAGACAGGGTGGTGGCAGGCTGGCCAGGATCCCACCCTGGCGGCCCCAGAGGCCCACGTTGGAGGGCAGGCCCATCTGCTGGTAGAGCCCTCCCCAGCACCCCCACGGGTACTTGGATTGTGGGAAGGAAAGGTCATCTTCCTCCTCCAGGTAGGAGTCCGGGTCCTCCCGATCAAAGGAGGGCATCGGCCGCAGCTGTGACATCCCGTGGCTGCGATGCGGCCTACGGAAGCCTGAGCAGCTGTAGGGGAATTGTCTGCGCTTCTTCGGCCTCCGCTGGTGGCTGCAGGGGCGGCGGCTGCAGCTGCGGCTACGGTTGCGGAGATGATGGTAGGAGGACAGGGAGTAGCAAGCGGGCCGGGCCATCTTCACTTCCACAGGTTCCAGGGTGCAGTGGATGTGGACATCTTGGGCCTTGGCTGGAGGATGTTTGGGGGAACTTTCACAAGCCTGCGAGATTTCATCTGGTGGAGGCGAGAGTCCGTGAGGGCAGGGCAACTGTCAGAAGAGTTCAGGGTTGGGAACCTGGGGGCCTGGGTTTCTAGGGCCCTGGGAGTGGCGGGGGCGGGGTACCCCTACCTGTCTTCCGTACTTACTTTTCTGATTAATCCAATAGATGGTCTTGTCTAAGGCATTCTGGAGCCCATGCCATACCTGGGGTGGGGTGGGGTGGGGTGGGTGAAAATGAAGGCCAGGCTCTCTACCCTCACCCCCCGTCCCAGCCAAGACCGTTCCTGCAGACGGAGGTGCAGGCTGCAGCTGGTTCCCACCCTCAGCCCTCTTCACCCCTACTGGTGGTCCCCAACCATCGCTGACCATAGTTGCCATGCTGATCCCAATGCTGACAAGGCCCAGCAGCAGGAGCAGGAAGTCCTCCGCATTCTGGGTACTTTCTTGGTATTGATGGCAGCACCTCAGGTTGTCATACCAGAGCCGGTTTTCCACGGTGGGGGGGTCCTAGGGCCACCTGGGCTGCGGGCCGCCCCCCCCGCCACCGGCCCTGACCCACAGTGCAGTCATGCCAGGACCTGCGGACACCCACCAACAGGTGAGGGAGCATGGTCATAACGAGGCACGTTGCAGGGAGTCACAATGCCGAGGTGGCCAATCTTTCATCCACTCAGCTGGCCCTTTATGTGGCCGTCTCTGCCCTCGGCTCCCACTACATGGAGCCTAGTCCCCAGAGTTCAGTCTGCCCTTCTGTCTCCACGGGGCCTTGCTTAACTTGATTTGCAAGCATGGTTGCTACAGATGAGAGACAGTCTTCATAGGGACTGAATCATGCATAAAGGATTTCCTCCATTTCATTGTTCGAGACGTTATAGCAGCTTATGTAGCCTGTTGTTATTCCCCACCCACGCCTGCTTGGGGCCAGCAGCGAGGGTGACTAGATGGATGAGTGACAGTAAGAGTCCCCTCTGGCGTCGCCCCACTGCACCATCCCCTCCTTGTCCTGCCCATTTCCCTGTCATAACCCCTCTAGTACCCACCGTACCCACCCCTTCCTGGCCAGGGGTTGCAGCCTTAGGTGTTGGTGGTCACTGAGCCCACTGGCCCCTTCGCTTCAGAGCAAGGGTTTGCCACCTTTGCCAGAGACCACCCCCAACCATGGTTTCTCTCCTTCCTAACCAACTGCCCTCCCACTGAGCCAACCCTCCGAGTTGAAAAACGGTTAGCTGCTGTCTTGAGAAAACCACATGAAATTCACAAAGCACAAAATAGATGTAATTGTGATATGACAAAAGGAATCTACTATTATAAACAGGGTTCATTGCTGGGGTCTGTGAAAGTGGTACCTGGGGAACCTCAAGTCATTTTGTTTGTACAATGAACATCTCAACAGATATAGAGGAACCGGGAATTCCCGGGAGGTCCAGCAATTAGGACTCCACGCTTTCATTGATGAGGGCCCCGGTTCAATCTCTGGTTGGGGAACTAAGATCCTGCAAACCACACTGCATGGCCAAAAAGAAAAAAAAGAAAGAAAGAAATAGAAAGAGCCAGTGGGCATTTTCCATCAAGACTCCGAACACGTAGCAGGTGCTCAATATAGACCCACTTAATGGAATCAGCTTAAAATGATCGATAACGTTAGTCAAATGAAAATGAACAGAGAAGCAGGGTGATTCATAGAAGGCCTATCTGCTCACATTCCAGGAACCCATCTGGTATGGAAGGTGAGGTCTAGGCCCTTCAACCTGGCTCCTTGTTCCCAGGTTGTGTGCATGTGTGTGATCCCAAGTGTCTAGAAGTAGGTAGGGCCTGGGTTTCCCTGCTGTCCAGTGGATGCAATATCCCGATGAGTTTACATGGGAAACTGAGGAAGGTGGGAGGAGACTCTGATGGGCCAGCAGCAATGGGAATCTACCTGTGGGAGCTGGGGGATGGAGCGTCTGAGGCCATGAAGTTGATCCTTGGTGTCCGTGTGACCATGAATAAGTCACTTGGCGTCTCTGAGCCTCAGTCTCCTCATTTGTGACGTGGAAGTGCTAATCAGAGGAGTGAGGTCACACAGGGCTGTGTGGACGCAGCCCTTGAGAGTGTCCTCAATATTTTATCCTCCGCTCCAAGCCTTCTCGAGTATACAGGAGCTTTGGGTTCTGACTGGGGAACTGTGAGGGCCTGGGTACCCTCACTCTCAGCCATCCCTCCCCAAAGGAACCAGGGCTTCAGAGGGACCACACCTCACCTGTAGTTACAGCCTAAACCAGGGCTGTGGTAGGAGCCGGACCTCTGAGAGACTGAGGCCAGTACTGCCTGGGGATCTGGAATGGGATTTGGGGGGCTTCCCTGGGCACTAAAGAACAGAGTAGAGGCAGGTGGGAGCCTTGGAACCAAGAAGGGCCTGGGGAAGGGCTGAGGACAGGGCCTGGTGAGGCCAAGAGGTTGATGAGGGTCCTCAGGGCTCTCTAGGCCCTGTTGCCAGGGAGATCATTTCCTTAGCAACCAGGCTTCTGGGTGTTGTGTGGGCCCTGGCACCCCCCCACACCACCACAAACCACCTCCTCTCTTCTTTTTATTCTTCTTCCAGTCACCTCTCTGTCAGGGAATGGTATACCCAGGCCTTTCCCGGCCCCTCAGCCGTGCTGGATCCAGAGACCGGGGGGTAACAGTGGGACAGGGCCTCCACCTCCCTGGTCAGCTCCCGCAGCCGCCGCCTCACGTCTCTGGCATTATAGGCTACGCGCCCTGAGGAGTGGCGCCGGGGGATGTCTGCGACGTGGGCCGGGCCCAGGATGGGTGGCTGGGCTGGCGAGCACTGCTCCTGTTCTTCTTGGGGCACCCCCCAACCGTTCTTGTGGCTCAGGGCCTGAGGGCTGTGGGGCGGGGGTTCACAGGGTACGCGTAGGCCTGTAGGCCCAGCTCTGACTGCCTCTCTTTTGAGCGGCCTTCCCTCTGCAGTTTGCTGGAAGTGGATGGTCTGGGTAGGTGGCTCCACGGCATCTTGGGCCCGGGGAGTCCAGAACCCCTGGGTGGACTGAAAGCCTTCCCAGTCCTTGGGGCAATTCCAGTTGTGGGAGCAGATTGTTGTGTGCTGACGTGGGGGCTTCTCATCATCGCTGTCAGTTGTCAGGGGCCCAGGCTACGGGGCGGTGGGCGCGGCGTGCTGAAGAGTCTCGACGGCGATGGCGGCGAATGGGTGGGGGGGACACGGTCATTTTCACAGGGTCCATGGTGCACCGAAGGCCGACTGCAGGGGTGCTCTGCTTCGGGGGCTGCGTGTACTTCGCAGGTGAGCATAACTCAGAAGCTTCTGTGGATCAGGGACAGGTGAGAGGCTGGTGGGGAGCCTGGCTTCTCCAGGGTTGGAGAGGCAGGGTGCAGGAAGAGAATCTGCATAGTTACGGTGTCTGAGCAGGGAGAGCGGGAGAGGAAGGGGCCCGCTTAAGGTCAGGGCTAGAACACCTGGTTTCTGCCTTTCCTATTCCCCAACCTCCCCATCCTCCACTTACCTTTCTCACAAATAACTCGAAACACTTGGTGTAAGAAGCCACGGAGTCTGCGCCAGAGCTAGGTGGGGGAGGACACAGTGACTCCAGGCAGGCCCCCGCCACCCGGCCTGCCCCCCAGCCATCCTGCCAGCACCCTCCCACCCGGCCCCACCCTGACCAGTGTCACTGTATTGATGCCAATGTTAACGCAGATGATGAGCCCCAGCAGCGACAGGATGGACTTGCCCAGGTCCTGGCAGTTGTTGGTGCTGGGGCTGTGACACGAGGCCCACCCGGGCCGGGGCCACTCAGCCGAGGCCATGGGGGTCCCTAGGCCCCCAACCTACTGTGCCCACAGTACCATCGGCCGCCTTCCTGTCCCAGAGGCTCCTGGGGGTAAGCAGGTCACAGTGATGTGGGGCTCTCCCTCAAAATGTGCCAAGAGGGAGAGTCCTGGGCCTGTGTTTGACCCTCCAGCCTGGGCCAGGGCTTAGCAGAGGCCAAACCCTTCACCTTGCGTGTCTCTCCTGTAGCCAGCCACCTGCACCAGCCCATAGGCCCTCTGGCCTGTTTGCTGTCTGTCCCCATCAGCCCCTGCCTGGTCCTCTACGCCAGGCTCTGACCTCTGCACAGACACTGGTCCTGATCTTAACTCCCCGAACAACCCCATTACCAATGACCACCTCACCCCAGCACCCACTCCCCCTTTCTCTCTGACCTCAGAGCTGTTCACTGGCAAGGGCTGTGGGCTCGGACCCCCTCCTCCTCCCTCACTGGCAGAGTCACTTCTCCAGGGTTTGTTTCTTTAGAGCCCCACCCCTACCTCCCAACACAACAGCAGGCAAATCCAACAGTTAAACTTTTATATTTACAATATTCTCTTCATCTTTTGCCAGGTTTAAAAATGTGTACAGAGCCGCGAAGGGTTGGGGTGGGGACACGGGATTGTCAAGGAATTGTTCTGAGGACAGGGGCTGGGCATTGGAGTCCGTGGCTGAATCATGGGGTCCCCCAGCCCCCCTCCCATGCCCCAGTTTGGGGGGCATCTGTCTACAGGGTTCAGGGCCCAGGTCCCTAGCATTTAGAAGGCAGGGCTGTTTGGAAAGGAGCTAGACCAGGCAGGGGAAGGGGTGGGAAAAGAACTAAGTTTCCATGGGTGGAGCTGGGGGCAGAAGGGACAGTCAGGAGGCAAAGTTCTGGGGAGCCAAGACCAGGGATTTGGGGGTCAGTGGAAGACA
Organism: Orcinus orca; assembly: GCF_937001465.1. Taxonomy (NCBI): domain Eukaryota; kingdom Metazoa; phylum Chordata; class Mammalia; order Artiodactyla; family Delphinidae; genus Orcinus; species Orcinus orca. The sequence goes on along the minus strand of NC_064577.1, from coordinate 11,868,260 downwards.
GCACTCCACCCCCTATTCAAATTTGGCACTAATGAACCCACAAAATGCCAGCAGACGAGGATTGGCTCCTTCTCGGCTGGTGTCCCTTGAAACCCCTCCCGACATTGTTACTTTCCCCAGAGGCCAAAACCGTTTCTCTTTGGGCAGTCACCTTACACACATCCTTTCAAATCAAATTCTTCCTGCTGGTGTCTGCCCAAGCGCCGTCCCCCACTGCCCCCTCCATCTGTTCCTCAGTACAGCTGACCCCGTTCTCTCCCCCAACCTGTCCGGGGAAGCCTTTCTCCCCTGCTCTCCTCCCCTCCCCCCTCCACTGCTCCTTTCCTTCAGCCCTGGGGGAGATGGGGCAGGTCAAAGGAGGGGGTGGGCAGCTGAGGGGAGAAGCTGGCTTGAGACCAGGAAGGGATGTCTTCAGAGGGGGACGGCGAAGGGGGGAGGGAAAACAGGGGCAGAGAGGGAGGGATGAGACATGGCGAGAAGAGGGACGCAGGCGGGACCCCTTTAGCTGCCATCTCCCCCTCTCCTGTATCCTACCTGCCCTGGCCCAGGGCTGAGGAATCCTTGGCACGTTTTGGAGGGTCTTCGCCCCTCAAACCCACCTCACCAGTTTGGCACGGATGAGAGATGGTCTGAGGACTGAGGGAAGAAGGGCTGCCCTCAGACCGCGGTGAGGGCTTTGGTCAGACATGCACGGCCTCTGTGGGTGGCAGGTGCCACGCAGCCCCCCACCCCCCGAACTCTAGGGGAAGGAAGGGCAGAGCTTAGGGTCTGTTCATCTCCTCAGGGTTTGTCCCTCCCCCTCAGCTTCTGTCAGTTTGAAGTCCTTTCACTTGTCCTTCTCACAAGTCTCCCTTGTGAGAAGGTAAGTGCTGGGCCTGAGGCCCTAAGATGCAGGGAAGTGCTGGAGAGAAAGGGGCCGTCTGCATGGGAAAACATACATCCACATGCAAGAACATGTTTCCACTCAGAAATGCATCCTGGACCCAGGGGAAGACACGTTCCCAGGCAGCACAGGGATGCAGGATCTCCTCCCTTCCCCGCGGCAGGGAATGTGTGTCTGTCATCTGTGGAAGGCGAGGCCTGCCCGGGGGAGACCGTGCTTCACCTCACTTGTGCCACGGGGGATACACATGCTTCGCTGGGGCGGGAGGGCTGGGGGCAGGGCAGGGGGGCTGTGATTTCCTCGCTACTTCCCAGGCACCACCCTGCGTCGTCCGGTGGCCAAGGGTCGCTGTTTGTGAACACACCACTTCCAGGGTCTCCAGGGGGTGGGAGGAGGGAGGAGGTGGGAGAAGGCATGAGGGAACAGGATTCTGGGGCACAAATCCCCACAGAAATTCTTTGAGGGAGCCAACATGTGTCCAGGGCGGCAAAAAAAAAACCTCACCCTGCACATGGGAAAACACACCCCCTCGTGAGAAAGCACACCTCCACGTGGGAAAATACTTCCACGTCTCCACACACCGAAGACGGGTGTCCAGACGATGGAGGGGAAAAAACAACCCCCCAGTTGTTCAAAGGCCCAAGTCCGGAGAAGAGAACGGGCCACTCCGCGCGGGAGAAGCGCACACATCCCGGCGAGGAAACCCATGTCCATCTAAAGCTCCTCGACGTGTGACAGCTCCACACGACAAAAGCCTGTCGCCAAGTCCTCCTCCCTGCCTTCTGAGCGGGCCGGGAGGGCCGGGGAGGGGGGCCTCCCCGAGCCGCCCCCTATACCCGAGTGGTGGAGTGGGGATGGGGGAGCGTGTTGTTGTGGCTGGTAGTGGTGGGGGGAGGTGGGGGGAAGGGCCCAAAGGGATGGAGGGAGGGGGGCGGCGGGGGAGGGGGTGGCCCCAGGCCGCTGGGCAGCAGGGTCAGGGCCCCGGGGGCCAAGAGAGGCACATCGTCCGGCGCCCGGCGCAGGGCCAGGGTGTAGTCGGGCGGGCAGGCGGGGCGCAGGGCCTCCGCAGGGTCCGCCCCGACGCCCCCGCCCCGCTTCAGCTGCAGCGACACCAGCTCCTCCTCGGGTGGCAGCTCACGGCCGGCCGCAGGGAGCAGGGGGCCCCCGCCGGGCACGCCGGAGCCCGAGCCGCCGGGGGGGCTGAGCCGCCTGCACCGCAGCTCCTGCCGCCGGTCCCGCTTGTAGTAGAGGGCGGCGAAGGCAAGGATGTTGAGGAAGAGGAGGGAGGCGCCCACGGCCACGGTGACGCTGAGCTCCGTGGAGTAGTCTCGGGAGTCCCCGGGGAAGCGGTCGTAAGCCCGGGGGCCCGGCTCGGGCTCGGGCTCGGGCGGCAGGGTGGCCGGAGGCGGCGGGCGGCGAGTGCCCGGGGCACCAGGGGGCGGGCGCGGCGGCCAGCGCGTGGCGTAGGGAGGGAGGCGCGTGGTGGTGGTGAAGAGCTCCGTGTGCAGGTTGTGCAGGTGCGGCACGAGCTCCAGCCAGAAAGCCACCTTGTTGGCGCGGTAGTTGTCGCGCACGCGCGGCTTCAAGCCGATGTGCAGGTACTGCTTCTCCTTGCTGTTGAACTTGCTCCACACCACCTCCTCGAAGCGGTTGGGCTTGGTGTGGATAAACTTGGTGTCCTGTGGCACCGGCTGGTTGGGGTCGCTGTGGACACAGGGGGGCAGGGAAAGGAGGAGTAAGGGTGAGGCTCCCATGAAAGGCGGGGGTGGGGGCGTGCTATGGGAGGAATGGGGAGAGAGATGGACAGAGATGCAGAGAGCTGGGGAGACGGGAAGAGAGACAGAGACGGACACGAAGAGACAGAGAAACTGCCAGAGACGGACGGACAGACAGACAAATAGGGATGAAGCCAGACTGCCAGAGACAGTCTGAGATGAGGACAGAGGGGCAGAGAGGGCAGAGACAGACCACCAGTGACAGAGGCAGAGTCTGAGAATGAATGAGATAGAGACATATGGAAACAGAGACACAAAAGGACATGAGAGACAGCCAGGGGGAAACCAGCGAGTACAGAGTAACTAGATCAAAGCAAGCAGAGATATCAATAGATTTCAAGAGAGAGAGGCAGAGACAGCAATAGACAGACAGACACAAACCCTCACACACACTCAGACACACAGATGGGAGCACTCAGACAGCGGGCCGAGCTCTGGGAGGAGAAGGAGAGAGCTGGGTGGGCAAGGGAGGGAAGGAGAGACAGACACAGAGCCGAAGGCACCAAGTGAGCCCGCCCCCCAGAAAAGACAGGGACCGCTCTGTCCAACTCTTCTGAGTCTTCAACACACACAGAAGAGCTGTCCGGCAGGTGTCTGAGTTGAGAAGGCAAGAGTGCCTTGATGGAGGAATGATGGCCGTGTGAAGGAGAGGGAGAGAAGGGGCTGAGGATGGAGGGGGTGTGTGCCCTGACCCGCAGAGATGCCCGACCCAGCCCCTCTGGCCCTCACCCGGTCTTGGCGAAGTTGGTCCAGTAGGTCATGACCACGGCGCTGAGCATGACATCATTCTTGGAGAAGTTGCAGGGGAAGAGGTCGGTGGCACCCACCATGGGCACACCAAAGACGTAGGGCAGCTCATCCCCGTGCGCTGCATCTGCCCACTCGGGCCGGCCCTCAGCCTGGCAGTGGTGGTAGAAGGTGTAAAAGTAGACAGGGGACTGGTAGTCAGCGTGCAACTTGGCGGTGGCCACAGCCGGTGCCACCCACTGGTGGTCGGTAAAGAGCGCCAGCAGGGTCTTGCGCCGCATCTCGCCATTGTCCCTGTCGGCCCAGTCCGTGTACATAAACTTGATGGTCTCCCGCAGCACATCCTTGCCCTCCGGGTAGCCATACAGATTGTCCACAAAGTTGGAGACGGTGAAGTCGAAGGCGCTGGCGGACACGCCGTCCTCGCTCTCCGCCGAGTCCTCCACGAACTTGAGGCCCTCTCCCTGGTTGACACCGATGAGCATGTCGTAGTTGAGGAATTCTCCCTGCTGCATGAGGATCTCAGGGTCATCGGGGACTACGTCACCGTCCACCACGGGCCCAAAGGCGATATGGTAGCTGGGGAGAAGGGGTCAAGGTCGCATCACCTGTTCACCGGCCTACTCTCAGCTCACAGCCTGCTGAGTCCTCTGTTCAGAAGACCCCTCTCCCCTAGTTAAAACCTTCTGAGCCCTTCAGGGTACTTGGCCTCTCGGGAAGTCCTCCCTCAAGCACTTCATGGAGTCTTGTGCACGCTGGCTCTGTTTAGGCACCTCCGCCTAGGGAAGGCTTCTGGGAGAAGGCAGGGCCCCGGGAGGGCCTTGAAGCCCACCTCTCCTGGCTAAATGGAATGCCTGTGGCCTGCGGGCACCCCTCACCCTCAACCTCCTTGTAACCAGCAAGGAGAATGGAGGCCTGGACCTGGCCCTCTCCCACCCCCATACCGGGCGGGCTGCACGTCCTGGTCCACCAACTCCCGAGAAGGCTTCCGGCGCAGACACTCCACGGCCTCGGCGCTGTCCTCCCGGTCACAGCCCACCTTGGCCGCCAGCAGCCGCGTGTACTTGAGCGGCTGGTAGTTGACAGACCAGCTAGAGATGGCAGTGCCACTCTGGGCGATGGCCTTCTGGAACAGCCCTGGTGGGACAGGCAGGCTTTAGGCTGGGCTGTAACAGCCTGAGGGAGGAGAAGGGGGACCTGGTGGGGTCGGGGGTGTGAGAAAGGGGACAGGAGGCTGAGGAGGTGGCTGGTACCTTCCGAATGGTGGGAGAGGATCAGAAGGTTGACACAGGAGGCCCCTGCTCCAGATCCGAAGATGGTGATGCGCTCGGGGTCGCCCCCAAAGTGGGCAATGTTCTCACTGAGCCAGCGCAGGGCCTGGATCTGGTCCAGGAGCCCATAGTTGCCTTTTGCAGCCTGGTCCCCAGTGCTGAGAAAACCTGGGGGTAGAGGAAGAAAGGGGGCTTCCTGGGGGTGTCACAGCACCCTTGCCCTCTTTCTGGGCAGCTCAGTCCAGCCCAGAAGCCATTCTGCTTCTGCTGGGTTTAGAGGAACCCTGCCGGCAGGCCCTCCTCCCAGACTCCAGCCCCTAGAGTTGGCTGCCCACCCTCACCGAGCACCCCAAGCCGGTAGTTGAGTGTGGCTACAATGACGTTGCCGTAGGCGGCCAGGACAGAGCCATCGAACATGTTCCCGGTGCCCTCCATGTAGGAGCCGCCATGCAGAAACAGCATCACCGGCTTCTTCCCGGAGTCCCGGATATCTGCGTGGGGAGGGGGCGGGTAGGTGGGCCGGGGGGTGGGGGACAAGGACACAGTCAGACCAGAAGCAGCACCGCCCAGCTCCCAGGCCTGCTGAGTTCCAGCCCTGAGCTCAGGGGACATGTCACTCCCATCCCTGGGGGGCAAGACCGGATTCCCCTCCCTCCCTCCCCAGCTAGCCCTGGCAGAAGATCCCTCCCCACCTCCTGCCGGTGTGCCCTACAGCACTTCTCCCCATGCCTGGCAGACCTTCCAAGAAGCCTAGCAGAGGCAGGGCTGGGGGCTGGCCCTCCTCAGGGCATCTGCTGGACCCAGGGGAACCCCTCCCCACACACACACAGCAAATCTCCTTCCTGCTCCTAGGAAGAGCGAGCTCCCAAGGCTGCCACTGGAGCTAGAGATCCTGGGAGGGTCCTGGCGTTTCCTTCGACTCAGGCCGTGGGCCTCAGCTCCACATGGTAGCCTGGTCTGTGGGTGAGGGGGTGCCAGGCCCTAGGGTCCCTGGGGGCTTGGTCTCCTCCCCGCCCTAATTCCTTTCTAGGTCACCTCCCCAGTTACCATGGCAACCCCCAGCCTAATTACTGTGGCAGGAGGCGGCAGGGTGGGAAAGAGCCTGCCTAATGAAGCCAGGGTGCAGCTCTAGTCTCGGACCCCCCAAACTGGCCTAAGTCCTGAGCTCTGGATCCTTCTCTTGCCATGTCCCCAAAGGATCCCATGATCACTCCCATATGTAGAAGGCCCCTTGAGGGGTAACTAATTCTGGAAGAGGGTGGGAGTCTGAGAGGGCTTGCCGGGGTCCCTGCCCCTGCAGCTCCTCCACGATGCAGCCACAGTGCCTGTGCTGGCGTCACCCCTGGCCTCCAGGCCCTCCTCTTTCTTGACACCTGCAATCTCTGACCAGCCTGGGCACTCGGGCAAATAAGATCCAGGCCTGGGGTGACGCCAGCACAGCTGGTCCCCAGTGCCTCTGCCTGCCTCCCTCATGCCGCTAGGAACTTCCCTCCTGGCAGAAGGTCAACCAACAGGTCACTGAGACACTCCCCTCCATCCCCCCACAGACAGCTTCCTGCCTCCTGTCTCTTAGGACCTTCTATGACACCTCCTTCCACCTGACTTTGGCCAGGAGCTCCTAGGTGGGCAGTGCCCTCTCTGTGTCCTCCCCCAATCCTATTCTTCCCTTTGTTCCTGAACCTCCAGTGGCCTTCCAACAGTTCAGGCTGGTCTCCTTCCCTCCGAGGTCCTGTCCTAAATGTCCTCACTCCTCCCCGCTCCTCCCCACCCAGCACCTCCACTCCCAGCGAGGGGGGAGGGGGAGTCAGAAAGGGGAGGAGCAGGAAGGGGGGCTGGGGCGACAAGAATTCAAAACCAACAACAAAAAACAGGATCAAGAAAGAAGAAAGAAAGAAAAAAACAACAACCAAAAAACAAGAAGCTCTCGGGGCAGATTCAACAAGAAAAGAAAAAAAACCCAAAAAACCAAGAAACCGAAAAAGATCCGTTTTTGGAAAAAAAGAAAAAAAGAAAAAAGTTCTTTGCACTTTTTCAAAATTTTGTGGTGAAACTTCAAGATATTGGGCCCTGTTTTCAAAAATGTCCAAATTCTTTAATTTGCTTCAAATGTGCGTTTTCTGCCTCGGACAGGCTTTGTTTTGGAAACTGTAGCAGGTTTCTGCTGTCTCGACTGTGTCATCAATTTGCCAACTTAAATTTGTTTTTTTCAAATGTTATTTTGCTCCAAATTAAAATTGTTTTTTCAAATGCTATATTTCACAAGTTTCAAAACAGTCCAAATGTCTGTCAAACTAAACATTTTATCCAATTCTTTGGTGTTTTTTTGGTTTTTGTTTTTTTTCTGACATTCCAATTTCTTTTTGTACTTTATTTTCACCATGTTTAAGCTTTTCTTGCCGGTTTTCTAGTGGGTCCAACATTGTTCAAATTTCGTTTGAAGTTTTCGTAATTCTTTTTTCCAATTATTACAAATTTTTCTTTTCTTTTCTTTTTCGTTTTTAGTTGGGAAAACGACTGAGGGGCCTTGAGGGCTGTGAGGGCATTTAGTTAGGGGGCGGGGCCGAGAACGTCCTCTTATCAGCAACCACATGCAGCAGCGGGATTTTTAAATCTACCTGTGTCTGGCGGATTGAGCGTCGCCTCGTCACGTTTTTTTGTGAGCGGACCTAAGACCGGGAACACAAAACAGAGAAAAAAGGACAATTTTGTGGGGAAAGATGGGGGTCGAGGGGAGGTGGTGGATGGGGAGGGGAGGAGAGAAAGCAGAAAAGGGGAGGGTGAAGGGCAGAAAAAATAAGCCAAAAAAAGCAAAATTTGTTTTCAAGAAAAAGAAACCAAGAAAAGAGAAAAACGTTTCTACAACCCAAATTTTGTTCCCCTCCCCGGAAAAAGTCATGCCCCAAAGAAAAGGCTGGTTTTGGGGGGGTGGGGTGCCTGAGTGGGCTGAGGCCTGTCTTAAGACATATTGATTTGGCTGGAAAGGATTTGGCTTGTCCAAGTGTTTGCTAATTGCTGGAAATGAAACGGTGTTAGAGGTGGGGTGGGTGGGAGGGGAGGGGAAGCCAACCAGGGAGCCTGGGAGCCCAAGGCCAGCTGTGTCCCGCCCGGGGAGGGGCGCCACCACTCACGCAGGCCCTCTTCAGGACCAGCCAAGCACCTGCCCACTCCCCTAGGCTGTAGAGAGGAGGGGTTCCAGCAGAAAGGACTCTGCTTCCCTCTGGACCCATCTGGAGGGCAGAGGGTAGGATGGGGGTGGGGCAGCCCGTCCCCACAGCTCACAGCCCCTGGAAGCCCTCAGCTCTCCACTGGCCGGCAGGGGGGAGGTCAGCGAGGGATCCCTGCCCACCTCCCAGCCTCTCACCAGCCAGCATTTCTCTTCCATCCGCACTCACAAGCCTGACTTCTCACCCCATCTCCCTACTGTGGGGTGAAGCAGGGAAAGGGGTCATCAGGTCTTGCCCTCCACTCCACCTCTTCCCTCTGACCCCCCTCCCCACCCTCATCCCTTACCCAGGCCTGCTCTCCTCCCCCACAGATGGTGAACTCCCCACCAGGGGCGCCAGCCCCCCACCAACCCCTGCTCTAATGCCAAAAGCCCCCCTCCCCAATCGGGGGTTCAGTCCACAAATAGGGAATAGGAAACACAGTGCCCTGAGCCAGCCCGACACATAAGGTGCCAGGAGGCGCGGGGAGGTGCAAGGTGTGCCCCGTCAAGGAAAGGCCTCAGACTGGGCTCAGAGTTTGGCTCTAGGCTTCTTTCAGATTGGAAATTAGACGAGGGAGAGCTGGAACCCAGAGACCTGAGGGGTTCCCCCAGGCTGATCAATTTCTCCTCGGTGGCCTGGGGACCAGCATGAGGAGGGATGGGTCAGTAAGGCTGAGGCCAGCCTCCGCAAGGCTTCTCCCAACTGGTGGTGATGGCCCCACGGGGACCCATTAGGATCAGGGCCTGTTCTTCTCTGACAGGATAGGGATGGGGATGGGGATGAAGTCAGCAGGGCGTGTGTGCGCGTGAGAATATGATGTGTGCGGCTGGGTATGAGTGTGTGTGTGTGTGTGTGTGTGTGTGTGTGTGTGTGTGTGTGTGTGTGCGCCTGAGTCAATGTCTTCCTCTCAGAGCTGGTGTGAAGATTCAGTGAGATCACCTGAATGTGTCAGGCCCCAAGCAGGTCTGCAATAAGCGATGGTTAAAAATACAGAAGGTGTGGGCATGGGTGGGGTGGGGGCAGGGTGGGCAGTTTGTGTGAAGGTGCTGGGGTGGACAGTCCATTAGTGGGAAGTGCTGGGTGAATGTTTCACATGAGGGGTGACGAGACAATAGCCCACTGAGCGGGGCTTTGCAGGCGGGACAGCTTTCTACCTGAAGATGTGGGTGGAGAGTCCACGAGTGGACAGCATTGAGATGGGTGGCCTATTGGAGGCACTAGGGTGAATAATTCACTGGTAGGAGGGCGCTGGGGTAGGTAGGTGGTCCATGAGAGGGCAAGGGAAGGTAGAGTGGACGGCTCTGAGGCAGAGGGTGTTGGGATATTGGGGAGGATGTGTGGAATGTATTAGGGTAAGTGGTCTATCAGAGTGCTTGGAATGTGAACAGGATTGGGGCAGAAACTTCCGTGCATTGTGTGTATGGGTGGCTAGGAGGCGTGGCTTATACGGGGAGGGGTAGTGATGGTGTTGAGGTGCATGAGGTGTTCTGTGATTGGCATGTCCTCCGGGTGCAGGGAGCGAGGTGTTGGAGTACTTGATCTGTGAGTAGGGTGTAGGGTTGCCACCTGTGCTGTCACAGCCTGAGGTATGATACTGATGACCTCTAGGCAGGAGCTGGGGTAAGCAATGTCTGAGAGGTGTTGAGAACATAGGGGACCGTGGTGTGAGTAGCCTGTTGGAGCACGTGGTCCAGCTGCAGGGTTACTGGGGTAAAGGTCTGTGTATGGGTGTTACTAGGGCACATGATCTATACCCAGAGATACTGAGGAGCACAGGTCTATATGGGTGACAGGGTACACAATTCCAGAGAAGTGCTGGCGTCCGTGCTGTGTGAAGGTGCTGGGAATTTTGATATGTGGGATTCCAGAGCACAAGGTCAGTGTGCCGGTCGGTTGGGTACCTGACCTGAGTGTTGAGTATTTGAAATTCCTGGTCTTGTAGTGGGACTTGAGTTCATGATGTGTGGGTGTTGGGTGTGTAGGGTGTACAGTGGGGTTCCTGGATACCAAGCCTATATGTAAAGTTGTTGGAAAACGGCCTGTGGCGGGTGTTATCAGAGTGGATGGTCTCTGTGTGTGTCGGGGGTTGTGGAGTGGTGACACGGGGAGGAGGAAGGATAACGTGGGGGCTCTTGGTGAGGATGGTCTGTCAGGGTGGCTGCAGGCCTGCTGATTACCCTCTGCCATGGGCTGCTGGAAGGTACTGACACTGGTTGGGCTCGATGTGCTGGAGGCTGGCTGGGGGGAACTGTCCGGTGGGAAACTGCTGCTGGGGACTAGAGCACTGCCGCAGTGAACTAGAGAGTTCATTGTCAAGAAGAGCCAGCTCGGAGCCCCGGGGAAGGTGTTCTGTTGGGGATGGGAGGGCTGTGCTGTGAGCGGAGGGGCCCTTGGCAAGGAGCTTCCCTGAGCCTTCGGGAGTGTATAGCGATCAGGGGACAGAGCATCCTGGGGAAGAGGCACTCAGCTCAGGTGAGGGGCCCTGCATGTGACAGAAAGACGTCTGCCCATGCTGGCCTGGGGAGAAGGAGTCTTTGCTGTCCTTGAGGTGGAGGTGGAGCTCAAGTGGGTACTGGCTGGGGACAAGCCCAGGCCTGGGCGCAGGAGATGGGGCAGAGCCGGAGTGGCTGTCTACGCAGCTGATGACGGATGCCTCCACCACCTGACCGCCCTCAGTGTCCCCTCTGTGTGTGCCTCTGTGGGCAGGGGGTGGGTAGGCCCAGCCTAGTCCTGCGGCCCTCGCCATCGGCTCTCTGGGTGCACAAAAAGCTTCTGGGCTGACTGTGGGATTCGTTCCTGGGACTGCCTGGCAGGGACCTGTACCACCCTGGGAGGGCACGCAGAGCCCGCAGGGACGCACTGCCCCTCAGGGCCCCGGCGAAGGCCCAGCTCCCGGCCCGGGGCCTGCCGGCGCCTGAGGGTGTGCATGGATGTCTGTGGGCTGTGTCCACCGGGGGCCCGGCCCGGTGCCCGCGCCCTTACCGTCCTCGGTGGGCACGTAGAGGTTGAGGTACAGGCAGTCCTCGCTCTGGTTCTGCACGTAGGTGGCGGCCGCCTCCAGGTTGTCGGTGAACCACACGGGTAGCATGATGGCGGGCAGCGCCCCGTGCAGGTTCTGCGGGCAGGCGGGCGGCAGGGTGGTGGCGTTGCGCACGCCGGGCCACGAGGCGGGGGCCTCAGGCGGCTGGAAGCGGCGGGCGCCCAGGGGGGGCGTGGCGTAGGGCACGCCCAGGAACTGCACGACCGGGCCCAGGATCTCGTTGTTGAGCTCGCGCCGCACGCCGCGCACTCGCCCGTAGGCCGTGTTCACCACTGGGAAGCGCTCCTCCCCGAGGCTGCCAAGACCCAGGCCCGGGCCGCCCGGGGCGCCGCCGCCGGGACCCCCTCCCCCCCGCTGAGCCCCCGCCAGCCCCACCAGACACAGCGCCAGGAGCCACATGCTGATCGGGGGACCCCCCCTCCCTCCCCGGGACCCCCCCCCTCGGAGAGAGAGAGAAGGGGGGGGAGAGGGAGGGAGGCCCCCCTCGCCCCAGGAGGGAGGAGGGGGCGGGGGAAAGGGAGGGAGGAGGGGGGTGGGGAGGGACCTGGGTTAGACGGGACAGAGAAGGGGTCTGTTCCTCTCCATGGAGGGGGCGAGGGGTGGGGAAGGGGAAGGAAGTGGGAGAAGGTGAAGGCAGGCCCAACCTGCGGGGAGGAGGGACAGACAGACGGACGGACAGAAAAATACAGAGAAGAGGTGCAAGAAGGGAAGGGAAATTGGACGGGGCAGACAGACAGGAATGGGGAAACAGAAGAGACAGGTGGTTAGTGACTCGGAATTCAGACTAAGTTGTCCCCCTTCTTCCATCCTCTGGCCCCTTGACACCTCCCCCCCCACCCCAGCCACCCCCTCCCCTCAGCAGGGACCCAGATAGAAAAGTCTGAGGCTGGGGTGAGGTCCAGATGTGTTAAACGTCTAGGACCACCAGAGGGGAAGGAGGGTCAGCTCCCCAGACCCAGTACTTCCCCTTCCAGCTGTTTATCCCTCCCAGGCATGTTCTCCTCAGGGACTCAGGAGTCCCAGTTCCCACCTCCCTGGGAGGGATGAGACAGACAAGGAAGAGAAAATAAAAATACCAAGTCATTAATTAGCAGGAAGTGGTGGGTTTGTTTATACGTGTTAATCATTCCTGAGCTGTAATTTCATGGCACTGAACTCCCACCCCAGGCCAGACTTGGGTCTTTCTTGGGACTGCACAAGCCCAGCACCTTATCCTCCCTTCAACATCTCATTCTAGAAGGATTTGTGTAGTGGGGGAGACCCCTGCACCCCAGGGCCTCTCCATTTCTCCCCTCAGAAGTTAAGGTGCCTTGAGGCAGGGAGGGGATGCTGGAGGGGCAAATCCGGGGACAGGTGCGTGATTCTGCAGCCGGTTGCCGGGCGACAGGATGCTGCCCCGCAATGCTACCTCGGCAACGGGCTGCAGCTTTAACCCTGGACTGGGGGTGGGGGTGGGGGTCTGGAGGAAGACGGGAAGGGGCTGGGTTGGTTATGGGGTCCATTCAGGGCATGAGGAGGAGAGCAGAGACATGAGTCAGAATGCTAGAGTTTCCCCCAGCCTTCGCATAGAGGGAGAAGTATATGTGTTGAGGGGAGCTGGAGACTAGGGGCCTAGAGAACCCTAAAAGAGCTGCCTCTTGCCCCTTGTTGGCCAGTCAGAACTAGCCCTAGTGACCAGGCCTCTGGCTGGGGAGAAGGGGTGCTGAGGTGGCTTTAAGGAGAATCAGGTGCACCCACCAATGGCTCCCCTCCCACAGTCTTGAACAGCCTTGAACCCCAGACACCTCTTCTTCTATGCATGGCATTTTGACCCATGCCCTGGGGACAAACCTTGGCCTCTTCTCATCCCATCCCAGCTATTCACCTCCCCTTCCCCTTGCCAGCCCCCACAGTTGCTGCCTTGATGCCTGGGTGCTCAGGGCAGCAGGAGCAGGACAAGGGAACAGATCGGACTGAAGGGGCAGACACCCGGGTCATCTCAGCAAGCCCCCCCGTCCCCCCCACAGCCGCCAGAGCTGTTTGCTGACGCGGGGTTTTCAGAGCCAGGCACCAGCCCGCGGTTGGCTCTCTGCAGGTGTCAGTTTATTCCAGAGATGAGGACACAGGAATCCTTACCACACACACCCAGTCATGCCCTCCCTTTCTTCAGGCCCTCTTAAGCTCCTGTTCCCCCATCACCTGGAGGGGGCTTGGGGCTGGCTCCTCCAGGTTCTCCTCTGCCTATGCCAGGCTGGACTCTGCTTCCATGGCCTTGCCGCCCCTCCCCCACCCGCCCCCTCCGCCTCCCGCGAACAAGGTCTGCCTCTGTCACCCCCCTCCCTTAAGGTACTTTGGGCCCCTGGCCTCCTCCCTGCCAGCTTCTCTCCCTTCTTCCCTCCCACTGGAGCCCTCCCCCCCCATCTCTCTCCTCTCCATAGCGCTCCCTCAGAGCATCTTTCCACGGCCTCTTCCAGCTTGCTCCAGCTCTTGCCTTCAGTCTCTCGCCCCTCAGTCTTCTTTCATCTCTCTCTCTTCTACACCTCCCTCTTTGGTGTTTCTCATTTTTCTGTCTCCTTCAAATCCCTTCCCCAAATTTCTCTCTCAAGCCCCTTCTATTTCTCTCTCTCTTTCCCTATTTCTGTCTCCCCCATTTTCTCTCCCCTGCTCTCCTCATCTCTGTCTGCCACATCTTGCCCCCCCCATCCCTCTGCCTTGTTCGCTCCATTCCTGCCCAGGCCTGACTCCCCCGGTCAGGGAGAGTTGAGGGACGGGGGCTCAGGCCATAGCCCCCCCGCTTCTTCCTGCAGTGGGGAAAATGGCTTGGCCGGGAAGGGGAGAAGGAGGGGGAGGGGGAGATGGGAACACACGGGGTCTGTGGGCCCATTCAAAGGATCATTCATGGGCTGGAGAGAGGCAGAGACAAAGAGACCGAGACGCAGAGACACGGCGAGAGCATCCCTAGGCGGAGACACGCAGACAGAGCAGGCTGGGGGAAACCAGGCGCAGGGAGAGAGATGGGGAGAGGGAGACCCCAATGGACCGCCACGCAGCCCCCTCCACCCGGCCCGGCTTAGCTCCTACCTGGCTCAGCCCTGGGGCCGTGGTGCCTCCATCCAGGGCTCTGAGTAGGGGGCGGACGGGCTTCGGGAGGGGGGCGGCGGCCTCTGAGCCCCCGCGGCCCCGCAGGCCCAGCCCCCGCCCGCAGCGCCTCACCCGGCGGGGGAGGGAGATCGCCCCAGCCCCCGGGGGCGGGGCCGGGATCCAGTCGATCCCCGGGGAAAGGAGAGGTAGGGGATGGGGTCAGGAGGAGCCCAAGAACAGGGAACCCCGCAGTGGGGACGGCGGAGGGAGGAGGAGGCAACGGGACAGGGCTGGATTGGGAATCCACTGGCTCCGTGGGCTGGCTTCGAGGGACCAAAAGGCGGTACAGGCGGAGGATCCTGAGGGATCGGGTACGGAAGGAGGAGTCCACGGCAATCCCCAGGGGGCCAAAACCCGGGAGCGCAGGATCCGCGGTGCAGGGGCAGGGATCCAGCCGGAATCCTCAGGGAGGGGGAGGGATCTAGTCGATCCCGAGGGCGGGCGGGAGGGGGAGGTCCGGGGAGTCAGAGGAGGGCGGGAGCCGAGTCTGGAGCCCCGGGGCGGGGGTCGGCACAGATCCTAGGAGGGAAAGCGGAGGTAAGGGGTAGGCTTCGGGCAACGCTCAGCAGCCGGGAGGCCCGGACTCCTGGCCCCGCGCGCCAGGGCCCGCCCGCCCCGCGTCCATCCCAGCCAGAGAGTGATGATCCGCCGGCTGAGCAGCCGCAGCAGCCCCGCGCGTCACCGCGCGGCCGCCTCCCCCGCCCCCTGCCGAGAGAGCGGCGCACACCCCTCGCTCGCACCCGCCTGCCCGCCCGCCCTCCAGAGTGTGGGGGGGATTGGAGAAGGTGGAAGGGGACGGGAGTGGACAGACCGACGGATGGACGAAGCAGGCCAGCAGGGCAGGGTGGAGACACCCCACACACACACCGTTATCTCCCACCCTCCGGGTTCTCGCAGTTAGTGCGGGGGGTGGGGAAGGAAGGAGGGGGTGAACTCTAAGGGGCGGGACATCGTATGAAGGCGGAGCCTTCGGTTCTGGAGGAGGGGCCATTTGGGTAGTGGGCAGGGTTTAACGGTGGTGGGTGGGGCTTGGCTATCCGTGAGGCCGCCTCTTTTTGGGAGTGGGTCTGGTTTAAAGCTGAAAAGGAGGAGCTTGTGGGGAAAGGGGCGGAACTTTGCAAGGGGACCGGGATCTTTGGAAATTGGCCAGAGGTGGCGGGGGGGCGAGGTGTTAAAAGAGGCTACCAACTTGGAAAGTGGGCCAATCCGTGACGCAAATCCTCTAGTCCCGCCCCCAGCCCCGCCTCCACTGCTCCGCTCCTCCGCTCCTAATTGGTTCTGGTTTCTCCGCCCGCCAGAAGTCTTCGCCACTCAACAGAGGTTTTACAAAGGCCCAAGTACCCGGGTGAGGACCTGGACGCTGAAATGAACACGGACCGGATTGGGCACATGTGGACTTTATTTGCATGGGAGATCGGGATTGGCTGGCCTCTTGGGTGGCCCAGGCGATGTTCGTCCGGCGCGTGACCGTCCACTGCCATGGCTGGTCCGGGGGCTGCTTTCCGCCGCCTGGGTGCCTTGTCTGGAGCTGGGGCCTTAGGCTTGGCCTCCTACGGGGCGCACGGTCAGGAGGCTGGGGACGGAGCTGGGATTGTGTTGGGGGCGATCTTTAGGGTCTGGTGCAGAGGCGGAGTCTATGGGAAGTGTCGGCCCTCCCATCGACCAGACGACCCGCGGAGCCCTAAACCTTTTAAAGTCCCTCAGCCCGGCCCAGTTGGTTCCCAGAACTGCCCAATGCGTGTTTCCACCAATTAGAAGCCTACTGGGGTCGCCCTTTCTCGCCTGCGTCCACCTGGGTTCCCTTGGGAGTGGGGGTGGTCGAGGTTGGCGCTAGGACTGGTAACCTTTGCTTCTCCTTTCCACAGGAGCCCAGTTTCCGGATGCCTACGGGAAGGAGGTGAAGTAACTGCCCTGGGGCTCCTCGGCTTCGGGGCCTATGAGGGCAAAAAGTCTGGGGTCCCTGAGGGAAGTAGGGGAGGGACGGGGCGCGGGCGCGGGCCTTTGTAGCGGCAAGGTATGCAACTCTTGAGGCCTGGGTGCCTGAGGGAGGGGCAAGCTGGGACTTGAGAGGTGGGGTTGGAGGACGAACTCTTGTCTGTTGTGTCCCCCCGGGATCCTTCGTTGCTTAGGAAGTCCCCCCATTTCTCCTTTTCTTACAGCTCTTTGACAAGACCAACAAACACCACTTCTTACACAGCCTGGCCCTGTTAGGGGTGCCCCTGTGCAGAAAGCCCCTCTGGGTAATTCCTCCCACCCCTAACCCTGACCAAGCCCCACCCACTCCCTCTAGCCTGCCCTGTTCTTACTGGCCTGCATTCCGCCTTGTATCTCCTTCAGGCCGGGTTACTGCTAGCTTCTGGAACTACCTTATTCTGCACCACGTTTTACTACCAGGCTCTGAGTGGAGACCCCAGCGTCCAGACTTTGGCCCCTGTGGGAGGGAGCCTGCTACTCTTGGGCTGGCTTGCCTTGGCTCTTTGAGCTTCCTTGTGTTTAATTTCTGGGTACTTCCTTTTAGAAGTGGAGCAGGGACGGGATTAAAAGAGAAAGGCAAATAAAGAACTTTGGAGTCTTTGTTCATCTTAACCTCTTAAAGGAGGAAGGGTAGGGATTGTCAACCTTTGAACTCCTTCCCTTTCCTAAGACCGAATCAGCGAGACTTGGGCCTGGGTGGAGAGTCAGGGTTCACTTCAAGTTAACTTGTCATGAGGTTCTTAAACTGGTGGACATTAGAGTCATAAAGAATGCTTGAAATAATGCAGATTCTTACCAAAGCCCTCTTCAGGGCCTGGCAATCTGTATTCTAATAAGCTCATCTTGTGGTTCTGATGCTCACTAGCATTAATACTAGAGTTCTGTAGGGTAGTGGGTTTTCTTTCCTTTTTAATTTTTTATTGGGGTATGGTTGCTTTACAATGTTGTGTTAGCCTCCACTGCACAACAAAATGAATCAGCTATACACATACAGATATCCCCTCCCGTTTGGACTTCCCTCCCATTTAGGTTACCATGGTGCATGTGCTCTACAGTATGTTCCCATCAGTTGTCTATTTTATACATAGTATCAATAATGTATATGTGTCCATCCCAGTCTCCCAATTCCTCCCACCCCACCCCTTTCCCCCTTGGCATCCGGGTAGCAGCCCCTTACTCTAGAAGTCAGGGTTAAGGCAAGGCGGGATGAGGTGTCATTAGTTACAAAATACTTTGGGGTTCAAAGAAGGGACAGAACATCATGTATTGGGGGTCAGAAAATGCTTCACAGTGCTTGAGATGATTCTTAAAAGAGCTCTGTTGTGTGGCTGAAACAGTGAACAAAGAGACAGAGGTGGGAGGGGAGGGGTATGGGGCCACCTGAGTCCTCGGTGTGGGATGAGTTTCTGACTTAGGCAGGAGAGGAATGAGAAAAGGTGGCAAGGTGGGCTGGAGTAGCACCTACAGCAGAGAACTGGAGGGTATTTAGTGGGCAATTTTTATTAAACCAGTGCTCATCAAGTGTTGGTCACGTGTCAGACAGACACATGTTACAAGGAAATTGAACCATGCACGAGACAGACACCATGTTTCCCTCGTGGGGTTTCCCATCTGGTATAGGAAACAGACCTTAAACAACTAAACACAAATATATCACTGTGAGGTATGCTATGTGCTTGAAAGAAAAGAACAGGGGGGCTGGAACAATGGGGCAGTGGAGGGTGTGCTCCTTTAGATGGGAAGGCCTCGCAGAGGAGGTCCTGTTGAAGCTGGAACTAACCATGCGCAGAGTGGAGGGGAAGTGTGTTTTTGGCAGAAAGAATACCTGGCAAACAGGCCGAAATGGAGCAGTTTGAAATCCCTGAGGCAGGAGAGAACTGGGCGTGTTGGAGAAAGAGCAAAAGCAGCGTGGCTGACGTGTGGTGTGGTGAGGTGCTCAGAATTTATTTGCAGCGCAACGGTTAAGTCATTGAAAGGTTTAAAGTGAGAGAGTGCTAGGATCTGATTTATGTGTTTAAAAGATCTGGAGAACCAATCAGAGGACAGCAAGGATGGCAACAGGGAAACCAGCCAGGAGGCCACTAAAGAGGTCCAGGTGTGAGATGGTGACGGTGGCTTGGCGGAGGGTGGAAGAGGTGGTAAAAATGTTCAATTCAGAAGGGGTGAATGAGAGGGAGATTTCTGGTTTACGCACCGGGTTGGATGGAGGTGCTGTTACTTAGATGAGAAATACTGAAGGGTGGGGCAGATTAGAGGGAGGCAGATCAGGAGGTCAGTTTTGGACATGTTGCTTCTGAAATGCCTGGGAGACATCCAAGTGGAGGCACCAAGCAGGTAGTTGGGGAGCTCAGGGAGGTGTCTGAGCTCAGGAGAGAGATCTGGCCTCAAGTTTACTCTGCAACCCACTCTGGTCAGTCTTCTATCCCATCTCTTCCCCATAGATGCCCTTGGAAGGATCCCATGAATCACTATGACCTCTTGGTTGCCAGACCCAGTGGATGATTTTCAATCTCATCTTCCTCAGCCTCTGCAGCATTTGATACAGTTGGCCAAACTGTCCTCGAACACATCCTGTTCCTTCTCTGACACCATGCTCCTGGTCTTCCCTATCTCTGTGGCTCCTCTGCCGGCTTCTTGTCTATACCCAATTTAAATCAATGGTTTCCAATTTCTAATTTAAAAAAAGTAGAACTCATAGGTATACATATTTTAATTTCACCTTTTAAAATTTCTATTTTTGTGTATATTTTATAAACGTGCATATCTGTATAGTATACTGAGGGGTACATACTTAATTTTTCTGACGGTGTGCATTCAAAAAAGTGCAGACCGTTTAGCTGAGTGAGACGATTTCTAGGTAATTTCATTTGGCCCCATAGCTTTAATTACAATCTGCATATTTCTAAATCCAGAATTTATCTCCGACCCTAGTCCTGGCTAAGCTCCAGACCCTGTAGCAGCTGCAGTGTACAGTGTTCAGTGGAGACCTGCAGGAGTTAAGTGATGAGGGAGAGTGGCGTGTTCCAGACCAAGGCAAGAGCCTTGGAGGCAAGGAGCCCTGTGCCTTCAAGACCAGAAAGAATTGCTGGTGGCTGGCTTGAAGATCATGAGAGGGTCAGTAGTGAAAGATGAGGACAGACGGGGCCAAATGGTGGAATGCCTTGTGCTGAGAGGTTGGACCCTTCTGAGGGCAATGGGGAGCCACTGAAGCATTTATATCCAGGGAGGAGGCATACACTTGAGGTGTATTAGTAGAGGATCACAATATCTCTTCATTTTAAATATGAGGGGAGGGATTTCCCTGGTGGTTCAGTGGCTAAGACTCCACGCTCCCAGTGCAGGGGGCCCGGGTTTGATCCCTGGTCAGGGAACTAGACCCCACATGCGCAACTGAGAGTTCACATGCCGCAACTAAAGAGCCCACAGGCCACAACGAAAAAAAAGATCCCACATGCTGGGATGAAGGTCCTGCGTGCCGCAACCAAGACCCATTGCAGCCAAATAAGTAAATTTTTAAAAAATTAAATAGGGGAATTCCCTCGCAGTCCAGTGGTTAGGGCTCTGCGAGTTCACTGCTGTGGGCCTGGGTTCAGTCCCTGGTTGGGGAACTAAGATCCTATGAGCCGCACGGTGTGGCCAAAATAAAATAAAATAGAGTAAAATAAGGCCTCAGGGGGACCTCCAGAGTGGTCCAGAGTGCCAGTGGCAGAGCCGACACTGGATCCCCAGGCTCCTACTTCCCAGTGCAGTGCCCTTGCTGCATTTCCATCCACCCTTCATCTCAGGCAGCATCTGGAGCACAGGGAACCTCCAGCTGGAGGAAACCCTGACATTTGGCATGGCCACCGTCCATGTAATATATCCCTAATACCTTTGCTTTGATCCTCCCTGTGGGTCAGACTCTTGGAAAACCAAGATAAATAAGGACCACGTGGTAATTGGTCCCTATTATTGCTGCACATTGTTACCAGTCTTCTCAACAGTCCTGCAAGTCAGTGGAAAGTGAAGCTAAGAGAGGTGAAGCAACTTCTTCTGTATCATACAGCCAGGACCTGGGGAAGCTGTGATTCAAACTCTCTTCTGTCCAGTTTCCAAAGCTGAGCTTTTTCCTTCTTGTACATACCAAGAAACTCAGATTTCAGCAGTGGAGACAGACCCTTTAAAAAATAATTTGATACAATGTGTTCAGTGTTACAAGTAGATACTGAGGTGGGCTTGTTTGCCTTAGGAGACTGGTAAGACTTTGGCGCATTTGCTGGGTTTTCAGCATGCATAGTTCACCAGAAAAACGGACAAGATTATACTGGTAACAAGTCGAGGAGAACTGGAGTGCCTGGAGCTCAGGATGGAGTGGGCAGGCAGGAAATGACAAAGCAGTAAGAGTGAAGGGTCTCCTGGGCCAAGCCTGAGTCAACTTTGACTTCCCTTTTCCTCACATTCTATATCCAAGCCATCATCAAGTCCTGTTGGCTCAAATACATAACTGGAAACTGACCATTTCTCACCACCTCCATTGCTACCACTCTGGCAGCTGGTCCACGCCACCTGCAAATCTCATCTAGCTTTCTGAAAGAACTTCCCTCTGCCCTTGCCTACCTACAGCCTACTCCGGACAAAGCCGCCTGAGAAAGAGACAGAGAGAAATCCTTCTAACACTGTCACCCTCAGCCTTAGCTGCAATTTAAAATCTACCGGGGAATTCTCAAAAAGTTCCTATGTCTGCACCTCACCCCAGATATTCTAATGTAATTGCTATGAAGTGGGGCCCAGCTAGAGGTATTTTTACAGCACCCCAGATGATTCGAACTTGTGGCCAGGGTTGAGGAACACTGTCTCAGTATGTAAATCTCATATCTCTTCTCTGGCCAACACTTTCCATTTCACTCAGAGTAGAAGCCAATGGTCTACAGGGCTGTATGTGATCTGGCCTCCTGTGATCTCTCTTTCTTCCCCCTCATTCATTCCATTCCAGCCACACTGGCTTTTTGGTTCACTGAACAAACAAGGCACACTTCTACCTCAGGGCCTCTGCCCTTGTTCCCTCTGTCTGAAAAACTCTTCACCCAGAAGTCTGCATGGCTTAATCCTTGACCTCCTTTAGGTCTTTGCTCAGCCATCACTTTCTAGTCTTCCCCCTATAAAATTGCAACTCTTGTCCACCATTCTCTGTCCTTCTTATCCTGCTCTATTTTTCTTTATAGCACTTGTCACCGTCTGACTTCTGATGTATTTTAAGTACCTTGTCTGTCTCTTCCCCACTAAAATGTAAACCCCAGGAGACTGGGAATTTTTAAAAACTGCTAAATATTTCTATTACCTGTCTGACATATAGTAGGGGCTCATTAAATCTCTGTTGAATAACTGAACTTCTGTATGTCTGTGTTTTGGTGGAGGCTGGCGCGTGGTTTGGGCCAGGTAGAATCTGGGGCACTAAGGGATACCAGGGGAGAGGCCCAGCATTTGGGTTTGAAGATGATGACTGAAGCTGTAGGACCAGCCCAGAGGAACATGGACATAGGGACAAAGAAGCCGCCAAACCTGCTTCTCCCCATGTGCATCTTGATGGGTGAGACCTCCATCTGCCTGGTCACCAGACAGGCACCTGAGGTCATCCTGGACTCCTCACCTCCACATCTCACTTCCCAAACAAGTTCCATATTATTGTCTAAATATCTCCAAAATCTGCCACTTCTGTCCACACTATCACAACCATCCTCTCCCCCAGACTACTGCCAACCCAGCCTGGGGGCCTCTGTTGGTCTCCACCATACAGGTTAAATGGTTTTCCTAAAACATCTGACCTTCTCCCTCTGACTGAAAATCTTTCAGTGGGCTCCCCACTGCCCTGGGGGCCAAAGCGCAGCTCCCACAAGGCCCTCTGTGCACGTGGGCCGGACTCTGAACTCATCTCTTGCCGCTCAGCCTATAGGCCCCCAAGGCGCAGGACTTCCTCACACCTGCGGGCCTGGGCTCAGGACTCAAACAAAGCGAAAGAAGTGATTCTTGTTGGGAGAAGGCTTTCCTGCGGACCGCGCTGTCTCCTCTGGCCCCCCTGAGCCTCACCTCACGCCCACTCGTTACTGACACTGTCTGGCAGTCTATCCCCCGTGTGGCTGGGGGCGCCTGAAGGAAGTACTATAATTGCAACGGGTCTGTGTGGGTCACTGCTACGTCAGGGAGAGGAGACTAGCAAGGTTGCCCCAGGGAGGCAGAAGGGGAGCCAGGAGTCAGTCCTAGAAGCCAATGGGTGAGTGTGCAGGGTGTTCCGCTGCGTCAGCGAGGCCCGAACCGCCCTCGGGAGGAGGAGCCTGGGCTCCCGAGCCGCGCAAGCGGCCCTCGTTCCCACCAAGGGGCACTGACCACTCTGCGCCCGCAGGCCTGGCGGGAGTCGCAGGGCTAGGGCTCACCCGGCTACCCTCGCAGGCGAGCTTCATCTCTGGGCTTCTGCATCCGAGCGGAAAGGGCGGGGACGCCCGCCAAGCCGTGAAGCGGGTGGCCTGAAGTCCCGGCGCCGCAGGAGAGCCGGCAGTCTTCCTGCGCAGGCGCTCTGCTTCAGCTGGGAGGGGCGGGGCCTGGACGGGTCGGGGGGTGGAGTCAGCTCCTGGGCCCGCCTCCACCAGCTCCCGAGAGCTGCAGAGTGCTGGGCACCCGGGCTATTCTAGGGGCTTCAGGTGAGCAGGGGGAACGGGTCAGGAGACCTCCCTTGAGGTGGGGCCGTCGGTCTGACTGCGGGTCCATCTGTCCTGCCGTCTGCCAACAGCCGCCTCTGCGGAGAATGGGAGAACAAAGGGAGGGGGCGGTTCTGGGGCCCCTGAGGGAATCCAGGGTCCCAGGGCCCCCGCCTTGCCCGCTGACACTTTCGGTTTCTCCCTGAGTCAGAAGCGCCGCCCTAGAGACCCTGGGCCGGCGCTGGGCGCAGCTGCCGCTCTGCGTTTGCCTGTCCATCTTTGTGTCTGTCTTTGTGTCTGTCTGGCTGTCTCCGAGCTTGCCTCCACTTCTAGAACTAAGCCTCCGGGACACCGACATCCCGCGAACCCTCGCCCTTCTCCCATGGCAGGTAAGTGGTCGCAAGGCCGAGGGTCTCCGTTATCCGCCCCCCCGCCACGGACTTGGGAACCCGGTGTCGGACGCATCCTCCGGGAATGTGCTCGGACTGGCTGTGTGGGGCCCCTCCCTTCCTCCCGAGAAGCCGCCGCCCTGCTCCCCCGCCCCATCTTTCTCATTCTCTTCCCACCACATTTTCCCCGCAGCCTCGCGGCCCATGGGCCAAGGGGTAAAGAGATGAGGTCGGGGGCCCCTTCTAACCTACTCCTGTTCCCCCACAGGCTACTTGCCCCCCACAGGCTACGCCCCTTCGCCCCCACCTCCCTACCCTGTGACCGCTGGGTACCCGGAGCCGACGCTGCATCCTGGGCCCGGGCCGGGGCAGGCACCAATGCCCGCCCACGTGCCTACCCCTGCGCCCGGCTTTGCTGTCTTCCCCTCGCCCGGCCCTGGGGCCCCGGGACCAGCTGCCCCCTTTTTGCCACTGCCAGGGGTGCCTTTTGGCCTCGAATTCCTGGCGCAGGTGAGTGAGAGGGAGGGAGGGAGGGAGGGAGGAGTGACAGGGAGGGGACCCAGGCGACTAGGCCGGCCATCTGATGTCTGCGCGTTCCCCTACTCTCTTTCCAGATTGATCAGATCTTGATTCACCAGAAGGCTGAGCGGGTGGAAGGTGAGTGAAAGGAGGAGTATGTTGGGCCTCGTGACGGGGGCAAATAGTGGGCTCTTGGGCAGGCGCTGGTGTCCGAGCCTCAGTGTGTCACCCCTTGGCAGCGCTCCTGGGCTGGGAGACCTGTAACCGCTACGAACTGCGCTCGGGAGCCGGACAGCCCCTGGGTCAGGCGGCAGAGGAGAGCAACTGCTGTGCGCGGCTATGCTGTGGCGCCCGCCGGCCCCTGCGTGTACGCCTGGTGGACCCCGGGGACAGAGAGGTGCTGCGCCTGCTCCGCCCCCTCCACTGTGGCTGCAGCTGCTGTCCCTGTGGCCTCCAGGAGGTGGGCGGGGAAGGATGGGGCCAGGGAGAAACTTGGGTAGGGGGCAGGCCGATGACCAGGGCACGACCAGGATGAGGCATGAAATGAGGCGTGCCTCCTGTGGGAGCTGGGCTTAGGTGGGATGGGAGGTCTAGTGAGAGGGATGACAGGTGGTCTAGTGAAGGGGATGGGAGGTCTTGTGAGGGGAGACAGGTGATAAAGCTAGACCGGTGAGCGCTTGGGCCAGGGTGCCTGGCTAGGCAGTGATCCTGTCTGCTGCCCACTCCAGATGGAAGTACAGGCTCCACCAGGCACCACCATTGGCCACGTTCTACAGACCTGGCATCCCTTCCTCCCCAAGTTCTCCATCCAAGACGCTGACCGCCAGACCGTCCTGCGAGTGGTGGGGCCCTGCTGGACCTGTGGCTGTGGCACAGACACCAACTTTGAGGTATCAGGAATAAGGGGAGATTCCTGGGACCTTCAGAAACCGAGATGATCCGTGCGGCAGGATGGCCAACAGGACGGTCAAGAGCTCATCAGTCCAAATCCACTGTGGTGCCTACCACATTTCCAGTTTTCCTCTATTCAGAAATAGGATGGCCCACGGTCTTATAAAAATATGGCAAAGAGGGTTTCACCTTAAGGGCCAATGCTGATTGTGACCTGCAGCCCTGTGTTGAGGGAGAAAAAAAATCTAAGGTCAGGCTGGATTTAGGGTGAAGGATGCTTACTGAGTGTACCATGGGCTGGGCCCGCATGGCCGCTGTGTGTGAGTTCGTGAGCCCAAGCCCTGGAGCAAGCACTAATTTAACTTGTTAACATCCTGTGGCTTGCCCTGCCAACCGATAAGTCCAGACGTCCACCCACCCACCCCCAGCCTGGAATCCTTCTTACCATGCATTTCAATCACCAACCTGGAGCCTGGAGAACCCAAGTGATGACCATTTCAAAGTAAGGCCTGGGAAACACCTTACTTTCTAGAAGACAGAGGCACTTGAATATCTGTGTAGATAAGGGAGAAACAACAGGTGTATCCCAGTAGACTTTCCAAGGCTTCTGATGATGTGCCTTATCTTAGGTTACTTTTAAAAACTGAGTCACCTTGGTAGCTGGGGGAAGGTTCTGTGATGGGAACTGGTTGGGAAAGAGGTAACTGGGTGAACTCTGGTTGGGAATATGTAGATCGTGGGGTTCTCAATGGGCCAGTCTTCCTTTTACATAATTATGAATGGTCCACATTTGGGGCTGCACTGGGACCGCAGGGCTGGCTGGGAGAGGCCCTACCCACCCTGGGACTGGTCTGCAGGAAACGGCCCAGGGCTGTAGGACCATGCGGGAAGGAGATGGGAAGGACATCGCTCTAGTTCTAGCCACTGGAGAATGAGCATAGGAAAAAGTCCAGGGAGTCACGGTGAATTACCATCCACACTGGCAGGGCCTGTTGCTGCTGGGCCTAGGGAGGCCAGTGGAAATCCTGGTCCTCAGAGGCCACTTTCTGCTGTCCCCTCCCCCCACTAGATGGGCTCGGATCCACCCTGGATGAGGCTTGCATGCCATGCTAGAGTCCTCCCTACCTTGCAGATGCGAGGACGACAGGCACCCCTTTGGGCCTTCTAGCAGCCTGGTCGGCTGGTAGAGTGCAGCCAGACATTCAGCAGCCTCCCTTGCCGGCTTGGCCAGGCTACTCTGTGCAGGGCACAAACTGCACAAACCGTGGGCGGCAGGGACTTTGGTAACCAAAACAAACCTAGTGCCTGGCCATCCCCTAAGGAGATTAGACTGTATTGTGCTTCTGTTTCTCCCAGCACTGATGTCTAGTAGTCATACGTGGCCTTTCAAGAACAACGGATCTGAGCCTGCAACCTGATTTTTGCTGTGGACTCACAGTGTGACCTCGGGTGCCTCAGTTTCCCCAGATGTCACATGGAAACCCAAGGCTTTGGGAGGACTCGCTAGGTGTAGAGCCTGCACAGTTCGTATGTGGTGACTGTGGGAGTGAGACTGGATGCCGATGAGATCAGGCACATCCTCCCCATGCGGGTCCTCCCTCCCTCCCTCTTTCCTTCTCTCCTGCCAGGTGAAGACTCCAGATGAATCCCGCAGTGTGGGCCGCATCAGCAAGCAGTGGGGTGGGCTGCTCCGAGAAGCCCTCACCGATGCAGATGACTTCGGCCTGCAGTTCCCACTGGACCTGGATGTGAGGGTGAAGGCTGTGCTGCTGGGAGCCACGTTCCTCATTGTGAGTCGGGGCCCCCGCCCCTGCCCCCCGCTGCCCTTTTGCTCTCACTCTGAGGTTTTGAGCACTTCTTGGTCTCCTGCTAGGAGAGGGTTAGGGACAGAGTCTATGGGGGCTTGTGGTTCCAGACCTGGGTTGTGATTCCTGAGCCAGGCTGGCCCAGCCAGATCTCCTGCTGACCATGCCCTTCCCTCAGGACTACATGTTCTTTGAGAAGCGAGGAGGCGCTGGGCCCTCTGCCATCACCAGTTAGAGGCCACCTCGGGGTGAGGAGACCATCATCTCAACCAGAATTCAAGATGGTCACCTGCCCTGGCCCCGCCTCAGAGGCAGCCCCTTTCCCTCCATGTGCACTGCAGGGGAGAGACAGGGCTGCCTGAGAGGCTGGAGGCTTGGTGCCCCATGCCTCCCCTACTCCCCTGGCCTGCTTCACCTGTAGCCCCTCCGGAAGGGTATATACGAGAGCCCTTCCCCTGCTACTTCCCACCACTGCCTCCAGCAGACCCTCAGCACACGGGCGTATCGGCTTTCCAACTTTCCCTGCTGACTTTCTCCCAACCCCCTCCAGGGCCTCTGCTCCAGATGAGGCCTTAGAATGCAGGGTTTTATGACAGGGCTGGGGTGGGGAAGGTCAAGCAGCACCGAAGATGGCTGACCCGGTCACCCTCTCCCCGCATCAGCTTGGCCAATTAGTTCAGCCTCAGATGATGGTGCTCTGAGGGGGATCCCTACCTCCCCCGCCCCGATAGCTATAGGGCCAGGGCCCCGATGCCGACTTCCTCTCCCTCAGCTGGTGCTTGCTGCAACTTCCTGTGCCTTACCACCCCTTCCTACCCCTTCCTTAGGAAGGAGGCTGCATCTTTGTATGTTATATTCGTATAAACTTTGTAACTTTTTGGACATTGGAAGATGTATGTAGTGGGAGAGGGCAGGAGAAAGAGTTGGGTGTGGGAGGAAACAAAGGGAAATATGACAGCTTGGATGGGCGGGGGCTGGCCCATCTCCTAATCCATGCTGCCAGGATCAAGTGTCCTCGAGTCCAGGAGAGCCACTTTCATCACCCATGATGGCCCCAGACCAAGCCAAGGCAGTTTGGTCCATATGCCCCGAGTCAGGATGGCTGCTCCCACACAGCCCAGTGTGGTAGCTGATGGCAGTCCAGGATGCTTGTTCCCGCGGCCCAGAACGGCCTCTTGCTCATCTTCTGTAGCGATAGAAGCTTCCCATGGGTGTGACGTGTCGCAGCTCTGTTCCTCCAAGTCCTCCTTTGTTGGGAATGTGGTGGGCAGAGTGCACTAGATCCTCCTATGGCCAAGGGAGCTCACGCCCTCAGAGACCAACGGGCAGGGTGAGGAGACACTCACCAGTGCCCAATCCTGGGCTCCTCCGGTACCTGCCCGTGGCAGGCTCTCCCCAGGTGGGAACACACCCTGTCAGGACCTTGTTCCGGTTCTGCTTGGTCCCACGTGACCAGGCCCTTGGTCCATCTGGTGTCTGTGCCCAAAGGAGCAGAGCTCAGGGCCGTGCCAGGAAGTAGCGACTGGCGGCTGAGAGGTCCCACTGGTAACGCTCCAGGATGCGCCGGCAGTCCGCTCTGGACCAGCTGCTGAGATAGAAGAGCTGGTCCACCTGTGGGGACGAGAGGAAAGGCAGCTGGCGGCCAGAGGGCCAGGCTGGGAGGGGCAGGGACCCGAGAGAAGGGTGTGGCTGTACCTTGAGGTTCCGGATGGCAGAAGCCACGTCACCCCCGGTGGCTCTTAGAGCCTCCTGGCACTCCTGGTGGGTGACTCCATGCACGCTCAGCTCCACCTGCCGGGGACAAAGCCCCACTTAGGCCCTTTGCCAGCCCGTAGCCCCTTCTGGACACCAGGACTCTTCAGGGAGACCTCACCTCCATAATCCTCCTCTGCAACTCGGGGTCAGGCAAGGGTCCCCCAGAGGGGACGGCGGCTTTGCTGGCTCCAGGCGCTCCCACAGGGTGACTGTGTAGGTGTTCTCTTTTGGGCCAGGGAGGCCGCTCCCTGGGAGGCTGGCTGGGCTGGGAAGAGGAGCTGGTGGCTACGGGGGAGCAGGGGGGCACGCCTGGGGGTCCCTGGGGCACAGTTCTGGCATGTCGAAGTTCGGGGGAGCTCGACCCACCTCCTGTGGGGCGGGGGCCCAGGGACAGAACCGACTCCAGACTCTTGGAAATGCCTACACATTTGAGAAAAAATAACTTGAGAGAAAGCCCAGCTGCCTTCTTCCCATTCTCTGGCTATCTGTACTGTCCTCGGGGTGGTCTTCGTGTCGGGGGGACAAGAAACTAGGTGTGCAGGATGGACGCCCAGGCCGAAGCAGCTGAGGGTCCAAAGAACTGCCAGGGCTGCAGTGGGGAGACGCTGTCTGAAGTACAGCCAGGATGTCAGCAGGCAGAATGGGGGCCGGGAAACCACAGGTGGGGAAATCATATCTGCACAGGCAGGGCTTCAGAGCAGGGGGCATCGCCAGAGGCTTGTCCTTGACGTCCTCGGAGACCCTGGAAGCCCTGTCCCCACCTCCATGCCCACCTTTCGTCCTCTGCAGGGCCACATCCCTTCTCTGGCCCCGAGCTGGAGGGGGATCCCGAAGCTTTACCTTCACTCTGTCCCTGTTGGAGAGTGTTCCAGTTCGTTCTCCACACCCCCCAGCCCTACCCCATATAGCAGTGCCCTCTCCCAAGGAATCTCTGGGGCTTCCAGGCAGGCCGAGACCCAGAGTGGAAGCTCCAGCGGGAAGGCAAGTCCAGCCTCCCCCCCAGCTTTACCCCATCCGCCTCCCCAGGCTCCCCTTCCAGAGAAGTTGCTAGACTTGGTTGGTTCCCCCAGTCCAGCTCTGCCCCCAACTGTATCAGGTCCTCACCCATCTATGTTTCCCTGGCGTCGCTCTCCCCGGGCAGGGGAGCCTCTGAGGACTGGACGGGTGGCTGGTGAGTCTACCAGCGTCACTGCCGAGGCTGGGAAGTTGCCCGCTTTGAATGTGCGACCATTCTGGCCCTTCCAGGTTGTGGAGTCGGGGCTGTGGGAAGAGGCGCTGGTGAAGGGGATGGGAGCCAGGGGAGAGTGAGGGCTGGGCTCCAGCCCACATTCAGCTCACAAGCTGTGCGCCATGGAGCTGCATCTGCCTGGAGGAAGGGAAGCTTTTTTTCTCTCTAAAACAAAAGGGCTCTATGGGCCAGCGGTGGCTCCAGCCCGGAGGCCAGGACTGTGGTGGAGCTCTCGGGGCCCAGTGGGGAGAGGAGGAGATGAGGCAGAGCATTGGGGTTCAAGCAGCTGGGGAGAAGCTGAGCTGGGACCAGGGCCAGGAGGGTGGGGAGGGAGTCCTCCCCCTGGGGATGGGTGGGAGGCACGAGGCCCTCACCTGCCCTCGATGATAGTGATGGGGTCACCAGGCTCCATCCTCAGGGCACCGGGCTCTGTGACGTCCCTCACACAACGTCCCTCAGGAGGCCAGGCCTATAGAGACAGGAGGAGAGGGTGGCTGGGCTTGTGGCCTGAGTCAGAAGGGTAATATCATGGGAACAGAGTGGAGACTGTTCGTGTACCCACCAAGCAAACCCATACCAGGTAGGTACTCTGTCCTGGCCCCAGGGTGGAACTGTCCCTGTCCCTCAGTTGTAATCCAGTGGAGAAGGCAGACCTGGATTCCATGCCAAGCTGGACACAGCCCAGGGGTCAAGGAGCAACAAAGGGGGACCCTGCCTCTACCTAGGGGACCAAGGGGAGAGTCACCCTGCACACTGCTTTTACTCCACACCCAGGCCCATCATATCTGCCTCCCAAGCACCTCTGGGAATTTTCCACTTCACCATAGCACCACTGCCTCGACCCTCGTCCAGACCTCTTCATCTTACTTCTGCTTCACAGCCACTGTGGCCTACTGGTTTTTCTACCTTCAGTACCGTCCTTCTAATCCATTCTTGCACCAAACCAGAGTGACATAACCTGGAAATGTGGCTTATAACTCCCCTGCTCACAGCCCTTTCCATGGCCCCCAGGTGCCCTCGGAGTTAAGGACCAAACTCCTTTAATAGTAGAGTAGATAGTGATTTACGGCACAGCGCTGAAGTCATATTGACTGATTCAGATCTCCATCCTCCACTTCCTGTGTGACTTTTGGCAAATCGCTTAAACTGTCAGTGCCTTAACTGCCCCCTCTCTAAAATCGAGCTGGGTTGTTGTGAGG
Organism: Orcinus orca; assembly: GCF_937001465.1. NCBI lineage: Eukaryota > Metazoa > Chordata > Mammalia > Artiodactyla > Delphinidae > Orcinus > Orcinus orca. The sequence goes on along the minus strand of NC_064577.1, from coordinate 11,837,790 downwards.
ATTGAATGAGTGAACATGTATAAGGATACACGTAAGGCACTTAGTACAGTATCTTACACAGATCGAGTGCTCTAGGTGTTAGCGCTGGTTATTTACTGTGTCTCACGAGTCCCTCCTTGGTGCACCCCTAAGATGCCTCTGCCATCTTAATCACCGTACTTCCCCCTCCCACGCTGAACCTTTCCTCTGCCTGTCAAACACCCACTACATCCTACTGCTCTGGGCTCTGGGCTTCCCTCTCTCTGCTCCAGCCCCCGGCCCTTCAGCCTGCACCCACTAGACCCCAGCTGTCTCCCTGCGGCTCTGAGAACCCTGAAGGCGGCGACTGGATCTGCTTCGTTCAGAGCCAAGTCCCAGACCCCAACCCGGGAACCAGTATACATTAGTCTTGTGCATGGAACTCTAGGAGAGGGAACGGAGGGAAAAGAGACTGAGTGTTTCTGGGGAGGCAGGAGTTCCCACCTCTTGGAGCAGCCCTTCTAGGTAGGAAAAGGTGGGCCGGTCAGCAGGGTGGGGGGCCCAGCAGCGCAAGGCGAGGGCGTAGAGGGCCCTGGAGCAGAGCGGAGGCCTACGCAGGCGGGCTCGGTCCTTCTCCAGCCGCTGCAGGATGAGGTACGGCGGGACCCCGGCCCAGGGCTCCTCGCCCCCGGAGAACATCTCCCACAGCGTCACCCCAAACATCCACACGTCCGAGGCAGAAGAGAAGGCCCCGTGGCGCAGGCTCTCCGGCGCACACCTGCGGAAGCGGAGCTGAAGGGGGCTGGATGTGTGCCGGGTGTGTGCCCCGGAGCGCCCACCTGCCACTGGGCACGCCCCTTTAGTGCGCCCGCCGTGGTGCTCAGAAGTCCTTCTTTCCTGGCCCTTCCAGACCCGACGACGACTCCTCCAGTCCACGCCTCCCTCAGAGGTCCAGCCCCTCCGCACCCCCTCAGCTCCTGCCCTTCAGATCCCTCCCCTCCGCCCGACCCCTCACCAGGCGTAGGGGATGCGGCGGGGTCCGCCCATGACGTAGTGGCCCTGAGCGCCGCCCAGCGGCCGCACCAGCCCGAAGTCAGCCACCTTGATTGTGCGCGGTGAAGCCAGCAGCAAGTTGCGCGTAGCAAGGTCTCGGTGCACCAGCCCGCGGGCCCCCAGGTACTCCATGGCCCCCGCCACCTGCCGCAGGAAGAGGCAGAGCAAGGCCACGGGCAGCGGGGGCGTGGGGGCCGGGGCGGTCAGGCGTGCGTGCAGAGAGCCCAGGGGCGCCAGCTCCATCACCTGTGGGAGCACAGCCGTGCGAGCGGTGGTCCGGCCACACGAGACCCTGGCGCTCACCCTCCTGTCGCACATCGGCCCCCGGGACTGTCCCGGGAGCTGGCGTCTGGGTCTGCTCACCATCTGCAGAGGCTGGCCCAGTACGAGGCCGTGCAGACACAGCAAGTGTGGGTGTTCCAAGTTCATCATGATGGATACCTCTCGCAGGAAGTCCCCTAGCTCAGTGCCCTCGGGGCCTTCGGGACCCACCCGGAGGGACTTGACAGCCACTGGGACCTGGGGGTGGGGGGAAGCACCATCAGGCAACGTAGGGAACAGTTAAGCCAAGGCCAGAGCAGAGAGGCACACAGAACAGAGGGAGAAGCTGACCCAGGTACCCAGAATGAAGTGGGCTCCCTGGAGACTCACAGCCTTGCCACTGGGCAGTGTCCACAGCCCTCGGTGCACCACACCAAAGCAGCCGGAGCCCAGAAGCTCCCCTCTGCACACAGCCCGGTCTGGGATGAGACACTTGAGTCCCCCATCTGGCTCAGGGAGGGATGGAAGGCTGTCTGAGGGTGGGGTGGTCTCCTTCTGCCCTGGGGCAAAGCCCCCAAGGATCTGAAACAGTGGTGGAAATCACGTGTGTGGAACCCTGCATACATCCTTCTCTGCCACTCAGCCCAGCCCCTGCCGGGGCCTGAGCTGGCCCTTTAAGCCTCTCACCGCCGCCCCAAAACACACACCTTGTAGACCCAGTTCTTAGACTTGAGCCCCGAACGGTGCCTCTTCAGAGCTTCAGCCAGTCTACGCTGGGCTGGGGGAGGCCAGAATCAGAGGGATGGGGTAATGGGGGAGGCGGGGAGCAGGTTGCAAGGGATTTACAGGCAAGGAGGGGGCTGGTGGGTGTGGTGGGGGGGGGAGAGTAGCAACTAACAGGCTGCGGAAGGAGACAGCAGGGCCTTGGGGCAGGGGACCCTCACCAGGCCGGCCCATGCCAATGCCGTCCAGATCCTCAGGTCTTACAAAGTCGAAGTGCTCTGGCCGAGTAACATTAAGCTCCTCAAGGATGGGTCGGTAAAACTGGGCCAGCTGGATGTCCTGGAGCAGCCGGAGCAGCCACAGGGAGCCCGCCTCGTGGAGCATGTCTGGAGGAGGAACCCCTGTGGTGCCCTGTCCCCCAGACACATGGCCCAGGGTGGGCACCTGAGACACTCAGGAACCAGAGACATGGTTGCCTGCTCCACCCTCAACCCCTCAGAAATACTCAGGTACAGAGGGAGGGACACCAGAACCAACCAGGATTCCTGCCCCTCACACACACAAACCCCAGGAAGAATGTTCTCCTCACACCTAAGATTTCAGCGCTGCACAGACTCCAGGTGTGTGGCCCTGCTCACTTTGAGCTATTATGACACACTGCCCGTACCCCTAGGCCACCCAGATTCACCACCTTTTAGGCCTAAAGTGCACCCTTGTACACACCCACTCAGGTACACCTGAGACATCCTGACCCACCACATACACTCCAGAGATGCCCAGATACACTAACCACACCATACCTGAGATACGCAGATACAACACACACACACACACACACACACACACACACACACACTCACACACTCCTATAGATATGATGCAAAAGACACCTGAGACACCCAGATACATGTCCTCTCAAAGCTGAGGCATTCCAGTATACGCTGCCGTAGAACACCAGGTTTCCTGCCAGGTACCCCTCACACACACCTACTTGAGACATGTTGAGTTCACTGCCTCCAAGATACACCGCCTCATGTCTGAGACACCCAGGTCCACACAAACACACACAACACACAAGACATCAAGTTACGGTGTCCACACATACCTACGTTATGTGGGCAGACTGCCTCCTCTGCCCAGAGACGCCCAGGGTCATTGCCTCCTCTACACCCGAGGCAGCAACATTTGAGATCAAATCGGGCATTTGTGATGGGCGGTTAAGCTCAGGTACTGCTCAGAGCCACCCAGTCTGCCAGGTGCACAGTCCCTTCCACACCCACCTGAGCTCAGCTCCAGGTACAGAGCCTGGCCGGCACACCTGAGTCACTCGCTCTAACCTGGCTCCAGGGCAACTCCACCAATCTTTATTAAATAAGGCTCTAGGTGATCTGGGTGCCGGCTGCCTGCACACACACCTGGCCCCCTCCCTCCCCCTACTTAGTGAAGGCCGGAAGAAGCGGAGGACCCCAGGCAGGGTCCAGATGGACACTCGGAGGTGGCGAGGAATCGAGCACGAGCAGGGTCGGGGAAGGCGAAAGCCCAGGACGCTGGGAGACCAGCACCAGTAGCCAGGTGAGAAGGGGAAAGCACGAGATGGGGGTCAGGAGGAGACGCGCCCGCGGAAGGTAAGGACTGGGGAGGGGAGGCTCAGCACCCGCGGACGCGCTCCCAAGCGACCGCCGCCCCTCCAGCCCGCTCGCCAGCGCCCCTCCCTCTCCGGACCCTCACCTCGCGAAGGCGGAAGCGGCGGCTGGGGAGCCTCCCAGGCTGCCGGGACTAAATCCCGAGGAGGGCGGGACGGAGGCCGCGGGGGACGGGGCCTGGCGGCGGGGCCCGGGTCCACCGGTGGACTAGGTGAGGGCGCCTGGCGGCCGGTCCTCAGCCAGGCCAGATCCTGAGAAGCCTCCCTTCCCCTGTCCTTTGCTCGCCTCCTTCCCACCCTCTCTCCACCTTCCCACCCCCTTTCCAGACTTCTCCAAAGAACTTCTCACCCCTTCCTGGACTTCCTCCTCGGTATCCCGTCTCCGTCTCCCCTACCTCCTCTTACCAAGTCCTCCACCTCTCTCAAGCAGAGCCCCACCCCTTAAATGAATACGCACCTAGTAGAGATATCCCGCCCAGGCCCCGGGAATATAAGGCTAAACAGGACATAGTCGCAGCCCCCTAGTAGGGGAGAGGGCTTCCTGGCACTCTGATGGAGGAAGCCGGCCTGGTGCAGCGGACTTGGGAAGGGCGCCACGGCGGAGGTGTTGATGGTGGTGCACGAAGTCAGCTCCCAGCCCGGACAGAGTCTAAGACTGAAGCCATTGGCGTTTTCCCAGCTCTGAATGTCCTTTTCCCCGTCTAATGTGCTGCCCCTGAAAAAGACCATTTGGGGAGCTCCGCAGGGTGGAATCTGTGGGGATTCTTGTGGAGGGGGCTGGGGGTGGAGACAGCTTCTGAGTGGCTCCTCAGCCCCATCCCAGCTTGGTACCTGGTCTTGGTGATCAAGGGCGGCACTCCATGCCTCAGGGCGTGCATTCCCATCACTGGCACTTCCTGGCCTCATTCTGGCATAAGCCCCTCCCCACATGTCACCTCTGCTGACCCCAGGGCCCAGTATGGTGCAACTTGGCCTGTGGGGCAGGGACACAGTCTGGCTCAAAGAAGGCTCTGAGGAGAAGGATGCTCTCTCCTTTTCCCTCAGGGGTCCCCGGGAGGAAGCCATCAGCCTTAGGACATCTGGCCTGTCTCCTTCTGTCTCAAGGAAGGATGTGTAAGCATAGCAGCTGCTGTCCCCAGAGTCCCTTGGGAGGAAAAGCCCACCTCATCTTGGTAAACACATGGGAAAATCCAGCCTTAATGGGAAAAAAATCATAGTTCACAGTTCTACTTCTGTGGTTTTCTTGCCAATTCTCTTGCCCTCCAACCAGGCCAGGTGACATATGTGATTGTTCCCTCCACATCTGTCATCTCTGATATACTGTGGGCTAGCTCCACACAGTAGGGGCTGGATCTGTCTTGTTCCTCCTAAGGTACCTGGGACAGTGTAGGCATATCATAGGTGCAATGCATATTGGTTATGAAGAAGACTGCTCAATCTAATTGTTATTCCTTTGTAGGTGATCTGTCTTTTCTCCCTGCTTTTAAGATATCATTGGTGTTTCATAGTTATATTACAAAGAGTCTAAGTATGGATCCCTTTCTATTAATTCTATTGTATTTCCTTTGTTTATGAATTCATATCTTTCACCAGTTTGGGAAAATTATCAGCCAGTATCTCTCCAGATACTCTTTTTCCTCCTTTCCTTGTGTTCTCTCCTTTGAGGACTCTGATTAGAAGTATGCTAGGCCTTTTCACTGTCCTCCAAATCTTTTTTTTTTTTTTTTTTGTTCTTCCAATCTTTTAACTCCTCTTCCGTATTTTCCATTCTTTGTGTCTCTGTAATGCAATCCAGGTCATCTCTTCAACTCTCTTCCAGTTCACCAATTCTCTCTTTGATTATGTCTGATGTGCTGTTTAATCTATACACTGAGGGGGTTTTGTTAGTTATAGTTATATAAACATTACTAAACTTTCTATACTGACAGTACTTTACTGAGATATAACATATTCAGTAACATGCACAGATTTAACTGTACGGTTCAATGCATTTCAACAAATATACATATCCATTAATGCAAATAAAGACCCGAAACATTTCTTTCTTTTTTTCTGTTTTTTGGTAAATATTTATTTATTTATTTGGCTGCACCAGGTCTTAGTTGCAGCACGCAGGATCTTCGTTGTGGCACGCAGGATCTTTTATTTAGTTGTGGCATGTGGACTTTTTTAGTTGCAGCATGCAAACTCTTAGGTGTGGCATGTGTGATTTAGTTCCCTGACCAGGGATCGAACCCAAGCCCCCTGCATTGGGAGTGGGGAGTCTTTTTTTTTTTTTTTTTTTTTTTTGCGGTACGCGGGCCTCTCACTGTTGTGGCCTCTCCCGTTGGGGAGCACAGGCTCCGGACGCGCAGGCTCAGCGGCCATGGCTCACAGGCCTAACCGCTCTGCAGCATGTGGGATCTTCCCGGACCGGGGCACGAACCCGTGTCCCCGGCATCGGCAGGCGGACTCTCAACCACTGCGCCACCAGGGAAGCCCGGGAGCGCGGAGTCTTAACCACTGGACCACCAGGGAAGTCCCCAGAACATTTCTGTGATCCCAGGAAGTAGCCTTATGCCCATTTTCAATCAATGCCATTCCCCAGAGGCAACTGCTATTCTTTTTTTTTTTTTTAATTTGGCCATGCAGCGCAGGCTTGCAGGATCTTAGTTCCCCTGACCAGGGATTGAACCCGCGCCCTTGGCAGTGAAAGCGCTGAGTCCTAACCACTGGAATGCCAGGGAATTCCCCAGCAACTGCTCTTCTGATTTCTAAAACCCATAGATCACTTTTGCTTGCTCTGGACCTTTCTGTCAATGGAATCACACGCTGTTTATTATTTGCATTTGGCTTCTTTCACTCAACCCATTTTTGAGATTCATCTTGGTGTTGTCCAAGTTCTTGGTGGGAAACACAATGCTCCATGAGCATCTTCAGGGAAGAGCATGTGAAACCTGATTTTCCTCTGAATGTCCAGTGTCCTCACAGATCTGGGGGCACTAGAGGTCCTCTGGGAGTTGAATGAATACATGAGTGTAGAGCACATGGGGGGATATGAAGGCAAATGCAGCCGGAGAGGCTGGCAGAAGCCAAACTAGGCATCAGTTCAGCCTTCCAGCAAGCTTTCACGGTTCTGGGGACCCAGGTGAACAAGCTGACGTGATCCTTGCCCTGGTTGGATTCATTCTGCAGGGTCTTGCAGAACACACTCAGGAGCTTGGGCCTTACCTGGTAACCACTGAAAGGTTTAACAGGTTAGTGACAGAACCAGCCTGCGGTAGTAAGAGGCTAGGGAAAGGTGAGAGAGAAGCAGCAGGGAGCTCAAGGAAGAGGCCCTGACCACTGGTTCAGGGGAGAGAGGCTGCCCCTGCCTGGACCTTGGCTGTGGGATGGAGAGGAGGCTGAGGATGGGGGTTGCTACTGATTGGACTCCTAGCCTAGGTCCTCTGTGCTCCAGCAGGAAACCAGAGGCAGGGGCTCTGCCCCTCCTTTGTCTTTGGCTTGGAAAAAACCTAGGGAATCAGAGGCCCCTTTATCCCTCCCCTTCTCCCTATTCGTTTCTTACTTTTGGAGTTAAGCTTCTCTCATCTCCACCTTTTACCATGAAGGATGATGGGGTGTGGGGGAGCACAGCCTGACCATCCTCACCCCCACTGGGAGCACCTCCTCCAGGCTGAGATGGGGCATCCTGCTAACACTTAAACTTGGAGGCCCAGATCGAGCACCACCCCCTCCATCTGCCTTTCCCCAACCTCTGCCCTGCCTGCAGGCCCTGCATCCGAGAAAGATGAACACATCCACACCACCAGGGCCAAGTCTTTCTCTGCAGGGCAGAGAACCAGGAGGACGAGTAGAGAGGGCACCCAGGTGGCCAACCTCCCCTCTCCCACCTTGGGTTTGGGTGAGGAGTAGGGCCCATCCTTGTGCAGAAACCTCTCGGCTCCTATCAGGAACGACATTGGTGCCTCTTTACCTTATCCTTTTCTCCTCTGAGCCCTGAGGTCACTAGGCTCTCCCCCTTCCACCTGACCCACATCAACCTCTGGGCCCGGGAAAGCACCGCAGCCTTCTGGCTGTCTCTCTTCTGAACCTTTGCATGGCTGTTCCCTCTGCTTGGAAGTCTTCCCACCCTTCTCCCAACCTGGCCTTGCTAAGTTCAGGAAGACTACTCCTAACTGGTCAGGTCTCTTCCCCTGCACCCCAAGATCCCTGTGCTTTCCCGTCATTGCACTCATTGCTCTGGTAGAATTTGCCAGTAACTTGTCTGTCTTCCCTGCTAGATTCCAAGCTCCAGGTAGAAAGTGACTTCATCTTGCCCGGGCATTGCTAGGTCTCCCGTGCCCAGTCTAAGTGCCTGACTTATAAGTGCTCAGTAACCTTTGCTGAACAAAGGGATGAGACAGAGTCATCTGGGTAGAGTGAAACAAAGATTTTTGACATCATGAGCTCCTTTGCTGGGAGTGATGGGGATGACAGTTTCTAAACTTTATCTGTAAACATTCTCCTGGTGAACCCATCCCTGCCCCCCTCCCCATGTGGCACTCCCTGGCGCCACATGGTTAGCTCCCCCCAGACCCTTGGGTAAAACCCTTTGTTCCATCACCCCATCTCCATCTCCCAGGACCCTGAGGTCCCATCCTTTCCCAATTGGCATTTGCCTCACTCATTAATGGAGTCACCAGCCCACCACCTTGTATATATCTGGTGGTTTACTTTCTGAAGTGGAAGGACTCCTTTTTTATTTTTTTCCCTTATTCTTTGGCTGCACCGCGTGGCAGGTGGCATCTTAGTCCCTGACCAGGGATCGAACCCAGGCCCCTTGCCTTGGAAGTGTGGAGTCTTAACCACTGGACCGCCAGGGAAGTCCCCTAAGGTGGAAGCACTCTTGTATCTACCATATTCCTTCAGGCTCATAATGGAGCTGAGGGCCTTTACAGAGCAGTAGCTGAGATCTCACCTCTGGAGCCTGACTACCTGAGTTTGAATCCCCACTTTACCACTTACCATCCTAGAAATCTGAGCAAGTTACTTCACGTTTTTATGCCTCCGTTTCCTCATCTTCAAGATGAGCTTGTTAGGAGTATCTACCTCGCGGGGTTATTGGAGAATTAACTGTGTCTAGGTGTGTGGTAGCCAGTCTCCAAAATGGCTCCCAACGAACTGCCCTCCTGATGTCACAGTGCTGTGCCTTCCCACAATGAATACGGCTGATCCGTGTAAGCGATGGGATATTGTGAAAAGAATGGCGTGTGACTTCTGAGCTAGGTCGTGAAAGACAGTGTGGGTTCTGCCTTCCTCTCTTGGGTCACTCGCTCTGAAGGAGGCCAGCCACCATGTCCTGAGGCAAGTCAAGCAGCCCTATGGAGAGGCTCCTGCCGGCAGCCGGCACCGACTTGCCAGGCGTGTGAGTGAGCCATCTTGGAAGCTGATCCACCAGCCCTTAGATTTCTGCAACCCTGACCAACATCCTGACTGCACCCTCATCAGAAACCCTGAGCCAGAAACACCCATTTTAGCTGCTCCTGAATTTCTGATCCACAGAAGCTGTGAGATAGTAAGGCTTTATCGTTTTAGACAATTGAGTTTTAGAATAATTTGTTACACAGCTGTAGGTCACTAATACAATGCTTCAAATGCTTAGAATGATGTCTGACATGTAGTCTCCATACCTGTTAGCCATCATTAACTCCATTTTACAGGTAGGAAGACTGAGGCTCAGGCTGGTGAAGTGATGTTTCTCATGTACATACATAGCTAGGAAGTGGCAGGGCCAGCAATGTCATCAACCCAGGGCCTTTATTTATTTTATTTTATTATTATTATTTTTGGCCGTGCCTCACGGCATGCGGGATCTTAGTTCCCCAACCAGGGACTGAACTCGAGTCCCCTGCAGTGGAAGCGCAGAGTCTTAACCACTGGACCTCCAGAGAAGTCCCAACCCAGGGCCTTTAGTGCCAGCTCCTAGGCCCTTTTTTTTTCTGCCCCACTGTTCCAGTTATCTATTGTTGAGCAACAATGCCTAGTGGCATTAAAACAACTATTTTATTATGCTCTAGACTTTTAGTGTCTGGACCTCCAACAGGACACTGTGGGAATGGTTTATCTCCGCTCTATTATGTCTGGGGCCTTGGGTGGAAAAACAAAGTCTGGGGATGACTTGACAGCTGTGGTATCACTCACACGTCTGGCAGTAGACGCTGGCTTTTGGCTGAATCCCTCCATGAGGACTCTGTTTTTGGCTGCATCACGCGGCATGCGGGACCTTAGTTTCCGGACCAGGGATTGAACCCGTGCCCCCTGTAGTGGAGGCACGGAGTCTTAACCACTGGACCACCAGGGAAGTCCTCCATGTGGACTCGACGTAGGCTGGGCATCCACATAGCATGAGTGACTGAGTTCCAGAGTGAGTGTCCCAAAAGGCAGAGGGCAGAAGGTGCTAGATTCTTAAGGCCTGGGCTCAGAAAGTGGCACACTGTACCTTCTGCCACATTCAATTGGCCTGCTAGTCATGGAGCCCGGGTTCAAGGGAAGGATACATAGAACCTACCTCTAGGTGGGAGGCATGTCAAAGAATGTGGGGCCATTGTTTACAACTGCCACACCCACAGAAGCCTCCCGTTTGGTGAGGGGCTCAGAAAAACCATCCCTGCCCTGGCAGGCCACACTGCGGTCGGTTGGCCTTATGCGCACAAAAAAAGCACAAACTCCACCAGCCTCCTGTGCTAAGTGCTCATGAAGGGCTTATATGGGGAAGGCATATCACACGGGTTCAGAGAAGGTGCTGGAGTCATCAGGGACACTTCCTGGCGTCTCCCATGTGCCAGGCTCTGAGGAAACAAAGACACAAAACCTTAAGCAGTGGCTTTAGAGAGGAATGCGTGGTGTAGAGGGAAGATGTGTAAAGAAACACCACCACCTGATGTAACAGGTGCCACATGAGAGATGCCTAGAGCAGACTCATGCCACTCTGACTCAGGAGCTCAGAGAAGGCCTCTCAGAAGAGGTGATATCTGAGCCAAAGGAGATAGTCATTCCAGGTAGAGGCACAAGACTGGACAAAGGCGAGCAGACATGAGGAAACAGTGTTGGGGCAACTAGAAGTGACTCAGTATGGCTGTGAGGTGGGCAGAGCTGAGATAAAGCTCCAGGGACACCTGGGGGTCAGATTCCAAGAAGTATGACCAAGGTAGATCACCTACAGGTAAGAAGTGGGCACATGGCATGAGAGGAGGAGGATGCCCATGACACTGCGGGCACTGCCATTAAGCCTGAGAGATCCCAGGAGGGGGTGGGGTCAGGAGGAAGGCATGTCTGAGGGAGGTGGACACTTGTGGAGTCTGAGATGCCTGTGGGGCGTTCAAGGGAGATTCCAGTTCTGTGTCTGGACAGTTCTGGCCTGATGACTATATAAGATGGTGGGAGCTGCTGATGGAGAGCCTTGAATGTCAGGGTCAAGGGCCAACTCTATACTCTGCAGGCAAGGAAGAGCTAGGGAAGGTTTTAAGTAAGAGATTATAATGGCTGATAGTTAATGAGGGCCCATTACACGTTGGGCACAGTCCCAAGGATTTTATATGGACTGATTTGGACCTCGCAGTAATTCTGTAAGGTCAGTACCGCTGGGTTGAATTTAAGATATCATCAATTGTAAAATATACCATTATGCCATGACATGTCTTCAATTTAAGATGGGTTCTTCAGAGATGTTCAAATGTAAACAGAAAAAAAAAAAAAGCCATGGACTCAAGGAAATATATGATCTGCATTTAAAACATGAGGAAACAGGAACAGAGAAATTAAATGACTTTCCCAAGGTCCAGTAAGAACCAGAGCCAGGATTTGAAGTCGGGCAGCCCAACTCCAGAGCCCAAGTTCTTAAGCATCATTTGATACTAGACAGGATGTTTGAGCGATGTGGAGTTTTAAGAAGATCAGTGTGGCCACTGAGGGTGCAGTGGATTTGAGGGGCGTGGGCAGAGTCAGATGCACATCTGGGAGACTGGGGTCCACGACGAGAGGGTTCTAGAGTGGGCTGGGGGCCATAGAGCAGGAGGAGGAGACAGATGGGATAGAGATCCTTCAGGAGTGGACAGAACGGTTGACCCACTGCACATTGGGTGTGAAAACAAGGACAGCTCCAAAATGTTGAGCCTGGAAAGAGGGCACAGCCTAAGAGGGTGTGAGGCAGCTACCGCAAACCAGAGGAGAGCTGTGGTGCCTGGGCAGTCGGGAGCGGGTTTCTCACCCCAGTACGGGCAGCAACGCTGCCTGGCATGTGACCGGCAATCCCTTAGTATTTGTCAAATGAATGAATGTATGAATCATTGTATGATCTCGGGCAAGTTGTACGACCTGGCTGTGTGATCTCAGGGTCTCATTTTTTGGTGTAAAATGAAAGGACTGGACTAGAATGTGTAGAACAAAATAGAAGGTGTTCTCCTGGGAGGGGTAAGTGTTCCCCTCTCCATCCCCAGGACCTTAATGGATCCCCCAAACAGTGGTTCTAACCCTGGCTGTAAGTTAGATTAACTGAAGCCCCATATGAGACCACTACACTCAGAATCTCTGGAGATGAGGCCCAGCAACAGGTAGTTTTTAAAGTTGCCCAGATGACTCCAATGTCCAGCTGGTTGAGAACTGGGAGCCTCTAGGGACCCAGTTTGTAAACCACAGCGCTAGGTGAAGGCCGGCCCAGGTCCTCGGGCTGAGACTATGGTCGGTGATAGGCCTCTCTTTTCATGTCCCATCTCCCATCCCCCAAACCCAAACTCCTGATAGCCAAAGGACCAAATACCAGGGTCTCTCAACCACACACTGCTGACGGTTCGGACACGCACGATAGCTCTTTGTCGTGGAGGACTTTCCCGGGCGTTTTTCGATATTTCGCGGCGTCCCTGGTCTCTGCCTACTAGACGCCAGTAGCACATCCTCAAAACCCCCAATCAAAACAATCAAAAATGTCTCCAGATATATTGCCAAACGTCTCATCGCGTGCAAAATCCACCCACCCCCCCGGCTGAGAACCACTGGGCTACAAGAGGCTCCCGCGCTCCCTCTGCCCTCCCCAGTCGCAGACAGAGGCCAGGCAGAGGTCGAGGCCATTTGACAACAGGTTTAGTTGGGCCTCTGTGGGAGCCTTCACAGTATTAAATGGAAGGGTAGCATGCCAGCAGTCTGAGTGATGTGGTCTCACTCTAGGGGGAGGGACTTTTCCAGAACACTCATTCCCGGATTCCCAATCAGTCACAGGAGGGCCAAGAGGAGCTTCTGGGGCAGACAGCCCCCGCTTTCCGGGAACAGGCAGAAGGGGGTGTGGGAGTGGGAGTGTGTATGGAGGGGATTCTTTCCTTCTGTAGATATTTTCCTGGCATGGTGACTGCCTCTGTCTGATTGGTTGAGGACTGGAGGGGAGGAACTTTCCAGCTGTGGGTGCCTGGGTCCCTGGACGCCATCTGACGCTGGGATTGTGGGGATGTCTGGGTATCAGGGTCTGGAAGACTGAACCGTTGGGGCTGGAACTAAGGGTCTGGTTGCCCCCCTCCCCCCCCACCCCGCCCCACGAGAGAAATGGAAGTTGTGGGCACATGCTCCTTAGAACTGGAGGCTAAGATGTGTCCTCGTCTTCACAAGTCACTTTTTGCTTGGAGGTGGCAGTACCTGAGGGAAGACAGAGGGTGGGAGTCCAGGGAAGGGAAGGGGAGGGGGCTGGGAGGGAAAGAGGAAGGATGGGGGGTGGGGAAGGGTACTGATGGGTCGGAGGTAGTGAGGCTGTTTCTGGCCCTTATCCCCCAACTCACTCCACCGCGAAGCTCAGAATACCCAGGAGGAGGGCGGCTCCAGAGACAAAGAGCAGCAGAATCCTGGCTTCCCAAAGATCGTGACTTCCTGCAGGGACCCCAGCAGGCAGTGAATGATCCCGGGGACCACACCCATCGATGCTGGGGTAGCCTAACAGCTCAGAGATCTGGGCGGGGTGAGGCAGGGGTGGGGAGTAAGGACCTGGGAAGCAGCGCTTTCGGGGCCAGCAGTACACCTCGAAGCCCTGGCAGGTGGAGCAGTTGTACAGGATGGTGCTGCCCCCTGCAGGAGACAGCAGGACCAGCTCTGGGGCGGGAAGCTTCGCTGAACCCTGCGAGAGTCCCACACTTCCTCCCCAAACTGCAGGCTCTCCTCAGGTCCCCCCGAGGCCCCTGGCCCTTGCTACCCCTTCCCTTTCCTACTCACGGCAGGCGGGAGCGCAGAGAGCTGAAATGAAAGACAAGGAGGATGGGGGTGGATGAGCTCAGCCACACCCTCCTTTGCCTGAGGACCTAGGCACCCCTTGATCCCTCCCCGCATCAGTACCTTCCCTGTTGTATTCTGGGAGCTTGGTCTTTTGAAGCCATTTCCAATATGAAAGGAGTGAGGAGAGAGACCCTTCGATCTCTGGGGAGGCAGAGAGCAGCTTTAGTGCCCGGGGTCTCAGCAGCGCCGGTTCACCTCCACACCTTCACCCAGCGCCTCCCCATCACGCCCTCCTGTCTCCACCCACCCACCACCCTTCCCTGCCTCCCCAGCCCCCTCCTCCCAACCCCCTCCTTGGTGCCATCCAAGCCCCTGCGTTGTACCTCCCCCTCGGCCTCACCCATGACCCTCAGGACTCTGTGAGTCTTCTCTGTGACTTTTTTCAAGGATGCATCATCTGTGGAGATGGATAAGGACCGGGCGAGATTCCTTCATTGGCCCAGAAGGAGGTTCTGGGGCCTTTCCTGACTTTCCCAGGGTCTGAAGAAGCTCTCCCAGAGGGAGAGGCCAGTGTGTCCAGAGAGGCCAGTGGACTGAGAAGATGGCTGAGAGGCACAGCTGGGAGGCCACATGCAGCCCCTTTAGGGCACAGGGGTGACTGTTGCTGAGCCCATCCCTGGATGTCTGATCTTACCTAAGGCAAAGGCCGAGAAGTTCCAGGAGACTTCACAGTCCTTCCACTGGGCCTCCATCTGGCTGCAAAGCTGAGCCAGGCGGCCCGACAAGTCACGGTCTGGGAAGCGGCAGAAGACACAGGCCTGGGCGGCTGCCAGGAAGATCCCACCTAGTGCCAACATCCACATGAGGCCCGCTGCGGGTTCTGGAGCGGGGGCTGGCCCCACCTAGGCTGGGAAGGCCTTGGAATGCTCTGTGATCCTGGTTCCAGTCCTTTGCCTGGAGGTTCTAGAGTGTTCCAGAACAGTTGGAGTCTCTAGAACATTCCAGAACAGTGCCACTGCTCCATCCCTGACTGACTGGGGTAAACCTGGGGCCCAAGGAACTGGGGCCAGAAGAAGAAACCTCTAGTGGGACATGGACAGAGAAAGCAGGTCTTCTGCTGTACTCCCAACCTAGCCCTCAGCAGCCTTTACGAGTTTGTGGTTCCAAGAGAAACTTTATTTTTCTTCTTGTAAATCATGACCAG
Organism: Orcinus orca; assembly: GCF_937001465.1. Lineage (NCBI taxonomy): Eukaryota > Metazoa > Chordata > Mammalia > Artiodactyla > Delphinidae > Orcinus > Orcinus orca. The sequence continues at coordinate 11,822,743 of NC_064577.1, read as the reverse complement.
TGATAAATAATAAGTGACTCCCCCAGTGGAGAAGTTGTTTGTGAGTATCCCATCCCTTTCCATATCCTCCCCCACTCTCTCAAACTCTTCTGTTCATCTCCTCTCTGCCCTGGGCAGCCTTGGGCCTTCCCCAGCTATCTCCTAGCAACAGGCTCATTGTTGCCTTAGTAACCGAGAGTTCTATACAGGCCTCCAAGGCCCAGCTAAGCCCAGTGACTTCTCTTACTTCTCACCAGAAGATCCTAGTGACTCAAAGCCCAGCAGGCCCCTCCTGCCTACGTGGTGATGTGAAGCACATGTACACACACACACCTTGGGATTAACCTAATTCTCAGTCTACTCACACCCATACCGCGGACACACCTGGTGCCAAAATAGTTTCTGAGCAACCCCAAACAGGCCTGGACACGCAGAGACCACAGAAAAGCCAGCACACAGACACCACCTCCAGCGACATGGATGGGAGCCAGGATGCCAGGGACCCATGCATCAGTCAGACTCACTGGCTAACAGGCACGTTCACATGAAGGAAGGAAGGCGAGGACGCAAGGAGATGTCCTGCTCCTCCCCATGGCCAGCCCCACCATCAATATGGGATCCTTTAAAACACTTGGATCTCCAGAGGGATGCTCCAGCCCCATAGTTAATGGGGATTCTCCTAGCTCCCTTGTGCCAAGCTAGGATGGGGTGTAGCCCTTCTGTCTCCCTCAGTGGTGGCTTGGAACACAGCAAAGAATCTCCCTTCCCGTGTTTCAGAGTGTTCTGACCTATCATTGGTCAGGCCAGGCCAGGCCACCAGCTCCAGGAGAAGTCACAGTCCAGAAGACCACATTAGAGCAATCTAAAGTCTCTCATTTCCCCCAAACCTCACTGTGCCTCCACGGTTCTGCTAAGCCTAGCCTGGGCAGAGAAGCATCCCCACTTTTCCAGACCCTGGATACTAAGCTCCAAGCAAGGAAACACCGAAGGTCCCCAGGCTCAGGCGAGGACCAGCCACGGAAGCTTCCCCACCCCTCCCAGGATTAGCACCAGTCCAGACCCTCTGGTGTCATGAGCCCTTGGGCTCTCTCCGGTTTGGGGATTCCTGCCCACATCTGGGCTCCAGTCAGGTGCAACGGGGCCCCTGACTCTCACAGCTCCAGGAGCAGAGCTAGGAAGAGGCTCAGGAGAGACTTCACCCTCTTTACTGACCCATTCTTTCTAACCCCCCCCTCGCCCACACAGTCAAACTGAAGGCAGCATTCCTAGTTCTCAGTTCCTAGTGCCGGACAAAGCGCAGAGATCGGGAGTTGAGCAGGTCTTCGGGGTCAGGGAAGACGGAGTCGAGACGGAAGCCATGCTCCAGGGCCACCCGCAGCACCTCCTCCAGGAAGCCCGGAGTGCCCACCACCTCCCGTCGCTCTCCTGGCCCCCCAGTCCACAGCGGCTGCAGCCCCAGTCTCCTGTACTCCACTTCGGGGAGCTCTGCAGGGCAGGGGGCCCATTCCAGATGAAAGTGTGGGCCTCCCTCCGCCCTGTCCTCATTGGCCACACCAAATCGGGCACGCATGGCACCCAGACACTCAGGGTCGGTGCAGAAGAGGTTGGCCCGGAAGGTGTCCACCTGGACAGAGCTCAGCTCATAGTGGTGTGGGCCCCGACGAGCAGAGAAGTGCACCAGGCGGGGGCTGCTATCTACATCTGCGTGGAGCAGGGCGGCTGTGGGTGCCGGGGTCCCCTGAGAGGCCTCCAGTTCCCGCAGGGCATCCAGGAGGGGCCGGATCTGGTAAAAGTCAGCCTCTGCCCTGAGAAGCGCTGTCTCCCCATATCCACAGGGCAGGTCCAGGCGGCCCAGCCGTAGGAAATTGAGGATGTGCCGGAAGGCCTTGCCATCTCGGTCGATAAAGTAGTGGCCGCCTCCCTGGGGATTGAGGTTGGGGGTCATGGGAGTACCAGCCCTAAACATGGCCCCCAGCATGGAGTCTGGGAATCGAGTCAGGGTCTCCAAAGTAGTGGAATATAGCGTGCCCCCGACATTCAGGGTCACGGGGCCCCCAAAGGAGGGGGGCGAGGAGGGCACAGGAGGAGGAGAAATTTTGAGAAGTATCGAAGACACCGAAAGAGAAGAAAAGGCAGAACTTCCTGGATGTGTGCAGAATTGGGTCGTAAGGTTCAGACTGTCTCTGGGTCGGAGGCTCAGGTTGGAGTACAAGGCAGCAAGATTGGGGGCTCACCCCAGCTACCTGGGTGGTGGAGGATGGTTTCCGGGCACAGAAACGCCAGAAAGGTTGAGACAACGGATGAAACGAGCAGAGGGAAGTCAGAGAGGGACGGGAGATTTAGGTCCACACGCATCCAATTCTGGGTGGTCGGCGATTCCTTTCTGTGGTCTTCTGACAGTGGGTTTCCGCAATCCAACCAGCAGGTGACGGTGGCGAGCACAAGGCCGACTCTGAAGGGACCAGCTTCTCGGGCAGACCGCTGTCACCGTGGGCGAGTCCACGCAGGGCTCCGGGGGCCAGTCAGAGGCCTGGCCTGGCCTGGCTCCGGCGCTGGTCCCAGGAGAAGGAGGCGAGGCTGACCGGAGCCGATGGCGGAGGTGCCTCTGTATCGGCTGGGGAGCGAAGATACACGCTCAATCCGAGCTGGGAGGGTCCTAGGACTCCTATGGAAGCAGCCGGGAGTCTCGGGACCGGGCGCCGCCGCCTTCTCCGGGTTTCGCCGCAGCCGCTTAAGTACTCTCCGCCCCAAGGAGGTGGCCTAAGGGCAGCGGCCGGGGGCCCTTTAAGAGGCAGCCCCGCCCCCTGGGCGCCCCGCCCCCGCCCGGAGCGCGCGGCTCCGGTGGTGGTGGAAGCGGAGTGGCGAACTGGAGAGACGGGGCTGACGGGCTGGACTGGCGGACGCTAGCGCGGGTGGGGTCCGGGGGGTGACTCAGGCGCGTCGTTAAGGATGTGGCCGTGACGGCCCCGCCGGCCCCTAGGTGTGCCCGACCTCACGTCTGCAACTCGGCGGGGGCCGGCGTCTCCTATCCGGCAGCTAAAAAAACTGAGGCCCAGCCGTCGGGGGTTTTGGATTAGTTCCTTTTTAGTCGCTCCCGCAGGGAATTCCCGAGGGGGCGGGTGCTGAGTTGCCGCATTCCAGGGATGCTTCCGGGCTGGGGTGGCCCGAGCCAGCCTCTCCATCCCGGTCCTATGCCAGCACCCCCCATCCCCCCCAGAGAAGGCTGGACCCAGCCCACGCAAGCGGCCTCTGCCGGGCCTGACGGGTCTGACCACGTCTCCTGAGCCCGCCAGCCCCGCCTCAGAGCCGCCCGGCACTCGGGCCGAGGCCGAAGCTCCCAGTTCACTCCCCGGGAGTCGCCCCTCGAGTGACTCCAGTTCGCAAACTCCCAATCGCTCCTGCACCCCAGAAGCCTCAGTGTCCTACACCTCACCCGCCCGACGGGGATGCTCAATAAATGAACTTTGAAGAGCAAAGCACAAAGGCTTTAATAGAAAGGGGAGGGCGGTGGGAAGGGCAGGGATGGGAGGTGCGGGCCCTCGAAGGCCTGGGATCAAAGCGTGTGTAGGTCATGGCTACGCCGGCTCAGCTTCTCCGGGTTGTCGGACGCCATGAGGGAGAAGTCGCGGAAGATATCGAGATACGTCTCGTCTCCTGAGGGGAGGGAGGAAGGGCTGGGATGCCGGGTGGCTGGGCCCTAGCACGGAAGAGTACAATAGGGACAGCCCGGCCTGGTAAGAGCACGCGCTTCCAGCGTGGGTGGAAGGGACATCTGCACCGTCAGGGCGGCGCCCTCGCCTATTCTTTGCTCTGTTTCAAGGACCCGGTGCGTAGGATGGGCCCAATACATATTTGTTGAATAAATGATGTAATTAATCAATGAAGCTGGGCACAGGGGGTTGGGGACGGGTCACCAGCGGCCAGAAGCCCAGAGTTACAATGTTGTGTGGGGAAAGAGGGGGGTGGGGGGTACTTTACCAGCCTGGCCCTGGGCCGCATCGACCTCCCTCATCTTTGCCAATCGCAGCCTGAAGGGGAGGGAATTAAGGAATGAATGACATTCTCCTCACTCCCCCCGCCCCAACTCCCATCCTTTGAGCTGGGCTGTTTCATTCACCTGTTTCCCCAGGGTCTAGTGCTTTAAAGACGCCAGACAACAATGTTAATGAATGATGCCTCTCTCAGAATAAACTCACCTTCCTCGGACCCTGCCCTCCCCCCTTCCTACTCCAAGCCTCAGTCAACACTTGGAGCATCCTTTCAACGTCTGGTCCTGGAGCTGGCCCCTCCCCTCCCCAGGCCCCGCCTAGCACGCAGGGGTCTCGGTGTTAGCCCCGCCCAAGTGGATAGTGCAAGCGCTAGCCCCGCCTCTTCAGGCATCCTCACAGAGTGACGATGTCAGCGTTGGCTGTTTCCACGGCGATGGTCAGGGGGTCTCTGCCTTCAGAGTCTCGGGCTCCCAGATCGGCCCCCCGTTTCAGGAATAGGCAGGCCAGCCTGGACAGGACAGCCAAGTTCAGCCGGCCCCTCACCCTGTCTGGAGCCTTCCTCCTCAAGGTCATTATCCCTGCCGCCCCTACCCCGTGTGGCCAAGAATGGTTGCGTGGTGGAGCGGGCCTCGGCCGTGGCTGTCCACTTGGTTCACGTTTGCCCCGTTCTGGAGGAGGAACTCACAGGCCAGAAGAGAATTCTGCGTGGAGAAGTAGAGAATGGGGATAAAGGGTGGCATCTTTTGAGGCAAATTTAAAGATATTTTAGAGTGGGGTCAGTTCCGAGGGTGGGTATGGGATGGCAGGCTCTGCTCCGGCTCTTTACATGTATTCATACATTAAATCCATAGTACAACCTAATGAGGTATGTTATCCCTATTTTACAGATGAGGAAACTGAGGTACACGAAGGTTCATAATTGTAAGTGGTGAGTGTCTGGGTTCAAACCCAAGTTTGTCTGCCTCCAAATCTCACACTCTTAGCAACCAGGCTCTATTGGTTATCACTCCCTATGAGGTGGGAGAGGCTAAGAGCTGGGACCAAAGTCCGGAGTAGGGGAGGAGAGGAGGAGCCTAAGGGTGGGGTGGGGTGGGGAGGTCGGCAAGACTCTCACAGCAGCTGTGGCCTGGATCAGCGGTGTGGCATTCTCCTGACCCCCGTGGACCCAGTTGACATCGGCTCCATGGGCGAGGGCATCAGCCATGGTGGGAAGGGATGGAGGATGCCCAGCAGCTCGAAAGAGCAGGGCCCCAGGGTGCAGGCTGCCCAGGTCCTCAGAGGGTGGCTCTGTTAGGGGGAACCAGCTGTGAATCTGGGAAGAAAACCCTCAGCACAGTCCCCCGATGCTGTAATGGGATAGTTCACTTCTCAACTGTGGGGAGGCCTTCAAGACTGGGGATTGTGGTGGGAGGTGATGGTGGGTGTGAGTGGGTGTGGGTAGGTCCCCTAGGGCATATGGGATAGATGGCAGTGTTCACCTCTTCCTGTCCAACCACCCTGACTGGCTGGGATGTCAGGGGTGAGCTGACATGGTGACGGTCAGCCTCAGCTCTCTTGGCTCCCTCGGTTCCAGCCAAACTCACACCCTCCTCCACAGGCCTCTGGAAACCCTAACTCATTCTCCCGACTTTTCTCATGCTGGTGACACCCTCACATAGCCCTCCTGGCTTCCTCCCAGCCCCACGGTCCTTCCCATCTTTCACCGTAATCCCCGAAACTCTTGCCTCGAAAAACCAGTGCCAGTGGGCTGTGGCCCCCCATAACAGGCTCGAGGGGAAGACGTGGGCCCCAGACTCTGTGCCTCCCCACCGGGCTTGGCACCATGCTGAGCACACGGCAGGCGCTCAACAAATGCCCAGCCAACCCTATACCTGGCTTGGGTCTGAAGCTCCCAGGCTGGGGCCTGATGGTGCCCGGCTTTGGGGGCACAGGAGGCTGCCCCCTCGGGGGCCCCCGGCCACCTCTTCGCCCACGAACCTCGGGAAGCTTGGTCAGGAACTTCTTCTCCACGTATTTGGCGTGAATCCAGGCCTCCTTCTCTTGCCTGGTGGGGGAGGGTTGTGGGAGAAGAAGGCGACAGTCTTCCCTCCTCCCATCCCAGGCTCTCCTCCCTCCCTGCCCATAAGGAGGGCAGCCCCAGTCCCTCCACCCCAGCCTCACCGGGAGCAGCTGGGCCCTGGCTTCTTCACGGCCATGGCCTCCACGCGGGCCTCATAGATCTGATTCATGACGACATTCCCCAGCTCACACATGAGCTTCAGGCGGCCCAGGCAGAGGCAGAGACAGACGGGTAGGGTGCAGGTGAGTGTCTGAGCCCTCAGGGCTCTGCAGCCCTGCCCTCACCGCACCCCACACTCTCACAGCACCCCAAGTCACCTTCACGAGTTCCGGCTCCCATGAGTCAAGGGTCAGGGACCGGACTTTGGAGAAATGAACTCCAAGGCTCCTGGAGGGCAGAGGGGAGGTCAGGCCCTCTGTGGGGGAAGCAGCCGGGGGAGGTGCTGCTGCTCCTGGAAAGACTTGGGGGCAAGGTCCAGCGTGGGGGTCCCGTGCAGAGGCACTGGGCCAGGAGGCAGCAGGGCAGCCAGGGCCGTGCAGCCTTGACCTGTATCTGGCAGGATCCCGCCTGTTCACCATTCCTTCTTCTCTCTTCTTCTCATCCTCTCCAGCCACCTCCCCTCTCTCCACGCACTCTGGCCGGGACAACTCTTTCCACGCCATTTCCCCTCCCCGCTTCCACCAGAATGATGGGACGCATAGACTTGCTAAGGCCTCAGGACATCTGACACCTCTCTCTGCTTTTCGTCAGCTCCCCCGCCCTCAGCAGCCCTGACCCCGCACCTCATCCAGTCAAGCCACTCAACCCCCCTGGGTGTCCCCCTACCCAGGCCAGACCAGGACACTGAGGGGCTGGGCCCACCTGGGTCCACCCTGTGCCCCATAGGATTGGCCCAGGCCTGTGCCCAGCGACAGACAGAATCTGAGAGGAAGCCCAGGCAGGGCGGGAAGGGAGGGAGGAGCCCCTGTGCTGGGCTCCAGCTTGCCTCCATCCCACTCCACTGCTGCCAGAAAGAGCAGGGGCCCGCGCTTGGGACCTTGGGGAGTGACCTGTGAATGCCGGAGCACTGAATGCAGAGGGTGACGCCCAGGTTGATGCTGGCCCACTCAGGGGCCGGCTCCCGGCAGTCACAGCACTGGGCGTTGCCGTCCACGCTCTGCACCTGGGCTGCCACATGCCCGACTCCACCAGAATCCCTTCCCCTGCTCATCCCGCCAGAGCCCAGGGTGGCGGCGGAGCCCATGGCCAGGTGTCCTGAGCCCTGGGGGAGACAGGGGAAGAAAGAGTGGCTCTGAGGTCTAGGGGAAGCGATGTCCCATCTCCCTGGGCAGTCTGGCCCTGCACCCCCATGTTAAGGTACCTGGCCTGGACCCCGGGGGCTGTCATCAAGGCGAGCCTGGCTGAAGGCCGTAGCGATGCTGCTCTGCACAGCACTGACCCACAGCTGCAGAAGGCGCTCTGAGTCAGCCTGCAGGAGGCAGGACCTGGGCAGGGGGGCAGCCGGAGGGCAGGGAGGGGTCTGAGGCCTGGGGAGCCAAGTGGCAGGACAGGCAGGCTGACATTCAGCTAGTATTCAGCTGGTACCACTCATATTGAAATACCTATGCACTAGTTGGTAATATCCTTCCAGATATCCCCCTTCACCCTAGACCCTCCCCTAGCCTGCCCCTCAATTGAGCCACCAAAGGGCTAATGCCTGGGGCTGCATCAGGGGACTCCAAGATCCTGCTCCAGGGATGCCTTTGTGATTGGCCCTGCCTTTCCAGTTGGTAAAACTGAGATATACGGGTGTCACCCCTGGGCACTGCACTCACTTGCTGGGGGACACCACCTCAAAGCAGAACCGCCTTTCTGAGTCAGGACAGAGCTTCACTGTGCAGAGACGAAGGTCATCCACCACCACAGTCACAGGGTCCTGACAGGGAAAGGAGATCGGGGGGCAGGCGTCCAGGCAGCCACAGCAGGGCTGAGTCCTCCTGGGCCCAGGCACCCAGGACCTGGGCCTACTCACCTTGTGCTTCTTCTGATAAACCAGTTGGTTGCTCTGAATAGTAAACCAGCGTCTGGAAGAGGCAGAAGTAGGGTTAATGACATGGGCGGCATTGGAATGCGGCTCGGGACACAGACAGGAGAGAGGCTGTGCTCTTAGTCCCATAAGGATCTTGCTGAGAGGAGAGAGACCGGGCTGCCCATCCCATGAGATGTTCCAGAGGAGGGTGACAGAGGTGCAGCCAGGGACATCTAAGGGGTGCTATTCACATCCCGAGTACCCCAGATTTGATAACATTTATGAAGACAACTTTCCAGCAGATGGCAGTAAAATGCATTGTCTAATAAATCTATTGCTACAATGTTTTGGCAAGTAGAAGTATCTTGGAGAGAATTCCCTGGCAGTCCAGTGGTTAAGACTCTGCACTTTCACTGCCGAGGACCCGGGTTCGATCCCCAGTCAGGGAACCAAGATCCTGCAAGCCATGAAGTGTGGCCCCCCCAAATTTTTAATTTAAAATTAAAATTAAAAAAAAAAAAGTAGCTTGGAGAAGGGGCTCTCTCTTCTAATTTGCGCAAAGATCCCATATGGGCTGGCAGTGGCCCTGGAAGGGGAAGGGGTCGAGTCAGAGCAGATCACCACCCTGCTCCGCACCCTGCGATGGCTCCCCACTTCCCTCAGAGTAGAGCCAACAAGGCCCTGTCGTGATTCACGTCCTCATTAGCTCCACCTGCATCTCCTACCACTTCCTCTTCCCTCCCTCTGTCCACACCCTGGGCCTCCTCTCTGTTCCTCAAACCTTCCAGGTTCCTCAGGGCCTTGGTGCTTGCTCCTCCTTCTGCCTAGAACATTTTCTCCCAGATATCCTTCCCGTCTTCACTCAGAAGTCATCTTTTCATGAGGCCTTTGCTGACCACCCTATTTATTTATTTTTATCATTATTATTATTTTTTGGCCACAGAGCTTGCGGGATTCTCAGTTCCCTGCCCAGCGACTGAACCTGGGCCACGGCAGCAAACGCCCGGAATCCTAACCACTAGGCCACCAGGGAACTCCCTGCCCACCCTATTTAAAATTGCAACTCCTCCCCAGCTCTCCACATTGCTTGCTTTATTATTTTTCACCTATGGTACTCTTACCTTCTAAGAGATAATTTACTTAATTATTACGTTCTTGTCTGTCTTTGCTGACGGAATGTAAACTCTCTGAAGGCAGGGGGTTTGTCTGTTTTTCCTGGCTGTAGTTAGCACACTCAAAAAAATTTAACCTGATGGGTTTGGCCGATTGGGGTGTCTGCTCCTCACCTGCTCCAGGTTTTAAATGCATTGCTGGCCCGTTTGAAGAGGTGCCCTTCCATGACCAGGCCACCAGGCCCCTCCTTTAGGCTTGGCTCTGGCTCTTCCCTACCCAGCTCCTGGGGGCACAAAAGGGTCAAAGGGCAACTGAAGTGTGCAGAGACCAAGGCCCCAGGCCCATCTGCTTCCTGCCCGCAGCCCAGCCCTCACCTTCTGTTTCAGCAGCACGTGTCTTTGCTCCATGTCCCTCTTCTCTCGAGCCGAATTCAAGACCAGCCGGTGTAACTGAGCACAGGAGGGGCATCTCAGATGGCCCAGCCTCCCAAAACAAGGCCAGGAGAGTCATCTCAGAGCCCCTACCCTCCCTCTTCCACCTGCCTGCGCCCTGGGTCTCTACCTGGCCACCCAGCTCCTTGCGATACTGGGCCAGCTGGCTCAGCTCCTCGTGGCCCTGCTGGAAATGGGTGGCCTGGGCCTCCACCAGACGCAGCACCTGGGGGACAAGGTGGCTAGGGGGCAGACCCCTCTCTTTTCCTCTCCCTCCTGCTCCCATCAGCAGGCTCCTCCCCTCCCTGCCCTCGCGCCCACGGCAACTCACAAACTCCATGATGTCAAACTTCCTCTTGTCCTCAATCACATTGATCTGAGAACCCAAAAGACCTCAGATCAGCCTTGAAAACACAGACGCATGACCCACCCACCCCCCAACCCCCCACTGCACACCAGTGACTCTCCAGCCTCGAGGTGACTGGGGTCCTGGCACCCCAAGAAGGCAGGTTGGGGCAGGCACCTGCAGGGCATAATCCAGGGCCCGTCCCCGGTACCCGGCTCGAGCAACCTTCAGAGCAGCTCCGGCCTCTTCTGCCTCCTGGGCCCGGCGCCTGGGGACCTCTGCGTTGTGGGTCAGAGCAGCCTCCAGGCTCTCAGCCCCCCGCCAGAAATCCCGGCGAGCCTCTCGGAAGCCCCGGAGACCTCTGGGGGTGTGGGGATAACAGAAAATCACCGATACACCCTCCTGCCCCCAGCAGAGAAGTCCTTGAGATTCGCTCATAGCCTTGCAGCTAGCCTATGGACGGTCAGAACTCCAAGGGGATCCTTGGGATGGGGGCTAACAATAAGGCACCAGAAGCCCCCAATCTCACAACTCCTTCATTCAGGGAGGCCCCTGCGGCAATGGGAAGAGGGCTGGAGGACTGGTTTCCCTCCTAACTCACTCCTTGACCAGAGTTTGGATTTGCTGCTGCAGTGTGTGCTGGGTGGCATCTAGAAGCTCCTGAGGGAAGCAGAAATTGGCAGGTGACGGTCAGGACCACAGACGCCCTTGCTCCCCTCACCAGCCCTACCTACCCCCACTTACTGCATGGCTGTCCAGCTTGTGGCTCAGGCTCTGAGTGAATTTGTCCAGACACTCCTAGGCAAGAAGAGGCACAGAGAGAGTATCAGGCATGGGCGGTAGGGCCCTCCCATCCCTAGACCCAGCCTGCTCTGGCCTGGCACCCGCAGACCCCAGACCAACCCTCCCCTTCCACAGGATCTCTCCACATCCCAGACCCCACCCCAGCCTGGCTTGGACCCTCCACATACCGCCATCATGGGCTCTGGTGGACCCAGGTGGGCCAGGTCACAAATGCCAACAATGAAGGCCCGGCTGGCGGCAAGGTAGTGGCGCCCACTTTCCAGGAGGCCATTACCCAGCTTGAGGAGCTAGGAAGCAACAGAGCAACGGGGAGTCGTGCCACGCGCCACCAATACCCAGTGCCACCCCCGCTCCTGTCCTACTTCCTCTCCCCTTTCCCAGGGCTGTGCCCCTCCCTGCCCCTCCTCATCTACACTCCTCTGTGGCCCAGACCAGTTTCTAACACACACGTGGTGCTTTCTCATCTCTGTTTCTTTGCTCCCACTACTCCATGCCTGGAACAAAATTCCTCCCAGCCTGTCACCGAAGCCAGTGTCAGCTTCACCTCCAAAACGTCTCTCCTGCCCTGCTCCGTCTGCTTGGATCCAGAGTTCCCCAGAAATGCCATCCTCACACTCTATCTGACACCCAGGATGAATGTTCTATCTGGTTGGTATTAAATTCTACAGTATTTACTGTCTACAGTTGTCCATTCTGTGCTTAGTAAACATTCCCTCATAAATATTAATCCATCAGCTAGGCCCAAGGGTCAGAGCAAAGATGGTGCTCCTAGGGCCCATTCTGTCTGGCCCTAATTACAAACAAGGAGGCTTGATAAACAAAGGGACAAGTGACTGGCCAGAGGAGGATCTTTGGGAGAGCAAGGTGTCCAGCCTTTTCCTTAACCACCTCACCTTCCTTCCCAAATACCTGAATAAGGAACTTTCATAAGATTGAACTAGTGACACACTGGTACATCCATACAATAGCATGGGGCAGCAAGGCAAAAGGAATGAGCTATTCATCTGTGAACTATTAATGAACTGCTGATCACTACTGATATGCCACAACTTGAATAAACTTCAGAGACATTATTCTGAGAGGAACAAAAAGGCCAGGCCAATCTTGAACGGTCACATACTATATGATTCTACCTAGATAACAATCTAGAAAGGACAGAAGCCTAGAGATAGAAAACAGATGAGTGGTTGTCATGGATGAGGAAGGGGCTGGGGAGGGGGGTTATCATTACAAAGAATGGCACAAAAGAGTTCCTTTGTGGCGATAAGAGTTTTTTTTGTTTTTTTTTTTTTTGCGGTACACGGGCCTCTCACTGCCATGGCCTCTCCCATTGCAGAGCACAGGCTCCGGATGCGCAGGCTCAGCAGCCATGGCTCACGGGCCCAGCCTCTCCGCGGCATGTGGGATCTTGCCGGACCGGGGCACGAACCCGTGTCCCCTGCATCGGCAGATCTATACGTGTGATAAAGTGCCATTGAATTATACACAAAGATTTTTTTTTTAAGAGTATATGCAAAACAGGTAAAACCCAAGTAAAGTCTTTAGACAGTTCATTGTATCATGCCAACAGCAATTTCCTGGTATGGGAGTATACTACTACAGTTATGGAAGATGCTGTCATTGGGGGAAGTTGGGAGATAGGTATGTGGGATCTCTCTGTACTATTTTTGCAACTTCTTGTGACTCTGCAATTAACTAAAAATACAAAGTTTAACTTAAAAATATGTGTATATATTCATAGGTAAACTGAATCACTTTGCTGTACAGCAGAAACTAACACAACACTGTAAATCAACTACACGTCAATTAAAAAATGCATATATTATTTGGTCACCTACTAACTTTCAGGACATGGTATAGGCACTGGGGATTGAGCAAAAACAAAATGTACAAGTTCCTCATGACACTTACATTCCAGTGGGGAAGAGTAGACAAGAAAAAAAATTGGCAAGCCTGACAGACACAGGCTAAGGTGACCCCTGATGATCCCACCCTTGCATAATCCTCACCCCTGAGTGTGGGTGAGTGAGACCTGTGATTTGCTTCTAATCAGTAGAATACGATATGGCAAGGGCGATGGGATGACACCCCCAAATGACAAAGGTGACAGATTCACTGCTGTGGTCACATTCTGACATAAACTGATGCCATCTTGCCAGCACATGCAAGAGAGACTGCTGCTGGCACCGAAGAAGCAGGCTGCTATGAAGTAAACCGCCTACGGACAGGGCCCGGTGGCAGGGAACTGTGGGTGGCCTCTAGGAGATGAGCACCTCCATCCGGCAACAGCAAGGACCTGAATTCTGCCAACAATCACATGAGCTCAGAAGAAAACCCTCAGCTACGGATGAGGCTACAGCCTCTGTCAACACCTCGGCTGCAGCCTGTGAGACCCTGAGCGGAGCAGTCAAGCTGTGCTCGACTCCTGACCCACAAAACCTATGATAAAAAAAAAAAAAAAAAAAAAAAAAAAAAAACCTATGATAACACCTGTGCGTTGTTTTAAGTCACCGAGTTTGTAATAATTTGTTACACAATAATAGAAAACTAATACTGCGAGTAAACATAAAACGTGTCAGATTGAGATAAAGGCTGTAAAGAAAAAAAAAGCCAAATAAGGGAGGTGGGAGTGTGCCGTTTTTATAAAGAATATCTAGGAAGGCCTTACTGTGTGTGTTCAAGTGTTTTACTGGTTTGTTTTCCGTGGCTAGTCTGTGAGCCCCCTGAGGGCAGAAACAGCCTGCTTCTCCCTGAGGCCCCCACGGCTCGCATAATGCAGGTCTCAAGAACCGACCAAGTAAGCCCACAGGTGCTCTTGTTTTCCAAGACTCTGAGCCCCTTCAGGGCACAGAACCACTTTTTGGCTCCTCTGTAGCCCCAAACATCTACCCCACCTGGTTAGCATTCAGTAATCCCCGGAACTCATTCTTGGTCTCTAGTTTTCTCCCTGGCCTCACCCCTCTCATCTTAATCCCACCCCGGGTCACCTCTCTCCACGTCAGGATCACCTTTTCCAGCCGGGTCTCCAATTCCGACACTTCGGCTTCCACCAGCTCGATAGAGGCTCTGGGAAAGGAGGGATGGGGTCACAGGAACAGAGCTTGGGTCCATCTGGTCTGTCCACCTCGGCAGGGCCGGGGGTCGGGGTTAGGGGGTGAAGGGTACAGACGGAAAAGGCTGATGGGTTAAGAACTGCCCACCCACCCTCTCTGGCTCGCTCACTCTGCACACTGTGGGAGCTACTACAGCCCAGGCCAGAGCAGGAAGGGTAGAAAGAGGGTGGATGTGGCGAGGGCAGGAAGTTGCTAACCGCCCAGTGCAGGTGCTGGGGGAGGGGCAGGGGTCCAGAGAGAGGGAGGAGGGAATGCCAGCTCTGGGAGTGAGAGAGGCTGGAGGGGCCCCCTTCACACATGCAGTGGGTGGCGAGCATCAGAGCACGAGATTTGATAGCAGAGGTACTGCTTTGGCCCATAAGCTGGATCTTGTCCCTTTGAGACTTACTCCCTGGAAAGACATCCTCCGACTTGGGGAAGGTGTGCGTGTGTATTAGGGGGTATTGGACCTCCCTGCCTCTGCCTGCCCCCCTCCCCCGCCCCTGGAGACCTGTGCACACTTACCGGAAGCGGGGTGAGTCCTTAAGGCACTCCTCAAAATCTAGCTTGACCGTCATCTCAGCTTGACTGCTCCGGGGCCAGTGGGCCCTGGGGCCTGGAGGGTGGGGATGCAGGTGTCGGTACTCCCTGCCCCGGGGGTAGGTGGAGTGCTGATGAGGAAGAAGGAGAGGATCCTCTCCTGGGTAGAGCCTGGGGGGCGCGATTCTTTCCCTAAGTGGAAGGGGTGTCCTAAGAGGAGCTCTCACCCCACACTTCCAGGCAACGCTGGGAGGGGTAGAGGCGGGGCCTGGGCGGTGGAGAAAGGCCCTGAGATCAGAGAAGCCACAGCCCCGCCCTCAGAGCCTATCTGCAGTCACCTTCCTACCGGGACCCTGGTCTCTGCTTCAGTCTCCTTCAGTGGTTGAGTTGTGGGGGCCTGAGACATACAGGTTCAAATCCTGATTGCGTGACCCTGGGCAAAGCTCTCTGATTCCTCAGTTTCCTCATATGAAAGATGGGCATGATAATTCCTACGTCCAGGGTGTGTAAGAATTAAAGGTGATACTGGTGTGTGGCTGACTGAATCACACCAATCATTGTCAGACGGCTGCAGTGGGGTCTTCTTGGACTCCTGGGGGCCTGTTGAGTCCAGTCCCCCAGACCACTCCAAGCTTTCTTCTCTGCTCTGCTTGCCTGTGGTTTCCTGTGTGTGAACTTCCCTTTCTGCCCCCCACTCCTCAATGACAGCTCAGGCCCAGCCTGGACCCCCAATACCCAGACTCCTGCTTTTCTTCTCTTTATTGTCTACCCCTACCAAGGGTGTGAAGGCGGGGACAGGTTGGCCCCCACCCCATCCCCAGCTGGCTACAGTTTCCATCATCTGGTTTCCTCCTCCTGAGTCCACTGGAGCTGCAGGGTTTCATCTGGAGAGAGGAGGGACTGGGTTAGTGGCTTTCTTGCAGCAGGCAAAAGATCTGGCCCATGTGACCCCCTGACTCCCTAGAACCTACCCACTCAGCCCCTCTCCCTCCCTGGCCAGCCCCTTGCCCCTGCTCAGGCTCACATCTGTGCTGGTTTTGGTTTGAGGAGTTTGGGTGGCTTCCAGGTTCCCTCTCTGAGCCTTCGGTGCTTTGCCAGTTCAGCCCCTTGGATACCAGCCACTGACACCAGCCAGACATTGCTCGGGACCCACTGTCTTTGGAGGACAGGGCAGTACCTGGAGCAGGGTAGGTGGCAGAGAGGAATCAGGAAGGAGGCATAGGGGCAGCGGTGGTGCTAAGCTGGCAGGAGGTCCCGATCCCTCTGCGCCTCCCTGGGTCCCTCCATACAATCCACGTTGCACACAATGATGTTGAGGGCCTCTCTCATCACCTGCTGCTGACCTACTGGCCTGAGGGGAATGGGGGTTGGGGGGATGGGAGCTTGCCAAGAGCCAGGCCTGGTGAGATAGTGGCCTGGTGCCCTCACCAGGCTTCGATGACATCATTGTCACCTTCAGGGAACTCTCGGTGGCCTTGTAATCCTGCGAGGGGCTTCCAGTATGGTCCAGCAGACGGACCTCAGTGCTTATGGGATTCTCAATCACGCAATTCAAGCTTGTGGAGCCTGGAAGCATCACAGGATCAGGGTTGGGGCACCCATCAGTCTGTTGGTTCTCGGCCACCGCCCCGCTCCCAGGCTGACCCAGCCCAGCTCTCACTGGTCTGCTGCTCATCTTCTGTGTCCTCCTCAAGTTCAGGGTGGGGAGAGCACCTCAGATATCTTCGTTTGCTATAATACTCCTTGCGTCGCAGATCAATTTCATTCTCCAACACGACGGTGGTGGATGAAGCTGGGGACTGATTTCTTAAGGCAGGGGAAGCTGAGGAGTCATCCAAATCAATCTGAGTCATGTGGCCACCTAGCGAATACAGGCCACCAGCTCCACTGTGACCCCCAAGCCCCGGGGAGAAGCTCAAGCCCCAGGTTCTCATCTCACTTCTATCACCCCCCACCCCCCGTTTTTAGAAAAACGTCAGTGACTTTTCCACCGGCCACGGTTCGCATGGGCTTTCTGTTCCTCCTCCCCAGCCAGCTTTCCTTGGGGGCTATCCTGATGAGGACCCCACTCCAGCTGCCCTCTGTCTTCCCTGGGGTCACCTTCCAGCATGACCTCCCTGTCAGCCAGCAGGGCCCTTAGGAAGACAGGCTATGGTGGAGAAGGTTCTGGACTACAATTACCTTGGGTCCCTGGGGCCCCACCATAGCTAACCTTTGACTTCTAGGATGTGGTTCCTGGCCACCAGGCCAAGCTCATCTTTGACTCCTCTGGTCAGTCCTCTTGCCCCGCCTCTCTCCACAGGCCTGGGCTCTGAGGCCAGCATCACACCTCGACTGCCATTGCTCATACTGACACTGCCCACACTGCTGTTCTTGTTATTATCCAAGGGCAGCTTTTTCGGAGGCTTGAGGAACTTTCCTTCATTGTAGTGTGCCTTGCGGCGCTTTTCAAAATCACTGGATTCTGTGGGCCAGCGTCAGAGCTTGGCTTTCCTGCCAGGCTCTCGCTGAAGGCTCACGCCACCCACTTTCCACTCAATCCCCACCCCACATCTTACGTGTCTTGGAAAAGTTGTCTGAAGACCCTGAGCTTCTGTTATCACTGTACAGGAAGACCTTGGGGCAGAAATTGTCCATTGTTGCAAACCTGAAGGGGAGGGAAGCCAGTTGGGGGCACGGAAGGGAGAGAACAATGGGAGCAGGTGGTAGATGGGGCCAAGCTGGCTGACTCCCCCACTTTGTTTTTGTTTTTGTTTCTTGCGGTACGTGGGCCTCTCACTGTTGTGGCCTCTCCCTGCGGAGCACAGGCTCCGGACGTGCAGGCTCAGCGGCCATGGCTCACGGGCCCAGCCGCTCCGCAGCATGTGGGATCCTCCCGGACCGGGGCACGAACCCGTGTCCCCTGCATCGGCAGGCGGACTCTCACCTCTCTGCTAGCTCCTCAGCAGTCATTGTGTGAGAGGTCCCCGCGAGCAGGTCTTCGTCGCTGTCCTGCAGCCTGCACAGGAGGGAGGAAGCAGTGCCTCAGAAGGGGATAGCAGGCAGTCCCCCACTCCTTTGAGTAGGGAAGAGAGTCTGGGCTGAAGGGCTAGGGCTGAGGGCTCAGCACCTGTGGTTGGGAGTGCGGGGCTCATCCACCTTCATAAATCCGTAATCCTTGTCAGCAGGGTGGTAGGTCGCCAGAATATTCATTTCATCCCAGCGCTGACACTTTTTCCTTCGGGTGAGGGAAGGACACAGAAAAGGGGGAGGAAACCTTCTAGTGCCCTCCTCCTCACAGCCCTCTCTCATTCTTACAGTCATTCAAAAACTGTTGCTTGCACCCCCTTGTAGTTCCAGAGGTGTAGGAGGCTGGGGATGGGGTCACACCTGATGACAATCACGTACGATGTAGTTAGGGTACATGCTGACTTCTTATCCGGTACCTGCTACTCTCTCAAAAGCTAGGAACCTCAGATTTCCTACCCAATTACCCTCACCTACTCTCACTTTTAGTTCTTGGCACTCCGCCCCTTCTCCCCTGACTCCGCCTCCTCTAGTGTCTGGAATCCCTTCCTCCCGGGCTCCTTACCTCTCCGCCCTGGGGGATTTGTGCATCACGGTGGAGCTTCTGTTTTTTAGTATGCTCCGGGGCCGGTCCTCACAGGGTTTGTCGGTGTGCATGCAAGTTGACCCGGAGTGCGGAATGTATCCCGAGTTGTACACCCCAGGCCCCCCGGACCCCAGGTTGGACGTCCCGCATACACTGGTTCCAGGGAAGGGGGGATTAAGCCCGCCAGGGTGTGTACCGGACCCGGGATGCCGGTTGAGGCCGGAACCGAAGACTGCTGTCCCTCCGGAAGGCTGGCTAGAACCAGGACTGCCAATTACGGTTCCCCCGGAGTGTATGGGGGGCCCAGAACCGTAAAACATGGCTACTCCGCAGGGCAGCCCGGCGCCTGCCTCGACTCCTCCGATGCCTCCGGGCACTCCCCTGGTTGGCCCTCCAGGAGATTCTCCGTCGAGGCCGCTAGTAGCCCCCAGAGATTCCTGCTTCTCCATGGCACCACTAAGGGGCCACGCTAAGCTACCCCGCCCCGGCTCCCTGCACCACATAGCCCCGCCCCCACCGCGGCGGGCGGGGGACGCTTGGGCTAGGCCTGGGTCCCCTCCCCCACTGCTCCCTGGAGCCGCGGGGGGCGGAAAAACTGTATAGGGACCTCGGGCTGGGAGCCTCTCCGCTCGCCCCTCCTCTCCTGTCCCACCCTAAGACTTTTCTTTGTCTCTGGGATTTGTTCCCGCCTTTCTCCCCATCGCTGCCCTCATCCGAATTATCCAATCGTAGTCAGGGGTCCTGGCCGTGGGGCGTGAAGCCTAATTGTGACGTCACAGTCCTCCAAGCTTAGCGTGAGCGTCGAGTGAGTTGTGCTGGGGGTTTGTTGACAGCTCTGGGGGAATCGTTGGGGAATATCAGCGCCGTTGCTTGAAACTTCCTGCCGGGGTTCCTTTGCATTCTTTATTCGTGGCTTTAAAACCTCAAGATAGGCTTGACTAGAAACATCCGTGAGCTTTTTTTCCCCCCAAAGCCGGGCCAATCTGCCTCTGCGGAGAGTTGTGATACAAAGTGGAGGGACTGCGACACTCTAGAAAGACATAACCGGTCTCAGTGGTAGGGAGGGCAGATATTTTCATTTACAAAGCTACCAGTTCCCTGCTCTGGGAACTCAGAGCTAGCTCACACCGCTTCGAAACGAGCAGAGCGAAGGAAAGCTTCCCCCCTCCCCTTGCCGTAAAGCGAATACTTCAAGGTGTTGCCTTCTTCGACGAAGGCGGGGTCTTCGGTGCAGCTGTCGCAAAGCTGAAAGTGTTTGGGCACCAACTCCCCCCCGTCGCGTCGTAAAGATGCCTGCGGCAGTCGTTTCTCCCACTGTCGCAAAAGCTCCCGGCCCGTCTTCACCCCTCTGAAGCCACTCCGTCACCTCGCTCGTGTCGTAAAGCAAACCTGCCCGACCCTGTCGTCCTTTCTCTTCCCACCGTGGTAGTCCTTAGTTCCCTAACCCGGGATGCTTTATTGCCCGGCACTGCCGTAAAGCATATCTGGCCCCAACCCCCCCCGGTCCTATTCCCTCAGGGCGTCCGTGCACCGCGGTTGCCACGGTGCCGCCAAGCGCGGCTGTCGCGCGGCCCCGGTGTCAGCGGCGATGGCGGCGGGGTCGGGTGGGAGTGGGGGCTCTGGGGGAGGCCCCGGGCCGGGGCCGGGTGGGGGTGGGGGCCCCCCCGGCGGGAGCGGCCCAGGACCGGGGTCCGGCGGGGGTCCGGGCAGCGGCGGGGAGCTGCACCCGCGCACCGGGCGCTTGGTGAGCCTATCGGCCTGTGGGCGTACAGCGCGGCGGCAGCAGCCGGGCCAAGAGTTTAATCACGGGCTGGTGTTGAGCCGGGAACCCTTGCGCGATGGACGCATCTTCACCGTCCGCATCGACCGCAAGGTGCGGAGCTGGGGCCGCGGAAGAGAGATGTGGAGGGTGGTGGGAGGGCACTAGAAGGAGATGGGGGAGGCCAGCCAGGGTAGTCCACATCACCGGGTACCGAGAGGGAACCGCCAGACAGGACACCAGGTAGGTGATGGGCGGGAAGGGACCATGAAACGGAAACATTCAGTCTTAAGGAGAAGGAGACAAGGAGAGCTTGAGTTTTCTTAAGATCCAGGAGCAGGGAAGGGACGTGGGGCCCCACCCACTATAATGACTAGGGAACAGATCTGGAACAATTTTGGGGAGATGGAGGATGGAGAGATGTCAGAAGTGTGATGGGAGGAGAAGAGAGATAACCAAAAAAAGAACAACCATTGAAGGACAAACTCACCGGTTTGGCCAGAAAGATGGATGAAGAGAGATATTCAAGGAGCAAGAGGTGTGTGTGCCTGTGCATAATGTGGTGAAGAGGCCGGGTGCACAGAGACAGAATTTGGGAGAAGGGTGAGTTTGAGTGCAGCCAGAGCCTAGGAGAGAAATAGGCCATATACAAGGAGGGAGAGAGCCATATACAAGAGCAAGGAATATGGACGTGGAGAGCTGTGAATTTGGCTGGTTGAGGGACCACAGAGACCAGGGAAGTTAGAGGCGGCAGGGGGCTGGGGCCAGGGAATTTAGCCAGCCTGGTGGGGAAAGGCGTGGTGTTGTAGACAGTGAGCACCCACAGTACAAAGCAGAGTTGCTAAAGGAGAGCGGGCCCAACCGTCCCCTGAGACCAGAGTCCAGAAAATACCTGTGGGACTGCATCTCTGGATGGTGATGCCTTGTGTGTTAAGAGAGCAAAGCCAGTTAGCTGTCTGAGAGGTGGGAAGAGGGGGACACAGTGGCCTGTGAAATGTGGTTTCCTAGTGGTGGGAGACCCATTCGTGGCCCATCCTGAGTCCCTGTCCATCACCCCATCACAGGTCAACTCCTGGAGTGGCTCCATTGAGATTGGGGTGACGGCACTGGACCCCAGTGTGCTGGACTTCCCAAGCAGCGCCACGGGGCTGAAGGGGGGCTCGTGGGTAGTGTCAGGCTGCTCGGTGCTGAGGGATGGACGTTCTGTGCTGGAGGAGTATGGGCAGGACCTGGACCAGCTTGGCGAAGGGGACCGTGTGGGCGTGGAGCGCACAGCTGCTGGGGAGCTGCGGCTCTGGGTGAATGGGCGGGATTGCGGCGTGGCCGCCACGGGCCTGCCAGCTCGTGTCTGGGCCGTCGTGGACCTTTACGGCAAGTGCACCCAGATCACCGTGCTACCCCCTGAGCCGGGCTTCAGCCCCCCTACTCCCGTCCCCACACCTCCCCTCGAACCCTCTGCCCCCGCTGAAGATTCTACCTGGTCTGAACAGGGGACCTCTGGGGATGAAGGTGAGAACACAGCTGGGGCAGCGGTGGAGGAGTGGGGCAGAGGGAATGGCTGAAGGAATGGGGGAAATGTAGTGACAAATAGGGTATGGGCAGGGCCACTCAGACCCCCGAGTCTGTTGAAGGGGATAGCAGGGACTAGAGGAGGGGTGTCATGGCTGTGGGCCCTGCAGCAGGGGCCGAACCCTTATTCCCCTCCTATCCCACTTGGTCGCCAGCCTTCACGGTGTCCCCCGCGCAGGCCCGGCCGGAGACGTTTCCTAACAGCCTTGAGTCGCATAATGGTGAGGGCTCCGGGGAGGTCCCGGGAAGGGGAGTGGGAAGTGAGGTGGACAGGGAGGGACCTCAGGAGAGGGGTAGGGGGAGCGCGGCAAGCCTGAGGATGAGGAGACTCATTTCTGCTTCCTTCCTCCGCCCTGCTATCGCAGAATTTGCCAGCATGGAGCTCTCCGAGGTGGTGAGCAACGCCATCCTGTCTGCCTACAACGGGGGGCTCCTAAATGTGAACCTGAGCTCCCCACCGGCAGGGGAAGCACCGGGGCCGAGCGGCACTGCCACCTCACCCATCCTCACTTCCAACGATGCCCTCCTTTTTCACGAGAAGTGTGGAACCCTCATCAAACTCAGCAACAATAATAAGACGGCAGAGCGCCGCCGGCCCCTGGATGAATTCAACAATGGGGTTGTCATGACCAACCGCCCACTCCGGGACAATGAGATGTTTGAGGTGTGCAAGGCCCTGGGGTCTGGCTGGCACCTCACCCTCCGGGAGCTAGAGATGGGGCTTGATGCTGGAAGGGGGCGGGGGTGGCCTGGGGAAGAGCCAAGGGCGCAGAGTTTTTTCTCTGCATTTACATTCCCCGCCTCTCCCTTCCACTGTCACTACACCCAAGATCCGCATCGACAAGCTCGTAGATAAGTGGTCAGGCTCCATTGAGATTGGTGTCACCACCCACAACCCCAACAATTTGGAGTACCCAGCCACCATGACCAACCTGCAGTCAGGTACCAGCCCCTGGCAGGGTGGGCATGGCCTGTGGTTGCTGAGGTGAAGGGAGCCCGTACCCTAACCAGGGTGTCCGCTTCCCCCAGGCACCATCATGATGAGTGGCTGCGGGATCCTGACCAACGGCAAGGGCACCCGCCGGGAGTACTGTGAATTCAGTCTGGATGAGCTGCAGGTGAGGGTGGGCTCAAAGCGCGGGCCAGTCTCCAGGGGCGCCCGGGCACTGTGCAGCCCTGCCTGGGCACTGTGCTCTCTGACCTAGGGCAAGGCCCTTTATCTTTTGCTTGAAGGCTCCTTCTGAGAAGGCAGGGTTGCCCAACAGTTAGGCACTCAGATTTGGGAGTCAGATGGGTTTAATTCATTTCTCTGTTTGGCCATTCGTGGTAGTGACCTGCAGCAAGAAACTTACCCTCTTTGGTAGTTGTTTCTTTTTCTTTTTCGCGGTACGCGGGCCTCTCACTGTTGTGGCCTCTCCCGCTGCAGAGCACAGGCTCTGGACGCGCAGGCTTAGCAGCCATAGCCCACGGGTCCAGCCGCTCCGCGGCACGCGGGATCCTCCCGGACCGGGGCACGAACCCGCATCCCCCGCATCGGCAGGCGGACCCCCAACCACTGCGCCACCAGGGAAGCCCCTGTTTCTTCTTAATGTCTAGAAATGAACCCGTCAGTAGTTTTCGATAGACTGTCGTGAGGGTTAATAGGTCGGTGTTGATAAAGTGGTTTAACACAGTGCCTGACTTGCCTTGAGCATCAGAGTGGCCTGAGACGCGTGGGAGCCTTTTGGAGCTGTTTCCCTGTCGCATGGTGTGGTGGGAAGGCTCGAAGCCCACTCTGTTCTCACAGTCCCCAGGACAAGTCTGGAGCCTGATTGTGAATGGATTCCAGGCTGTTATTTTTCTGCTTTGAATAGGAGGGCGACCACATTGGTCTCACGAGGAAGTCCAACTCTGCCCTACACTTCTTCATTAATGGCATTGATCAGGGTAAGGGGAAGCTCAGAGAGAGCAGCTGGGCCAGGGCTTTTGCTGTGAGGGGGTCTGTATCTCATTCTCTTGCCTGTTTCATGCTCCATCTCCCTATATTGACTCTTCTCCCCTCATCCCCCCATTCCCTGTGCCTTCCACCCCCGCAGGCGTGGCTACCCCCTTGACGCCCCCAGTGGTGTACGGTGTGGTGGACTTGTATGGGATGGCTGTGAAGGTGACCATCGTCCACAATAACAACCACAGTGACCGCCTACGCCGGAACAATGCCATCCTGCGGGCGCTGTCCCCTGAGGGTGCTCTCCGCCGGGCTGCTCCTGCGGCCCAGGCAGAACCCGAGCGCCTGCTCTTCCACCCCAACTGTGGGCAGAAGGCAGCCATCACCCACGAGGGACGCACTGCCCTGAGGCCCCAGTATGGCCCATGGGGTGGGGAGAAGCCTGCGGAGGGGCTCTGATGGGATTGGGGGGAGGGGTGGGGCAGTGGGAGGCAGCAGGAGTCTGGTGTGGGGCGTCCTGGACAGAGAAGGGGGGCCTCTTGGAGTGTGAAGCGTGGCTGCTTGACTTGGGTAGTGGGTGTCGGGCAGGCATCGCCGGGCTGAGCTTTGGCACACTCAGTATGTGTGTCGGGATCTGAGTCCCCACTTGCTGTGCCCTCAGTGCCACTGACGACTTCAATCATGGCGTGGTACTGAGCAGCAGAGCCCTGCGGGACGGAGAGGTGTTCCAGGTGCGCATCGACAAGATGGTGGACAAATGGGCTGGCTCCATTGAGATTGGCGTCACCACCCACAACCCTGCCTACCTCCAGTTGCCCTCCACCATGACCAACTTGCGCTCTGGTGAGCTCCCAAGAAGGGCAGGGCCAAGATAGGATGCTGGGGGGAAGCCGTCCCTGAAGCCCTGAAGCTTGTTCTCCAGCCCCTCTTTCACTTGTCACATTTATGACGACGCATTCAGTGGCTGAGGAGTGCCATGTGGACAGGGCCTGTGGCTGGCTTGGGAACTGCAGAGTTTTCTTGCCCTGCTCTGGGAAGCAAGCAAGTGTCAAAGAAAAGGCGGGATGGGCTAATGGCTTTGGGGAGTAATGTGGGGACCGCTATGTAGAGGAGAGGAGCTCTGGCTTTCCCCTTATGGCCTCTGCCACTCCTTGTCCCCCTAGGGACCTGGATGATGACAGGGAATGGGGTGATGCACAATGGGACGACCATCTTGGACGAATATGGGCACAACCTGGACCGGCTCAAGGTGGGAGAGTGGGGGTACCGCCAGGTGTCGGCAGCGGGGAGGTAGGCAAGGTGGGGCTGCTGCGGGACCGGCCCAGGCAGGAACTCCGCCTGACTCCTCACTCCAGCCCCCCTTCTTCCAAGGCAGGGGACACGGTGGGCGTGGTGCGGCGGGAGGACGGAACTCTCCACTTCTTTGTCAATGGGATGACTCAGGGCCCCGCCGCCTGGAACGTGCCCCCGGGCGTCTATGCTGTCGTTGATCTCTATGGCCAGGCAGCCCAGGCCACCATTGTGGACGACGTGGGTGAGGGCCGGGCTGGGCAGGGGTTGGGGTGGCCTTGGGAGGCCTCAGAGACGACTGTAATCCTAATGGGTGATGTCTACTCTTGCAGAAGTGCCCCAGGTTCCTGAGCCACTCCCTGAGGGGAACAACCAGGTGTCTCCAAGCTCCCCGTCATCCGGGACCGGGGGCTCCGACCTCCGCTTCCACCAGCTGCATGGCAGCAACGCAGTCATCACCAACGGTGGCCGCACTGCGCTCCGCCACAACTGCCGCAGCGAGTTCAATGACGCCATCGTCATCTCCAACCGGTCAGTGTTGGGACTTTCATGTGCCCACTTTCCTACTACCCAGCGTCGGCCACCCAAATAGGGTCTGTCTGATGGCCATTCTCCCTGGCAGGGCCCTGAGGGATGGAGAGCTGTTTGAAATTGTCATTCAGAAGATGGTAGACCGCTGGTCAGGCTCCATCGAGGCTGGTGAGGGGCACGTGTGTGTGTGTGTGTGTGTGTGTGTGTGTGCGCGCGCGCGCGCATGCACTGCAGTCAGGTGCTGGCTGCAGGAGGCTGGGGGCTCAGCTCAGACCCACCCCTGCCTCCTTCCAGGAGTGACCGCTATTCGGCCTGAGGACCTTGAATTCCCCAACACTATGACGGACATTGACTACGATACGTGGATGCTGAGGTTGGGCTGTCTGCTTTGGGGACCAGCTGGGTGGGGCTGGGTGGAGCTGGCTGGGATGAGGGACGCAGAGTTGGGGCATGTGGTGGCCATAGACAATGACAGACCCAGGGGTTCTGGCTGCCCAGTCCCTTCGATTCTGGGAAGCCCTCCCCCCACACCCTTAGGGCTCCTGCTTTTCCCGGGGGGGACCCCAGGGATGAAGGATACAAGATTGGGTCTCAGACCCCAGATCGAGATCCTAGTCTGAGGCACTGGAAGGTTCCGACAAGCAGAGACTGGGCAGAGGCCTGTGTGGGGAGAGGAAGCTGGGAGGCTGACCTACTCCTTCTGTCATCCCCCCAGCGGCACAGCCATCATGCAAGACGGTAACACCATGCGCAACAATTACGGGTGTGACCTTGATGCGCTAGGCACGGGTGCCCGCATCGGCATGATGCGCACTGCCAAGGGCGATCTGCACTACTTCATCAACGGCCAGGACCAAGGCGCTGCCTGCTCAGGCTTGCCTCCCGGTAAAGGTGACTACTCCGTGGCTTTCGCCCTGCCACCTTCAGCCCAGCCCACCCCTGGCTATCAGGCTCCTGACCCCTTTCTTTCTTACCCAGAGGTGTATGCAGTAGTGGATCTATATGGCCAGTGTGTCCAAGTGTCCATCACCAATGCCACCGGCCCCATGGACAACAGTCTGGCGACCAGCAACACCGCCACTGAGAAGTCATTCCCCCTGCACTCCCCAGGTTCAGCCGGCAGGGAGGGAGGGAGGGCTCTGCCTGCCTGCTGTGGGCCTGGGGGATGCAGTTTCCAGGTCACGGAAGCTGTTCAAAGATAGGCTGGCTGCAGCAGCTGCAGACCGAGGGGGAGGGATCAACCCGTGGTGGGAAGCAGCCAAGAAGAGGGGAGGAGGTTACACCTGGTACACAGGGCCTAGACCCTTCCCCGCCACCAGCGGGCCGGGACACCGTAGCTGGGCGTGGCAGGTTTGGGACTGGGTCTTGCCTTGGTGAAAGAGGAGTCAGGGGTCTTGAGGGAGCACTGGAGGTAGGACCTTCGCGTCAACTTCCTGCTTCACCTGAAAGCTTTGCCTGTGTCCTGTCTGAAGCTTGCTGCCCCAGTCCTCCCCCATCCTCTGGTGCCATCTTTCCACAGCGGCTGGCGTGGCTCACCGATTCCACAGTACTTGCGGCAAGAACATCACCCTGGAGGAAGACGGCACGAGGGCGGTGCGTGCTGCCGGCTACGCCCACGGCCTCGTCTTCAGCACCAAGGAGCTCAAGACCGAGGAGGTCTTTGAGGTGGGCTGTGGCGATGTGACAGGGGAGGTGGCGGACCCTTCACAGCAGAGCCAGACTGCTTCCCACCCTCCTGCCCCACAGTGCCACTGAGAGTTCCTCTCTCTCACAGGTGAAAGTGGAGGAGCTGGATGAGAAGTGGGCTGGTTCCCTCCGGCTAGGGCTGACCACACTAGCACCGGGGGAGACGGGGCCTGGAGCGGGCAGTGGCCCGGGGCTGCCTCCCTCCCTGCCAGAGCTCCGGACTAAGACCACCTGGATGGTGTCCAGCTGTGAAGTGAGGCGTGACGGGCAGCTCCAGAGGATGAACTATGGCCGGAACCTCGAGAGGCTGGGGGTGAAGCAGCTGACTTCAGGGACTGGGATGGGCGTGGGAGTCGGGGTGGCGGGGAGAGGCGGGCTGAGCACTTGTCCTTGCCTCACCTTGGCCCTAGGTGGGGAGCCGTGTGGGCATTCGCCGAGGGGCAGATGACACGATGCACGTCCTGGTAGATGGAGAGGATATGGGGCCTGCAGCCACCGGCATTGCCAAGGTAGACCCAAGACCAGCATTGGGTCTGGGAGTGGGGTTGAGGTCCTCCACTGATCTCTGACTTCTGGGTCTGTGTGCCCCCAGAGCGTGTGGGCCGTGTTGGATCTGTATGGGCCAGTGCGGAGTGTTTCTATTGTCAGCTCCACCAGGCTGGACGAGCCAGAAGGCACCCAGCCTCCTTCCCCCAGCTCGGACACTGGCAGCGAGGGCGAGGAGGAGGATGAGGGCGAGGAGCACAGCCTGGAAGTAAGAGGCAGCAGCAGGGCCCACTGGGCACAGGGAGGGACCGTTGGTGGCCCGTTGGGTCGTCTTCAGGTTCTCTGATCCAGCCCTGGGTGGGCGGAGGCTTATCTGCAGGCTCTGTCAAGCCCAGTGGGGTGGCTCAGGCCTCGCGTCGGCCGCCCCGCAGCTCACTCTCTCCTCCACACCAGGGCCAGAATCAAGTGGCCGTTATGCCCACAGCCCTCGAGTTCCTAGAGAACCATGGGAAGAATATTCTCTTGTCCAACGGGAACCGTACAGCTACACGAGTGGCCAGCTACAACCAGGGCATCGTTGTCATCAGCCAGCCCCTGGTGCCCCAGCTGCTGGTCCAGGTGGGCCTCACCTCCTTGTCCCCGGCTCCTCTTGCTCAGGGTGACCCAGGGCCAACCCTCCTGCAGAGAGGCTTTTCCAGGTTGAGGACAAAGTGGAAGGCATGCCCTTCGGGTGAGCTTCCTGGGCTTTTGTTCATATCCTGTGGTGGCAGTTGTATATCAGTTTCCAGGAAGTACCCACCTGGGGGCTGTGACGAGGGAAGCAGTGGAGAGGGGCTGAGGGATGCCAGGGAGACTCCTGATTCTATATGTGGGAACAGGGCATGCTTTCCAGAGGAGGGGGTCTTGTGCTGCAGACTACAAGTTGTCAGAGTTAGGCAGATGAAGAAAGCCCATGGGGACAAGAATCCTTTTAGAAGCAATAGCAAGACCAAGGCTGAAAGAGGGAAGGACACAGCTGAATTTGCAGTTTCCTGTCCGTCCAGGCATCGGAAGGGGTGGCATCCCAGGCCACACTGTGGGGTGCCGTCTTCTCTCCCTGGCTGGGGTGAGGAGCCCGGTCCTGCAGGGTGGGTGACCTCTTTGTAGGAGGCCATGATTGCGGAGTGGTTGCCTTCTCCCCAGGTACGGATAGACTTCTTGAACCGGCAGTGGACATCTTCCCTTGTCCTGGGAGTCATTACCTGCCCACCGGAGAGGCTCAACTTCCCTGCTTCTGCCTGTGCCCTCAAACGGGCGGCCTGGCTGCTGCGGGGCCGTGGGGTCTTCCACAACGGTCTCAAGGTGGGTAGGGAGCAGAGAGAAGGGGGAGGGGCTGGCCGAGAGGGAGAAGAGGGGCCCCTAGCCCTGGAGCTAGGACCGTAGGTATAAAGGCGTCCTGTAGTGGATGGGCAAGGGCGTGAGCGGCGTTACCTGGTCAGTCTCGGGCTCATCGTCTCCTCCTACATCCCTGCCGTGGAGAATGTTGCAGGGGGTGGGGCTGGGGGAGGTGGAGTCTAGGTAACTGAAGCAGGGGCAGAGCCTGGGCAGTGGGCAAGTGTGGAGGCAAAGCCCAGGGACTGGCGACCCGAAGCTTAGTGAAGGGCCGGGGTGGCTGCTGCCGGTGGGAGTCTGATCTCTGGGAAGACAGTAGGTCTCTCCCCCCAGATCTGTGAGAAGTTTGGGCCAAATCTGGACACGTGTCCTGAAGGCACCATCCTGGGACTGCGGCTAGACAGCTCTGGGGGGCTGCATCTCCACATCAATGGGATGGACCAGGGAGTGGCTGTGCCAGATGTCCCCCAGCCCTGCCATGCACTCGTGGACCTCTACGGGCAGTGTGAGCAGGTTAGTGGCAGCAGAGGTGGGGAGGAGTGGTGCCTGGGAGGCTGGGCTGTCCAAGGACAGGGGAAGTCTGGAGTTCAAGGAGGGGATCAGCAGGCTCTGGGGGCTGGTCACACTCTGGCTGACCACCCCTCTCCCCTGCAGGTGACAATCGTGACCCCTGAACCAGGGGCTGCCAGTGGAAAGAGTGCTGGAACCCAAGGGGACATGGAGAAAGCTGACATGGTGGATGGTGAGCCAGCCGAAGGGGCCAGGATCCCATCTCACCCTCACCTCGTACTTCTGGCCCCGGCTCCCGTGACCTTTGCCCCTTCTGCTCCCTCAGGTATCAAGGAGAGTGTGTGCTGGGGTCCACCGCCCACTGCTAGCCCCCTCAAGAGCTGTGAGTACCACGCCCTTTGCTCCCGTTTCCAGGAACTGCTGCTGCTTCCTGGTGAGTCCCCAGTCCCCCAGAACCTGCCTCATTCCCTGCCCAGCCCAGGGCCATGGCCGGAGCCCTGGAGACCAGTAGGAAAGAGGCCACATGGCTGAGACCCAGGGCGGGAGCCATGCCACAAAGTCTGCCACTCACTCTCCACAGAGGATTATTTCATGCCTCCGCCGAAGCGCAGCCTGTGCTACTGTGAGTCTTGCCGGAAGCTTCGAGGGGATGAGGCCCACAGGCGCCGTGGGGAGCCCCCGCGGGAATACGCTCTGCCCTTTGGCTGGTGCAGGTTCAACCTCAGGTACGTATGGGGCAGGGTCATGCTTCTCTCTCACTGTTCTTTGCCCCCTTGAGAAAGGGAGGTCCCGAGAGGGTGTATGGTAGAAGACAAAACTTCTTGTCTGGGGAATGACCTCGGGGAGCCAGTGACCTTTGTCCTATCTGTCCACCTCCTAGGGTGAATCCCCGCCTAGAGGCTGGGACACTAACCAAGAAGTGGCACATGGCGTATCATGGGAGCAACGTGGCAGCCGTCCGGAGGGTGCTGGACCGGGGGGAGCTGGGAGCAGGTACCGCGGCACCGGCAGAGGCCGGGCAGGCCGGGCCCATGGGCCATGGGGGGGCCACCCTGACCCAGCTCTCCTCACAGGCACTGCTTCCATCCTGAGCTGCCGGCCCTTGAAGGGAGAGCCTGGGCTGGGGTTTGAGGAGCCTGGCGAGAACTGCGCGCCTCCTCGGGAGCAGCAGCCCCCTCCAGTGCTGCTTTCCCCCTCCCTCCAATATGCTGGGGCTGAGGCCCTGGCATCCAAAGTGCAGTGAGTACACAGGAAGCAGGGCCTGGGGCCACACGGGTCGCCATGATTCCCTCTCCTCTCCCACCTTGTCTCCCTAGTTCCTCAGTCTCTACCCAGCCCTTTCTTCACACAGTCTTTGCACAAGTACCACTTATTTTGTCCTATCACAGAGAACAAAGAAGGGAACCCTAGGCATGTGGAAGTTATGCTCTTTCTTGCTCTAGAATGTTTATGCATAATAAGTATTTAGTATTTTTAAAGGTGACAAGTAAGTACTATGGAAACAAAAAGAGTGGGTGAAGTGGGTCAGAAGTGTGGTTGGAGCGGGCGTATGGTATAGGGTGGTCTGGGTAGACTTCATTAAGAAGGTGAGATCTGAGCAAAGACTTGGAGAAGGCAGGAGGGAGTTAGGCGAGCAGGCATTGGGAGGAAGGCCATTTCAAGTAGAGAGGACGGCTAGAGCCAGGTTCCTGTACGGAGAGAGTGATTCCTGAGAACAGCGAGGCCAGCTTCTAACTGTCGTGGTGGCAGCTGGAAAGGGGGAGAGATCCTGGGCCCAGAGGTCTCACTGCCCTATTTATGCTTCTTACCTGACAGATTCCGGGACCCCAAATCCCAGCAGACACACCAGGCCCAGGTGGCGTTCCAGGTGTGTGTGCGCCCTGGCTCCTACACCCCCGGACCCCCTTCCGCTGCCCTCAGAGAGCCTCCCGACCCTCACTTCAGCCCAGCCGAACTTGAGTGGGTAACCAAGGAGAAGGGGGCCACACTTCTCTATGCCCTGCTGGTACGGGTGGAGTGAGGGGTGAGGCCGCACCACTACAAGCACAGTTGGGCCTCGGCCCGTGGACTCTGAATGACGACTGCCACCACCTCACTCCAGCGACCCACGGCACGCTGAGTGCTCAGCCTGGCAGATGCACAGGAGCATGCGGGCAGACTCTCAGACTAGCTGGGAAGCGGAGCTGTCTCCGTGCCCAGGGCTCGGACAGTCCCTCCCTCCGAGGTGAAGGCGCAGCGGGGAGCCCGGCCGCAGGCCCTGGGGAACCCTCTCCATGCACTGATCTGGGGAGCACGACTCCCCGCGACTCCTCCCCCATACACTTAATTTATTTCCGTTTCTGTTCTGGTTACTGTGAATTCCAGAGGAGTCTCCCGGTGCCCCACATGAAGCTGCTTTTCCGGCCCAGGCGGGAGTGGGGAAGGCGGCGCCGGGGGTCGGGCCTCTGTACAGTTGTTACTGACTCTGATTTCTAAGGAGCCAATAAACGCCGTCTCAGAGCAGCCGCCTCGGCCTCTCTCGCGCGCGCCTCTCGCCTCCCGGAGGAGCCCCGGCCCCGCCACGTCAGGGACTCCGCCCGCGGGGCCGGCCCGGTAGGGGCGTTTCGCGGTGCGCGGCCGGGGCGCAGCGGAGGCGTTTGGACACCGCGGGCACCCGTCGCGGGCGCTACCGTCTGCCCCGCCCCACCGCCCCGCCCCGCCCCGCCCAGCCCGCGAGCGCGCGGCCGCCCCGACTCCGGAAGGATTCGGCCGAGCGGCCGGATGTGACGCTACGGCCCAGGCGCTCGGGAGGCCGCGGAGAAAGCGACGAGAAGGCGGGTAGGGAGGGGCGGGCGCCCGGGTGGCGGGCAGGGGGCGGGAGCGCCAAGACCCCTGCCCGCGCACGCGGAGGAGCCGCGTTGAGGGCCGGTCCGGGCGGTGGGCACGTGACCGGGGCGGCGGACGGGCGGCTTCCGCCCGGCCCGGCGCGCTACCCCTGAGCGCCCGCCTCCCCGTAGGCCCGGCCCGAGGTCTGGCAGCCAGCGACAGAGCCGGGCGCCCACGGCCCGAGCGCCCCCGGCAGCACCATGCCTGCGCTCCTGGAGCGCCCCAAGCTTTCCAACGCCATGGCCAGGGCGTTGCACCGGCACATCATGATGGAGCGGGAGCGCAAGCGGCAGGGTGAGACGGGGCCAAAGCGGGAGGATGCACGGCCCGGGGAGCACCGCTCTCCCAGGGCTGACCCCCCCACCCACGGGCAGACCAGTGCACAGCGGCCGAAGCTAGAGGGACGGACAGCCCCGTTGTGTCGGGGATTAGAGGCCACACCTAAACTCCAGCGCCCTGGAGCTGGGAAGGACCTTGGAGAGCACCTAATAAACCTCCCCGCCCCAGCCCCCTCGCGGTGATGGGGAAGCCTGTCCCCTCCTAGTGCTTTTGGTACTGGAGCAAGTACAAAGAGTACTGGGATAACCAATTTTTGCCGGTCTTCATTCTCTAACATTCTGATAGTTTAACTATCCTGCCACTTTCTCTTTCTACCTGGCTCTTATTCCAGAGGAGGAAGAGGTGGACAAGATGATGGAACAGAAGATGAAGGAAGAGCAGGAGAGAAGGAAGAAAAAGGAGATGGAAGAGAGAATGTCACTAGAGGAAACCAAGGAACAAGTAAGCAGTCTCTTCATCTCTCCTAGCTCTTTCTTCTCTTGGCTCTCCTGCCTTCACCTTCTCTCCCCTCCCCAGATCCTGAAGTTGCAGGAGAAGCTTTTAGCCCTACAGGAAGAGAAACATCAGCTTTTCCTGCAGCTCAAGAAAGTTTTACATGAGGAGGAAAAACGGAGGCGAAAAGAGCAGAGGTGAGATTGGAGAGCTAAAAATAAAATTGGGCCCGAAGTGTAACTGGGATCAGGTAACAAAACATCAGTGTTTAATGGCAAACGGGACGGGGAGGGGGGTGGGAACGGCATGGGTCGGACTTGTCTTTGATCTGCCTTCCTTTCCCTCCAGTGACCTGACCACTCTGACATCAGCGGCATACCAGCAAGGCCTGACCGTTCACACTGGAACTCACCTCCTCAGCATGCAGGGTAAGGATTAAAGAAACTGCTTGTCAGAATGCGCCTTCCAGTAGGTTGCTGCCTCATTTCAGCATCATGAAGCCCCTCTCCCTCTCTAGGGAGCCCTGGAGGACACAATCGCCCAGGCACCCTCATGGCAGCAGACAGAGCCAAACAGATGTTTGGACCCCAAGTGCTTACGGTAAGAACAGTAGAAATGGGTGTCTAGGCTGAATTTTTTTCCCTAGTACTACCACCCAGACCCCAGCGTGCTTACCAGCCAGCACTCAAGTCATGAGTGTGTCCCACCAAACTGTGTAGAGGAAATGAGGCAGTCACTTGAGTTTTTGCTTCATGGAGTTCACAGGCAGTGAGTTCTCATCTTTCCTCCTTAGACCCGGCACTACGTGGGCTCAGCAGCTGCTTTCGCAGGGACCCCAGAGCATGGGCAATTCCAAGGCAGCCCGGGCGGCGCCTATGGGACTGCTCAGCCCCCACCTCACTATGGACCCACACAGCCTGCCTACAGTCCTAGTCAGCAGCTCAGAGGTGAGCAGTGGGAAAAGAGGAAGAGAGCTTTCCTCAAGGCCCAGAGGGAGGAGTGGGGAACAGGCTACGAGGAGGTTCTCGTGACTGTCTCTTGCCTCCTCAGCACCTTCCGCATTTCCTGCAGTACAGTACCTGTCTCAGCCACAGCCTCAGCCCTATGCCGTGCACAGCCACTTTCAGCCCACCCAGACAGGTGACGGACACCCCACGCAGGGGCCCAGTTTCACGGGTCCTCCCTTCCTTTCTCCATTCTCTACTCACTTCACACCCTTCCTCCCCACCTAGGGTTCCTCCAGCCTGGTGGTGCCCTGTCCTTGCAAAAACAAATGGAACATGCTAACCAACAGACGGGCTTCTCTGACTCAGTGAGTAGAGCCTTGCGAGGTCAGGGAAGGGCTACCTATGCTAAGGGGAGCCGCAGGTTGCCTCAGCTAACTTTGTTCTCTGCAGTCCTCCCTGCGCCCCATGCATCCCCAAGCTCTGCATCCAGCCCCTGGACTCCTGGCCTCACCCCAGCTCCCTGTGCAGATGCAACCAGCAGGAAAGGTAAGGTGGTAATCCAGCCCGTGAGAATCCCTACACGACAGGGAAACAGGACTGGGTAGGATAGGTGGTCCCCACCCCCATATTCCCTTCCTCCCTTGGGATGGCTCTCAGTTGGGCGTGGAGTAAAAGGGAGGGCACGCACGCTGACAAAGCCCTCCTTTCATCACCGCTGCCAGTCGGGCTTTGCAACCACCAGCCAGCCTGGCCCTCGGCTCCCCTTCATCCAGCACAGCCAGAACCCGCGATTCTACCACAAGTGACCATCAGATTTGATCTTCAACCTTGCCCCCAGCCCCTGCCGTGGGGGAGGATCCCTGGTGTGTCCTAGTCCCAGGCCAATAAAATCTACCTGCCACTGACCCTGGCTGCGACTATCTGTGTTGCCTCCCACTGGGCTGCTAGGAGGGTGAGGGGTGGCTGGCAGGTCCATAGGAACCACAGGGGGACAGCAGGTTGGTTGTAATGAGCTCAGTGGCAGAGTTCAACCTATACTCTTCTTTCTGATTTCCAAATTGACGTTCTAGTCAGCAAATACCGATTTATTTCGAAGCAGCAGCTGAGTTGGGGGCTTCATATTAAACTTGTAGTTTTATTCAGGTTTGATTTTTAACAAATGTGTCGGGGAGAGAGCCCGCAGGAAAGGGTGAAGCCCATGGGGGCAGGGCCCTCCCAGATGCCTGAGGAGGGGGCAGGTCCCCTCCCCTCTCCTCCTCTTCCCTTCCCATCTAAAGGGATTTGGGGAGAGACATAGGCAGGGGAGGGGGCTGGTCCCCAGTCTGTGGGGGTGGTGCTTGGGAAAAAGGGCTATTGGGGAATAAGGGACCAGACCAGGGATGAGTAGGGGAAGGGCACAAGGAACATTTGCCAGAATCCACAGCTTTCTGATTCCAGATTGAATTAAAAAAAAAAAAAAAAAAATACCAAAAAAAAAAAAAAAAACCAAACCAACCTAAACCACAAGCAGCACCCACCCAGTCTCCCCCACCAGGGCTGTAGTGCGAGGGGAGAAGAGGAGGGCAGCGTCACCAAGGCCATGGTTCACTCACTCCTGGCCAAGGGAGCAGGGTGAAGGGCACGGGCTCCCCGACAGATTGAGGGTGTAGGGGAAACCAAAATAAAATGTCAAATAAATTGTGTAGGAGGAGTCCAGCCAAGGGCCGGGCCAGAGCTGGGCCAGGCTGGGGGAGGGGGCCTCTGCAGGCTGGAGGATCACTGCTGCCACCACAGCCACCCTGGGTAGAAGAGAGAAACCAGGTGAGACAGGATAAAACCTTCAAAGGGAAAAAGGGTGAGGGGAACAAGCACCACAGTCAATTAAGACCAAAGTAGCTCTTCCATGGAGATAACAAAGTGAGTGGAGGGGGCTGGGGGGAGGGGGGGTCACCACACTCACCTGGGAGCCAGTTATTTTGCCATGGCCTTGATTGCAACAGCTGCCTCCTCTGTCATGGCAGACAGCACCGTGATCTGGGGGAGCATGGGGGATAGTCAAGTCTGAGCTCAGAGAAAGAAGCACAAAGAACAAGGCTGGGCATAAAAGAAAGAGGGGGGGCACCATACCAGTATCTCTTCTCCACAGTCGTACTTCTGCTCAATCTCCTTGCCAAGATCTCCCTCAGGCAGACGGAGGTCCTCTCGCACCTCCCCGCTGTCTTGGAGCAGTGATAGATACCCATCCTGGATGCCAATCAGCTGGGGGCAGACAGGGAAGGAAGCTGAAAGTAGGCCCAAGTAGCCTGAGGATAAAGGGTCTGATGGGCAAACTAGGGTGGGAAACTGCTAATACCAAATACCCTCTCCTCCTGCCAATCTCCCTTCTCTCAGCACAAGGTCTTCTCGCCAGTCTCTATTTTCCTCCCACAAACCACTAACCCATCTACATCCAGACCATCTACATACCTGGAAATCGTTCCTTTTGATGTTGGGGACATCCATATTATGAGTTGACGGGCAGATATCTTCATATTTCTTCCCAGTAAAGATGTCAATACCAACCAGATGGACCTGTATGCATGCATCACATCAAAGAGAAACCCAACCAAACTCTAGGATGGAGGAGATAAAGGCTCAAGTTATCCCTGGCTAGTGAGGGAAGTCAGACTAGGTTGTCAGGACAAAGATTAGAGGAGCTGGAATTGAACCAATCAACTCAAGAAAGAAACACTAAAGCCTCTAAAAAGAGCCTGGGGCCAAAAGACCACCACTGAGACTGGAGTTGACAGCACACCGGAAGGTTGTAGGACAGGCTTGGAGCAGTCACCTCGAGCTATCAAAACATTAACGAGAGACCAGGATCCTAGGGGAGCAGGAGGAGTCTAGGTGAAAGTCTGGAAGAAGCTTTCTGGACATCAGCATAAAAGGCTGAGAACTTGGAAAATAAGGAAGGTAGAAGGAAAAGAGCTGAGAAAACAGGAAGGAATGAGAAAGAAGACAGCTGAAAAGAAAAAAGGACTTGGGGAGAGAACAGAAAAAACGATGCATTTAGGAAATAAGAAAACCAGAAAGAACAAAGAATGATCTAGACATCTGGGGGTAACTCAGGATGTGCCAAGTCAACAGAAGACAGAAAAACTGATTTGGGAACAAAACCACAAGAAATCCAACAAGGGTGAATCAGGTTGAACTTTTGAGAAAAAAGAAAAAGTAAAGTTACAAGGAGGGATATAAGAAAAATGTTAGGACCTAAGGAAGCAAGGAGGCTCCAGGAGAGGGGGCAGGTAGAGACACTCTGATGCTGCATCAGAGATCCAAGGGGAGAGCTGGCACTGGAGAGTGGGGCAGCAATTTGGAAAATCAGAGGTGTACACTGGAGCCCCTCCGAGAGATGTTAGGATTGGAGAAATCCTGGGCAAAGTGATAGAAACAAAGAGAACCTACAAAGACTCAAATGGACAGACAAATAGAAAAAGTGACGGAGCAGCTGAAGAGTCAGAGCATAAAGGACCACAAAGAGAAGTTGGAGACACACAAAGATGGAGAAAGGGGGGATTCCAAGGATGACAGGGCACAGAAGGGTAACCAAGGAGGAAGCTGAAGGCTGGTGTAGTAGTTGAAAAAGGTGTCCAGGGCTGAGTGCTGAACACAAGGAACTGGATGGTAATAAAAGAGCTAAAGAAGATAGGGGTCTAGCATTGATGACAGCTGGTGGGGAAGACAAGATATGGAAATGAAATTCTAACCTTGGCATGGCCGTGCTTGCCAGTCTTGGAGGTTGACATCTCCACAATCTTACATGGCCGGCCTTTGAGCACCACAAAGCCATTCTTACGTAATGCTGAGCACTGCATCGGGAAGGTGGCTGAGGCCCCTGCATCTCCTGTCTCGAAGTCCAAATCATCTGCCATTTTAAGAGGCTTCGATTCCAACTAGAATCAAGAAGAGAACTAGGGTCAGTAAGGATAGAATTAATATGGTCTCCAATTTATCCCACTCTACTCTAGAAACACTGCTTCATTTTCTCCCCAGCACTTTATTCCATTACCCACGTAAAATAAAGTTCCTAGATTAAATACTGATTGGAATCAAAAATACTATGTGTGTGGCGGTGGGAGATAAGCAGGATTCCCCACCCCAAATGAAAGCTAAAGGGGTGGCCCGGGATAGAAAAAGCTCCAGGAAGTCAGGATGTCAAATCTCTGAGATGGGCAAAGGCCTAATTCCTGGTAGGGGGAAGACTCAGGTGTTGCTTGCCACTGAAAACCAACCACCCCTCTTCCCCACACATAACCAGGGCTATAATTAGGTGAGCAGCTATGAGCCAGCAAAAGGGCGGGGCTAATGTGGGGGGGAGGGGTGGAGACCGGAGGACAGGGAGCCCCACCCGTCTCTGTTACCCCCCCCACCCTATCCACACACGAGCCAGTCACTGGTACAGGAAACCACAAGGCCTCTTTGGGGGATTCCCGCCTCTCCAACATGCATTTGCAGACGCAGCCGAGGGGGAGAAAGTAAAGTTGTTTTCTAACTGATCTCCCTGCCAAACACCTCTGCTTTCCCAAAGGGAAC
The DNA here is from genome assembly GCF_937001465.1 of Orcinus orca. NCBI lineage: Eukaryota > Metazoa > Chordata > Mammalia > Artiodactyla > Delphinidae > Orcinus > Orcinus orca. Next base: position 11,784,530 of record NC_064577.1, on the reverse strand, counting down.
CCAGGAACCCAGCCTCTCCTCAAGGGCCCTCCCACTTTTCCCAGGATGCACCGGTCCTGTCGGCTTTTCAGGCCGGGCCTGTACAGTCAGTAGAAAGTGGGAGAGTGGGGAGTGGTGAATGACGATAAAATGAAAGCAAAAGGCTGGTAGTAGTTAGTGAGTAGTGTAAATTATACTAGGCTAGCAGAGTTAAGGACCCTAAAACCAGGAACTCCCAAAACAGACACAACGAGAAAGACAGTGACAAGGTGAAGAGCACCTATCAAAATGGGTAATTCATCTGCCCGGGACTTTAAAGCGCTGTCGGGACGACCGATAAGAGTTGGGCTCCCGTCCAATCGCCCTCGGTTTCCCACTTTCTCTGGCGTCCCAGCACGGACAAATGCCACTTACACCTGGCTGGCCGCCTCACTTCACAGGAGGATTGGGGGGAAAGCTACAGGGGCCCATGAGGTGGGGGAGCGCTAACATATGCCCACAGCGGGCTCACGGAGGTGATCAAGATCAGGGCGTCGGGCTTCTCCCACTCCTCAAAATTCCAAACTCCCTTAGGCGCCCGCGAGGACCACCTCTCTCCGCGCTGGGGGTTGCCGGCTCCCGCCCACCATGTGGCCGCCCGGGGCTTCCGGTGGCCGGGACCTGGGGGGAGGGGTCCCCGCGCTGCCATGCGGCCCCCGTCCACCTTCGGCCATGCGGCCTCCGACCCCAAGGGCAGCCTCTCATAGGGGGCACTTCCGGTACTGCGGCCACCCCCTCCTCAAAGGCCGCGCCAGGCCGGAGCCACGCAGCCTCCCCTCCCCCCGCCGGCCGCCAACCCCCCCCTCCACATGCCCTCTCACCGAATAGCCCCCTCCCCCACCTCACGTGGCCGCGCGGCGCCCGGTTCTCAACGTCCCAGGTACCCTTACCCCGGCGGGCCGATCTTGCCCCCGGCCCTCGCCCCAGCTTGGCCGCCCGGCGGCCTTTCCCGCGTGGCGGCCTCGCGGCTCGCCGTCCCCCGCCCTGCGTCGCTCCAACGTCACCGGGCCAGCCCCAACCGTCACCCCGCGCGCCAACCGGGTCGCGCGCCCGAGCCTCTCCGCACCTCGCGCCGCTCTCAGACCGAATCTTGTGCGGCGGCGGCGGCCGCCGATCCCCTCTGCCCCCTCCCCGACCCTCGCGCAGTTCCATCTCTACTCCCAGGCCCAAGCCAAGGTTCCGCGCACGCGCGCCCTGCCCGCTCTCACCTCGCGCGAATGCACTGACTCGACCCCGTTCACTCGCGGCGAGCCCAACCGCTGCCCCAGAGCCCGCTGCCGCCGCCGCCGCCGCCTCTACCGCCGCCGCCGCTGCTGCACACGGGTCTTAGTACGCAGGCGCCGACTCCCCACTGACCAACCAAGCAGCCCTGTGACAGCCGCGCAAGCGTGCTATCTATCTCCTCCGCCCTCCACCCCCGCACTGCGCAAGCGCACAGATTCTCCCGGCTCTCCACCCTCCCTCCCACCTACCCATCCAATGACGCGCATCCGTGACCCCGCCCCTCACAATTCCTGAGTTCGTCCCACCAGTAGGCAACGCGCAGGCGCATCCGGTTTTTTAATCCCTTCAACCTCCTCTCCCATCCCCGTGTTAGACCACCAGCCCTACCGGACGGTTCTTGCGCCTGCGCAATAAGAAGCCCTGCACTCCACACCCTCTGAAGGAAACGCCTCGGCCTCAAGGCGCATGCGTGTTGGGAGTCCTGACCGCCCGTTCCACTTCAGACGTCGTCTGTACGCCGGGCGTTGAAAAGACCACGCCACTGTACTGCTGGTGTCGTCTAGAACGCATGCGCCTTAGGAAACGCCCCACCTCGACTTTAGCTGGGCTTAAGACTCACACGTTTCAGAAAACTTGTACTGTGGGGTGGGTCCTTGGTCTCAAAACCCATTTCCCCGCTTCCCACTTCCCCTGGTTCCACACATGCGCGAGAGAGCTCTTTACGCTCCACTCTTCCCAGCGCGCTAGTGTGGTCGGGTTACCACCCATCTCAGCTTCACTTCTCTGAACTGTGCGACTCTGCTCTGCCATAGAGTTTCATCCAGAAAGATAGAGCGGTCCTGTCCCAGCCACCATCTTGTTTAAACCCTCGGTCCATGTTGGTCTCTATGGCTTCCATAGAGGCCATTCTACTTCTGAATCCTAAAATAAAGAGATTTACATGGCATTTCTCTTTTTCCCCCAACTGTTCTCTGCGGTCTCCAAAACAGTTGTCTACGAGCACCCTTAGAAAAAATTCTCTATAAAGAAGAGTGCTGTATCAAATTACACTGACATTCTCTAAATCATGGGAAGTGACCAATGAAACCAGAAACAAACTATCTCTCGGAATGAATTTCCCTGGCCCTCGTTCTAGAGAAGAAAGGCGCTGCTTTTCCTGAAAGTTTGTAGTCTTCTTCCTCTAGTTCCTAGGTTTTCAGCACTACCTTCATAGCTACCTTGTTTGCTTCAGTAAGCTAGGTTGACAACAGTATTATGGAACAAGACAAGCAGCTAAATAGCTCGACTTGGAATCCAAAATCCTAAATCTGGTTCTTGTTTAAGATGTGACATGATGGATATGAACTGCAAACACTAGCTTGAATTAATACATTTACGTAGCATATTATACTATCACCCCCAGCTCCTCCCACTCAATTTTCTGAAGTTTCTGCCATTTCCTTTGGGGAAAACAAACTTCCTGGGTGCATTGTTTGAAAGTTCAATTCATGCTCTTCTCAAAGATGTATTGTCCAAATGACCCAACAATTCCACTCCTAAGTATATACCCACCCCAAAGAATTAAAAACAGGTACTCAAATCCTTGCACACAAATGTTTAGAGAGCCTAGATGAACTTTGAAAACATCATGATAGGTGAAAGAAGCCAAACAAAAATAGGTCACATACTCTATGAGTCCATTGATATGAGATATACAGAATAGGTAAATCCATAGAAAAAAAAGCAGGCTGGGGCTTCCGTGGTGGCGCAGTGGTTAAGAGTCCGCCTGCCGATGCAGGGGACGTGGGTTCGTGCCCCGGTCCGGGAAGATCCCACATGCCACGGAGCGGCTGGGCCCGTGAGCCATGGCCGCTGAGCCTGCGCGTCCGGAGCCTGTGCTCCGCAACGGGAGAGGCCACGACAGTGAGAGGCCCGCGTACAGCAAAAAAAAAAAAAAAAAGCAGGCTGGTGGTCACCAGGTGCTAAAAGGGAGGGGAATGGGAAGTAACCGCTTAATGGTCATGGGGTTTTACTTTAGAGTGATGAAATGTTTTGGAATTAGAGGTGGTGGTTGCACAACATATGAATGTACTAAATACCACTGAATTGTTTATTTAAAATGTTTAGTTTTATGTTATGTGAATTTCACCCTCAATTTAAAAACACTTGGAGTTCCCTGGTGGCGCAGTGGTTAAGAATCTGCCTGCCAACGCAGGGGACACGGGTTCGAGCCCTGGTGGGGGAAGATCCCACATGCCTCAGAGCAACTAAGCCCGTGTGCCACAACTACTGAGCTTGCGTGCCACAACTACTGAAGTCCGCACACCTACAGCCCGTACTCCGCAACAAGAGAAGCCACTGCAATGAGAAGCCCCGCGCACTGCAACGAGGAGTAGCCCCCGCTCGCCGCAACTAGGGAAAGCCCGTGTGCAGCAACAAAGACCCAACACAGCCAAATATATAGGTGAATAAATAAATAAATTAATTAAAAATGTTTAATTAAAAAGAAAATGAAAACTCTTGTACACGAATATTCAAAGCAGCATTATTCATAACAGCCAAAAAGTAGAAACTACTCAAATGTCCATCAACTGATGAAAGGGTAAATAAAATATAGTATATCCATACAATGAAATATTATTCAACAATAAAAAGGATTGAAGTACTGGGTACATGCTACAACATGGATGAACCATGAAACATATGCTAAATAAAAGTCAGTCACAAAAGGCCACATACAGTAGTGTGTAATTCCATTTACATGAAATGTCCATAATAGGCAAATCCATAGAGACAGAAAGTAGAGAGTAGTTGCCTAGTGCTTAGGGGTTAGGGAGAAATGAAGACATGGGGAGGGACTGCTAACGACTGCAGGGGAAGGGGCAAAGGGTGTCTTTTAGGATGATGAAAATGTTCTAAAATTGATTGGAGTGATGGTTGCCCTCTTCAGATATTAAAAAACATTGAATTGGGGCTTCCCTGGTGGCGCAGTGGTTGAGAGTCTGCCTGCCGATGCAGGGGACACGGGTTCGTGCCCCGGTCCGGGAAGATCCCACATGCCACGGAGCGGCTGGGCCCGTGAGCCATGGCCACTGAGACTGCGCGTCCAGAGCCTGTGCTCCGCAACGGGAGAGGCCACAACAGGCCCGCGTACCGCAAAAAAAAAAAACAAAAAACCATCGAATTGTACACTTTAAATAATTAAATTGTTAGTATATGAATATCTTGATAAAGCTGTTACTTTAAAAATGTGTTGTTGGAAAAGCTAAAGCTGGTCCTTTGTTTTAAAAAAATAATAACAATAGACATACCTCTGGCAAGATCGACCTAGAAAAAAAAGACATAAACTATGTTAGAAGTGGAAAAGGTCATAAATCAACTATAGCTGAGATTAGAAACCATTATAAGACAAACTATGAAGAAGACTTGCTGAACAAAAGAAAAAAAAATGAGCATTTCCTCAATAAATAAATTACAAAGGGAAAAAGAAAACCAGCAGGGGAAACTACAGATTAAAAAATGTAAGTCAAATGAGTGAGTTTGGACTCAAACAAACTACAAAAGGGTGGGAACATTAAGAGACAATTAGAAGTCTGAACACTGGTATTTTATATTAGGAAATTATTCATTTGTTTGGTGTGCTAATATGAGGTTATTTTTTAAAGTCGTCTTTAACAGTACATATGGAACTATTTACATGTGAAATGATATCTCTGGAGTTTGTCTCAAAATAATACATGAGAGGCAGAAGTGGGGAGAGGTATAGATAAAGCTAAAGTTAGGGGATGGGAAATGGGTTTATGATACTCTTTTTTCTCCTTATGCATGTTTGACATTTTCCATAATCAAAGTGCTTCAGACTGTTCTTTGTTAATACATTTGTAAACAGTCTAAGTGGACAATTTCCTGAAATATATAATGTATGTGTATACATATATACAATTTATCAAAATTAAATCAAAGAAATAGAAAACCTAAATAAACTCTTACCAAATTGATGAAAAAAAAAATGTGTTGTTGGGAATTCCCTGGCGGTCCAGGAGTTAGGACTCTGCGCTTTCACTGTTGAGGGCGTGGGTTCGATTCCTGGTGGAGGGAGGAACTAAGCTCCCACATGCCGTGTGGCGCGGCCAAAACAAAACAAAGTTAAAAAAAAGTCAAACAGACGAAGTGAAGCTTGAGGATGAGCAAATGGGTAACGCTTAGGTGTGGGTGAGGGGGCGGGACGTTCCTGGACCCGCTCTTACAGCACTCAGCTGCTGGGATCAGCGGAGAAACCTTGAGTGCATTCACTCAGTCATCCATTCATTCAGTTCATATTTACTGAGTCCATTAAGTGTCAGATACTTGGGATACAAGGGTGGTGAGATTAGCACTATGGTCCCTGCCCCACAGTTGGGAGGAGGAGATTATCAGATAATAAACAAATGTATAACATTAGCCCGTGTGCTCAGGCCAGTACCTGTCTACCACCAGTGACTGATGGGTTTATGAACAGCAGTTGGTAAGAGAGTAGGAGGAGAAGCCCTGAGAAAATGCCTGAGGGATCTTCCGTGATTTTGACCTTGCTCCTGTGGAAGTTAAGAAAAAGAGGGTGGAGATGGAGAAGAATGAGACTGGAGTGGTTCTGGGCCTGGAGGAAAGGCCCAGGAGTTCTCCCCACCCCCCCATTCCCAGAGGCCTTGCAGAACCCAGGTGCTAGGGAGAGAAGCCAGAAAGTTTCTTAGAAACTGGACCAAGCAAGTAGGGAATAGGTCTGAGGACGGAACAGGGACCCAGCTCACAGAAGAAGGAAACTCAGTGAGCCCATCGCAAATGACTCTAGAGCATTAGATCATTCGTTTGCTCAGTCATTCACTCTCCAGGTAGAAACTGAGGCTCGCTCTGGGCCAAGCCCTGTGGTCAGACTGAAGAGGTAGCCAGGGGACTTCCCTGGTGGCACAGTGGCTACGATTCCGTGCCCCCAATGCAGGGGGCCCAGGTTCAATCCCTGGTCAGGGAACTAGATCCCACATGCATGCCGCAACTGAGAGTTTGCATGCCACAACTAAGGAGCCCGCCTTCTGCAACTAAGACCTGGTGCAACCAAATAAATAAATAAATATATTTTTTAAAAAAGGTAGCCGGGCAACTGCAGAGCAGAGCCATGCGGCCGACAGCAGGGCACGTGGGGGCTGAGTGAGCACCCAGAGGGGCCAAACCCAGCCTGGAAGCCCGGCAGTTCTTTTGTCAGGGAGACACCCGAGCTGAGGAACCTGGAGAAAGATCGGCCCTCAACAGGGTGAGGGAAGGTCTGGGAACTTGGTGGGCAAGGGATAAAGCAAAATTAGCTGGGTATCAACCCTTCTTGGCTGGTCTAGACCCATGAAAAGAACACCTCAAAGGGGAATTCCCTGGCGGCGCAGTGGTTAGGAATCTGCACTCCCACTGCAGGAGCCCTGGGTTCAATCCCTGGTCGGGAACGCAAGCCGCGAGGCCAAAAAAACCAAAAAGAATATCTCAAGGTGTAAGAGAGGAACTGAAGGGCAGATGGCCTCTGTGTTGAGAGAAGGAAGATCCAAGGGGCGGGTTAGGGCCTCAATCCTCAAACAGGACTACTCTTGCTGCATCCTGGGTCCAGGGCCCGTGCACCGGCCCACAGTCACTTGGTCACTCCAAATCCCATTCCTGCCTCCCCTCTCTCCACCTGGCCATTTCTCGTGTGCCTTCAGCACTGAGGTCTGGCTTCACCTCCAGCCCATGCCATCCTGACACTCCCAGGCTAACTTGAATGGCATCTTCTCTGCTCATGGCCCCTGTGCTCACTCCTACCCATCACCTGTCCTACAGACAATATGTCTGTCTCCCTCTCCAGACGCTGAGCTCTGTGTGAGCAGGGTAGTCCCCACACCCACCACAGAACCTGACACATGGCTAGCTCTGAATGTTTATAGAATGAATAAATAAATGAGTGAATGAATGAGGAGGGGCAGCAATCTGAGCCCGAGAGAAACTGCCAGATGCTCAGCGGGAATCAAGAAGAAAGAGGGTTTTAAGACCAGTGAGGGAGGCTTCCCTGGTGGCGCAGTGGTTAAGAATCCGCCTGCCAATGCAGGGACACGGGTTCGAGCCCTGGCCTGGGAAGATCCCACATGCAGCAAAGCAACTAAGCCCGTGCACCACAACTACTGAGCCTGAGCTCTAGAGCCCACGAGACATAACTACTATGCCCACGTGCCACAACTACTGAAGCCTGTGCGCCTAGAGCCCGTGCTCCGCAACAAGAGAAGCCACAATGAGAAGCCCGCTCACTGCAACAAAGAGTAGCCCCCGCTCGCCACAACTAAAGAAAGCCCGTGCACAGCAATGAAGACCCAACACAGCCATAAATAAATAAATTTATTAAAAAAAAAAAAAACACCAGTGAGGGGACCTTCCTGGTGGTTCAGTAGTTAAGACTTCCACTGCAGGGGGCGGCAGATCTGCCGGGAGAAGGTGGGTGAGAAGTTCTGCAAGAAGATCACCAACATTGTAGAGGTGATGAACCGGCACGAGGACACGCCCAAGATGCCCTCACAGTCGGAGGTGGACAACGTGTGTGACATAGGCTTGCCGGACGTGCAGCCCTACCTCTACAAGATCTCCTTCCAAATCGCCGATACCCTGGGCTCCTCCGTCACCAACACCATGCGCAGGCTCATCGAAGACACCCTGGCCCTCTAGGCCTCAATGGGGCCTTGGGCACTCCTTGATGGCTTGCGGACCTTGGCTTCTGGGAATCGTACTGTTAGGCCCTTGGGGCTGTGAAACCCACTCTGGGTCCTTGATGAGACTTGGAAGGGCCACCCCTGGCTTCCTGTTGTGTGGTTGCCAGTCTCTGGTCATCCTCGTCACCTTCACTGACGGTCAAGTCCGGCCTACACTGTCTCTCCGCACCCCTGGTGGGGGTCCCTTTCCTACACTGTACAGAGGAGCCATCACTAGGATGGGAAATAAAGTTGAGAATGTGGAGGAAAAAAAAAAAAAGACTTCCACTGCAGGGGGCATGCATTCAATCCCTGGTTGGGGAACTAAGATCCTGCATGCCATGTGGCATGGAAAAGAAAGACCAGTGAGATGTGGCAGGTGGGTGAAATGGGTGAAGGGGGTCAAAGGTACAAACTTCCAATTATAAAGTAAAAAGTCCTGAGGATGTAATGTACAGCATGGTGACTATACCTAATTACACTGTATTGTATACTTGAAAGTTGCTAAGAGTAGAGCTTCAAAGTTCTCATCACAGGAAGAAGGAAAAATTGTAACTATGTGTGGTAATGGATGATAACTAGATATAGTGTGATAAGGATGTTAACTAGATAGAGTGTGATAATCATTTTGCAATCTATACATATATCAAATCACTATGTTGCACATCTGAAACAAATATAATATTATATGTCAATTATATCTCAAAAACAAAACGAAATCAAAAACAGTGAGATGTGAGTTGAAGTTAGAGATTAAAGAGTCTACTCAGGGCACACATCAGAGCCACCTTGTCCTGACCTGCCAGGAAACAGGTCCAAGACCTGCATGCCCTTCTCTCTCCTGTGTTCACCTCTCCTCGTCTTTACGATGCTCGGTTCAGCTTAAAATAACTGACTCTTCTTGGCACTGGTGCCCCCAATTTGTTCTTTGAAGGAAAAGGGGACTGGGCAACTCAGAGATGAGTGGGACTCACGAACTCCTAGTTTCACAAAGGGGAAACCAGCTTTAGAGATGGAAGTTGGACAAGAAAGAAGTTTCCCCGCCGTGCGATGCAGGGGACGTGGGTTGGATCCTTGGTCTGGGACATAAGATCTCACATTCCAGAGGCGCAACTAAGCCGTCGCGCCACAACTACTGAGCTCGCACGCCTCAACTGGAGCCCACGTGCCGCAAACTACAGAGCCCACGCGCTCTGGAACCCGCGTGCCACAGCTAGAGAAGAGAAAACCCGCACGCCACAACTAGAGAGAAGCCCGCTTGCCACAATGAAAGATCCGGCATGCCTCAATGGATATCCCGCGTGCCGCAACTAAGACCCGATGCAGCCTTAATTAATTAATTAATTAAATTTAATTTAAAAAAGAAAGAAAGAGGATTCCCCCGGCTTGAGGCCCATCTCCTGCCTGTTTAGAGAGGAGGGAGTCTCCCCTCCTGCCAACCCTGAAGAGGAAGTTCCTCAAGTCTGCCCTGCAGTTCATCTGCGTAGCCCATCTTAGGGGCTGCTTGGGCTCCCCAGACTGAGCTGTAATGTCAGAGTTTGATCTGACCAAACTACCCCCACTGTCTTCTGCAGCCTGCCAGGGAGGACTAAATCCTCACCAAAGGGGTTAGTCCTCTGAGAAGAGTCAATTCCACCGAGAAGAACCCAGTAAAGCGCTTTAGACATCATTCAGGCACCTCTGGATTCAGGACAGGATTTTTGCCTGGATTCGAGGCCTGCGGGATTTAGGTTCCAACCTCCCCATCCCAGCTGTTCCTCGCCAGAGCCTCCGCAGGCCTCCTGCACCTCCCAACACAGTCATGCCCTTCCCCCTCCTGGGCCACTCACACTGTGTAGCTTTTGAAACCGAGCAGGACCCTGTGGGGCTCCTGGGCATGGAAGCCTTTCTGTCCCCTGTTTCTTGTTTGTAGGGAACAGATTCCAGCCTCCATGACCTTCCCTGGGTTCCAAAGGGCAGATTCAAACAGTTGCTCCTCGGGAAGGGAGAGGATGCAGACAGAGACAAGGGAGAGGCAGCCAAGAAACCACCTGAGGCAACATTAAAGGAACCAGAGAAGTCAATCAGGATTAGGAAAGCAGGGACTTCCCTGGTCCAGTGGTTAAGACTCCTGCAGAGGGCGCAGGTTCAATCCCTGGTCGGGGAACTAAGATCCCACATGCCAGGCCAAAAAAAAAAAAATTAGGAGACCACCTGAGACAAGATGAAAGGAGTGCAAGCCCTGCACACACTCTAATCTTATCAGCAACCCCACACTTGATCCATTGCTATAAAAACTCCTCACCAGTTCCTCATGGGTTGGGACACACAATTCTGAGAGGCATGAGCCCGCTGTGTCCCCCTTTGCCTGGCAAAGCAATAAGGCTATTCTTTTCTACTTCACCCAAAACTCTGTCTCCGAGATTCAATTCGGTACATCACTTTGGCCCAGTCACTTAGCCTCTCTGGGACTATCTCCTCATCTGTGACAATAGAGAGTTCAACACTTACTTCATAGGGAGCTCAGCCTGACCTAGGGCTGTAACTCCCATCTGCGCGGGGCTCCAGCCTCAACTTTCTCCTGAGCCGCAGACGCATCCCTCAAACTGCCTGCCTGAGCGCTCTTCTTGGATGTTTCAAACAAGCCCCAAACCAAGCCCCTGACTATGTTCCTCTTGCCAGGGTTTCTCGTGGAAATAAATAGCATCAGCATCTGCCCACGTTCAAGCTAAAACCCTAGATTCCGTGATTCCTTTTCTCTCACCGCCACATCCAGTCCACCATCAAGCCCTGCAGACACTACTTCCAAAATGTACTTCAAACGCGTCCATTTCTCTCCATCCTCACTAATCCGCGGCCCCATCACCTCTGCCTCCCTCTAGTTTATTTTCCCCAGAGCAGCCAAGTAATATTTTTAAAATGTAAGTCAGGTAGGGGAGGCTGTGCATGCATGGGTGCAGAGGGTATATGAGAAATCTCTGTATCATCCACTTAATTTTGCTGTGAATCTAAAACTGCTTTAAAAAATAAAGTTTTGGGAATTCCCTGGTGGTCCAGGGGTTAGGACTCGGTGCTTTCACTGTCGAGGGCGCAGGTTGGACCCCTGGTCAGGGAACTAAGATCCCGCAAGCCATGCAGTGTGGCCCCCCCAAATTTTTTTAATTAAAAAAATAAAGTTTATTAAAAAATAATAAATTAGACCATATCACTCATTCCCCCTTTTAAAACCCTTGAAAGGGGACTTCCCTGGTGGCGCAGTGGTTAAGAACCCGCCTGCCAGTGCTAGGGGACAGGGGTTCGAGCCCTGGTCTGGGAAGATCCCACATGCCACGGAGCAACTAAGTCTGTGCGCCACAACTACCAAGCCTGCGCTCTACAGCCTGTGAGCCACAACTACTGAGCCTGTGTGCTGCCACTACTGAAGCCCACATGCCTAGAGCCTGTGCTCTGATACAAGAGAAGCCACTGCAATGAGAAGCCCGCGCACCGCAACGAAGACCCAACGCAGCCAAATAAATTATTAATTTATTTTAAATTTTAAATAAAAATAAAACCCTTCAAAGACTTCCCATCACTCTTAGGATAAAATCCAGGTTCCAAAGCGTTGGCTAATCTGGCCCTGCCTATCTCATCCTCCACCTTGTTCACTAAACATTTTCCTCTGATAGGCTCATGTCTCTTCTGCATCAGGGCCTTTGCATTAATTTTTTTTTCATGTGCCTGGAACTCTCTTCCCTAATCCCAACACTTGGCTGTCTTCTTCTCATCCTTCAGGTCACAGCATAAACTGTGACACACCTCCCAGCAGTGTCTTCCTGGTGGCCTAATTCTAGATTATCCCCTTACAGCCTCCTATTCTACACACCACACCAATCTGTGCATTTCCTTCATGGCTTTGATTACATCTGTTATTATCATGTATATCTGTTGACTTATTTCATCACCTCCTTTACTAGACTGTAAGTGGTGTGAGGGCAGGGAGTGTCTTATTCACCACCGAATAAGTGTCTTCCCAGCACCTTTTATAGCACCTTGGCGCACAGAAAGTGCTCACTAAATGCTTGTTGAGGAAATAAATGAACAGGCATATTTTATTGTAAACCACCTGAACTATTTTTATTTGTTTATGTATTTATTTATTTATTTATTGGCTGCACCGCCTGGCTTATGAGATCTTAGTTCCCTGACCAGGGATCGAACCCAGTCTCTCTGCAGTGGAAGTCCAGAGTCCTACGCACTGGAGCGCCAGGGAATTCCCCACCTGAACTATTTTTAGAAGACACACAGAGTTGCTAAGGAGCGCTGTGGTGATCATTCCATCCACCCTGCCTTCCCCACCACATGGTCGGAGGAAGGTACTCAATAAATGTCAGTGAAGTTAATTCAAACAGGGAATCCCTGGAACTTTGAGAACGGATTTAGTATCATGGAAGTTGAGGTTGAAAGAGAGCGTTGTGTAACAGTGCTGTCTGCTAGAACTTTCTGTGATGACAGATCTGTACTGAGAAAAAAAAGCATTTTAGAAAGATCTTTCTGGCTTTCTTCTTTCATTCAGTCAACTCTTTACTGGCCACTTACCAGATGCCAGGTACAGTTTTAGATGCTTAGAATACAGCAGTGAAGAAGCCAGCCAAGAACCCGGGCTTATATACATTAAAAACAAGAAACTATCAGGTACTGAAAGTACTACAGTGAAAATAAAGGCAGGGTTAGGACAGAATGACTGGGAGGCTATTTTGCTTGTGGGGTGCTTCGTGAAAAGTGGATGGGAGGGGGGCAATTTTGGAGGATGCAGGTGAGAAATGCTGAGAGCATGAAACAGGTAAGCACAGCAGAGTGCATATCACCACAGCCAGATATACTGGAGCCCTTTCCCGAGACAGGGGACCCTGGAGAGTTCCAGTTGGCAGCTGGGCATCACAGATCTGGAGCTCGGGAGGGTGGTCTGGGCTAGCGGCATAGACTGGGGAGTCATCTGTGTTTGGGTTGTTTATTGGTTTCCTAGGGCTGCTGTAACAAAGTGTCACAGACTTGGTGCTGAAAACTACAGAAACTTATTCTTACAGTTCTATAGGATAGAAGTCTGAAATCAAGATGTTGGCAGGGCTGCCCTCTCTTCCAAGTCTTGAGAAGAGGATCCTTCCTTGCCTCTTGCAGCTTCTGGTAGCCCAGGCACTCCTTGGATTGCAGCTATAGCACTGGCGTCTCTGCTCTGTCATCGCATGGCATTGTCCCTATGTGTCTGTCTTTACGTGGTAGTTTCCTCTTATAAGGACACCAGTCACATGGATTAGGGCCTAGCCCAATGACTTCATCTTGATTTCATTTCATCTGCAAGGACCTTATTTCCAAATAAGGTCACATTCACAGGTACCAGGGGTTGGGGTTTCAACGTATATTTTGGGGGACACAATTCTACCTGTAACAGGTCATAGCTGAAGCAGTGGAAGTGGACAAGTTCCCCAAAGGTGACAGAGTCAGAACAGAAGAACTGGGGACTCTAGCAAATAAAAGCTTGAGGAGCCCACGAAGAAGTCTGAGAAGGAGATGGTCTCCAGTTACATCTGTCACATAGACAGAGGTGGAGGAACAAGGGCAAAAAAAGGGTCCATTGAACTAAGTGACAGAGCAGATGTCAGTGTCTTTCCTCATGACCCTCCCCCCTCCCAAGGGAAGAAGCAGAGCCTGGGTGATGGAAACAGTCTTTTAAGAAATGTAGTTTCAAAGGCTGGTATATATAGGATGGATAAACAACAAGGTCCTACTGTAGAGCACAAAGAACTATATTCACTATCCTGTGATAAACCATAATGGAAAAGAATATGAAAAAGAATGTATACAAGTCACTTTTCTGTACAGCAGTAATTAACACAACATCATAATTCAACTATACTTCAATAAAAAATAAATTAAAAAAATTAGTTTCGAAGGAAAAGCCTGACATATGGAAAGTACTAGAGGGAATGTGGGGGTCAAAGGATTGTTGGGGAAGATAGGAAAGTATAGTCCCAGCACAGTGGAAGGAGGTTGGCGACTTAGAAGATGGGCTCTGGGGGACATCCCTGGTGGTCCAGTGGCTAAGTCTCTGAGCTCCCAACGCAGGGGGCCCGGGTTCGATCCCTGGTCAGGGAACTAGATCCCACATGCCGCAGCTAAGAGTTCACATGCCACAACGAAGATCCCGCGTGCCACAACGAAGACCCGGCGCAGCCAAAATAAATAAATAAGTAAATATTTAAAAAGAAAGAAGATGGCCTCTGGAGTTGGGCTGGTCTGCACTGGATTCTCAGCTTGGCTTGTTCAAGAGCTGTGTGATTTTAGGATGGTTGCTTAACTTCACTATTCCTCTGTTTTGTTATCTGGAAAATGGGGATAATTATACTAGTATCCACTTCTCAGGGCTGCTGGAAGGAGTAAATGACTGAAGACATTTAAAGTGTTTAACACAGCATGTGGCACATACTTAGTGCTCAATAAATATTGACTCTTACTGCAATTAGGTTAAAAAAATACAAGGAGGAGGTTTCTAGAAGGAGGCAGTAAGTAATATCAGATATAGTAGGTAGGACAGGACGTAGAGGGCAGAGAAAAGGTCAAGGATTTGGCGGAGTACTAGCAGAACCTGGAAAAGGAGAGGGCAAAGCTAACAGTAGCTAAAGAGCAAATGGGGCAAGAGAGGGAGGGGCTGTAGGTATGGAACACTCTCTTGGTAGCAGCTGAGAAATAAGAGAGCAGGTATTAGCAGACAGAAGAAGCAATAGACCTTGATTTGGGCAGCAAGGAGAAAGTTAGAGGCGGAAGTCGCTGGTAGTGTTTGGTACTAAGGGTAAAGCGAGGCAACAGCATCTTGTAAATCTTTCACATATCTCAGTTTGATACCATAAATCTTCACCTTTGCTGTGCTGAGCCTGGGCATCCAGGGGAAACTGTTCTACAAAGGAGGAATGGGCACTAAGGAATGATTGTGGGTAAGTGGCGACATACCTCAGCATGGGAGGGGGAAAAAGAGGAGCCTGGATGAGGACTTACGTTTCAGAAGGCTGAGAAGCAATTGGCTAGAGGATGTCTGGCTCAGAGTCTGCTAGAAGGTGGGAAAGACTCAGGGCTGGAGACACACGGGTTTAAGAGCCATCAGTAGCAGATGGTCACCAAAACCAGGGGAATGGATAAAATTACCTATAGAAGGGGGGTGACAGGAGAAGACAGTCCAGGAAAGATTGAGGCTGGTGGAGAACAAGCCACAGAAGGAGAGGTATCAGGGCATGGGGGAAGGTGAAGCTGTGGAAGCTTTGGCAGGACCACTTCTGCAGATGAAGTTGAAAGAGAACCCAAAACCAGGCCCCAAATGTCTCAGTTAAGAAGAGGGTGTGGACCATTGGTGAAGCCATCTCAGTGGAGTTGTGGGGACAGAAACCACGTTTGGGTTGGTGGGGTGTGAAAGAAAGATGAGGAAGTAGAGACAGTAGAGACTTTCTTCAGGAAGTTTTGTGTTAAGTTGATGGAGAGGTGTAGAGCAAGAGTTAGGAGGTAGGGGTTTTGTTTTATTTATTTATTTATTTTTAACAGTGAACAAGATAGGCCAGATTGCAGGTGGGCAGGAAATGACAGAAAGAGAGGGACAGTAAGAGGAGGAAGGCTTTTCACAAGAATGCCTGGAGCCCTTGTTATCTATAGTACTTAAAAATATTTAAATAGGGACTTCCTTGGCAGTCCAGTGGTTAAGAATTTGGGCTTCCACTGAAGGGGGCATGGGTTCGATCCCTGGTGGGAGAACTAAGATCCCGTATGCCTTGTGGGGTGTGTGTGAGTGTGTGTGTGTGTGTGTGTGTGTGTGTGTGTGTGTATGAAATTAAATAACCAGAAAATTACATGCACAAACCCTTCAACTGAACAGGGATATTAATTGCAAATCTCTGTGGCATCTGCTACTTCTTATCCATGGGGATAGAGAGTATGTAACTGTTGTATGTCTAAGTATTGTTTCATGTCTCGGTGCTGTCGGCCAAATGTACTTTTCCTGCAGCACCCTTGATCTCCTGACATATTTGTAATTTTACTACAAATAGGGCTCACCCTTTCTGTTAGCTTCCTCTCTCTCACCTTCTAACCTTACAGTTAACCAGTCCACACCTGAGCTCCCTCTGTACCTTCCACGCGATTCTTTGGTTGCCGGGGTCACACTGTGAGTTACCTTGCTTGCCTCCCCCCAGCCTTGGTCTCATGCTTCTCGAATTCCTTGAGCTCAGGGCTGGATACAGGTAAGTTGGTCCTTAATAGTCTAAAAGAGGGTGGTCATTTCTTTATCCTTCACGGCCTCGCCTTGATTTAGTTGTTTTCGCATCTTTTCTCTTTTTCTGGTGCCCGATGCCCCGGGAAACAGAATCTTCAACTGCGAAAGGGTGGGAGCGGTGGGGCTAGCGGGGTAGCGGTGGAAGGACAGAGAGGAAGCCGGGGCGGGCGGCCTCCCGAAGCGGCCGGCAGAGGGCGCGCCGGCACCGGGATTGGCAGCGGCCGCCGTCTGGAAAGCGGACGCTGGCCTGGCGGGGGACTTCGGGGCTGCGGAAGCGCACGTGGGGCCGGGCAGAGCCTGGGGGCACGTGTGCTGCCCGGGGGCGTGCTGTCCCTGCTAAAAATACGCGTCCTGCCCGGGTCGGGGAGACGGCCCTCGGCGGGAGCGGCTTCTGGAGCCGCATCTTTCTGGGAGAGAGAGAGCGTCTCCCGGGCCGGACACCTGGACTCCCGAGAAACCCGGGGCAAGCCTCGCACAGGGCCTCAGTTTTTTCATCTGTGGAATGGGGACCATTCATTTGCTCAAGCAATATTGCGTGCCAGTGTTATGCCAGGCACTGTTCCAGGAGTCAGGCATAACTACACGGTTTTTGCTGTGGAGTTCACGGCTTAAGAGTTTCGGAGTGGGCAGGAATAGTATAAATAAGCAATTTCATGTTTCAAAAAATGCCATGAGAAAAGTAAAGAAGTGATAGTGAGGAGTGAAATGTAAGCTGATACTTGAAGCCAAGTCACCCTGAGAGACATGGAGGCAGACGAAACTGCCTTGAGTCCGAAGAGCCTGGCCAGTTGGATAAAAGGAAGAAGGCGGAGGGAGCAGCCAGGGAGAGGGCGAGGAGCTGGAGACGGAGGCCCCACCTAGCCGGAGACCAAAGCGCCCAGCACTGTGGACCCTGAAACTGATCTCGGGTGGAAAACATCAGAACGGCGGTGGTTTGTGCGGAGGTTGGACCTGCCCGGAAGGGGCTCGAGGGAACCTCCCAGAGCGAGGGAAAAACACCTTGATTAAGGTGTTGATTACATGGATGAACACGTTTATCAAAACTCAGCGAAGAGTTGTGCATTTTGCTGTATGTAAATTATACCTCAAAAACAAACTAAAGTGTGAGAGTCCTCGGCTTGTGAGAGCAACCGTGAGCTGGGGAAGTCTGGCTGGCCGCGCGGGCTGATCCCGCAGGCCAGGGTGTGTGGGTCATCCTCTAGGGAGAGGGTCGGACGGGCTGGGAGAAAGCAACCACACCTGGCGCTGTGCTGGCAAGCGTGGCCTCGAGAGTGGAAGCGAGCGGTGCCGCTCACAGCCGGGACCGAGGCTGCGGGCTCAGGCCCCCCGCCCGGGTCGTCAGAGGCAACCTTGGAGCTGCGCCCCCCGCCCCGCCCCGCCCTTCGTGCAGAGGCCAGGTGGCGGTTGGGGCGCGACCAGCCCGTTTGATTTCCCGCGGCCGGTGGAAAGGGGCGGGGGGAAGGGAAAGAGGCCGTCGGCCAATGGGTTGGGCTGTGGTGGGTCACGTGACGGCAACGGGGAGGGGCCCAGGTGTACTTACAAGGCTGCGGGCGGGGGCCTCGGCCTCCTCGCCAAGTTCAGGAGGCGGGGCCGGCGTGCTGGCCTGGGGGGGTAGCTTCGCTAGGATTGGCCTGTGGCCGGGAGGCGGGGCCTGCGCGCGCCGCGGCTGCGGGCTCCGATTGGCCTCGGCTCAGGGCCCGCTGCCGGCGTGCAGGCGAGGCTCGGGGCGCGAGGACCAAGCCTGGCAGTGGGTTCGCGAGCCAGGGGGAGGGGCCGGGCCGGTGGCGGCGGAGGAGGAGGAGGTGGCGGCGGGGGCCGGTACTGGGCCCGGCGGGATGAGCGAGGCGGAGGCGGCAGTGGTGGCGACAGCGGCCCCCGCGGCCACGGTGCCCGCGACGGCGGCAGGGGTGGTAGCGGTGGTGGTTCCGGTGCCCGCAGGGGAGTCGCAGAAAGCAGGCAGCGGGGCGGGCGGAGTCGGAGCCGCAGCCTCCTCGGGCCCCGCTGCTGGGACCCCCTCGGCGCCGGGCCCCCGCACTCCTGGCAACCCAGCGACGGCGGCCTCGGGGACCCCCGCGCCCCCGGCCCGGAGTCAGGCGGACAAGCCGGTGCTGGGTGAGGGGCGGGGCGCGCGCCAGGGCTGCTCTAAGGGGGTCGGCGGGCTGGGGGAGGGGCATCGTGGACCCCGGTGGGGTCCGGAAAGCCGAAGGCCGGTTTGGCTCGAGACTCAAAGGACTACCTAGGCTGAGGCCAGCGGACCGAAGTGGGTTCCCCTGGTGGGAAATCCTGCAGTTCTTGGGCGGGAGGGCGTGGTTAGTCTGGTAGGGTCTGGCCACGCCCCCGGGGCGGGAGACTTTTGGCCTTGATGACTCGAGTTAGTGTTAGGTAAATCTCTGGGACCAGGAAGCAAGTGCACTAGTGACCCTTACACTGGGAGGGCTAGAGAGACCCTCAGTTATGACCTGAGGGCGGAAGTTCGTGGACCAGGTGAGTACCCGGTTCTAGGTGAAGGGCCTTGATTTGTAGGATGTGAGGAACGGTGCCTTAGAATCGGAAGTTTTGAAAGCCTGAGCCCCCCTGTATGGGCGCTTCCATTTACGTAGTGGAACTGGGGTAAGAATGCCTTGAAGCTACTGGGTGAAACCTGGTTGGCGTGAAGTTAAGCTTAATAGGTAATAGGGAGGTAGACTAGATTTTGGAGTGTCTCAAAACTGAGTCGAACTCCATCTCTTTCCCCATCTTACTGTCCCCACTGCATCCCTGCCTGGCAGCAATCCAAGTCCTGGGCACTGTCAAATGGTTCAACGTGCGGAATGGTTACGGATTCATCAACAGGTATCTGAGGAACCCAGGGAGGGGGTGGAATGGGTGCCTTCCAAACTGGCCTGTGGGACTGGACACCTTTCCAGCTTCATCCCTACCCCTACCAAGGCACATGGTTGCAATGTCCAGCTGACGCTGATTGAAAGTCTTTAACCACAGCACAGATGTGGCCAAGACGAAGCCGCCTCCACATCTTCAAGGGCAGCAGAGGGTTAATGATCTAAGAAGTTGGCAAACCTGGTTCTGACCCTCCCAAGCCTGTCTGGGTCACCTTCTGGTTTAGTTTGCCGCCGCCTTTGTGGCAGAATGTACCTGCTCTCTGTGCCTCCGGGCTGGAATCCTCACTCATTTCCTGTTTAGGGCAGCACACTTAGCACTCTCATAACTCATCTCCCTAACGGAGCTGTTAGCTCGTTGAATCAATCCCCCACCTGATGGGACTGCGTCCGGTGGGGGTTGGGGAAGGGAGGCGCCAGCACAGCCCGAGGCTGCTGCTTTCCTTCAGTTCCGCAGCCCCTCCCACCCACCCACCCACCCCCGCCCCCGCACTGGGCGGGGCGTAGTGGCGGATTCTGAGCGGAGCCAGGTCTCTCCCAGAGGGCCTTCCCCAGCCCAGGCACCCTGCCGAGCCCAGACCTCCTGGGAGGTCCCAGTTCCCTCTTAGCAGGCTGACCTTTGTGCAGATCTAAGTGCTTTAAAGCTAGAACACTTGTTCTAGGGAAGGGTCCCTCTCTAATTCTGGAAATGAGGACTCCTGGGAGGTTCTGAGGGAAGACCTCACCCCTC
This sequence comes from Orcinus orca, assembly GCF_937001465.1. Taxonomy (NCBI): domain Eukaryota; kingdom Metazoa; phylum Chordata; class Mammalia; order Artiodactyla; family Delphinidae; genus Orcinus; species Orcinus orca. The sequence goes on along the minus strand of NC_064577.1, from coordinate 11,764,709 downwards.
CCCCATTGGGGTGCTAGGATAAACTGGGGTGATAGGCAAGGTCGTGACAGATCGAATGTTCTCTCTCATCCTTGATTTCTTGGTGTGTTGAGAGGGGGCCTGGGGTTCACCTCCAGGCTGAGAACACAGTTTTGTGGCTGTTTGGAGCAAGTTCTTGACCCATTTTCCCCTCCTCAAACGTGTTCTGCACCTCAACTCCCGTCCCCACTTTCTCCCCCCTTGACTATAGAAGGAAGGAAACCGAGTGGAATTTTCCACCCGTGATGTGGGTTGGGGAAGAGGGGTTGTTGGCTGGGGACAGTTATACCCAGCACCACCAGGTTCTAAGGTGCCCTGGGGTAGAGGGTGGAGTGCTCAGCAGGTGAAATCTGGCCCAGCTCCTTCAAGGTGCCTTTGCCTCCCCCCACAGCCCTTTCCTCGTGAAGCCCAGGTTTTTCATGGAGGTTTTAGGGATATTTGCTTCATACCAGCTTCAGGGGGCCCCCGCTGGCTCTTGTCTCACTCCCTGGGCCCTGTTTCACCCCAAGCTGCCGTGGAAGGTGGAGAGGATGGGGCCACAAGTCTTAGGAATGGCAGCTAGGGAGGCTTCAGTGGAGGTGAGCGCCTTACCAAAGTCACCCCCTAACAACCCATCCTGTCCTGCAGGAATGACACCAAGGAGGATGTCTTTGTTCACCAGGTAAGAGCTAGGTTGACTTTCTGAGGGGAGGAACCCGCCCTCTTTGATGGCTTTTGCCCTTATCCTTAGCAGCACAGATCATGTTTCTCCAGCTTTCATCTCCTACCCGGAAATAGTTCCCCCATCCACCCGCCTCAGGTGCCTGTATTAACTGCATTGGCCCCACTTGTGTTGGGTTGTCTCTGTAAGAAACGTACCTGTTGCCCTCTGGGCATGGCACGCTCACTACCTACTGGGACCTGTGAACACCCTTAGAATGAATTACAGGCGGTGTCCAAGGGAAAGGACACAGGCTTGCGCTACTTGGGTGCAGTGGTTCTCAAAGTGTGGTCCCTGCAACAGCAGCATCACCTGACATCCAAATTCTCAGGCCCACCTCAGTCCTAGCGAATCAATCAGGCTTGGGGGAGGGACCAGCAGCCTGTTTTTACAAGCTCTCCAGGTGTTTGTGATGCACGCACAGTTTGAGAACCACTGCTTTGGTGGAGAGCGCTCTCAGTGGGATTGAGGTAAGAAGCACAGTACGTTTTACCCACTTTGCAACTTAAGACTCTCTCAGCTTTTTGTTTTGCTTTTGAGTTCATGTTTCTTGCCTCCCTTCTTGAAATCCTTGAGGGGTGGGGGAGGAGGGAGTGTGTTCTGGGGACCATGGTGAACTGCACAGTTGTTTGAAAGCCGCTAGTTTGTGGCTTTTCCCCCGCTAAACTTTGACTGCCTTCTCCTTGCTCCACCCTCCAGCCCCAGCCCACAAGTATTCAATAAAATTTTGAAAAGAATGAAATTGGGTGGTGGACCCAGCAGGGGCGCGAGAGACTCCCGGCTGGCTGTCCTCACCTTTCTCCTGGCCTTTCCCTAACCAGACAGCTATTAAAAGAAACAACCCGAGGAAGTTTCTGCGCAGCGTTGGAGATGGGGAGACTGTGGAGTTCGATGTCGTGGAAGGAGAGAAGGTTCGAGGGCTGCGGTGGGATGGAGAGCCCACCAAGCCGTGGGAGGGTGGCCTGGAAGTCCCCTGAGGCTCTGGCCTCCTCAGGCCAGCTCCTCCTCTGGCCGAGCAGCCCAGGCTGTAGGACCAGGACTGTGTCCTCATGCAGACCTTGTCATCCTTAACGTTCTGGCCACTCCAAGGGATGTCCTAAAGAACGTGTCGCTGTCACCAGTCAGCAGTATCTGGGTTTCTTTGTAGTTCACCAAATACTCCCATGCCTGTTCTCCACGCGGGGCCCGTGCCCACATTCTCCTCTCAGAATCAGCCCTCCCGGAGACAGACACCTACTGCCAGCCCTCTTTCTCCCTCCCCACCCCACCTCCAGGCTAAACCTCAAGAGGGTCCAGTGGCAGCTATTTCAAAAGGACCAGTTGCAGATGTGGTCCCTCCTAGAAGGGTCCAAACACCTGCCACTCTTTCTCTGGGGAGGGTGGAAAGAAGTAGAAGTTATAGGACCTGGAGGAAAGCTGGAAAGGGGCATTTAGCTGGAAGGATGGGAAGACAATGATTCAGGCAAGACTGGGAAGGTTGCGCACTGGTTTTTGGAGCAGGTTCTCACCCATTCCTCCCCACCTCCCCCCGCAGGGCGCAGAAGCTGCTAATGTAACTGGGCCCGGTGGGGTGCCAGTGAAGGGCAGCCGCTATGCCCCCAACCGACGTAGGTTCCGCCGATTCATCCCCCGGCCCCGCCCAGCTGCCCCGCCACCCATGGTGGCAGAGGCTCCATCGGGCCGGACAGAACTAGGCAGCGAAGGGGAGCGTGCTGAAGACTCCGGGCAGCGGCCCAGACGACGGCGCCCACCACCCTTCTTCTACCGACGGCGCTTTGTGCGAGGCCCTCGGCCCCCCACCCAGCAGCCGCCCATAGAGGTGAGGGGAACTGGGAACGTGGGAACCAGCTGCGAGAGTTGGTGAGGCTGGAGACCAGAGTCCCCAGACGAAGCAGAATGGTGGCCTGGGAAGAGCTGCAGACGCCTGGACAGCTGGTGCCACCCGGCTCACCTGGGCCTTTGTGTGTTCCCAGGGCACTGATGGGGCAGAACCCAAAGAGAGAGCCTCGTTGGAGGGGGACCAACAGCAGGGAGATGAGCGGGTACCCCCACCCAGATTCCGGCCCAGGTACCGAAGGTAAGACTCCCTGTCCTGGGCTCTGTCTTCCCCTTCGCCAGCCAGTATGGGGACAGGAGGATGGGAAGGGGATGGCCCTGAAGCCAGTGGTCATGAGGGCTGGGTAGCTGAGCAATTACTGCTGAGGTGCCCAGGGGTTAGCAGGCACTGCTGGGGTGGGGTGGGGATGGAGAGGCAGCCTGGTCCACCTCTGCTGGGTGGCCCTGGGAGGGAGGGACGTGGTCCGCACAGGGCTCCTATCCCTTCAGGGTCCCTACTTTTCTCCCCAGGCCTTTCCACCCCAGGCCACCCCAGCAGCCCACCACAGAAAGTGGGGATGGCGAGACCAAGCCCAGCCAAGGCCCCACTGACGGTTCCCGGCCTGAGCCCCAGCGCTCACGAAACCGCCCCTACTTCCAGCGGAGACGTCAGCAGCCCCCTGGACCCGGGCGGCCCACAGCCCCAGAGGTGAGGACCTTGGACTGTCCGTGTGTGGCAGGGGAAAATAAAGGAAAAGGCTGTGGCCAACTTGCCTGTCTCCCTTCTTCCCCCACTTCTGTCTTCTTTTCCTTTCCCTTCCCTCTCTTTGTCCCCCTTCTCCTGGCCTTGCTCCCACCCACGCTGTTTCACACAGCCTGACACCCAAGAGACAGTGCTGCTGGGTCCACGCCTGGCGGGCACCCCAACCCACCAGGAAACCCCAGCAGAGGCGGTCGAGCCCACGTCACCCCCTGCAGACTCCCTCTCAGCTCTGCTGGGAGCCCCAGCACCAGCCTGTGGATGTGAACTGGGGGAGGAATGGGAAGAGAAAAGGTGGGAGGAGGTTGAAGTTGGGGGCTCCAAAGGACAAGAGGGTCTCAGTCGGCCACCCTTGTTCTCTCTAGACCTCGGCCCCCATCAACAGTGGGGACCCCCCAACTGGCATACCGGAGTGATTCCAACTCGAAGGACACCCAGAGCCACCATCTGGTGAGTGGCAGGCCCAGGACAGGTACCAAGAGGGTGGGGATGGGGCTGGGTGGTGATAAGCTGCTGGTCGTGATTTTTCGGTCTCTCTTCCTCTCAGGTATCTGCCAGTTTTTCCAACTGACCTGGATCCTACCCAGCACCTCCCTCCCCGCTTTCCCACAATTCATGACATCGAAACACCAGCTTTTCCCCTTTTTCCTGGAGACTCAGGAGGGCCAAAGCAACAGCCTTTGGCTTTTTTTTCTCTCCCTGACCAAGAGTTAAAGGAAGGGATCCATCCTTATAGTTCAGAGTCACCAACTCCCTCCCCTAAATCAGGCTGAGAAGGAACCAGCCAGCTCTTACCTCCTCCTGGTTGTTTTTCTTTCCCCTCCCAGTTTATTTTTTGTTTCCCCACTACCCCCTACCTCTGAAGCCATTTTATGAACCGTCATGTGCCACCTGAGCCTCCAGTAAAAACAAAAACAGGCTTTCCTGTTGTCTTGGTCTCTGCCTCTTTTCTGTTCAGAGCCTCGCTAGTAACTTACTGTAGAGGGGGCGGCGGCAGGGCCTGCGCTCAGATCCTGTGCCCACGTTTCTAGCTGTACAGCTCTGCAGAAGTGCCTTCATCCCTGTGAAGTTGACTTTTCCCATCTGTGAAACGGGGCTAATGCCTCGCTGGCAGAATGAGTGTTTCCTGAAGTGCCGAGAGCAGCGTCTGGCACCTGCAGCGTCACCTTACCGAGCATTTACTACCGTTAAGGAAAGCAGTGACTACAACTCTTGAGGTGGCGGGGGGCGCGGGGGTGAGTGAGTGACAGCATCCAGAGGGTTCTGCGGCCTCGAGCTGAGGCAGGATGGAGAGGAGATGGGGGTTGGGGTGGCTATGGTCCCTGCCTCAGCCCATCCTGGAGTGTCTTCGCATGACAGGACGCTCATCTCATACAGTAACTTTATATACGGATCTATATATATATACGTTTAGTACAACAGACCTTCAGTTTCTTCTCCCTGCCCCTTCTTTTCCAAACATATACAAAAATATCTGAAGGCTCCTCCCAGCCCAGTGTTCACAGGCAGCCTTTCAAATCCCTCTTTCCCTTAGTTGGTCAAAAGCCTTTGGGTACAACACCCTCCCGGGATGGGAGAGGAGGAAAGAGCTGGGGCCCCCATCTGGCAGCCTTGGGGAGCAGCTGGGGTGGGGCCCGGAACCCTGAGTCTAGAGAGGCGCCTGCTGTCCCTTCCTCTCCCCACATGTGGACGTGTGTTCCCTCTCACCCCAGAAGCCCGAGCAAGAGGACTGAGCCTGCAGTGAGAGAGGTGAGGTTAGACCTTGGGAGGGGTGCGTCCTTTGCCCTGGAGGGGACAAGACAGACCCCCCCCCTTTCACCCAGAGTCTGTGGCAAGAATTCAGAGAAAGTGCCAGAGTGGGAGGAGTCCAAGGTGGCAGGAACTGGATATCTCTTCTCCAGTCCTGCTCTTGGCTTCAGTTCACGCCCACCGGAAAGTCAGTCTTAGAGCCTCTCCTCCCTATAATCCCCCTACTCTGGCCGGGGCGGAAGTATCCTGGAGCTGGGGCGGGGTGCGGGTGGGCTACAGAGGAAGGAGGGGATGAGAAGGGAGAATGGCCCACCCCACGGCCACAGCCTAACCACAACACAAATAATCCAAGAGTCACACGAGGGGAATGAGGGGGGTGCTCAGACCACCCTTCCCTCCAGCTTCCCAATTCCACCAGGCTGCAGGGGGTTTCTCCACCCTGGAAGTAATGGGGAAGAGAGGGTTAAAGTGCTGCAGAGGAAAGGAGGGGGTCTCTGGGCGGGTTGAAGAACTGGCTCTCCCGCCCCTGCTTGGCCCCTCAGTCATTCTCATCTGGCCCTAAGTACTCAAGCTCTGTGCTGGGTTTCACCTCCTGCTCTAAAAGAGAGGGTGTCCGGCGGAAGGCGGCTGAGATCTGGTCAAACGTCCGGCCGCGGGTTTCAGGCACTTTTAAGAAGGTGAAGATGAAGAAGCCAAGCAGGAGGACCGCGAATAGAAGGAAGACGTAGGGACCCATAGCATCCTGGGACAAGTGGAGAAAGAGGTGTTGACAGAGGGGAGGGAACGGGTGGCCTCCGGCAAGCCAGGGACGAAAGCCTTCACAGGGATACTGCACAGAGCAGGTGGCTCCTTTGCGGGGCAATGGAAATTACCGGGAGAATTTAGTGAGAAAAGAATTCTCTGAACCCCAACTCTCCTGGTTTCTCCCTCTCTTACCATCCTGAGTCACTGAAGTCAGAGTGGATTCCCGGCCATTTGCAGTATTAATATGAAGTTTGTAATATTACTCCTAGTCTAAGTAAGTTATGCCACTAGTTTGTTCTGAAGAAACCTCTGTTGTTATCCAATCTAGGTCAGTTCCCTTCTTTGATTCTGGTGGAACAGGTGGTCTTCAGGACCCACGTGGTCCACCAAAGTGACCCCCAGACCAGCACTCTATGGGCAGGGGAAAGGGGGAAATGCTGACTGGAAAGCAACTGGGCTAGTTGTGAGTGTGAGTTGCCATCCTCTGGCTGACCATGTGGGAGATGGGGACCGGGCAGGGGACCTACCGCAACATACTGGAAACCCATGCCAATGATGAAGTTGCACGTCCAGTTGGAGAAACCAGCCACAGCCATGGCTGCTGGGCGGGGTCCCTGGCTGAAGAGCTCGGCCACGATGAACCAGGGGATGGGGCCAGGGCCAATCTCAAAGAAGGCCACAAAGCCAAAGATGGCCACGATGGAGACATAGCTCATGGCTGGAACCCGCTCCTGGGGGCCAGGCAGGGAGGGTGGAGAATTCAGGTCAGGTCTTTCTGGATCTTCCTTTGCCCTCAACCCAGCAAACTGGCATCTGCCCCTACCAGCTGCTCACGGGGGGCTGGCCACCCTTGGTTAGAATAGGTCCTCGAGCATTTGACATTCAGCTGGCCACCCTTTGCCAATTCAGGGCAGAGGGAACATGTGGTCTCCCAGCTCTTATGACTGGATTCCCACTTGGTTCTAGAGCTGGGTCCTTAGGAATTATTGGTCCTGAGGCTTGACAGGGGCTCTCCTCCCTGGCTGCCAGGATTGTGCTACAGCTTCCACCCAGAGGAGGAAGTACAGCCTGGGTCCCTCGGTAGCACGGTCCTGGCATACGGCCTGGCCTCAGGATCAAAGGCATGTATGTTGAGGCATGGCCCTGGCTGCCCACAGAGCCCCTTGGGGCAGTTCCCCTGGGTTGGGCCACGGGTCCCCTTCCCTCTCCCTAGGCCTCACCAGCAGAAGCAGAGCCACGGTCATCAAGATGGCACAGCCACACATGCCTGCCAGGCCTAGGAGTTGGAGGGTCCGGCGCCCAGCCCGTTCCACCAAGAACACCTGAGGGGAGAGTCAGGGCTTGCAAGGGGCCTTTAAGGCTTGGGAAGTGGGAGGGGTTAGGTGGGTGGGGCCAACCAAGAGCTGGATCTCCAGGAAGCCCAGGGTTGTGAAACCAATGGTGGGGGCCCTTCCAGAGGTAAGTAGTTACCGAGACCAAGGTGAAGACCGTGTTGACCACACCGGCTCCGATGGTGGCGTAGGCTGGTTGCCCTACCCCCGCCGTCTCGAAGATGCTGGTTGAATAATAGAAAACCTAGAGGTGGGCGAGAAGAAAAGGGGATGGCAGGGATGTGTCCCTCCCTCCCTTGCAGCCACTCCAAGCTGGACTGACCCTGAATTTTAACGGAGGGGGCTTGCTCCCTTCTTCCCTCCTCTCAGGCTCTTCCCTGACCCTTGCCCTTCCTGGAGGCTGCTGCATACGTACTGCGTTGATGCCCGACAGCTGCTGGCTCAGCTGCAGCACAATTGCAATGACGAGGGGTTGCCGGTGGATGTGGCTGCCCAGGAGCTGGAGCAGGGACAGTGGCCGCTCATGCTCCAGCTTCCGCTTCTCCTCCTTCAGCTCAGCCAGCTCTTCAGACACGTCGGCCCAGCCTGTCAGGCGCTTCAAACCTGGAGGTGAGTAGGGTCAGGTCTGAGAGGGCAGGGAGGGGGCCTGGGAGGAGGACAGGCACCAGCAAGACGGCGCGGGAGCTCACTCTTTCTGGCGGGCCCCTCCAGGTTCCGGATGATGTACAGGTAGCGGGGGCTTTCTGGGCAGAAGGGCAGCAGGACCAGCTGCAGGAGGGCAGGCAGCATAGTGATGCCCAGGAGTAGTGGCCATAGGGTAGCAGTGCCCAGTATGGACTCCAAGCCCAGCACCTGTGGCAGAAGGGTGGGAGCCGTTCAGCCTGTCCCCAGAGCCCCACCCCAACCCCCTTCCCAGCCTCCCGTGAGGCCAGGTCCAGTCACCTGGGCAATCAGGATGCCAGTGACGATGGCCAGTTGGTTGAGTGTCCCCAAGGCGCCCCGCAGGTGAGTGGGGGCGATCTCCCCCACGTACATGGGCACCAGCCCCGACGTCAGCCCTGGGCAGAGGGAAGGAGAGAGCTTCTGAGGGCAGCTGCCCACTCTGACCCCCAAGCCCAGGGAGAGTGAAGGAGAGCAAGGCACTGGGCGGGACCACAGTGCCTGCGGGTACCTGAGTAGGCGCCAATGAGGAACCGTCCAAGAATGAGCAACTCGTAGGAGGCAGCCGCCTTGGCCAGGCCCATGAGGGCGCCCCCTAGCACTGCCAGGGCATTGTTGAACAGCATTGCCCTCTTCCTGGCAGGCAAAGAGTGGGGCTGTGAGAGTTAGGGCATTGGTACTCTGGCTCCCTTCCTGTTTTCCCTTGCCCTCCAGCCTCATACCTTCCCAACCACTGAGAGATGACTCCAATCAGGAAGGAGGAGATCATGCCGCCCACAGAGAAGATGGCCACGGAGAGAGCCCAGAGCATGGTGAGGGTGCCTGGTGGGATGGAGCCAGGTCCCTCAGGCCCCTGCCTCCCCAGCCACGTCTCATTGTAGCTCTGTTCAATCACCTAGGGGACAGCACAGGAGTTATTCCCTGCAGACTCCTCCCTCTCTGCTCACTCCTGACACCCCCTGCCTTGTCTGGGCCCCCCACTCTGCCGGCTGTAGCCCCTCACCTTCTGGGGGGCATTGATGACCCCGATGTTGTAGCCAAACTGCAGGGAGCCGAGCACAGCGGAGAATACGGCGAGGACCAGGGTCCCAGTGACTCGTTGCTGGGGGTGCTCCCCATCCTGGGCAGGCGGAAGCAGAGAGGAGGCATATCACATGGAATCATGGCATCTTTCCTTCCTCAAGGGGCCCAGGCCCAGCAGGAGCCTTGAGATGCTGGGTTCCATCCAACATGTTGGGCGAGGGAAAGTGGGCCATATTAGGAGTCGCTTGAAGATCTCAACGTAAACAAGAGCAGGAAGAACCCGAGAGTACCAGGGCATGGAGGAGAAACTGATGTTTGAGTCCAGTAGGCAGAGAAATGTTTGAGGACCTGGGTCTCACAATTCCTCTGTGACCTTGGGACAGGCTTGGGCTTAAAAGACCTGAGTTCAGATTTGTGTGACCTTGGGTAAGTCACTGCCCCACTCTGAACTGGGGAGATAGGGGTGATGTTGCCTAATTTGCCTACCTGTCAGTGAAAGTGTGAAAATCAAAATCAAACGTTAACAGTGTCCCCAACAGTGCTGGTTTTATAAAGTGACAAGTGCATTATCGTCATCAGCCTCTGTCCTCTCCCCTCCCATCTGGGGGTTCTCTCCGCGGGCTCCTGGAAGCCCCCAACAGGCTCAAGAAAGCCATTTCCCAAAAGGACATCGCGGTCATTCCTCCTGGCCTATGGCCTTCTCTGTCTCCGCCCCGGCCTCCCTTCCCCCTCTAAGCTGCGACGAAGGGCAGGGGGCCATGCTGGCTTTTGCCTGGGAGAGCCTTGCCCAGGGGATGGGGGCGGGAAGGTGGTATGAGGTGCGGTAGCGGTGGTGGCTGATCGCTGGCGGCACAGACTGTCTCCAAACGGAAACCTGAGCTGGGGGAGGAAGGGCTGACACTCCCCTCTACCCCTCCACCAACCGTGGGGCGAGGGAAAGTTCAGCGTCCTGGAGGACTGACAAGAGTGGGGGTGGGGGTGGGCCTACGGAGAACCTCCGGTCCTCGAAAAGTTGCGGGCGAGCCGAGACAGACGGACAGCTGCTGAAGGGTAAGACCCGCCTGGACCTGCTTTCTTGAGGGCAGAGTGTCCACGATCCCGGCGCAACTCGCCGCCAACTAGAGAAGGGGGCGAACCCTGGACTCGCAGAATCCAGCCGCTGTCCTAGCCCCCGAATAATCCCCCAGACGCACTCTGCCTCTTGGAGGGACTGGAATCCGACCGTCACGGGTTGTCCAGCCCGGGTATAAATAGCCAGTCCCCCACCCCCACCCCCTGCGTCTGCGCAAGGACCGCCCCCTAGCTGACCCCAACCGCGACCCCAGCCCGAGAAAAGCGGGACCCGTGTCCGCGTCCCGCCCCCGCATGCCAAACCCTACTTCGGAGCCGATCTGTTGGAAGCCCGACGGCATCTTGTCTTAGGAACTGGAGATGCACGAGCTGCCGTAGATGAGAGGGAGGCGACTGGGGGTCTGCGGCCCTAGCCTTGGCGGGCAGAGGGAGCGGGGGCGATGGGGGTCGCGGAGCTTTGTGCGGAGGGCGAGCCTGGCGGGACCCACAGCCACAAGCCGAGGAGCCAGAGAGCAGCTCCCGGGGATCTGGCTGAGCCTGGCCGGCGGGGGAAAGACCCGAAGAGCAGCCCCGGCGGTTCCCCAGGGCCACGCCTTTCACAGCACCCATTGGCCGGGAGCCCGCACACCCCAGAAGGCCACGCCCCTCCCTGAGGCTGAGAGTTTGGCACCTGCTGTAGGGTAGGCCAGCGAGGCCACGCCCGTCAGCGAGCCGGGCGAGACACGCCCCGCGGGTTCCCGCCGGCCTACGTCCCGGAAGTTTTGAAAAGGGGGTCCTGGGACCCCTGGAGACCAAGTTCCCCTCAGTGTGAGGACTCCGCCCCCCGGCCAAGGTTCGGGGCTGAAGAAGCGACTTCAAAGCCCTTAGCGGCGGCTCGGGACGGCGGGGTCCGAGAGGAAGGGACGGGCCAGGTACACTTGCCCGGGAGAGAACTCGGGCGGCCCAAAACTGCGCGAGCCGGCGCGCGGGGTGGGTGCGGAGCAATGGCCTGGAGTAACCCACAGTGGTTATTTTTAGCTCCCACATTGGGAGACGCCAAATGTCAGGTCCCGGGTGTCCCGGCCGGTCCCGGGCGGGGGAGGGCAGGGAGACGGAGCCTTAAAGGATCCGCGACACGCTTCCCACGCGGAGATGGCCTTGGGCACAGGAAATTCCGTTCCTAGCGGGTCGGGTGTCTGGCCTTGGTGGTCCTCTTTCCATGCATCCCTGCTCTGGGCACTGTCTATCTGGCCCTGCCCCTACACCGGTTCCCCACGTTGGTTCCTGGAGGCGGCCCGAGGGACAGGTGGTCACACCAACCACGTCACCAGTCCTGAGGCCCCTGAGCCGCCAAAAATGTGCTAGCCGCGTGGACGACTAGGACACGCTTTCTAGAGGTCGCTCTGGGTTTGAATCCCCAGCTAAATCCTGCCCAGCGAGGAGGGCGCGACCTAGGGGTGGCGAGTCCCCAGAGCAGCGGAACACTCGGAGTACAGAGAGCGCGCGTCTGGGAAAAGGGGACTCAGAAGCGCGGGGCTTTAGTGCCACCTGGAGGGAGAACGCGGATCCGCAGCGGATCGGGCCAGGGTGGTCTCCGGCCCACTGTCCCCGTCATTCTACCTCTCTAAGGCTTCCATTACTTCCAGCCCAGGCCTCTTTCTGGAGCTCCAGATCCAACTGTTCAGCTGCCGCGTGGGTGGGCAGCTCACATGATAAGCGTGTCCAGACCTGCTCCTCCTGCTAACTTCCTCATCCCAGTGAATGGTCCTATTAGCCATCCTGTCACTTCTATCAGAAGGAGGAAGTCATGCTTGATTTCTCCTCTCCTGCACCCGCCCCCACCCCTTTATCCAGTTAGTTATCAACATTGGAGTTTTGACCTCCTAAACTCTCACATTCATCTGATTTTCTCCACCTGTACTGTTGCCACTCTGGTCCAGACCACCATCACCCTGACTGGTCTCCCTGCTCCTCCTCTTCCCCAACAGGGAGGGCAGAGTACCACACAAAACAGTCCAACCTCTCACTCACGCTCCCCCCAGAAGTCTTTGTTGCCTACTGTCAAGTTCAAACCCCTTTTCAGAGTGAACAAAACCTCCTGCCTTTCCTCTTCTATCTTTGCCTCACTTTCTGTCCTCTCCCTTGAGTTTTAGTCAATTCCTAACTACTTTTTTTTTTTTTTTTTTTTTTTTTTTTTGCGGTACGCGGGACTCTCACTTTTGTGGCCCCTCCCGTTGCGGAGCACAGGCTCCGGACGCGCAGGCTCAGCGGCCATGGCTCACGGGCCCAGCCACTCCGCGGCATGTGGGATCTTCCCGGACCGAGGCACGAACCCGTGTCCGCCGCATTGGCAGGCGAACTCTCAACCACTGCGCCACCAGGGAAGCCCCCTTAACCACTTCTTGTACCTAGAACACACTGTGCTGTTTCACTCCTTGGTGCCTTTACCATGCTAATCCTTCAGTCTGCAGTACCAGAGGACTCCTATTCATCCTCCAAAAAAAGCTCACCCTCTCTGTGACACCTTCCTTGGCTTTCCTCCAGAAATCCATGTGTCCCCAGGACTTCCCTGGTGGCACAGTGGTTAAGAATCTGCCTGCCAATGCAGGGGACAAGTGTTCGAGCCCTGGTCCGGAAGATCCCACATGCCGCGGAGCAACTAAGCCTGTGCGCCACAACTGCTGACCCGCGTGCCACAACTACTGAAGCCCGCGCGCCTAGAGCCCATGCTCTGCAACAAGAGAAGCTCCCGCTCGCCACAACTAGAGAAAGCCTGCGTGCAGCAATGAAGACCCAACACAGCCAAAAATAAATAAGTAAATTTATTTTTTAAAAAAAGTCCATGTGTCTCCAATATAGTGTATTGTCATAGTTTCTTCTCTGCACCTTAACCTTGAGGACAGATGAGCATCTTGTTTACCTCTGTATCCCCAGCACCCAGCCTAGGGGTGGGCACTCAGTAAATGTTTGTTGAACGAATGGAATCAGGGTCTGCTCCTGATGGCCAAGAATGCGGATTAGGGAGCAATCACAAAGCGGGGAAACCTTTGGTGAATGGCTCCACATATCTGACCAAGGGGATGTAGATGAAGAACTAAGGTCTGCTGGTTGAGGAGAACCAACCATTTATGAGCAGAAAGGAGCAGAAGCGATTGATGGAAGCGGAGAGGGCCCAATCAGGAAGTTAAAAGGAAAGCCAGGGATGCTGGAATACCACAAAGGGAGGAGGGCAGGGAGAGAGGAAAAGCCAAGAAGAGTGCCAAGAGGAAAAAAGGGAGTTGGGGGGAGGCACAGATTGGGGGCAGATGATAAGTCAGTGTAGCAGGTGGAGTGCAGGGCTGGGGTCTGTCCTGGCACTCAGGGCACGGCACATTCCTGATCTCATTCAGATGCTGTGTTCTGACGCTTCCAGGAGTTTAAACCCCAGAGAAAGTGGAATCAAGGAAAGCAAATCGGAGCTAGATACAGGAGGTAGAGTAAAGTGTATGGAGAGAGTGATGGAGGAGTAGAAGAGACAACAGGAATAAGGAGAGACAGTTGGGAGGGAGGAAGAAAAATGGCTGGGACGGTGGGAGAAAGAGGTCGATTGAGAGAGGATGGAAAAGGAAGGAGAGAGACACAGGACACAAGTGGGTACTTCACACTGGAGTCTGTGTGTGTTGATTTGCCTAGAAATTAATCTTTGGCCCATTTGATCTCAGAACCAGTTGTAGCCCTTCCTAAGCTCTGCCCTATGTCATGGGGAGTTGATCCCTGTGGGCTTTTGTTTTCAAGCTTCTGTGTTCACTGCTTCTGGCCTGGTGCAGCCCACAGTAGGTAAGAGATTGGAGGGCAGGAGAAAGCCAGAATATTTCTTCCCTCTCTCTGCGTCCAGCTCCTACTCTACAGGCCCACTTTGCTTCCAGCTTCTGGAGGGAAACCTTGGACCCCTGAGCTCCAGCAATGCCATCTCCTCCCTTTGTCCCGTCACTGTTTTTGTCAATATATGAGGGTCTCAGGTACAGAGGATTGAATTAATGACACAGTTCTTGGTACATTATCCTCACTGATCTCTATCTTATCTTGTTTTTATTTAAAAAGTTATTCTCTTTTATTTCCACACCCATTTCTCATTTGTCCTCCCTCAAAAGACAACCATTCCAATGTATTTAATGCTCACCTGCAAAACATGACTTTTTTTGTGTGCACACATTTTTAATTTATGTAAATAGCAACTGGTTACATATTTCAATCTGATCTTACTTATTTTCAGTAAGCACTATGTTTTAAAAACCCATTCAGGGAATTCCCTGGCGGTCTGGTGGTCAGGACTCTGAGCTTCCATTGCAGGGGGCATGCGTTCGATCCCTGGTCAGGGAACTAAGGTCCCACAAGCCGCAGGGCGCAGCCAAAAAAATAAAAACCCCCTTCATGTTCTATGATTATCAAAGTTATTGTTGTATAATTAATCTATTGCATTATTTATTTATTGCATAATTTATTGTTGCATTATACTCCACAATGTCAGTCATCCCCTTGATAAGCACCCATGTCACCTCCACTTCCCAACCACAACAAATAACGTGGCAGTGAACATTTTCATACAAGGCTCCTTATGGGGGATATGTCTCTGCCTCTGCCTAGGTCTTTGTCTTTATTTCTATCTATCTCCACCGAGCAGAATTGCTGAGTCATAGGGTATACTTACACCTAATTTGACTAAGAGCTACCAGCTTGCTCGTAAGAATGACAATCACAGTCTCCAGTTCCGTCAGCAGTTTGGGAGGGTTCCACTACCACCACACCCTCTCAGGCAGCATCCACCCAGAGCAGGATAGTTAAGGGTATGCATAGTTAAAAGCCCAAACTGCCTAAGTTTGAGTCCCAGCTTTGATATTTACTAACTTCGAGCCGTTGGGAAAGTTACCTAAGCTCTTTGTGCCTTGTTTACCTCATCTGTAAAATGAGAAGTGAGATAATAATAGTATCTACATCTTAGGGTTTTAATGAAGATGAATAATGTAATAGTCACATCGTGCTTAAAATAGAATTGAATACAGTTAATTGTTTTTGTTTTTTTAAAACAGCTCTATTGAGATATAATCGACAAACAATAAACTGCACATATTTAAAATGTACAATTTGGGGACTTCCTTGGTGGCACAGTGGTTAAGAATCCGCCTGCCAATGCAGGGGACACGGGTTCGAGCCCTGGTCTGGGAAGATCCCACATGCCACGGAGCAACTAAGCCCGTACGCCACAACTACTGAGGCTGCGAGCCACAACTACTGAAGCCTGCACGCCTGGAGCCCATGTTCCACAACAAGAGAAGCCACCGCAATGAGAAGCCTGCGAACTGCAATGAGAAGCCCATGAACCTCCACAAAGAGTAGCCCCTGCTCACCACAACTAGAGAAAGCCCACACGCAGCAATGAAGATGCAACACAGCAAAAAAAAGAAAAAAGAAAAAAATTTTTTTTATGAAATAAAATGTACAATTTGGTAAGTCAAAAGATTTTTTTAATTGATGTATAACTGACATGTAACATTAATTTCTGGTGTATAACATAATGATTCTATATTTGTATATATTGCAAAATAATTACCACAGTAAGTCAGGTTAACATCCATAATCTGATAAGTTTTGACATATGTATACACCCATGAAACTCTCCCCAGAATCAAAATAATGAACACATCCATCACCCGCAGTGTTTCCTTGTACCTCTTTGTAATTCGTCTCTTCAGCCTCTAGGCAACCACTGATCTGATTTCGGTCATTATGGGCCAGTTTGCATTTTTTAGAATTTTATGCAAATGAAATCATACAGAGCATACTCTTTTTGTCTGGGTTTCTTTTACTTACTGTAATTATTTTGAGATTCATGTATGTTGTTGCGTGTATTACGAGTTCATTCATTTTTGTTGGGAAATATCATTGATTTGATTATCAATAGTAATTAGTTTGATTATCCATTCTCCTGTTGATGGATATCTGGGTTATTTCCAGTTTGGGGCCATTACAAATAAAGCTGCCAGGAACATTCACATACAAGTCTTTGTAAGGACATGTATGCTTTTATTTCTCTTGGAAAATACCTAGGAGTAGAACGGCTGGATTATATGATAGGTGTGTGTGTAACTTTTTTTGTGTGTGTGTGAGTAAACCAGGCTTTTACTGCTCACAAGGTCATTTCTGAGTTGCAAACAATTTTTCCCTATATTTCCCCCACTCAGTCTGGGCTGCCACAATCAGACAGACAGAAAGTGCCAGGACACTTTTTTCTTGCATCTGTAGTGGAAACCTTAGCAGCAGACAGTAGTGTGTAATTTTTTATGAATCGGCCAAACTGTTTTCCAAAGTGGTTGTCCCATTTCACATTCCCACCAGCAATGTCTGAAAGTTCCAGTTCTTCCACACCCTCACCAACACTTAAGATGGTCAATCTTTTAAAATTCAGAATGGGCTATATGAGATTTTAATCAAATAACAATTTGCTTCGATTTCTAATATTTGTCAGTTCAGTAGGTGAAAGGTGATATCTTACTGCAGTTTTCTGTGATTACTTAACGGCTTGGAGCATCCCTTTAAACGCTTGTTAGCACTTTGACCGTCTTTATTCTGCAGATTCCCTCCTTGTATTCTCTGCCCATTTTCTCTTGGAATATTTTTCTTGTTGATGGGCAAGACATTTAAACAAATAATATCAGTTCTTTGTCAGATTTGGACATTGCAAATATTTTCTCTTGTTGTATCGGCTGCCTATTAATTTTTCTTCGGTGAACTTCATTTGATAGAAATCCTTAAATTTGGTGTAATCAGAATGACCAATTTTCCCTTTAGGGTTTGTGATTTTGAAATTTTGCATATGTTCTTTTCCATCTCTGCATCACAAATTCACCTTTTCTTCCATAACTTTATAGTTTTACTCTTGATATTTAGCTCTTTTGAATCCATCTAGAGTTCATCCTTGTTTTGGGTGTTAGGGATCCAATTTATTTTCCTCATATTGAGCCACATTTACCACATGTCCGATTCTGATATATACAAGTGTCTGTCTCTGGTATTCTGTTCCATTGGTGTATCTGTCCTTGCACTAATACTATACTGTTATTGTTGCTGGATGCTTTGTAGCAAGTTTAAATTTCTGGAAGGGCAAGATCCCTCTTGTTACTCTTACCACTCAGCGTCAACTTTTTTTTTAATTAATTAATTTATTTATTTAGGCTGTGCTGGGTCTTAGTTGCAGCACGTGGGATCTTCATTGTGGCATGTTTAGTGAGGGATCCTTAGTTGTGGCATGTGCACTTCTTAGTTGTGGCACGTGAACTCTTAGTTGCAGCGTGCATGTGGGATCTAGTTCCCCGAGCAGGGATCGAACTTGGGAGCGTGGAGTCCTACCCACTGGACCACTGGAGAAATCCTCCCTCTCAGTGTCAACTTAACCATTTGTGTTTTTTTGTTCTTTTTCTTATTGCTCCAAACAAATTTGAGGGTAAACTTATCAAGATCTTTCAAAAACCCTCCCCCAAAACAAAAAACAACCACCAGATGAATTTTTATGGGTAATATATCAAATTGTAAGTTATTCTGGGGACAAGTGATATCTTTATAATGTTAAGTCATCCCATTTAAGAGCATGGACTATCTCTCTGTTTATTCAAGTCATCTTCTGTTTTTTAGTAGAATTAAATTTTTTCTTCCACCGAGGTCTTATGAATACTTGGTTTCCTAGATGCTTCATAATTTTTGTCAGTGATGCAAACTGAGTGGTTTTTTTGTTTGTTTTTTTGTGATACACGGGCCTCTCACTGTCGTGGCCTCTCCCGTTGCAGAGCACAGGCTCCAGACGCGCAGGCTCAGCGGCTATGGCCCACGGACCCAGCCGCTATGTGGCATGTGGGATCTTCCCGGACTGTGGCACGAACCCGTATCCCCTGCATCGGCAGGCGGACTCTCAACCACTGCGCTACCAGGGAAGCCCGTAATGTATTACTCTTTAAAAACATTTTTAACATTTGGTTAAGTAATATTTTATTAATGATGTTTGCATCTGTATTTATAAATGAAATGGGCCTATAATACTTATATTACCCTTAACTGATTTCAGAGGCAAGAGTAACGTAGCCTCAGAAAATGAGTTGGTCACTTTTTCACTCCTTCTCCAGATCTGTATCTCAAAATGCACTCCAGGCTGAGTCATAGGAGATTATCTGGACCAGCATCCTGTTTCCCAAGCAGGCAAAATATTATCATTCCTATTTTATAGATGAGGCAACTGAGGCCCAAGAATAAATTCCTGAATGGGGTGGAATTGGAACCTGGAATATTTTAACTGCCTTGGGTGTATAACTTCTTGGTCTGACCAGTAAAATAATCACCAGTGACCTGTATAATAATGAGTTTTTGAGTTATAATACATAATATTAAAATAACATTGCAAGTTTCCAGAGTTCACTTATTTATCAGTTTTTTTCAGAACTCAAAACATATTTTCCCATAGAAATAAACAAGTTGGTAGGGTTTCCACATCAGGTTGCCTACCTCATATGGTGTAGGTCCCCTAACCTGATCCAATATTCCAACCAAATTTGATCTTTCAAATTCTTCCCCTGTAACTTCTGGACTCAACATCTGTCATCACCCTTATATGCCAGCCTCTTCTCTGAATGCTCCTTTCTGAAACCTGGCTGTCTTGGAGGACACACTTCCCTGGCAGCCCTTTTTTTAAATTAAATTAAATTATTTTTTGCCACGCTGCATGGCACATGGGATCTTAGCTCCCCAACCAGGGATCAAACCTGCATCCCTTGCAGTGGAAGCACGGAATCTTAACCACTGGACCGCCAGAGAAGTCCCAGCAGCCCTTTTAATAAAGGCCTATTTTTGGTCCTACTTCATATACCTCAGGGTCTGGAGCTGGGAGTACTGATCCTCAATGCTACTTTAGACCATTATTCTTCCTTCATCCTTCGAAATCCTCTGCTCCTATGACGTTCATCTCTGGAAGTAAATTGCCCACTACCTCTAATTGTTGCTGGGGTCTTCCAGCCTGATCCTTCACCCGCATTCACTGACAACTTTAGCACCCGGCTCATCGTCTTCCTCTTTACACCTATGTTCTCATCATCATTGCTGTTGACTTCAAAGCCCACCAGGGTACTCCACCGACTTACAGTCTCTCAGCCTTCAGTCTCCTCTCCAGTGACCTTTCTCTTCAGCCCACCCTCAGGCCCCTACTCATGGCTCTGTCATCTCCTAAAACACCCTCTTCCAGTTTCTGGAATTCAAGCCTTGCACCTCTTATGATCACCTCCTAGCCTTCCGGGTCATCTACTCACGTATCCCTACTCCTTTCACTTCATGGAGACCTTGAAATCATTGACCCAATCAGTTTTTCACTATCCACCGACACTGACTCCTTTTTATGTTTACTCTCTTTTATACCCAATTTATATCCATGATCTAGCACATAATCACTCTCACGCAAATACTTTAAAATCCCCTCTCTCTCTCTCTCTGTGTGTGTGTTTTTTTTTTCTTTTATTTTGGATTCTCAGTTCCCTGACGAGGGATTGAACCCAGGCTACACCAGTGAAAGCCCAGAATCCTAACCACTAGTCCACCAGGGAACTCCCCCTTCTCTCTCTTTTTAGCAAAATCCAAATCCTGATTAATTCCAACCATCCATCCACTTGCTCCTTGGACCCAACTCTTTACTTGAAGGCTACTAGAGCAAAAAATCCACAGTGATGCTGATGGGTCACACTTTAAATCAGTGGTTCTTAACGGGGACCAATTTTGCTCATCCCCTCACTGGGACATCTGGCAATGTCTGGAGACATTTTTAAAAATTTTACTTTATTGAAGTGTAGTTGATTTACAATGTTGTGTTCATTTCTGCTGTACAGCAAAGCACACATTCTTTTTCCATTATGGTTTATTACAGGCTATTGAATATGGTTCCCTGTGCTATACAGCAGGACCTTGTTGTTTATTCTGGAGACATTTTTGATTGTCACACTGGGGTGTTGGGGAGGGTTCTACTGGCATCAAATCAGTGGAAGTAAAGGGTGCTGTTAAATATCCTATGATGCACAGGACAGTCACCCATAATAAAGAATTATCTGGCCCCAAGTATTAACAGTGCCGAGGTTGAGAGATCCTGCTTTAAGTTAATACAACGAGTCTCAAAGGGACAATTGACACAGGGTCTTAGCACTTGCTGTTCCCTCTACCTATAATATGGTTCTCCCCTGGCTGGCTCATTATTTAACAGTCCCTTCCTAGAAAGGTCTCCCTGACCTCACTCTGGAGTGGACCCAACCTCATCCAACACATTACCCTATTTTATTGCCTTCAAAACATGCACCATTTTTATGTCTTTATTGCCAGCCTCCTCCCTCTAGAATCTAAGTTACCTGAGTGCAGTGTCCTCTTGTTTTTTGTTTTTCTTCTCTTTGGCTGCACCGCCTGGCATTCAGAACTTCCCTGACGAGGGATTGAACTCGTGCCCCCTGTAGTGGAAGCGCGGAGTCTTAACCACTGGACCACCAGGGAAGTCTGCAGTGTCCTCTTGTTTATAGCTGTAGCCCCCGTGTCAAGCATGGTGCCTGGTACATTACATAGGGACTCAGAAAATTTCTACTTGTCAAACAAGTGGATGAAAATCTTGTTAATTTGCAATTTAATCATTCATTCATCAACTATTTATTGGTGATAAAATTCAGACACATCTCTGCCCTCTTGGAACCTAACAGTGGGGAGACTGACATAGAGTAAATAATCACACAAGGTAAATAGTTTCTAACCATGATAAGAGCTTTGAAAGTAAAGTACGTGTAGCGGTGAGAGCATTCAGCAGGTGATCTGACTCAGCCTGGGATGGGGTAGTCAGGCCAGGCTTCCCAGGAGAAGTAATATTTGAGCTGAGAGCTGAAGGATGAGTCGGTTAGCAAGGTAGAGGGAGGTTGGGTGGGGTAGATGGAGATGAGCACCCAGGCATAGAGAACAGAGTGCAAAGGCACTGTTGTGGGAAGGCACATAGCACAGTTCAGGAAGTGTGGCTGATGCACAGTCTGGTAAGCCACAGTGTGGCATTTATTAGCCAAATCCAGTGCAGCAATAGGAGCAAAAGTGTGCCATTGGAAGTTTTAAGGATTTTAAACAGGAAGTGACAAGATTTAAGTTTATTTGGGGAAAAAAAAGTCACTTCCAGAGAACAGATTTTAGAAGGACCAGGAGGGAAGCAGGGAGATTGGTTTGGAGGCAGTTGCAGTGTCCAGGCAAGAGGTGATGGTGGCTTGGCCTGAGATGCTCTTAACTTGGAGGGGAGCTGGATATACTTACGTAATGAGAAACATGGAATTTCTGAGCTGGAAAGCACCTGAAAAAAAAAAAAAAGAACCTCACCATTAATCAAAAGGTAGAAAAATTAAAATGAATAATAAAGAGTTCATTAGGGCTTCCCTGGTGGAGCAGTGGTTGAGAGTCCGCCTGCCGAGGCAGGGGACACGGGTTCGTGCCTCGGTCCGGGAAGATCCCACATGCCGCGGAGTGGCTGGGCCCGTGAGCCATGGCCGCTGAGCCTGCGTGTCCGGAGCCTGTGCTCCGCAACGGGAGAGGCCACGGTAGTGAGAGGCCCGCGTACCGCAAAAAAAAAAAAAAAAAGAGTTCATTAAAGTCTGCATTTTATAGAAAAGCAGGTTAATTAGCTGAGCATGAAGGACGCTTTAATATTTTTATTGAATAAAAGAAGGAAAGACTTACAGAGAAATGTTTGAGAGGGAGGAGCAAAGACGGGAAATGTGAGAGAGTTGAGGTGAAAAAAGGAGAGAGAAAAATTAAATGAGAGACAGAGTAAGAAAGGTGTGTGAGCCTGAGCGGTGTCAGGAGGTTGGAGAGGAAGATTGGGAGGAAACTGGACAAGGCGGTGGCAGCGATGTGCACTCAGGAAGATGCAAAGAAAGGCTACTTGGTGATGCTGGGCTCCAAGGGGGCTGGAGATAGGGCACAAAGGTAGACCAAAAGAGTAGGAAGTAAAATAGGAAGCGGAAGAGACAGGAAGGGGAGATGATAACAGATGAGGGAGGAATGAATAAACGGGGGGTGCTTGGAGGAGATGTGTGGAGAAAGGATGGGGCCATACATAGCTCGGGGAGAGTGAGAGAAGAAACCTGAGGGCGAGGTGGCAATCTGAGGGCTGAATCAAAGGCTACATTAGAGCCAGGTGTTCTGGAGGACAGAATGGTGAGAGGGTGGGAGAGGGCACATAAAGGGTCAGGTCCAGGCTCAGAATGAGGGAGAGAAATGTGTGCAGGGCTGGGGGAGGAGGAAGGAAAGGTGGAGGACAAGTTGGAAAGACTCCAAGGGAGCGGAATGATGGGTGTGGCCAAGACTCTGACCCTGGCTTTACCTCGCTCCCACCCTCTGCTGCCTTCTGGCCTCAGCGGTTTCTTCCTTCTGCTACAAGGACCCTTGAGGCAGGATGGGATAGTGAACGCTGGGAGGTGGGGTGCCAACGGCCCCGCCATTAAGTCATGTCAAGCAGGGATCGGAATAGGGGCCAAGGAGATGGGGGGTGTTGGGGCGCCATGCCTGGAAGCCGGGTGTCTGTTGGAGGGCGACAGCGGCGAGGGGTGGGTGGGTGCTAGGAGGTAGGTGGCTTTGGCGGTGGAGACTCCAATAAGGCTGCTGAAGTGGGGAGTTCTGCAGGATTGGAGCCAGAGCCCTTGAAGGTGGGATCGGCTAGGAAAAGAGAAAAAGAGCAGAGGGTTGGGGCGAAAGTAGGGCGGGACAAAGAGCGCCCAGAGTAGAACCCGAGAGTCCCTGCGTGGGGGAAAGGTGGAGCCAAGGCAGGTCTGGGGCATCCCCCCCCACTCCGGCTCCGGCGCGCTCTTAGAGCACCTGTCGGGGAGAGGGGAAGGGACATCCTGGTGCCCGAGGGACCTCCGGTCCAGAGGGGCTTACTCGGAGCTTGGGACTCCCGAGAAGACTCCGCCTCCTCCCCTCCGGCGGTCCAAGCCCGGCAAGTGAAGGGGCGTGACCCTGGTGCTCAGGTTTCTTCCTCCTCACCTGGGCCAGGAGGGGTGGGGGCCAGAACTTCCGGCTCAGGTGAGTGTCCCTTCGGTGACGTCAGGTCATCCTCGGCCGCCCCTCCGGTCCCTCCCCGCCTCGCGCTCCCGGTGCCCGCGGGGGCGCGCCCCCGACGACCTACATATACTCAGGTGCGCCGCACCTGTCCGCCCGCACCTGCCCGCTCACCGCTGAGCGGCCTCTCATCGCACAGCAGCCTTGGGCCGACAGCCCAGGATACTCTGGGGACTTCCAGCACCCGGGACCGCGCCCACACGGCCCCTCCACCTTTTGTTTGGGAAGGGTCGCCGAGCGCCGAAGGGAACTGCCGGGTCTTCGCGGATTGCTTTTGTCGGCCACCAGTCCTGTTCCCTCTGCTGTGAGATCCTCGCCCCGCCGGAGGGGTAGATTTGTGTTTACTTCGGTGACAAGATTTGCAAGCACTCGGCCAAAAACTTTTTTGCCTCTTTGGGGGACAAAACTCGCCAGCCCGGCGCCTCCCGTCTTTTCTGAGGGAGGAAATGGCCAATTCGGGCCTGCAGCTGCTGGGCTTTTCCATGGCTCTACTGGGCTGGGTGGGCCTGGTGGCGTGCACCGCCATCCCGCAGTGGCAGGTGAGCTCGTATGCCGGCGACAACATCATCACCGCCCAGGCCATGTACAAGGGGCTGTGGATGGACTGCGTCACGCAGAGCACGGGCATGATGAGCTGCAAAATGTACGACTCGGTGCTCGCCCTGCCTGGTAAGGCCGCGGGACCGACGGGGCGGACGCGTCCAGGGCCGAGGTCGCGGGGTGGGCGCGGGCCCCCGCCCCAGGCCACACGGCCCGACGCCCTGGGTTGCCGGCGAGGGCGGGCGGAGAGGAGGAAGCGGAAGCGGTCGGGCTGGGGACGCCGCGGGCCGAGATTCTGGGGCTGCACGTGCGCTCCTCCGGGGCCGGCTGCGCCCCTCTTCGCCTGCGGACCGGCCTAGTCTTCGGGCTTGGCGGCCGGCGGCCCAAGCACCTCCCGGGAAGCCGAGTCCTGGGGCCGGGGCGGGGCCTTCCCCTCCCCCCACCCCGAGGAGGCCACGGCCTCCGCCATCTCCCGCCCTTTTCTCTGACAAAAGGCGGCGCGGGCTGGAGGCCTCGGAGTTGGGTTGGGGCCCGCGGGGTCGAACCGAGGGCCAAGGAGTCGTGCACCCTGTCAGTCCTGGGGCGCCGCCTGCGGCTTCTAATCTTATCGGCAGATTAGCCGAAGCCACAAACCGTGGCCTCGATAGTGGGGTCAGAGCTGGGACGAGGGCCGGGATCTGAGGGCGGCGTCGGGGCTCCGACCACCGCTTCCGGGGCTCAGGCCACCACCTCGGTTCCTCTTCGATGTACCCTTTCACCCTTTCCCCTCCCCGGGGCAGTTTCGTCGAAACCCTGGCGCCCCGGGCGGATCCTAGAGCCGAGAGGGCGGGGCGGAGCGGGAAGGCCCGCGGAGTCGGGAGGGGGCGGGATCCACCCGCTCTGGCCCGGGACTTGGGCGTCGAGGGGGCCCCAGGCCTGCGGCGAGTGGGTGCAGCCGGCGACTCAGAGGCTGGAGCCATCCGAGGGCCGCTGGCATTTCCATCAAGGACAGCATCCTTCCCCCTTTCCTGCAGCGGCCTTGCAGGCCACCCGAGCCCTAATGGTGGTCTCCCTGGTGCTGGGCTTCCTGGCCACGTTTGTGGCCACGATGGGCATGAAGTGTACAAACTGTGGGGGGGACGACAAAGTGAAGAAGGCCCGTACAGCCATGGCCGGAGGCATCATTTTCATCTTGGCAGGTGAGCAACAAGTCCAAGGTGGGCCCAAGGACTCTCTTCTTGCCCATCCTGGAGGGGTAAGGGTGGGCACGGTGTTGGTTTGCAGGGAGCTCACAGTATCCCAATCCTCATTCTTTCTCCAGGTCTTGCTGCCTTGATAGCTTGCTCCTGGTATGGCCACCAGATTGTCACAGACTTTTACAACCCGTTGGTCCCCATGAATGTTAAGTAAGTAAGGGAGCCCTGCCTCCTAAGGGGTCTGGGGTCGGAAGAGGCAGGCCAGGGTTTCTGACCCCAATTCTCTCTCCACAGGTATGAGTTTGGTCCTGCCATCTTCATTGGTTGGGCAGGGTCCGCTCTGGTCCTCCTGGGAGGTGCACTGCTCTCTTGCTCCTGTCCTGGGAGTGAGAGCAAAGTTGGGTACCGTGCACCCCGCTCCTACCCTAAGCCCAACTCTGCCAAGGAGTACGTGTAAGCTGGGAATGCCCTTACCCCAGCCTGGCAGCCTAGAGGTGCCCCCAGACATCTGAAAGGACCTGGGGCAGAGAGCTCAACCCGTGGGCAGGGTGCCAAGCAGAAGCCTGCGGTCACTCTAGCCCAGCACACCATGTACAGTTCCCTGGGGTGTTGGGTGGCAGGGAGACAAAAAGGGGGAGGGTGTGCTTTTTGTACAGTAATAAAAATATGTTTTGGAAAGTAGACTTTTTTCCCTTGGGGCATCTGCTTTCTTCCAACCCAGATCCTTGCAGAACCTAAAGTGTACCTACTTCAGTTAAAAAAACATTTATTGACCACCAATGGTGTGCAACGGTGTCCCAGTTCTACCATTTCAGTCATGCAGTCCCTGACACTTTTGACTATTGACTCTAAACAACTCATGTTCTTGGCTTCCCTCATCCCCGCCCAGCCTCCAATCCTATCCACTCGCAACTCTTGCTTAAATAGCAACCAAAGAGCTTTTGTTTTTAATTTAAAAATTAAGATTTTATTAGGCTTGGGGGGGGTGTCACCTTCCCTTATGCCCCCATTCCACTTTCTCTCCTCACTGGAAGCTGCTCCCTGGCTCATGGGTCACGGGGCACGGCCTCCACAGACACAAGGAACAAAGATGGGGCAGAGACAGGCTAAGGCCAATGCAAACAATGGAAGGATGGTTATGGGTCCAAGGTCTCCCTCTTCCTCCAATTACAGTCTAGTCACATCTCCTGGCCAGTTAAACATCTAGGTCATCATCTGGGTCTTCTTGGTCCAGGTCATCGTAAGCATCTGGCTCATAGAAAATGTGGCTGGTAGCCTGGCCCAGCCCAGGGCACAGTAGCGCCTGCTGTCTGAGAAGACATAAAGGGAGATTGGTGCTGGTGAGGGTGGGTAATGGGTCATGTCTGGATACCCTCTTTCCTTGACAGTGACTCCCTCTTTGGCCTCCATGTTTTCTTGGTCTAAGTCCCTTTGTGTGACCTCGTTTAGTTAGCACGGAAGCACCACCTGGTACAGGGTAGATACTCCTATACCGCTCTCATAATAGCCTAAGTTCTTAGCAGCTTGAGGGCAAGGATCCTGCCGAAGTCTTGCTTCACCTGCCCACACACTGGGCACAGGACAACAGGCATCTACTAAGCCTTTATTAACCTGCCTCTACCATACCCATCTAGCTTCCTATCGTCTTAGCACCACTGCCTGGAGACAGGGCCGCTTCCCCAGGGTCTGGTCTGGCTCAACCCAGGCCCAGATTACTCTAGGGATATCTGTGGAGCTGGGACCCAAGGCTCTAACGGAGAGAAAAAAGACATAAAGGACCTTTGCCATTGCTGGGGTTTGGGTGGGTAGAGAACTCCTCCCCAGACGTGCCTCTGGAAGTGGACTTCAGCCCCTATAAAGTCTAAGAGGTTAATCAACAACCTGCTGTTGCCCCACCTCTTAGGCCCAGATGCTGGGCTCAGCTCAGGGACCCGGGCACTGAGGCCCCAACCTTACTTTTCTGAGCTGAACTGGAAGGGCAGGGTCAGGCTATCTTTGGCTTCTCTCTCTTTCTTGGACAGGCGAAGGTTAAAAGTCAAATGAGTCGTGGGGTCCATCTGTAGAGACAAAGGATGCTGCCACTCTGCCCCATCACTGAAATCCCCGACCCCACCCCCAACCTCTGCAGTCTTTATCCCCCTCTCTCCTTTTTCCAGACTCCAAACTGCATCCCCTTGTTCCGGCCCTGGCTCTCTTAGATACCGAGGGAACACGAGGATCTGGGTAAGGCTGGGGCTCTAGGGGCGGCCCCCCTTGGAGCTCCAGGCTGAAGTCAGGAAGGATGGAGAACCACTGAGTCTGGGGAGAAGAAAGAAGAGTATTAAGAAGGTTTTTTTCGTCTTACTGAGCAAACCAGAGAACCAGGACCTGCCGCCCCAGCTCCCAGCCACTTATGTAACTGGCTACTTCCAGCTCTTGTTCTCCTTTTTCATCTCCTGGAAGGCAGTGTCTTTCATTGGTTAAGCTCACAGGATCCAAGCTTTCCAGGCTACAGAATGGGGATAATAAAACAATCTACCTCACAGGGCAGCTGTGGAGATACAACGAGGGCAATGCTCAAACCACGAGAGCCTAGGGAAGTGCTCCATCGCATCAGCCGTTTTATTGCTCTTCCTCTCTGACCCCAACCTCCAGTTCTCCTGTGCTTCTGACCTGGTGGGTCGGGCGCTGTTGGGGCCTCCGATAGAGGATGTGGGCTGAGGCCTGGCCCATCGCACTGCTCAGGGTCACCTCGGTCTGAGCAAGGCTGCTCAGCACTCCCAAGGGGCCTGGGCCGTGAAGCTCTTCATGCAGCAGGCCCAGCACATGCACCTGCTCTCCTGGGGAGCTGTCACCTGGAGAGGGACAAGAAAGGTGGTGCACGAAGGGCAGTAGGGAGCATTCAGGGGAGGCCTGGGATCAAATAGTGAAGAGGAAAAAAGGAAGGAGAGGGCCACGTTCCCTCAGAGCTCTGCCAGGATCCTGACTGACCTCGGCCAGTGTCACTGCCCTGCTCTGACCTCTTTCAGCCCTCACCTTTGAAACACTTTCTTATTCCAATGCACATCGAATCAAGGCACTGCTCTGACATCATTCCACAGGAGCGCCTCAAGGCTTTCAGGATGGAATCCACACTTTCAGCATCTGTTCTCCGCTTGTTTTCCAGCCTCATCTCTTACACACTGAACCATCTGCAGTGTCAGGAACTTGCCAAGATCCCAGTCAGTGCCTTAGATCCCCTCTTTCCTTCCCTCCCTTTTTAGCAGCATTTACAAAGCGTCAGGCACCGCACTAAATACTTGCATTTTTAGGTTGGACTGTATGAAATTGCTGACATTTGATCATATCTGATCTACAAAAAAAGCAATTCCAAGTGGTTCATCTTCATACTATAAACTCCCTCCTTCCTTGGCTTTTACTGAGGAAACAGAAGCACTGTGAGACCAAGCACCTGCATACCGAGCTGGGTATCTGACTCTAAAGCCCATTCTAGTACCCACTGTACTTTAGGGCTAGTCCCAGTGCCCCCAGCTGGACAAAATGGCCCTTGCTCTTCAAGACATTCCTTCCTTAAGGTACTCTGTGCATGTTCCTTTATCATCATGGTCCTTATCAGACTGTCTAGTAATTGCTGGTTTACTTGTCTATACCTTTACGGAATTTTGAGCTCCTGGAAGGCAAGGACCTGACTACAGTTAGCCTTTATTTTTCCATTATCTAGAACTCTACCTGATACAGTGTATGTATGCGTATGTTTGTTGAATGAATGAATGAGGGGAAAAAAAACTTGGAAAAGAAAAAAGAGAGTAATTAGATAGCATTATGAAGAAACCAAGAACTAGAATAAAGGCTAAAGAGATGGAAGAGAGTCCAGTTGGAGATCCCTGATATGTTTCCTGTTAGGGTGGAAAGGGGCACATCCCTTGGCAGGGGGAATTTATGGTGGGAAGAAATGAAGGAAGAGTCTCACCATGGCAGGAGTCCTGATGGCTCAGAGTGTGCAGAGTCTGGCAGAGTGTGGTGCAGGGAAGGTGAAGCAGCAGCCAGCTGAGGGAATCGAGAGCAATAGTGACAGGGCCAGGATCTGTCCTCCTGCACAGGGCCCTCAAGGCTTCCAGGGGACCCCCAGGAAGGGTTTCCCCAGTCTCTGACCAGTTGAGAGGGTCTCTAAAGAGGTCATGGTAAACCAGCCTGCAAAGGGAAACGGAAAGGCATGATCCTACTGCCCTTCCCCCTAATCTCCAAATTCAGCTTCTGATCTTTGTGGCTTGTTTCTCAATTTTCACTAATATCCTAAACATTAGTGAAAAGTTTTTACTGAGAAGTAGAATACAGTAATTGAGAGCACAGACTTTGGCATCAGGCAGCCCTGAGCTGCAAGCTTGGTTCTACCTGTCCAAGGTCACCTAACTGATACGTTACTTCACCTCTGTAAGACTCGGTTTCTTCATTTATAAAATAGGAATACCAACCTCCTGACAGCACAGTACTAAATGATGCCTAAAGTGTATCATTCTTGAATGGATAAAGAGAAAAGAGAGGACCTGAGACATGGTTCCTGCCTGTAGGACAGCTTAGAGAAGGTCAAGAATCAAGTCCTGAGGTACTAACTACAGATTACATAGCGATTCAGGAAAAGAGACTGGCATGGACTAGAAATCCTGGGAAAGCTTTACAGTGGTAGAACTTGTTCCCAGACATCTCCTTTCTATCTTCTGCTTTTCTTGTGAATGCCATCTTTACAGCATCACCTCTACTATAACAGCTGATACAAAATTAGGGCTCAACAGACAGGTGTAAACTGTTATTATCCACTTAGCTAACCAGACCAGGAAGTAATCTTTCTTAACCACCCAACATAGGTGGATTCAGGTACCTCCTGATCTGGCTGCTTTCCTCTACCCCACATCAGTCTGTTAAGCCCTGGAAATTCTACCTGCTAAAGTCCTTTTACATTTGTCCTAAACTCTCCATCCCTACTGCCACTGCCTTTAGCCAGGCCTCTGTTGCCTCCTACCGCTATTCTCTAAGATTCACTGGAACAGGAATCATGTCGGCTTCATTCACTGCTCTAGCCTAGCTCAGCTCCTGGTTCACAACTAGTTCTTAACCGGTACTTATACATCTGAGTGAACCTGCATTACTGCAACAGCCTTCCCACCTGGTATCCCTATCTCCTGGCTGCCCCCTCCTAACCCATTCTCCACACTGTGGTCACTGGACGAGTCTTTCTAACAAGTATGATGTTATCACTCTCCTCCCAAATTTTCCTTTTCGTGCTCTGTTAAGACCTTTTACTACCAGGTACCTCTCTCTGTCTGACCTCAGGAAGCTCTTCCATCTCCCATGAACAGGTATGCCTTCCATACCTCTCTAATTTTGCATAGACTGTTCCTTCTGCCTGTAGGACAAGTCCCTATGTACCCTGCAGTTAGTGCTGATGCATGTTGATCACCAGATTCTGAATAACTCAAAAGGCAGCACACGTTTATTCTTGTTCTCCAGTCCAGCCTCTAGTGCTAACCTGTACTGTCGGCCTTTTATTACTCTGTTCCTCTCATCTTCTATGGTCCCTGCTTTGGATTCTCCAGATACTACTCTTCATCATTCCTCTTACTAATTCCTACCTCTTGAAAAACGCATATCCATTCGATGAATAAGTAGCTGCTACTACATATCGGGTTTGCCCCTGTTGCTGGAAGGTGAGTTCCTCAGCAACAGAGGTCCCAAATTCAATTAAATCTCTTCCAATTTGTACTTACCGGCTGTTGATATTGGAGTCAAAACCTTCACGAAACTCTTCTTCGCTCACTTCACAGCCCAGGATGTGGACTTGCTCCCCACTGAGGCAGAGATGAGGGGGAGTGTCAAAGAGTGGGGCCCAGGCTCCCTTCTCGGGTAGGACAGCGAGACACTGCGGGATACTCACCACAGTGCAGATTTCTTGATAAGCGCCTTCAAGAGGCTGCGCCCCTCCCACTCCACGGAGTCTGGGGAGAGCGAGGGACGGAAAAACAGCCTGAGAACACTGAGGTTTTCGCATTCGCGAACCGGTAACGGCCTCCACCCCTGGCCTCTTACCCACGGCCCTTCCTCTCCACTTCCGCCCCTTGGGCCCTGCTCCTGTGTCTGTGACCCTCACCCCGCAGCAGCACCAGGCCACCAAGAGCCAAGAGCGACTCCAGCATCTCCAAAATGCGTCGCGTCCCTCTTCGGACGCCCTCTGATGGCGTCACTACCCATTGCCTCGCCCCTCCACATGGAAGGGGCGGGGCATCCACGATCTCTCCCACCACTAAGACCTGGCGTAACCTGGCGTGAGTGGTGCTTAGGTTCACTATCCCAGGAAGGCTCACGCGGATCGACCCCTCCTGAGCCCTGGTGCACAAACGCAGGGACGACGCCCCTCTCTACATTTTTACCGTGACTAGGGCGGGAAGAGCCGTTGGGGCAGTTGTCTGTGGGAGGGGCAAGTGGCCGCGCAAGCCCGCCCGACTGTCGGAGCCTCTGGCGCAAGTGACGTCACTCCGCCCCGCCCATGCAATTCGAGGCGGGCCTGCTTTGCCCTAGGCCCCGCCCCAGCACCACCCTCCGCGCATGCGCGATACTGGGGCCTTGTTCGGAGCACGCTCCACTTTCCTTATCCCCACCCCCGAAGACAGAGTAGGGGGAACTTCAGCCCCGGTGAAGCGAATACACGTCACCACCGGAAGTAGTGTCAGAGGGGAAGAGGAGGGGGGAAGAAAGAAGGAGGGAGGCCTATGGGCGGTAAAATGGCGCCTGTCAGAGTGGGAAATCCAGCTGCAGAGGCTGCAACCCCGCTTCCTAGCGGCTGAGGCACCCCCGACCTCGGGGAGGGGGAGGCCGCTCCAGTCCAGCCATCCGCGCCCTTCGGCTCCCCCTCCCCTCCTTCCCGACTCCTTGGCTCAGCCGGTCCGTTCGCCGCCACCGCGGCCCTGCGCCCGCCGCTGCCCCCGCCCGCCCCTTTCCCGCGGGCAGCCCCCTAGCGCGCCTGCGCAGCGGGCCACCCTCCGCTTCCCCCTTCCCCTCCCCCTTCCTTCTCCCTCCCTCCCTTCTCCCTAGCCCCCTCCCCCACAGCCCCCTCCCCCAATTCTCCATCCCCTTCCCTCCTGGTCTCGGAGGACCCCATCGTAGCCCGACCTGTCTCGGCCCGCAACCTCCGCGAATTCGTCGGTGCCACTCCCCGCCCATGTGGGCCCCCGCGGGCTGCCCACGCCTGTCCCCCAGCTCCCCGTTCCGCTGGGCTTTCCCCTCGTCGTGGGTGGCTTTCTGAGCCGCCCGCTCCGTGCCCCTCTCTGCAGCCTCTCCTGCCACTCGGGGCCCCCGTTCCCCCTCCCGGTGGCGGGGGGCTGCCCCCGGGGGGCTGGCGGAGCTGGGCCGCGGGGGCCCCGGGGCCGGCGGTGCCGGGGTCATCGGGATGATGCGGACGCAGTGTCTGCTGGGGCTGCGCACGTTCGTGGCCTTCGCCGCCAAGCTCTGGAGCTTCTTCATTTACCTTTTGCGGAGGCAGATCCGCACGGTGAGCCTGGGTGGGCGCTGGTGGTGGTGGGGACCTCTGTCAGCGGTGCTCGAGGGTTTTTGGAAAGTCTCGGGCCTCTGTTTGGGCCTAGAGACTGAGCCCCGGTGGCAGCTTTTATCGCTAGAGAATTAGAGCACCCGTCGCTGGGCATGGGGTGGGACGGGGAAGAGGAAGACCCTTGTAGTAGAACCGAGATGGTGGAGGGGGGCTAGATGGGAAAAGGATTTGGCAACTCTTGGGGGCTAGGGTGATGGGTGGGGTGCCCTTTAAGAAAGCTAGAGTTGTTGCTAAAGAAGCCGAGGGGCGGGGAACACCTGTTTGATGGCAGCAGGTCTGTTGATGTGGGCTTGTGAAAGACCCTCCTATTATTTGGAACCTCTGTGTGTGTTTGGTCTCATAACAAGGGAGAGACAGGCTTATGTGCCAGGGGTGGGGGTGGGTGGGGGGCGTATGTCACCAACAAGGATGGGAACGTGGGAAAAGCCCTGGGTGTGAAGGAGAAACCCCTGCAGTTCAAATTAAGGGAACTCTTCCAAAAAGGTCCTGAAAACTCATTTCATAGTGTGAGTGTGAATATTTGGGTTTATTAAGTCTTTGAGATTAAAAAAGATGCATTTATCATTGGCATTTTTAGTTGTGGAAGGGAGCACATTAAAGTTTGGGTGTCCCTATCAGAAGACGGTGCTTGTCAGTTTAAGGTTTGAATCTGAGGGCACGCTTCTCAGATTGTTTCTCCAGGAGACCCCAGCATTGTGAGGGATACTGTGGGGAGTGTATCTCTGGGTTTCCTCCCCCATAGCTTTTCTCCAAGGTCAAACCTCCTTAGGCTAACATCATTTAATGTGCTCTGTGTTCTCACCATCACGGGGGAGAATCCTCTGAAGGAGTCTGGGGAGGATTCAGTGAGCTGGGGTGCAGAGGGTCTCCAGTCTGTACTCTGGCATACCTCAATAAAACATGAAGGAATAAAACCAGGTAGGGGCTGCCTAGGTCAAGGAACTTCCAGAAAGCCCTGAGTGGTAGTGGTGGTTGACTTACTGATTTGGGGAATGGCCTTGGATTCAGGGTCTCCTTTACTACTCCACTCCTTCCACTTCCTGATTTAGGGTTTAGGGTGAGGATTGTTTCAGGGTGGTCATGGTTGTAGGCAGGGCTGTTTCCCTGAGATAAGGGTTAGGAGCCAAGAAGAATCGGGTCAGAGATACGGAGATGTGTGGGGGACTAGCTCCTGGGATTTTCCTTACGTGTTAGCTGCTGTCCTCTCTTCCTGGCCTTGCTCCGAGCATCTCCCCTTCTTCCCCTAACATAGCAGTTTTCTGTTCTGGGTGCAGGGATGGGCTCCAGCCCATGCAGAGACTGGTTCCTTGCAAAATTGCTCTCCTCTGGGCAGCACTGACCCCACAGCCTTTTGTCTTCCCTTCCTTCCTTTCCAATCTGGTTTCTCCCCCCACCCCCTTTCTGGCAGATGCTTAGAGCATTCCCTACATGCCCCGCATGTGCAACCCGAGATAGCAGGGCAGGACACCCGAGCTGTTGCAGCCCTCATCGCAGCCCCGAGAGAAAAGAAGGGCACATGCCTTGGGATTAGGGGGAGAGAGCCCTTTGGTTTGCACGTGGAGAGCCTGGTTCGTGAGGCTTGGGGCCTAGGGACGGACTGTGCTTAGAAGAAAAGAGCAGAGGAGGGAATTGCCAAGCTTTGCATGGGAGAGATTTGAGTGCTGGAAACAGGAGCCTCTAGAGAAGGCTTGGAGAAGCTGGAAGGCCGAGATGGTGATGTCCTTGTCCCTTCCTCACCTCCCACTCACAGCCCTTACTTCACTCTGGCCTTCTTGATACTCTATCGGTCTGCCTGGTGAGTGGGGCTTTCCAGTGTTCTCTGCCTTGCCCTGGGTACCAGGATAAGGAGGCTGTTCAGAGGGCTGAGGTTCTCTACAACTTGTGACTTGGCTAGTAGAGACAGAAATGGACAGGTGGCTGGTTAAAATAGGCCTGGTGGCCCCCAGCCAGAGGAACTTAGCTGACCTGACAACCCCTGGATTCCCTCATTCTCTGTTCCCCTTAGTGACCCAAGGACCTCCCCTCCTGACTCCTACGCCCTGTCCACTAAGGAATCTGAGGCCCTCAGCTCCCAACAGGAGGTGATGAGAGGTGTCACAGAGAATTCTTGAGGTGGAGGTGGGGAGGGCCACGCATTTCTTTGTTCCATGTAGCAGGATAACATCATGGTTAAGAGGGCGCGTTCTTGGATCAGACTGCACAGGTACAATCCTGCCTCCACCATTTCATTGATTCTAATGTAAGTGACCACCCCTGCTATAGTGTTCTAGGAATACAGCCACGATTGAGACAAAATCCTTGCTTTCATTCTAACTGGAGGGGCAAACTGCTAAATAAGACAATTCCTAGCTGTGGGGTGTTAGGCAAAGTATTTAACTTCTCCAAGCCTTGGTTTCTTTGTCCTTAAGATGTAGATGATATTGTTATTATTAGGGTTGTTCTGAGAATTAAAGAAACAACCCTAAATTACACTATGCCCAGTGTATGGTAAATGTTCAACACGTGCTTCCTATTACTAGTGGGGAAGATTTCCTTGTCAAGGGTTCTAAACCTCTCTCTTGCTATTCCTAGGTAATTCAGTACCAAACTGTTCGATATGACATCCTTCCCTTATCTCCTGTGTCCCGGAATCGGCTAAGTGAGTATGCTGACTGGGAGGAACCCTAGCTGAGGTAGGGTTCAAGGTCTTGGCTGGAGGTTGGTTGGTGTTACCCCTTCCTGTTGTGGTTCAGGCCAGGTGAAGAGGAAGATCCTGGTGCTGGACCTGGATGAGACACTTATTCACTCCCATCACGATGGGGTCCTGAGGCCTACAGTCCGGCCTGGAACGCCTCCTGACTTCATTCTCAAGGTGTGTGGGGCTGGGAAGTGATGGAATGGTTACGTCTGTTATTCTGCTCAATTCTTTGCCAGTCCCAGAGCATCTCATCCCTGGCTGTGTCCTCTGGCAGCCTGAAGGAGGGAAGCAGGCAGTGGGAGGGTGGGGGGTATCCTTTAGGCCTGTGTTGTGGTGCTCAGGACTTCTCCCAGCCCTGCTGTGTTCTTCTACAGGTGGTAATAGACAAACATCCCGTCCGGTTTTTTGTACATAAGAGGCCCCATGTGGATTTCTTCTTGGAAGTGGTGAGTTTGCAGAAGCTGAAGGCAGCTCTGTGATGAAGCAATGGTTTTAGGGCTCAGGGAATTTAGAGGATTTGGAGGAAGTAAGGGATCAGGAGAAATGGGTAAGGGCAGTTTTGGAGAGGGGAGGTTGTAGGATGCTCAGAGAATGGCTTTCGATAGTTTGGGTTCATTTGTTTTGCTGATGCAATTCTATTCTTCCACAGCCTTCCCGCTCTTTTTTTTTTTGCGGTACGCGGGCCTCTCACTGCTGCGGCCTCTCTTGTTGCGGAGCACAGGCTCCGGACGCGCAGGCCCAGCGGCCATGGCCCACAGGCCTAGCCGCTCCGCGGCATGTGGGATCCTCCCGGACCGGGGCACGAACCTGCGTCCCCTGCATCAGCAGGCGGACTCTCAACCACTGCGCCACCAGGGAAGCCCCTTCCCACTCTTTTGTTCTTGCATCTGTGAATCTTAAGGGTGTATGGTGCCTAAGACTCTTGAGTTTGAGGACAGTTTCAGAATTTTGTGTCCTCAGAGACATTCAGTGTTGTTGGAAGTCCTGAAGGACTCTGCTAGAGTCTTAGTAAAAGGGATCTATATGTCTGAATGATCATCTCTTCTGACACCTTCCTCTTCTCCAATCTCTTTCAGGTGAGCCAGTGGTACGAGCTGGTGGTGTTCACAGCAAGCATGGAAATTTACGGCTCTGCTGTGGCAGATAAACTGGATAATAGCAGAAGCATTCTCAAGAGGAGATACTACAGACAGGTAAGGGGCTAGCGTCCAGGTCTAAGAGTGAGGCTTGGGAGGCAGGCCATCAGGGAGGGACCTGAGTTTAAGGCAACTGCCCTGGAATGGAACCTTCTGAGGGTGTGGGGGAGGCATACTGTATAATCCCTTTTGTGAGAACTGGCTGCCTGTGGGCATTGTTGGGATTGGGGGAGCAATCACAGAGGGCGAGTCTCCTTTTGATGACCAGCTCACCCTGCCTTCCAGCACTGCACTTTGGAATTGGGCAGCTACATCAAGGACCTCTCTGTGGTCCACAGTGACCTCTCCAGCATTGTGATCCTGGATAACTCCCCAGGGGCTTACAGGAGCCATCCAGGTACAGGGGACGGTGGTGAGTCTGGCAGGACTAGGAAGTGGTTCTGAGTAGGTATTTTGAATGCATGGAGCTGGGATTCCCTGGTTTACAGTAGGTCAGGATGCAAGTTGTTTCTCTTTTAAATGAGATGTTCCCCGCCCCGCCATATCCATTTCATAAATCAGATTTCTCATACCAAATTGCTTCAGGTACACACAAGGCAGTAAGTTTGACTAGAAGCCTCGCCCTAGTATGAAATACGGTGATTAAAATTTTATTTTATTTTGAAGAATAAATCAAGGAGGTTTTACTTAGGTTATTTAGTTTGCGGGGGGGATATATATTTTAAAGTAATGAAACCCACCCCCAAATAAAAGGAAAAACACCCTATCTCTCTTGAATCCTTTGTTTCTTCTCATGTGCCTTTTCACCCACTCTAGACAATGCCATCCCCATCAAATCCTGGTTCAGTGACCCCAGCGATACCGCCCTTCTCAACCTGCTTCCGATGCTGGATGCCCTCAGGTAAGGGAAGCTAGACACTTAGATTTCTGAGGAGAGAAGCGGGTGGGGGATCCCAAGAAGGAATAAAAGTTTGTCCTGTTTTACTTTACTTATCTCTTTTCCCTTAAGAATATTACTTTTGAACAAGGTCTTTTTAAAACTCATCACTTTTAGCCTTTGGGTTTTGGGCAAACTGAACCTGTCTCATGTGAAAACGGTGATCCTTTCCACCCCACGTCTTCCGTGAGGCTGCCTTACACTAGTGTGAGGATATCAACATAAGGACTCTACCAATGCAAGTTATTGTTGTCCCAGGTTCACCGCTGATGTTCGTTCTGTGCTGAGCCGAAACCTTCACCAACATAGGCTCTGGTGACAGCTGCTCCCCCTCCACCTGAGTTGGGGTGGGGGGGAAAGGGAGGGTGAGCCCTCGGGATGCCGTCTGGTGCCCTGTCCACTGGTGAGGACTGCCTGGGCAGGGTCTGCCCCTCCCACCCCTCTCTGCCCTGGGAGCCCTGCACTCCATATGGAGTCTGGATGGACACAAGGGCCAGATTCTCAAGCAGCCTCACTCTTAACTTCGTGTTCGCACTCCCTGGAAACCCCAGACTGGGACATAAGCGGAGGCCTAGGAGAGCCGCAACAGTGTCTGGTGGAGAGACAGGACTGGCCAGAGTGGGAGACAGACAT
Organism: Orcinus orca; assembly: GCF_937001465.1. Taxonomy (NCBI): domain Eukaryota; kingdom Metazoa; phylum Chordata; class Mammalia; order Artiodactyla; family Delphinidae; genus Orcinus; species Orcinus orca. The sequence goes on along the minus strand of NC_064577.1, from coordinate 11,727,054 downwards.
TCGGTAATCCGGGAGGCTCAAAGAGAAGCCAAGCCAGCTTTGTTGTGATTTGTTTTTTTAAAAACTCTTGTACAAAACTGATCTAATTCTTCACTCCAAGGGCTGGGTTGTGGGTGGGAAACTGGGATTTTGGGCCACTGGATTTTCCCCAAACTTGTCCCCTCCCTTACTTTCTATTTTCCCTTCTTCCTAGATTCCCTCAGACCTGTAACCAGCTTTCTCTCTTTTTTTTTCTTTTCTCTCTTTTAAACCATGCATTATAACTTTAAAACCAAGGCTGCCCTAGGTCCTTCTCTGGGGTTTTGGGAAATGAAGGGAGGGGTCCCTAGGCAGAAGGAAAAGAGGCTGCTGTAGACCCGAGGGGTAGGGGGAATGGTGGTGTTAGCTTTCCCTGGTGGGAAGGGAAAGGACTTAGTGACAGGATGGGCGCCCTTGTCGGGGAGTGAAAGGACAACTGTGTGTCCTGAGGGAACGTGAGCTTCAGTGCGGTAGGACGGAGAAATACGAAAGGAGAGACCTGGGCGCCGGCAAAGCCAGCATTTCGTCTAGGGGGTTGACGTGAACAAGCTAAGCAGACGCTGCCCCTGAGCGGCATGGGGCGGGAGGAGGGGGGGTGCTCCACGCCACCGGCGGGCAGGCCGAGCACCGGGGCTCCACCTCCCCAGCGCTTTCCTCCCCGAAGCCTAAGCCGGCTCTACTTCCTCGCACCCGCCACGTGACGCCCCGCCCTTCTCCGAGATCACATGATTCTCGGGTACAGACAGTGCAGTATTCTTCCGCGCTGACGTAGTCCTTACTTTTCGGACCTCCTCTCTAGTCCCTATTGGTCCACTCACCCCTGGAACCTAAGCGTTCCGTGCGTCTCTCCAAACATACGTTTCGTTTTTGCCCTCTATTTCCGGAGACCACTTCCTCCGCTTGGGTACTACTTTGTTTTGGTGTCAACGGCCGCCTTCAACGTACCAACACGTTTCGTGAATAGCTCTCCTTGTAATTATCTGCCCTTTTTCCTGTACGTTATTTCCGAAAAGAACTTTTGGAGAGCCAAGTCTCAAATTACGGTTACCATCTTCCAGCCATTTTCATCATTACCTTCCTGGGGGGAACTCGGAAAATGGGTTTTCAGTTATTTTCGACGATAGCAAAAGCCAACAGTCTTTCCTACGCCGCCTGCGTAGCCTCCAAGTTGATTCCAAAGCTATTGCACTGACGGCGTGGGGGTGGCGGTCAGTAGGTGGTGCTACGCTAGTGGCGTTAGGGCCGTTGCGCTAGCGGCGTAACATAGCAGGCGGGGAGGCTCCTGCTGGTCGGGGGCGGGGTTGGTGAATAGGGAAGTGGCCCAAGTCCCGGGATCGCTCCGCCGAATCCGCCCGCGCGTCGCCGCCGTCGCCACCGCCCCCCATCCCGGCCCCCCCCGGGTTCCCTCAGCCCAGCCCGGTCCAGCCCGGTTCCCGGGAGGATGAAGTTCGTGTATAAAGAGGAGCATCCGTTCGAGAAGCGCCGCTCTGAGGGCGAGAAGATCCGAAAGAAATACCCGGACCGGGTCCCGGTGAGGACAGTAGCCAGGGCCGAGGGCGCGGGGCGCTGGCGCTGACGCCACAGCCCGGGCTTGAGTCCGGGACCCGCAGCGCGGGCCTCAGGCTGCCGGCTGTGGCGGGGTTGGGAACGAGACCGAAACTGCTGTCCCTGGGACCGGAGGTGAAAGGAGTGGGGTAGCGGTAGAGCTGGGGGTGAGAGGATGTAGACGCGAGAGACAGACCTTGAGATTCATGTGGGAAGCTGTTGGGCGTTTGACAGTCTGAGCTTCACATGGGGTTTTTGAAATTGAAGCTGTAGTCGGCCCAGATAGGTCATCCCCTTACGATTAAAATAACGGTTTGTTATGACGCCCTGTTTAGGGATCCTGGATGTTTAGGTGAATTTGAGTCAGTGGGGTCAGAATCCCTACTCAGGGCTGCGCCGCGTGTTCAGAGACAAAGAGAAATGAGTCTGGGGTAGGTGTGGGTGCTAGGAATGTTGTTGTTTGAGTTCTTGACAGGTGGAGCTGTCGGGCTATGTACCTAATGTCTCCTAATTTTAACCTTCTCTTTAACAGGTGATAGTAGAAAAGGCTCCCAAAGCTCGGATAGGAGACCTGGACAAAAAGAAATATCTGGTGCCTTCTGATCTTACAGGTGGGAATCTGACCCAATACCGGGTTTGCTTCCTGGGGGTGGGAGCGCAGTCTCTGTGGGAGGAGGCTCCACATAGAAGGTGTTCTTTTGAGGGCATTTGTGATCTCTGACTTTATCAGGCCTTGTATCTTTGGCAGTTGGTCAGTTCTACTTCTTGATCCGGAAGCGAATTCATCTCCGAGCTGAGGATGCCTTGTTTTTCTTTGTCAACAATGTCATTCCACCCACCAGTGCCACGATGGGTCAGCTATACCAGGTATGGTGCCTGGGAAGTAGTGGAGGCTTTGGAGAGGAGTTGGAAGCACTTGAGAGGGAAAAAGTTTTAAGTCAGCAATTCTTGGACCAAACTGGCTTACTTAGCTCTCAATTTTATATTTGCTCTTAAAATTTCCACATAGTCCTGGGTTGGGGATTTGGACAGGGCCATGGGAGTAGAAAGAAGAGAGAATAGTGAGCTGGAGCAACTGTTGTGATGCAGACTCTCCCCAGGCCCCTCCCTGTTCCAAGGCAGCAGAGAACAGTTTGAGGTCTTTTTGCCCAAGACTGTTGGCTAGAATAATACTGTTCAACATCTAGGGCCTGGAGCAAGTGAGAGGGAGAGTCAAAAAGAATGGTTTTGGAAGAATCTGCCCCGGTGGTGGGTGGTTCAAGTAACTAAGGCCCAGTTGCCTGAACACTGTTACTTTCTGCTTTCACCCCAGGAACACCATGAAGAAGACTTCTTTCTATACATTGCCTACAGTGACGAAAGTGTCTATGGTCTGTGAAGCTGCTGTCCCTAAGGTGGGGGGGTCCCATTCTACAAAGAGAGAGGTGGCCCCCCTTCCTTGACCTGCTCCTCCTTGAGGGTGAAACACCACCTCCCTTTTTCAGGACCCGCACTTCCTAATGTTTGAGACTCTCTTCCAGCCCCTTTAAACACAAGAGTTAATGTGGGAGATGGCCTCTAGTACCCACTCTTTCTCCATTCTTCCCCTTTACCACCTTTCCCATTCTGCTTTAGACTTCTTGACTGTCAATCTGTGTCACATCTGGTGATTGTTTTGGTTTCTTTTCCCTTTCTAACTGCCCAAGGGGCTCAGAACCCCAACAATCCCTTCTTTTCACCACCTTCTTTTTTGGGGGTAGATGGAAGGGACTGAAATTGTGGGGGGAAGGTAGGAGGCACATCAATAAAGAGAAAACCACCAAACTGAACTGGATTTTTCTTTGTGTTGCTCCCCTCCCCCTTTTGTTCTCCCTCGTCAGTGGTGGGGAAAGAGGAGGTTGGAGGGATAGTAGTATATTTTGGTTTGTTTTTATGTTGGGCTTTTCCTTGTGCATAAAAAGTGTGCTTTTGTTGTGATGGATGGAATACTGAGTATCATTTCATGAAAGTTCAGTTTTATATACGTGTGTATGGATTGGGTCCTGAGGTTATAAAAAAATTTTTTTACTGTGGGTTTCTGTGGAAGTTTGAAAGCACCTGCTTTAGATAAACCATCCAAGTTTGTCATAATCTTTTGGGTGAAGGAGATTTTCGAGTGTGGGAGCTAGTAAAAGGACTCTGTCCTCAGATGCATGTTGCTTAGACAGACTTTGCCGGCGTGAGGGATCCAGTGGAGTGTAATGCAGGAGAGGGAGAACACGGGGAGGAGGGAGCCATTATCACCGGGAGAACTTCATCTCCCAGCAGCCTTGTCTCTGTCTGGCCGGAAGTGGGGCGGTCCCCCGTGGGTAGAAAGAAGCCGCAGAATGAGGCAGTATGGTGGCCGAAAGTTCTAATCCCTTCTTTCCCTTCATCCCCTTCTTTCTTAGCCCCGCCCAGCCTACATTTCCCAGGAGCCTGAGCGCACTCTTCCCCTCTCCCCTCTGCTCCCAATCTCCCCGCCACTCCCCGGGGGAGGAGAGCGGTTTAGTGCGCCTGCGCCAATCCGTGGCTTGCTGGGAACTGAAGTTCCGGAGGGTTATGCAGTGTCCTTTTTGCTGCCCCCGGACGGACTATAATCCCCTTGATGCATTGCGCGTTAGCGCCCGCGAAGGGAGGGGGGAGAGAGGAGGAGGGAGGGAGGAGAGAAGGAGGAGGGAGCAGGCGGCCGGCGGCGCGGGGGGAGGGGGCCCGGTCCGGGAGTGCGGGAGGCAGTGGTAGAGGGAGGTGGCGGCAGCGGCTAGCGGACTCGAGTCACAACCGAGTCGAAGCAGACACCTCCGTGGAGCGAGGCAGTAGGAGCACCGAGCACCGGAGGCGGCACCGGGATCCCCGGCTCAGGGGAGGGGGGCGCCGGACCGGGAGGAGGGGAGGGGGCGATGCTGGAAGCCATGGCGGAGCCCAGTCCCGAAGGTGAGCTCTCGACCGGTACAGAGCGCTTAGCCGGCGGGGGGCGGGCGAGGAATCTATTGGCAAACTTGGAGGTCGAGCCCCGGAGCCCAGCGGGGGAGGGCGGGGAAGGGGTCGGGGGCCTGCCCCTGGAGGTGGGAGAGTGACGAGTTGAGAGACGTTGGAGAAAGAGGAGTGGGAGACTGGGCTGGGGGTAGTTGGAGATCAGGCGCTGTGTGTGTGTAGGGCGGGTGGGGTGGGATGGGGGAGCGGGAGCTGGAAACCCACAGCTTCGGGGGTTAGGGGCCGAAAGGGCCTCCGGCAGGTTGGGGCCCTAGAACTGAGAGGTCGGGGGAATTTGGGGGCCGGAGAGTTGTTGGGGAGGAAGGATGTAGAAAAGGATTGAGTGAGGAGCTCGGTAGTTCGCCGAGGTGGGGGAGTTTGTGGCGGTGGTGCCGGAGCTCCCGGTAGTTGCCGCCGGAGCTAGCCCGGTGATTGTTGGAGGGGTGGGCAGATAGTTGTGGGGAGAAGAGAGGGTCTGGGTATTGTCTGCGATAGAGAGACCTATGCGGGGGGTGGTTGTGGGGAGAGGGAGCCGGGAAGCGACGAGAGCTGGCTAGTTTTGGGGGCGGTGGGGCGGGGTGGGGGTTTAAGGCCGGCGAGTTGCGCCGGGGGGAGGGGGGGTTGGTCGGTCGGCGAGGGTTAGAGCCTGGGAGTTGCGGAGGGTGAGGGGGGCAGCGGCGGCAGCAGCGGGGGTTGCTGGGGAGGAAGAGAGTAGCTGGTTGGGGGGGGCTCGAGTTTAGGGGTCCGTAGCCTAGTGACTTGCTGGCGAGTCCGGGGGCAGGGGGGGGGCGGCGGCCGGAGAGAGCTCGGAACTGGGCCCGGGGCCCGGCGGGGAGCCCGAGGAGCTCGAGACGGGGAGGGGCCAAAGCCCCGGATGGGGGCGGGGGGACGGCGAAATTGTGGGGAGCGCGGTAAGGGGGGGCAGGTGGGGCCGCGTCCGGGTGAGAGCTCTCAGGTCTGTCCCGGCCGCGAAGTGGCGTTGGATGTGTGAGCCCGTGTGTGTTTGGTGGGGGTGAGGGGCGCGCCGGGCCTCGTGCTCGAGTAGAAGGGGCCGGAGGGCGGGGAGCGGTTCGGCGTGGTCATCCTAGACCCTGGGGGCCGGCGGGCGGCGTGTGCGGTCGCGGAGGGCCCGGGGCGGTAGAGCGCGGCGGGGTGGGAATTCCGGGCACTGGGCGCGTGTGAAGGACAGGGGCAGGCGGCAGCCCGGGCTCGGTCCGGGGAGCGGTATGGCGGGTGGGGCGCCGAGAGAGCCGAGGAACCCGGAGTCTAGAGAAACCGTGAGTTGGGGGTGGGGGGGGGCGGAGCGCCAAGCCTCCGGTGGGGGGAAGGGGAGCGCTATAGCGAGGCCTGAGAGGGCGCCGCGCCCAGGCTCCGCCCCTCGCGGGGCGGAAGGGGGAGCAGCGGCGGGTCCAGCACCGCTGGGGGCCTGCTCGCCTGGCTGAGGGACCTGGGAGAGGAGGGGGTTCACTTGGGACCTCGGAGGTTGAGAGGTGGGGTCTTACACCGACTCTTTCCTAGTGCCTTGACTCAGCTTTTATTGCTTTCACAGATCCACCTCCGACCCTTAAGCCAGAGACTCAGGTGAGGTTTCCCATTCTTTTGCAGCCCAGTATTACCGCAGGATCTCCTGCTCCTTCTCTCTCCCTCTCCCACTTTTTCCAGATTTCTCACTCCAGGGACTATGCTTTTGGGAATGTCCCTCGTAAACTCTGTGTGCTACATATTTTTTTCCTTTCAGCCACCAGAGAAACGACGGAGAACAATTGAGGATTTCAACAAATTCTGCAGTTTTGTTTTGGCCTATGCTGGTTACATCCCCCCTAGCAAGGAGGTAGGGACAGGAGGACAACTGACTGGAGGGTGGTGTCCTAGGGCTGTAGAGGGAGGGGCTCTTGAGATTATGAGACTGTGTTACGTTGTAGGCAAAGCCTAGAAATTATATGTAAGACTAGGGAAATGGAAATTTGGTGGGAAAACTAGTATCTGGAGTGGGGGTGGGACTAATAGGTGGTTTGAGTGCAGTGAATGGTTTTGGGGTGCTCTAAATGGAAGGTGCTTTTGGATAAAAACTTTAGGAACTGAAAATGGTAACAAATGAGGCTGTTCAGAAAGAGCTAGAGAAAAATGGCTCTGGTCTGGGGGATGCTGTGTTGTGAAGGCAGTGGGCATTGGGGAGATGGTTAGAATTTGAGGTCAGGGGTAACATGGAAGTGTTCAAGAGGAGATGCTGATGGGAATTGGGATGGGGATAAGTTTTCTGAATACAGTAAGATTTAGTGGTTTTGGCCAGATATTTTGGTCTTTTAAGTTGGGTGTGTATAGGGGCTGAGATGACCCTGGGCCCCTTGCTGATCCTGGTCTCTTCTCCCCTTTAAGGAAAATGACTGGCCAGCCTCCGGCTCCAGCTCTCCATTGCGAGGTGAGAGTGCGGCAGACAGCGATGGCTGGGACTCAGCCCCCTCAGATCTCAGAACCATCCAGACCTTTGTTAAGAAAGCAAAGTCATCCAAGAGAAGGGCAGCTCAAGCAGGTCCCACCCAGCCAGGACCCCCAAGGTCCACTTTCCCTCGTCTGCAGGCCCCTGATAGTGCCACCCTGCTTGAGAAGATGAAACTCAAGGACTCTCTCTTTGATCTAGATGGGCCCAAAATGGCATCTCCACTGTCCCCCACATCCCTGACACATGCCTCCCGGCCCCCTGCTGCTCTCACCCCAGTGCCCCTTTCCCAGGGGGATCTCTCCCAGCCTCCTCGAAAGAAGGACCGAAAGAACCGAAAGTTGGGGCCAGGAGGGGGGACAGGCTTTGGGGTGCTTCGGAGGCCTCGGCCAGCCCCTGGGGATGGTGAAAAGAGGTCTCGAATCAAGAAGAGCAAGAAGCGGAAGTTGAAAAAGGCAGAGCGGGGGGATAGACTCCCACCTCCTGGGCCTCCCCGGGCACCCCCCAGCGATACAGACTCTGAAGAGGAGGAGGAAGAAGAGGAAGAAGAGGAGGAGGAAGAGATGGCAGCAGTGGTAGGAGGGGAAGCCCCAGCCCCTGTGCTGCCAACACCTCCTGAGGCTCCTAGGCCCCCTGCCACAGTGCACCCTGAAGGAGTCCCTCCCACTGACAGTGAAAGCAAGGACGTGGGCAGCACTGAAACAAGCCAAGATGGAGATGCCAGCTCCAGTGAAGGCGAGATGCGGGTCATGGATGAGGACATCATGGTAGAATCAGGTGAGAAGTTTGGGGCTGCCCAGGGGTAGCTGGGTTGGTGGGTTTGGGGGTATTGTGGATCTAAGAGCTCCAGCAGAACACCAAACAAACCTTCTTTTCCCCAGGTGATGACTCATGGGATCTGATCACGTGTTACTGCCGAAAGCCCTTTGCAGGCCGGCCCATGATTGAGTGCAGCCTGTGTGGAACGTGGATCCACCTCTCCTGTGCTAAGATTAAGAAGACCAATGTCCCTGATTTCTTTTACTGCCAGAAATGCAAGGAACTGCGGCCAGAGGCCCGGCGGTTAGCGGGGCCTCCGAAATCTGGAGAGCCCTGACATATGCCATCTCTAGGCTGGAACTTCGAATGGCAACATGACTTGGGAACTGAGCCTCAGGGTCATCAGCCTGTCCCCCGGAGCTGGGATGTTGTCCCACTTCAAGGCAGAAATTCCCAAGGGAGGCTGGTTTGGAAATGAGTGATGTTCCTATCCTACCCTTCCTTCCCATCTTGTGGACTTGAACTCGGACCTATTGCAGTTGGGGGTGGGAAGCTGTCTGGGTCCCTAGACACTTAAGCTCTGTCCCTTGGACCTGCCACCGCTCACTTCCTGGGCCAGGGTTGGAATTGGGATGGAGTGGGACGGTTGTCTATAAAACTCTAGTGTAAATATAGCACTCCCCTCCCTCATTTTTTCTTTTATCTCACTCCCCATTTATTCTACACCGGTTGTATTTTTAATTTTGGATTTCACCTTTTGAGTATGGCAGCTCAGAGGTGGAGTACCAACCAGAGCTTGGCCGAGGGAGGAAGGAAAACAGAAAGGTGACGATGTTCTCACTCACCTCTTTTGTTTTTAATAATATTGGCCAGCTGTTTGTACAGACAGCCTTCGTGTTGTAAATAAAGCAGAGTGGGCTCTTCTGTGTTTATAGCCCTCACTGACTGTCCTGCTTGGGAGGGAGGCTTTGGAAAAGCTGGCTGGAGGTGGAGCTGAAACTCACCTCTCTTAAAAGTCCAAGCTGAAAATGGCCTGGCGCTGCGCCTTTTCCACCAACCCTAGGACCTCGATTGGCTTTGCCCCACCTCACCCCCCAGTCAAGGACCCCCCCCAATTCCCACCCTCACCTCCCACTTGCACGCTCCAGCGGATCATATAGTTGCTTGACGCTCTCTCCCTCAGGGGGTAAAGCGGGGTGCCCCCTGAGGGCAGAGGCCAGCCGAGCCGGGGTAGTTGGAGGAGGCGGGTGGGGACACACTTGGGGGCGGAGCCGTAGAGGGTTGGGAGACCGTTGCTGAAAGTGGCAATAATGTGACGAGGGCGCTAGGCGGAGCTGAGAGTCACGTGACCAGTGAGGGTCACGTGGTGGGGCGTTACGGGCAGAGCGGGGGTGGGCTAGTTCTAGTCACGTGACATGGGGAGAGGTGGGCGGGGCGCTGGAGAGCCCTCGCGACGTCTGCGGCGGCTGCGGCGCCGGAGCCCGCGGCTTTGGGTCGCGCCCCACGGCCCGTCCCCACCGCCCCCCCCACCACACCGTCACCCCGCTGAGCCTTGTCTTTTTCCCTTTTGCACCTTTCTTACGCTGGGTCGGTCGCGTTGCTCGCGCGTCGGTTCGTGGGAGTGCGCAGGCGCGGCGGGGGCGATCAGCCCCTCTGGGTGGGCGGCGGAGCCCGGGAGCGCGCGGGCGAGACCATGGCGGGCAGCGGCGCTGGGGGCGGTGGTGTCGGGGAGACGAAGGTGATTTACCACCTGGATGAAGAAGAGACTCCCTACCTGGTGAAGATCCCCGTCCCCGCCGAGCGCATCACCCTCGGCGATTTCAAGAGCGTCTTGCAGCGGCCCGCGGGCGCTAAGTACTTTTTCAAGTCTATGGATCAGGATTTCGGGTGAGCGCGAGGCCTAGACTAGGAACGACGGGGGCTGTGCTTTTGTGGGTTGGGTAATTTTGAGGGTCACTGGTCTGCTTTGGGACATGCTGGGATTTTCTGGGCTATAGTGGAGCACATCTTTACTATGCTCGTGTAGATTGGCTATCCCAGGACGGACAAGGTTATGCTTAGACAGATTGAGGCGTGCGGAACTGTAGGAGGAGAGACTGGGATATACTAAACCAGATTATAGAAGATTAGGCTATACTGGAATAGAGTGGGGCACACTGGTTTATTTTTGGGTGTTCTGGTCTGTGCTGAGGTAGATTGATCTCTCCGCTGGTAACTACATTGTGAGTAGTCCTGTAGCACACAGGCTATGTAGGGATATTGTGGACTCTGCTGATGTAGATTGGGCTATACTGGGCAGGCTTGGGATGTTCTGTCCTATACTAAGGCAGACAGGATAGTTTGGGGACAGTCTAGTCCGTACTAACGCAGAGTGTTCTGTTGGGATGCCATTCTGGTCTCCAGCGGGTTCTATTGATTGATCTTAGTTTCTCTGGGGGCCTAGTTTTTATTGGGACACTCAATACAAGGGCAGACGGGGCTGACGGGGTCTGTACCAATACAGCTGGTACAGTCAGCTGTATTGGGATATTCTAGTCTATATTGGTGTAGACAGCTGCACGTGGTAGAATAGATTGGGCTACCCTGGGGTAATTTGGGACAGTCTGGGCAAGACCGGGACTTTAAATAATGCAGAGTAGGCCCTTTTGTGTTTATAGTCTTTGGGACTGTGCTCTCTTGGTCCTCAGTCTCAGCTCTTGAAGGGAGGCTGGATCAGGCTGGGATAGCCTGGGTTATAGGAAAGCTGAACAGACTGGGCTCTACCTAGAAATACTGTTGGACGTTGGGAAGGTGGTACTGTCTTGGGGGTTACCTTGGATTTCAATGTTCTATTTGTCAGCACTATAATCTGGGGTAGTTTATTCAACTTTCGTGCCTTGATTTCATCTGTGAAATGGAGTTAACCAGAGTAAAATGCTTAGTACAGGTGCATGGTACGTTCTTGGTGTGTGGTCATCGCCCTTATTAGCATTGAGTCTAATTCTTAAACTAGGTTATGATAATACAGGATAGAATCACTTGGAAGGCTGGACTATGCTGAGACTGGATTATGTTGTGAAGAATACAACGTTATGCTGAGACAGATTGGTAGTGACTGGGTTGTGTTGTCACATTGATGATAGGTGGGATTGAGTTGACATATATCCACATTCTTAGAACCATATTAGGCTAAAGGGTTAATCCGACCAGATATCCCAATTTGGGGGTGAGTGTGTGTGAGAGTCTGTTCAGGGCAGAGTGTGTCATAGTTTATACGTTTATTAGTTTAGCCAGCAGGTATTTGTTAATGCTTACGAAGTGTCAGGTACTTTGGTCTGTGGCCGGGGACATGGTGTTGAACAAAACAGGCACTGATGATTTCACTTGGTGATTGAAAAGAAGGTCCGTTGAAGGAACCCATGGGAGAGGTGACCCCCAGGACTGGGCTTTAGGGTCTGTCAGGAGGAGCAGATTGCTTAGTGCAGAGTTTGTGCCAGGTGAGGCACAGGAGAATGGGGATCTGGGCTTCACCTCTGCTTGGGAGCTCAGTCTAGTGAGGAAGTACTATTCTTTGGTCTAATGGGTATTTTTATCTAGAGGGAAGACAGCACATTTGGACATCTCTCTGAAAGTGAGTTAGAGAAAATTAAGGAAAGCATAAAAGTAGAGATGTAGATGAGGACCAAAGCCTTTGAGGGAAGTTGTGTGAGGAATACGGTGAAAGTTGGAGGGAGGCTGCCTGCAAGCTCCTAAGGTTAGATATTTGGGGCAGCTGGGGCAACCTTACGGGAAGCCTTTGAAATTGGACTGAGAGGTTTGAATCAGACTCTAGGAAATCTCTGGAACAGCGCTGAGCCCCTGAGGGTGAGCTGGGGAGAGAAGGAGAAATAAGAAAAGGGAATTGAGTTTGGTGATTTCTTAGGTGTAAGTGTTACAGCGTCAGAGAAGGGGACTCGGACAACGTTGGAGAAAAGCCACATCCTTGAGCTGGATGAAGATTGGGAGAAACTTCGAATGCGGGTGGGAATGGGGGAAGCCAGTCCAGTCTCACTGACCTTTACCTTGTGTCTCGGCAGGGTGGTGAAGGAAGAGATTTCAGATGACAATGCTCGCCTTCCCTGCTTCAACGGAAGGGTGGTATCCTGGGTAAGGGGCCCTGCCGGAGAGTCCCTCTGGCATTGCCAAACTCCTCCAAGCCTCAGCCTGTGCCCGCCCCCTCGCAGTTGCCGGAAGCTCTGGCTCTTTGCCTCCTTACCTGTTTGTTTCTTTGTTTGTTTTTGGCCATGCCCTGTGTGGCCTTCCCGACAGGGATTGAACCTGGGCCTGCCGGTGAGAGCGCCGAGTCCTAACCGCTGTACTGCCAGGGAACTCCCATCCTCCTTACCTTTTGGAGAGCCAGCCAGCTGGAGCTCCTCAGCCTTCTCCTTCTGGAGCCTCTAATGCTTGCTGCCGCTTTTTTTGTGCTTTTCTCCGGGCTCTCTCAGGCGCCGTCCCCTTTTCTACTCTTTTCTCTTACTCTCATCTCATGTGCCTCTCATATTCCTCATTGAGCCGTTTTCTTTTGTTGTTGTTCTTTTCAAATCACTTGCATCCTTCTAGTTAGTGTCATCAGATAACCCCCAACCTGAGATGGCCCCCCCAGCCCACGAGCCTCGGACAGACCCGGTGCCTCCACCGCCACCTGTACCCCCTCTGCCACCAGAGAGGACCAGTGGCATTGGAGACTCCAGGCCTCCATCCTTCCAGTGAGTCCTTGGGATTCTTGAGTCCAGGGGAGGGAGGTGAGGAAGGAATCCAAGCCCCTTGGGAGGGGAAGCCGACGATTAGGAGCCTTGTCCCACTGACGCAGGTGGGAAACCCTCTCTGCCCATCTAGCCCTAACGTGTCTAGCAGCCGGGAAAATCTGGAGCCCGAGACAGAAACAGAGTCAGTGGTGTCTCTGAGGCGGGAGCGACCTCGCAGGCGAGACAGCAGTGAGCGCGGCGGTGAGGGGGGCCAGGCCTGGAGGCCGGCTAGACTGGGAGTTGGGGAGGGGTCGGCTCCGACCCAAAGCCCTGACAAGGGTGAGGAGCCCGAGTCCTGGTTCCTGAGGTTCCTGTTCTCCCTCAGCGGGGGGCCACCGGCCCAGCGGCCCCTCGAGGCTGGAGCGCCACCTGGCAGGGTACGAGAGCTCCTCCACCCTCATGACCAGTGAGCTGGAGAGCACCAGCCTGGGGGACTCGGACGAGGAGGACACCATGAGCAGGTGGGGCTCCGTAGGCCTCCCCGGGGTGCCCCCCCACCGCCACCCCGTCCTCTCCTTTGGCCCCGCGACCACCGCCCGGCCAGCTCCCCGCCCGACCTCCCGGCAGGTTCAGCAGCTCCACGGAGCAGAGCAGCGCCTCCCGCCTCCTCAAGCGCCACCGGCGGCGGAGGAAACAGCGGCCACCCCGCCTGGAGAGGGTGAGGGGCTTCTTGTGGGGCAGCTGGACCTCGGGGGAGCTGGGGGCACGGGCCTTGGTTTCGGGGGTACAAGGCCCAGACAGGGAGAATCCTGGGGCTTGTCCCGGCTTGTTGGAGGCAGTCCGGCTCCTTCCCCTTTACCCACCACAGGCCTCATCCTTCAGCAGCGTCACCGATTCCACCATGTCTCTCAACATCATCACAGTCACGCTCAACATGGGTATGGAGGGCGCCCGGGCCCTAGGGGCTGGGAGGACCTGGTCTCCAGGGTCCCTGGGAGGCATGAGGCTGGGCCTTCCTCTCGTCACCTGGCCTCCCTCCACAGAGAAGTACAACTTCCTGGGCATCTCCATCGTGGGTCAGAGCAACGAGCGGGGAGATGGAGGCATCTACATCGGCTCCATCATGAAGGGTGGGGCTGTGGCGGCTGATGGGCGCATTGAGCCCGGGGACATGCTTTTGCAGGTGAGCTGGGGCGGGGCCACCCGCTGACCCAGGCCGGGGCCCTCAGCCCCTCTCCCCCACCTTTGACCCACCGCCCCTCCTGCCAGGTGAACGACATGAACTTTGAGAACATGAGCAACGATGATGCGGTGCGGGTGCTGAGGGACATCGTGCACAAGCCGGGGTGAGCCTTCGAGCTGGTCTCAGGTCCTTGGTTCTCTTTCTTTGCCTTTTCACCTTTCGTTTTATTATTTTAAAAAGTGGTAAAACATAACGCTCATCAGAAAGTACGTAATATGGGACTTCCCTGGCGGTCCAGTGGTTGGGACTCCGCGCTTCCACTGCAGGGGGCGAGGGTTCGGTCCTTGGTCAGGGAACTAAGATCCCGCATACCGCACGGCGCTGCCCAAAAAAAATATGTAGAGCAAGAACGCGTAACAAGTGAGTCTGGAGTGAGTGGGTGTTTGCGTCGCCACCGCCTAGATCATGACCTAGAAGCTTTCTGACCCGGGGAGAGCCCCTCACAGTGTCCCTTCCCACTCCCTCCCTCCTCACTCCCCCAGAGGTAACCACTCTGCTGATGCTTTGGTCATCACCACGATGGTTTGCTTGGTCGTTGTTTCACCGGCCATACACGTGTTTTTGAACAACACAGTTTAGTTTTACCTGTTTTCGGACTTGCTCTGAATGGGACCATGCGGCGTATACTCACTTGAATTACTCAGCAGTGTGTTTTTAAGAGTTACCCGTGTTGGTGAGTCACCCGCATTGTGGAGCCTTCCACCATTACCTTCTCTGGCCCAGCCATGTCTGTGCTCCTTTTTTCTTTTCCTTTTTTTGTCCCTCACCTATTCTCATTCCAGGCTTCCCCACTCCTCAGGCCTCTCCCCTCACCCCAGCCTGACTGGCCTCCTCTTCCTCACAGCCCCATCGTGCTGACTGTAGCCAAGTGCTGGGATCCCTCTCCCCAGGCCTATTTCACTCTCCCCCGAAGTGAGTGATGCTCAGGGACCTGTAGCTGGGAGGACAGGGCGGGTGTGGATACCCTTGGCCTCCAGGCTACAGGGAGTGGGTGGGTGAGGGTCAAGGTGGGGCTGGGACAGGAGTCTGATTCGGGGAGGGACAGGGCTGGCTCTCTGGGACTGGGAAGTGACCATCTTGGTGGCCTTCGCTCTCCCAGATGAGCCCATCCAGCCGATTGACCCTGCTGCCTGGGTCTCACACTCTGCTGCGCTGACTGGCACCTTCCCAGCCTATCCAGGCTCTTCGTCCATGAGCACCATCACATCTGGGTCCTCTCTTCCGGATGGTGAGCCCCCAGGCCCACCTCATCCAGCCTCCCTGGAAGACCACCCAGTGTGGTGTGAATCCACCGCTCCTCTGTTTCTCCTTTGTCAGGCTGTGAGGGCCGGGGCCTCTCCATCCATACAGACATGGCATCTGTGACCAAGGCCATGGCAGCTCCAGAGTCTGGACTGGAAGTTCGGGACCGCATGTGGCTCAAGATCACCATCCCTAACGCCTTTCTGGGTACGGCTGGGCTCTGGGCAGGTGGTGTGGGGAGGAGGAGGCCACAGCTGGGAGTGGTCCAGGCAGGGGTGAGGCAGGAGCTGGGGAGGAGAACCTGAGGCCTTTCTTTGCCCTGGGCGATCCAGGCTCGGACGTGGTTGACTGGCTCTACCATCACGTGGAGGGCTTTCCTGAGCGGCGGGAGGCCCGAAAGTATGCCAGTGGGCTGCTCAAGGCGGGCCTCATCCGGCACACTGTAAACAAGATCACCTTCTCTGAGCAGTGCTATTATGTCTTTGGAGACCTCAGTGGCGGCTGTGAGAGTTGTGAGTGCCCCTGTCCCAGCCCAGGGAGAGCGGATCTGGCCGCCTTGTCCTGCCTCTCCAACCCCAGGCCTAAGGGCCACCGTGGACGCTGAGCAGCGTGCGTCCTGCGCTGGGCCCTGCGCTGGCTGGTGACACGCGTGGGGGCTGACGTCCCCCGGTGTTCTGCCGGACGAGCTGTGCGTCACGTGCAGGGTTGTGTCTGCTGGTGGGGAGGGCGGCTTTTCCTGAGTCACATAGAAGCACGTGGGACTAGTGGTGGCCCTGGCCGAGTTCCTGCCCTGATGGCTGTGGCCGGTGGGACATTTCCTGTCCGAGGCCTTCGTTTTAACCCCCATCATGGATGGTTGTGGGGAAACGGTTCCCAGTTCCTCTTCATTCGATGTCTTGGGGTGCTGGCTTCTTAAAGCAGTGATTCTGGGTCTTTCTCTTGCCTTCCAGACCTAATCAACCTGTCTCTGAATGACAACGATGGCTCCAGTGGCGCTTCGGACCAGGACACCTTGGCTCCCTTGCCCGGGGCCACGCCCTGGCCCCTGCTGCCCACCTTCTCCTACCAGTACCCAGCCCCGCATCCATACAGTCCCCAGCCCCCACCCTACCATGAGCTCTCGTCCTACACCTACGGCGGAGGCAGTGCCAGCAGCCAGCACAGTGAGGGTAAGTCACCGCCAGATCCCCATACAGCTGGGGCCTGGACGTGGGCACCAAGGTGAAGCCAGGGAGCAGAGGCTGGAGCGGGGACTGGGGAGGCCAAGGGACCCTGGGCTGGGGCTCAGTTGCTCCCATCCCCTCTCCCCCCACAGGGAGCCGGAGCAGTGGGTCGACACGAAGCGATGGGGGGGTGGGGCGCACAGGGAGGCCTGAGGAGCGGGCCCCTGAGTCCAAGTCTGGCAGCGGCAGTGAGTCTGAGCCTTCCAGCCGGGGCGGCAGCCTTCGGCGGGGTGGGGAACCTGGTGGGACTGGTGATGGGGGCCCTCCCCCATCCAGGAGCTCATCAGGAGGTGCTCCCAATCTCCGAGCCCACCCAGGGCTCCATCCCTATGGCCCGCCTCCTGGCATGGCACTCCCGTATAACCCCATGATGGTGGTCATGATGCCCCCTCCCCCGCCCCCTGTCCCTCCAGCAGTGCAGCCTCCAGGGGCCCCTCCAGTCAGAGACCTGGGCTCCGTGCCCCCAGAGCTGACGGCCAGCCGCCAAAGCTTCCACATGGCCATGGGCAACCCCAGTGAGTTCTTTGTGGATGTTATGTAGAGCGCGTGGTGGGGCCATGTTGGATCTCCAACCTTGGCCTGTCAGTGCTTGGTGCTCCTGTCCTGTGATTGGGTGTCTCGTCAGTCACGTGCTCATTACTCCTCTGGTGCCTGGACTCAGCCTGTCCTGTGGGCTGCTGCCTGCTGTGAGGTTGTTGCCACTGTGACTCTTTCCAGCAGTGCCTGGTTCCTCCCCCTTCCCTCAGGGGTCAACAAGGGACCTTTGGTTATTTTTAGCTTTATTGTTTTTTATAAGCCTTTTTGGGGGGGTTAAAATAGACTTTTTTTACATTTTTGGGACTATTTTTTTACTAGACGTTTTCTCTTTTGTATGAAGAATCCCTGTCTCCTGGGCCCCTTCTTCTAACCCCAAAATGTGATCTCCTACTCCATTTGCCCAGTCAGCTCTGTCCTGCACAGGGTGGGAGGGTGGTCAGTCGGTGGTACCCTGGGAAGTGGAAGGGGGTTGGTTCCCCTAGACAGCAGTCAAAGAAAGCTGGGGTATTTGGGGGTTGTGTAGCTGCTTTTGTTACTCTATTTATTTTAGTCACTTGTATAAAACACCAAATAAAGCAATAGGGGCAAACTCCCCATGCCTCTGGCTCCTTTCTTTGGGAGGGAGGCAGGCAGCAAGGGAAAGGACAGCGGTACGGCAGCAGAGCATGACTTGTTAGAGACTTTATTTGTGAGGCGGTAAGCACTCCCTCTGAGAGTAGGCACCGTCCTGGGCCGAGGCCCCCTTCAAGGCAGAACCAGGATCAGCACAGAAGGGGCCTGGGCTTGGGCTTGGGAGAAGGCATATTCTGGGCCAGGCCCTAGCTGGGAGTATTCAGAAGCCAAGGGGGTTGCTGGTGACCACGCCCCCCCGCTCCACCAAGGCCTTGGAGATGCTTTTGAAGTTACGGAAGAGTTCCTGCTGCTGGGGGTCAGACTGCAGAGCAGCCATGTTCTCCCGGATCCGGGCTGCAGCCTGGGGAGGGGGAAGGAGGGGTCAGGCCTGTGCCTCGAGGGCCCCCCTGCCGCCCCCCATACTTGGTAGCCCTGGATCTCACCTCAGTACACCAGCTGTCACAGAGCATTTTCTCATGCTGGGCTGTGGGGTGGCCCTCACTCAGGGCCCTTGAGGCCCTGGGGGGAAGTAGGAGGAAACCAATCTGGGCTGTGAGCCTGGCCCAGGACCCCCAGTGCCCCCATTGCAGCTCAGGCCTCCCCCACTGCCTCCTCACCTGGACAGAACCACCACCATGGCATAGAGGTCAATGGCACTGTCTGCCAGACGCTGCAGCAGAAACTGTTCGTCTGTCAGGTAGATGGGATGCGGTTGGGGGGTGGTTAGTCGGAGGGAAAGGAAAGTGGGGGGCGGGAATGGGGTAGAGCTCACTCACTGACAATCTCCTTCTTGTGTTTTATCAGCTTGGTCTCCACCACTGCAGCAAACTGCTCCAGAGCCTGCACTGCCTAAAGAGATGGGGAAGGTGCCCGGGGCTCAGAGTGGGGCCCAGCCCTGTCAGTCTTCGACGCAGACTGTCCCCCCACCTTGACCACTTACTCACCAGCTCACTGCTCCGACTCAGTTCCTGGTGGATGGTGCCGCTGAGACTCAGGCCACTGCCCAGCCCTGCCCGCCTTAGAGAAAGGGGAAGGGTGACTGGTTAGTTGCCATACCCTGCCCTACCCCGCCCCACCCCGCCCTGCCCTGGCCCCTAAGCTTACCGCCTCAGCTGTTTGCTTGCCTCTCCCAGCAGGAGGCCAACATTCCCAAAAGGATTCTTTAGAGCATTGCCAAGCCCCGAGAGTTCCTTTCCTTTGTCCTGTGGGGGGAGGGAGGGTCCAATAGTCAGGACTCCGCTGTCCTGCCCAGCTCCTCCCCCCATTTCTCCTCCCTCTTACCATACAGCCCTGCAGAGCCACGAACAGCCGGAGAATGTCATTCGTCCCTTCAAAGATCCGGAAGATGCGAAGATCTCGGAGCACACGCTCTACCCCAGGCTCCTGCCACAGGGGAAGACAGATCATACACCCATGCTGGACGTGCCGCCTCCTCCTCCTGGCCCGCTGGCCTGGGCAGAGAAGTGTTCTGTACCTTCATGAAGCCCATGCCCCCCATGATTTGGATGCACTCATCTGTCACCTTCCAGGCTGCCTCCTAGGGACAAAGAAAACACCCAAAATTGGGTTTGGAGCCAAGCTCCCAAACCGGGCTCTCCCTCCCCCCACGCCTGGGACCTCACCGAGCCAAAGATCTTGCTGATGGCAGCCTCTATCTGGAAGTCTGTGGATCCCTGGTCCATGTTGGCGCTCACCATGTACGCCATGGACTGAGGTTGGGACACGGGAAGGGAAATGGAAAAGGGCTGCATCAGACTCGACCTGATCACCCACATCTACAAGACTGGGTCTGCCCTGGCGCCCTGTGGCCCTCGCCTTCACCTTCCAATGCCGTGTGTCAGGCATGTCCAAATATTTGGTTCCCTGGTCAGTTCGTCAGGGGCTTGCAGGCATTTGACTTCTTGAAAGGGGTGAAGAAGGAGTAAGGGTGGGGTGGGGTAGACCAAATTTCAGGGACCTCTGGAAGCACCTCGGCAGAACAGCATGGCTCTCTCCATCCTGCGGAAGCTGAGCTGACTATGCCTCCCCGCATCCCCTAGGGCATTGGTGTAAAGCTGGAGACCCACTGCCCCAGGTGCTGCTGGGGGTTGTAGTCTGACCCAACCGGGAAGAAGGCCTCAGGGCTCTGGGGAGGGGGGTGGCCCTCACCTCAGTCACATATTGCAGCATAGCCATCCGGGCCAGCTTCTCCTGGATCATCCCAAAGTTGTGAATTTTTTCCCCAAACTGGGTACGATTAGCAGCATGATCCACCTGGAAGAGGGCACGTGTGTCCCACTGTGGTTCTCTAGTCTCCTCTTTCCGGGAGAGGGGCTGGGCTGCACTGGGATGGGTGGGCTTTGGCCACAGCCAAGAGTTCAGTCCAGGCTGGGTGGAGACCTAAGCTATCAAGTCTGGAGCTGTTGGCAGAGGAGGGGCCTCTGGTGGAGGGAGGGCTTGCAAGAGACCAGGGACACATGGAAAGGGAGACAGTGTGACTTAGGCTTAGATTCAGGCTAGCTAGGGACTCAGGCAGGGTACTCACCGCCTTAGCAATGATGCCCTTCATGGTGCCTGCCATGGCCGCGGCCATGCCAAACCTTCCGTTGTTGAGAATGTGCATGGCGACCTTGAAGCCGCCCCCCACCTCACCCAGTACGTTCTCTGACGGCACCTGTACTCCGTCAAAGTGCACCTCTGCCGTGTTTGAGGCCTTGATGCCCATCTTCTTCTCAGGGGGCCCGCTGTGACAGACAGGGTGGAGAAGTTGCCACTGGGTGTGTGTGGGTGAGCCATTCATTCATTATGAGCCAGCCTGTAGGAGGCGCAGGCAGCAGTCCCTGGCATGCCCAGAGGGCTGAGGAGGCCTGGCTCTATCCCGCTGTCGTGTGATGGGCTCAGTGGTTGCTGAAGCCAAACTTTAGGTCAGTTGCATGCATACTAGGCCTAAAAGGAACATGCCATGCCGTCCAAATGCTCTGGCTTTTGCACCCATCCCCAGAGTGACCTGTGACAGCCATCTGCCCTGGAACTCAGTACTGCCCTCTCCCTGGCTCTACCTCTTTCTCCCCAGCCCACTCACTTGGTGACACCTCCAAAGCTCCTCTCCACCACAAAAGCTGTGATCTTCTCCTTCATGGCCCCCGTGGCTGTGTCTTTAACTGGTGTCTTGGCAAAGACCGTGAAGATATCCGCTAGGCCTCCATTACTGTGGAAAAGTGAGAGGCAGTCAGGAGGGAGCAGCGGGGCCTGGACGTGGGCAGAGGTGGAGAGGAGGGAAAAGTGGGAGAAGAGTGCCTGATCCAAATCTTGCTTCCACTGAGGGTATAGTATCTTCCACAGGGGCTAGGCACAGCTGAGGTTCGGATAGAGGCTGCATCTGATCCACTTGAGGGCTCAGTTAGACAGAAAGCAGCAATAGTCTCCCCTGTTGGAGAGAAAGCTCCTTTACACTGGGTTCTGATGGGCAGGAAAGGCCCTTTAGTGCCCACCCGCCCACACAGGTATTCCCCCTTAACGCTTCTGGCGATATTCAGTGTCTTCGTATTTCCCCACCGGCACACTGTGATGTCTACCCAGAATCTCCCCCAGCCAACACACCCAGCTGTGTGGTGATCTAAGTACCACGCAGCCTAATTTGTGCCAGGCCCAGCACACTCCCGATCTCTGGGTCTCCTAGGGCTGCCTCACCAGATGCCAGTTTGGGGAGGTATTTTTCTTTCTGGGCCTTTGTGCCGAAGAGCAGGATGCCTTTGAAACCGATGCTCTGATGGGCCCCCAGGACGATGGCCAGGCCGAGGTCATGCATGCCCACGATCTCCACCAAGCGGGCATACTGGAGGGGAAACAGGCATCTGGGGCTGTAACTGGCTACGTGGGGACCTGCCCTTAGCAGGAAAGCGTGGGCAGCAGGGCAGAGCCCGACCTGGGCATCCCTGCAGAGAGAGTGGGCAGAGCAAGTGGGGCCACGGCAGAAGGACACTGGCAGGTCTGTTCCAGGTCTCGGTGGGAGGTTGGTTCCCTACACTACCCTCAGGCAGTCCCCACCTTAGCGATTCATTAGGACTTGGGACCCTGGGTGAGGTCCATGGCCCTTGGGAACTGCAAGTAGTTTGGTGGTAACAGTCAACATCCCACAGGCCCCCAGGGCAGCTCTTGGTAGAGACCTTAGCTCCAGGGGTGAGGTGTAGACTGGGACACTGGAGGTGACCGAGGGAGCTCCCTCACCTGGGTGTTGCAGAGACCCACACCACCCAGTTCACTGGGCACTTGCAGACCAAAGGCCCCCAGCTCCTTGAGACCCTGCATAGTGGTCTCTTCCACTTGCTCCAGCATGTCATTCTTGGCAGGATCGTTCACCTCCTGGGGAAGGCACAGGATCTCATATCCAGGCTCCTGTTAAGCTCCTTATCCTCTTTCCCACCCCAACAGGGACCAAGCTCTATTCCTCAGGCTGGCATTGCTCACCTCAAAGAATCGGGACACAGGCCCCACCAGCTCTTTAAGAAACTGTGTCTGGTCCTCGTTGAGCACTGCAGGGGTTGGAGTGGCAAGAGGGACGGGCAAGTCAGGCCAGGCGAGGCGGTCAGGGGAAGACGCCCCATCCCTATCCAGCTCCGCCTATCCGTTTCCTTACCAGAGGGGTACGGGAACACCTGATCAGTGGTGAGCTGGCCTTTGAACATCCCCACAGCAAAGGACTTAGATTCCTGCACAGGGAGAAGGGAGTTTCAGGGAGCAGTGTGGGGTGGGTCTGTCCCTGGCTTAGCTCCTCCCGGGCTCGAGCCACATACCGGCTTGGCCCGGTTTTCCCTGGTCGAAGCCTCAGAAGAGAGAGAATCGGACTTCTCCACAGCCGCCTGGGGAAAGGGATGGTTAGTGAGGCCGGGGAAGGGGATTCCAAAGTACCAAGGAAAGCAAAGGGGAAGAGCTGGGTGCCAGGGGAGGGCGCATCCGCCACCTTTCCCCTAGTTTCATCTTCAGGGCACCCTGGTCTGCCCTTTCCCCTACTTTCGGCGCCAGGGCGATCGGCAGGTGACTGGGACCAAGAGGGAGACCCCTGCCGGCGGCGGGGAGGTGGGAGCCGAGGCGGCTTCCCGCTCTCATACCCTCGAAGGTGGCCGTCACTTACCTGGGCGGCCCCACTGGCATAGGGTCGCCAGGCGAGGCCGGGCCGGGGCTGCCCAAGGAGCGCACTGGACCGCGAGCTGTGGGGAGTAGGGGGTTCAGTCCTGGCCCGGTGTCCGAGCCCACTGCCCCCTTACCCCCTGTCATACACACACCTCCCGCTCCCCAACCTCAGCAGCTGCCGCCCCATGCTCGGCGCCATCCTCGCCGCCTGCATCACCGAACCGCTCCGACCGCTGCTACCCTGAGCGTTGACTTAGCGCTCTCGCCGGGTTAGCCAAAGTCTGGTCCTCCAGCCTTGCCTCATCCTCCACAATGCACCGGGAGGCGGTGGGCGGGGTTTCCGGCCGCTGGGGCATGCTGGGGGCTGTAGTTCCGGAGCGCCACCGAACCCCTGCATTCTGGTTGACCTAGGGTCATTTCCAAACGTCCCTTGTCTCCCCCAAACTCCTTCATCTCGCCTGTCCGAACTGGAGTGTAGCCCTCAGAAGGGGTGATAAGATAGGCTGAGACGGAAGACTGAGGAACTTAGGCGGCTGCAGCCAGAGGGATGGAGGGTAGACTGAAGGGAGGACTTCCCAGGTGGAATTAGAAGGGAGAGGTGGGAAGACATAAACGTAAGATAGATGCCAGAGGCAGAGGCATGGAAAGAGGACTCTTTGGGGTTCCTCGTGAAATCCGTCTCCACCAACACAAAACAGAGGGAAATAGTGGGGTGCGGTTAGAATGGGCATCATCAGAAAATCTACAAACAACAAATGCTGGAGAGGGTGTGGAGAAAAGGGAACCCTCTTGCACTATTGGTGGGAATGTAAATTGATACAGCCACTATGGAGAACAGTATGAAGTTTCCTTAAAAATCTAAAAATAGAACTACCCTATGACCCAGCAATCCCACTACTGGGCATATACCCTGAGAAAACCATAATTGAAAAAGACACATGCACCCCCACGTTCATTGCAGCACTATTTACAATAGCCAGGTCATGGAAACAACCTAAATGCCCATCAACAGACAAATGGATAAAGAAGATATGGTACATATATACAATGGAATATTACTCAGCCATAAAAAGGAACAAAATTGGGTCACTTGTAGAGACATGGATGGATCTAGAGACTGTTTTACAGAGTGAAGTAAGTCAGAAAGAGAAAAACAAATATCGTAAATTAACACATATATGTGGAATCTAGAAAAATGGTACAGATGAACCGTTTGCAACGCAGAAATAGAGACACAAATGTAGAGAACAAACATATGGACACCAAGGGGGGAAAGGGGTGGGGGACGGGGGTGTTGGTGGCGGGATGAATTGGGAGATTGGGATTGACATGTATACACTGATGTGTATAAAATAGATAACTAGTAAGAACCTGTTGTATAAAAAAATAAATAAATTTAATTCAATTAAAAAAAATAGTGGGGTGGGTGACTCAAAGTGAGTGTGAATGGCTCAGGCATATTATCCTGAGACGACAGAGTTGTCACTAACTCTGGAAACACCAAAATTTTCACAGTAGGAAGGACCCCGAGGTTTGCTGCCTCCCCCTTAGGGTCTCTGAAACCTTCCTGAACATCTCTCTGCACCCTCTCTTGTTCCTTCCTGAGACCATGTGCTCAGGGCAGACCTCTGGACCTCTGGGCAGATGGATTCTTCCCAGTCCTGAGAGGAACTGTAGGAATTCTCATGTCCCGTCCCCTTCACACACACACACACACACACACACACACACACACACGTCTACTCTGGGTCAAGAAGTCCCAGCCCCTCTTTTTGCCATTCTCACTGGGGACAGGCCCCAGGAGGAGAGAGTGACAGCTTCCCCTCCTTTTGAGCTGTGAGAGCAGAGCCCCTTGGGGTGGCCCTCTTCCCCGGGCCTCAGGAAAATGTTGCGGTCATGCCTGGCTTTGGGGAGAGGGGCCAGCGTGTGAGGGGGAAGGTGGTGGTGGCGGTGGTGCCTGGGGACCTGGGAAGAATGGAATGGTGGGCGGCTCAAGCCTGCCAACTTTACCTGACAGCTCAGGCTGGGTGGGGAGAAGACAGCTCAGCTCTGATCCGGTGGATTAGAGAGATTAAAGTGAGAGAAGAGAGAGATGTCTGAGGGACCAGGACCAAGAGGTGAAAAACAGGAGTCCTTGTGAAGGAGAGGCCTGGGGACTGGTGGGGGGCTGGGACCCAGGGGTCCTTCTCCCTGGACCTTTCCAGAGAGTCTGGGGTGAGAGGGCAAAGGCTGGGGAAGAGGAGGTGAGTGTGTTGGTCCCTCAATCTCGTCCTTGTCCCAATCCCCCCTCACTTGCATTCCACCAGCTCCCAGGTCAGCCCTCTGGCTCCTGGCCCCCCCACTATTGCGATGGGCACCCCCTCTCCTCACGGTGCTGCACAGTGACCTCTTCCAGGCCTTGCTGGGTGAGTCGCCCCAGTTTTCTGGGGGGCGGTTGTGGAAAGGGCTGGCCTGTGCCTGTGAGGGCAATTACTGAACTTGGGGGCTGGTTCGGAGCCTGGAGATCATTTGGTACAAGCAGGAGCCCCGGGCAGGGGTCATCCGTCAGCATCCAGTCCACCAGCCTTGGCTAGAGGAGTTCCTCTGTCCTTACCAGGCAGGTGGAGGAGAGGTGATGGCAGGGGCAGCCAGGGAGGCGGGGGGATGGGGTGGGGGGTGGGGGGAGAGCTAACTCAGCTCTGTTCCTGTGACAGACATCCTGGACTATTACGAGGCTTCCATCTCAGAGAGTCAGGTAAAGGGGTGAGGGTGGGGGCCTGACTTCCCGAGGGAGCAGGCAGGGCTGGAGGGGGACCAAAGTACTGCGAATATGAACCTGAGACTTGGGGGCCCTGGGGACAACATCCTGAGTCAGGGGCAAGGAGAATGCACTCTTTCCCGCCCTGTAGCCCCTTCGCCCTCTTGCTTCCCACTCTTCTTTACCTGCCCCAGTTTCACGCACTAAAGAGTCTAGGACGCAGTCACTTTTCAGGCTTCCTCCTGTGAATCCTGAGGGAGAATCAGGCCCCCAGGGATTCCCTCCTGCCAGCCCCTCCCTCACTCCCTACCCCCTACCATGGCCTTTCTCCAGTATCTCAACAACCCCGGGTGCTCCCAGCCCATCTGTGTGTGCCTCCTCGTCTGAGAAATGAACTCCCTCCTCACTGCCTCTGCTGTCATCGCTGGTGGCTGGCCGAGACTCCATGTTTGCCTCAGGGCCTCTGGGCTCCTGCTTCCTTCTCCTTTCCCATTATCCGGGTTCCTGCCAGCGCGGAAGCAGTTAACTCTGCCAAGGCACCCCCCCCCCTTCTCGCTCCTCGCTCCCTCCCTCCCTCCCTCCCCCTGCTTCCTCTCTCCTCCTCTCTCCCCTTCCCTCCTCGGCTCCACGGCTCCCTCGGCCGCTGCCGCCTCCGACCCCCCCCACCCCACTCCCCCGCCACGGCCCCTAGCCCCTGGCCGTTAGGCAAGACCCCCCCCTACCCCGGGGCTCCCCGAAATCCAGTTCCCCTCCCCCACCTCAGCTCATGCCCCAGCCCCCGAACTCCGGGGCTGCCAGCCCCCGGTGCCCCCGCCCCTCCTGAGAATCGGGGTGTGCTCCCTAAGCCCCCTCCCCTCCATTGGGGACCCTTTTTTAGGGCCCCCTTCCCCTCCCTCCCACGCTCCCCTACCCTTCCCTTCTCCAACCCCCTCTTTCCCCTCTCACCCCTCCCCCCATCCTGGCCCCCCCTGCAAAAGTGGGGTGCGGAGGGGGGAGGGGTGAGAACCCACGGAGGGGAGGAACGAAACTCCGATGAAGTCAGAGCCCCTTACCCGCCGCCGCGGCCAGGCCCCCCAACATGGACTGTCTCTGTATAGTGACAACCAAGGTAAGCATGAGGGGGGACCTATAAACTGGGGGGAGGGTATGAGTTCGTGGGGAGGGGTTAGTCAGGCCTAATCCGCGGCTGGGGGCCCTGGGGTGAGAGCATCAGAAGATGTATCTGCGGGGGTCATAATTTAGTTTGGGGGTTCACATCTGAGAAAATGCTGGGTTTGGCCACAGGTGCCCCCTGGAGTGAGCCCTTTGAGGGAAATGGAAAATTGGGGGTATTCTGTGACTTGCGGGATCTGGTGGATTTTGAGGTTCACCAATGATGTTTGAGGGAGACTTATTTAAGGAGAAGCCTGGCTCACATGGGAGTCCTGCTTGCTGTATGTTAGAAGGTGGACTGCATGGCGGGGGGGACCTCTTCCCTCTTGGAGGACAAGCTGGCTTCCAGGTGCCTTGCCCAATTTCACAGGGCTCCTGGCTTGAGGGTAGAAGGTTACTGGTTGTGAGTACCTGACTGGTCTGGGGGTGTCAGCTGGCAGGGAAGGGGTGGGCCTTCAGGCTATAAAAGAAGCGTCTCATGGCTGATACATTTGGGGGCGCTCTCAATTTGAGGGAACTGTCAATTTAGGGTTCGATCATGTGGAATGGGGATACTTGGGAGTTGTCAGAGAGCTGGGGCCTGACATAGGATCACCTGAGGGAATGGACCAGGTGAGGTTAGGATTTGGGGTATTCCCTTGGGAGGTAGAAGGTTGCAGCAGCTGAGGTTGCCAGCTCCTGAGGACGAGGATGAGAGGTTTGGGGAGAGGGGATTTGAGGAGGGGCACCAGGTGCGTGGTGCAAAATTTGGGGGTGGCCCAGGAAGGTGCCCAACATCCCCGTTTCCTCCCACACTGAATCTACCCCTGGTTGAGAAGGAGGGAGAAGAGCAGATGGAGGGGAATGTTCCTGTTACCCCTGACACTTGGGATCAAGGTGGGGGAAGACACCTGGATCTAAGGTTACTGGGGTGAGAAGGTGTAGGAGAAAGGCCGGGCTGGCAGCAGTGAAGATCTGTACAAGGGTGTCCCTGTGGTTGGAGCCTGGCAAGTGCAGGAGATCTTGGATGGGGAGCACTAGCAAGCTTCTGGTGGGATGCAGAATACCTAGGTCTTGGCTGTAAGACTCTGGGACTGGAAAGCTGGATGCCTGGTGTGTGGAGGGAGGCTTGGGCGGGTGGCAGGCAGCTGGGGGTTGGGGGGTGGGACAGGAAGTGGGGGCCGGGAGGCGGGGTCTGGGTGAGTCACAGGCTGGGGAGGGGGTTATATTTAGTGGGAACTGCAGATTCTCAGGGGAGGGAGCTGAGGACACACATGTTCTTTGCCACAAACTCATATATGTATATACACATGCATCTACACATGCGTCATGCATGTGTGAGCATGGATGGAGGAGACTGGGGGCTGGGGACCTTTAAGTCCAAGCCCCCACCGCCTCTCCAGGGCTACTTGCTTATCCCCCATTTTGTGGGCTTTGGGCTTTCTCCCATACTGCCTCTTCCTCCCATCCCTGTAGTTTCAGTGGATTTTTGTGCCTCAGTTTCTCTGGCCTGCTCTCCTTTAATGTCTGTCTGATTCTCAGTTCCTCCTGTCTCCTGCCCTTAGCCTGCCTCTTAGCCTTAGGCTCCCTGGCTATGGTCCCTTATGTGCAGGTGTACACAGAAAGCCAGTTGGAATGTGTGGGCTCTGCTTCCAACATGTGAACACACATACACGAGCAAGGGTGAGGGGTTTGCCTGCAGTGGCAGCTATTCTGGGAGGATGGGTTTATTCATTTCCCTTCAAGAATCCTGCTTCTTCGATGGAGCCCAGGGTTGAGCATCCCCGAAGGAAGGAGTCTTGCGCAGAGAGGATCATGCATTTTGTGGTTTTACAGAGGTGTGGAGACCCAGGCTTGCCACGTTCCTTGGCCGGAAAACTTGTCAGTCTCGGGATGGCGGGGACTCGAAGTCCCATAAGGCCTTGAGGCGCAAGATCTGTCGGTGTTGGCGAGTTGCTGCCCGTGGGGCTGTTGGGAGTTGTGGTTCATCTCTATCCAGGGCAGCGGAGGGTTAGCTTAGGAGGAGCCAGCAGGGGGCACATGGCACTTTTCCCCCCCCAAAATGCTGGGTGGGGTAGACGGTGCTCATGCTTTGCGGTCGTTGAGCTTCCCGGCTCCGTCTGAGTCCTCCATCTTTCATTGCCTATATTTAGACTTCTGCCGCAGTAATTTAAGGATCATTTATTGAATACCTACAATGTGCCAGGTCCTGTGCTTTGTGCTAACTGTGCCTTTATAGCTGTCACTTAGTCTTACTCTGTGCCTAGCTCTCTGCGTGTATCTCTTGTCTCTGAGCATCTCTTTCTCCCACTCCGCCCCCGTCCCTCCCCCTTCTCCCCGCGCTGCTGCCGCCGTTGCCATGGTAACCGGCGACGACTGAAGTTGCGTGGCGGACTTGAGGGCCGGGCGAGGGGGGCGGGGGGCGGAGCAGAACAAGTGGGGGAGGGGGGAAAGTGGGGAAAGACCAGGGGTATTTGGCCAGAGTCCCGGAGGCGAAGCGGTTAAACCCTCCGGGTGGTCCTTATTGGGCAAAGCTAAGATGCCGGGGGCGGGGCAGTGTGGCCAACGGCCTCATTCATTGGCCGACTGGGGCGTGGCGGAGGGGCAGTGTGGGCGAGGCCGGGGGAGCGAATGGGCGGGAAGTGGACGGAGGCGCGGTCTCCTGGAGGCAGGTGGGCGGGGTCTGGCTTACTCTACCAAGGGTGGCGGGCAACGAAAGGGGCGGGGCCTTAGGCTGGGTAACCGGCCCGAAATGAGGGCGGGGCTGACCCGGCAGGGGCGTGACGTGGTCCCATGTGCCGAAAGGAGACAGGGTTTGAGGGGCTTGTTGTCTAAGAAACTGCGGGGCGCGGGGGTCTTTGGAAAGGAGAATCCGGGGGTTGGGCGATCTGACGTCTCAGTTTTCCTAAGATGGAGGCCTGTTCGGATTCCATCAGAGCAAAACCTCCTACCTCAGCTCTATGTTCCAGGGAGACGGTTGCTAGGCGACAGCAAAGTCCTGGATTGCTGCGTTGCCAGGCAACGGGGAAACGGAAAATGGAGGGAAAAAGGAAATGGGGGATGGGGGAGGGTCTTAATGGGCCACAGCGCCCACTGGTGGAGAACTAGGGCCTGTGCATTTTCTTTTCTAGAAGGAATTTCGAGTTCAGCCCTTTCCGCACTGGCTCCTGGATCCAAGCATTCTATCCAGATATGAAACTAGGACCTTGGGGGTCATCTCGGGGGCGCATCTAACAGATTCCAACCAACGGGGAGAGAGGGGGCATGGGTCAGGTTCTAGGGAAGTCCGTCCTCTCTACCATATGTAGGCATTTTAGAAAAGCCAAGAGAAGCAGATTTTAGGGGACTGCTCACTGGGCTTTAAGAGTTGGAAAGGTGGGCGTTCAATGGGAGAATATTTGGAAGAGATGCTTTCAGGTTCAGTTTGGGACAAATGCAAGACATCTGAGGCAGTCATTTTGGGGTGTTATGGGAGATTTGTGGGTCACTGCAAGTTGCAGGCCAGATCTTATTTTGGTAAAAATTTTTTGAGACTTGGGTGTGGGGGAGATAGATATATTTGGGAGTAATCTTCCAACAAAGTTAAATTCAGAATCATGGTGGGGGGAATGTTGAGATGTAGGGGAGGGCAGCCAGAAAAGGGAGTAATGTATGCATTTAAGGGGGAAAGAAAAGGAATAGGGAAACATCTCTTAATTTAAAGGTTTGGTAATAAATTGAAGAGGTTTCGATTGAATTTAGAAGGTCAGCTTTAAATTACATTACGTATTCCCTGAAATGGGATTTGGTGGTATTGGGGAACGGTATATTAGAAACTCATGAGTATCTCATTAGGTTCAAGGATTTGGACAGGGGACCCCAAACAAATTTGAGGACTGCTTATTTGGGTGTTTACATTAGAGCAAGGGTAATAGTTGCACTAATTTCAAGGTCTCTGTCAGTGGATTGGGGGAATAGATATAATTTTAATAGGGATGATTTAAAGGGTAGATTAATTTGAGGGCACAACAGGATCTGTGGTCCTTCAACTCTTGGAAAGCGTTGTCTGGCTGTCATGTGGGGCTTTCCCGCTGGTTAGAATAGGAGGTGTCTTGGCATCTGTGGGGATGTTGTCTACATTAACAATCTTTGGGGAGGTTGGGGGGAGGGGACTGTGGGAGGCAGTTTAGATCCCTTGGGGGTCCTTCTGAAATAAGGGAGAAGAGCTGCTTCCTTCCCTGCACCCTGAGAGTCCAGTGAGGTTTTGTAATAGTTAGGACCTGGTGATTTTAGGGGTGGGAGATTAGATAGAATGAGGGGTCCCAGAGAACCAGAGCGATAAATTGGTAAATTTTAGGAGTGAGTCTATTTGTAAAGGAATAGGAATATACTGTGGAAAGTGAAGTGCACAGAGAAACAGCTGGAACCAGGGAAGTTGATGGCTAAGAGGGTCTCCCCTCACCCCTTCTCTCCCATCGTGACGCTCTCCCGCACTGCGCAGGCGCCGTTTCACCCCCCACCCCCCAGGCTGCAGCCTCCAGTTGCCGCGGCCGCCGCAGCCCCCGCCCCTCTGCCCCTCCCCCTCCCCCAACCCTGGGACCCTTGCTCTCCCACCCACCCCTTCCCCTCAGTCCCCCTCCCCTTCTCCATGTCGGCTCGGAACAGATTCGCCTCCATGTGTCTCTGCGTGGTACGTGCCGCGGTACGGGCTCCGGCCCCGCTCCCCTCTTCCCGGACCCCCCAAATCTCAGGGTGCAAGCTTCAAGTGCTGTCGCTCTTCCTTCTGCTTGGCGGGGTCTCTGGGTTGCAGTGTCTCGCGGACAGGCACAGTGGGTCGCCCCTCCTATGATCATCCACTTTCACTCACACCCCTCTATTCTGGGGGTACAAGGCTGGGTTCCAGGTCATTCTTGTAACTGGGGCTCCGGTGAGGAGGGAGCCAAGGGGGAAAGAACAACAGCACCCCCAGCCTTTTGATTTGTCCTATGCCTTAATATATTGGGGGTTCAGACTTGATCCCAATAGCACTGGAGCTGTCGCCCCGCGGCGGCCCTGAGTCCCTGTAGGGTAAAAGAGGGGATCCTCCTTTCTTGCCTGTCCTGCTTTAGTTGTCCTGTCATCTGGGATGAGAGGTGCTGACCCCGACCCCCACCTACCAGTTTGCAGTTTCCGAATGACTCTCTCCCAGCCCCACCTCTCCAGAGGTTTTTCCTTACTACATTTTCTTAGAAAATGTCCAGGGACTGAGCACAGGCCCTAACCTCCTCCAGCCACACTCTGGGAACTTTGGTACCCTTTCCTTGTTCCCCATCTCCCTCACCTTGTCTCCCAATCAGGAGGAGCCTTTTCCTCAGTCCTAGACACCCCTGCTCCCCATGGGGATGAGGCAGGGAGAGGTGTCTGCAGTCTCACTGTGCTACAAATTTACTTTCATCTCCTATCTAGAATAAACAATGAAATGTCCCTTTGCAAACTTCCAGCACCCTGATAGTTCTTCATCGAGATTCGGGAATTTTCTGTGTGAGGTGGGGTAAATAAAGATGGAGGGGCATTGGGCTCAAACCCTTCCCCTGACTCCAAAACTTGAAGCTGCAACCCTTGGCCCTGCCTCATGTATCATGCAGGGAATTGGGGGCCTTGTGAAGCGGAGGCACAGCTGCCTCCTCCCTTTCTCCCTGGCCCCTCCAGTTCTGGGGCTCTGTCCCTCAGATCTCGCACTGTCCAGGCTGAAGACCACCTTTTCAGGGTGTGGAATGACAACCTCTTTCATTTCATCGAATTCTGTTATCCAGGAGGGCCCAGCTTTGAGGAGGATTATTTAGCTTATACTTCCCCTAGCTTCCCTTCTCCACTTTTGGTGTTCATGATATGGAAACCTGGAGGGAGCTTGGGATTCTCTCTCCGAGACTGTCTCCAAGTCAAGTCTCTCTCCAAGGCCAGAAAACAGAGTGTACCTTGATGAGCCCCATGTTTTCCTTCTTTAAGGCTCTTCAAATGTATCAAGGTGTGTCCTGGGTTTGAGAATCTCCATGTACCATCTTCTTCTTCCTATTCTCTTACTTCATCCTTAACCACAGCCAAAGTTGGATTACATCCTCAGCCTTGGTTCCTCATCCTCAGAATTTTCAGTCATACTGTAGCATCAGGCATTGACCTTGATAAGTTTCCTCCAGTTTGACCTTGTAACTGTTGGTCTCCAAATGTTGGGGTCCTCTCAGTTTCTCAGATACTTTTTTTGAGAGGGAAATCTTGCCTTCTCTTTTCACCCACGTGTACTGGGGAGTGTATTCTGTCTTCTCCAGTCTCTGAGGGAGCCCTGCATATGGCAGCTCCCCCTCCGCCATGGATTCTGGTTTTGGGGAGGATTTGCTTCTATGAGAGCAGAGGCA
The DNA here is from genome assembly GCF_937001465.1 of Orcinus orca. Taxonomy (NCBI): domain Eukaryota; kingdom Metazoa; phylum Chordata; class Mammalia; order Artiodactyla; family Delphinidae; genus Orcinus; species Orcinus orca. The sequence continues at coordinate 11,694,420 of NC_064577.1, read as the reverse complement.
GATGTGGGAGGACCCAGGCAGGGGCACTGCCCTTCACTATCTCCAGCTGCCCTTTTCCTCTCTCTGGTCCCCAGTTAATCTCATTTACTGATGTCCCTATTAAGGTAGTATGGGAGGCCCTTGAGATGGCACGTGGTTAGTTAGGAAGGGAGTCAGGGGTCAGGTTGGGTCTCTCACTCCAAGAGGCCGGAGGGAGACCAGGAATTCATTCTGAGGCTCTACCCCCTCCCGCAGTCAGCAAACCTGGAAGCTGACACCCATTCCTGCCCCCCTTCTGAGCCCTACTGTCTCTGTTCCTCCCCCTTTCTCCCCCTTCTCCTTCTAGTATATCCGATTAGCTGCCTGGGCTGTAGGCGTTTGTAGAGGCGGGGTAGGCTCCTGGGGCCCCTTTGCCGATGACCTGGGAACCAGCGAGGCCAGCTGGCCGGGTTTAGCTGTGTCCTGCCAGGGGGGCTGACGCCAAGTACCGGCTAGTCGAAGGGCTTGACTGTGGTCTCTGCCTGGGGCCTGCAAGGTGCTGGAGAGCCACTCACTCCAGGGGTAGAGGCTGCAGTGGGGAGACTGAGGCAAGGAGGGTGGGGTGGGGTACAGAGTGGGAGAAGCAACTGGAAGGAGGCAGTGGGATTGAGGTAAAGAGGAAATGGGGGGAAGCTGATGAGGAAAGGCAAGGACGCTGGGGATGGATGTAGAGAACGGGGGTGCACGTGTCAGAGGGGCTGGAGCTCTGGGAGAGGGTTGAGGAAACGGAAGCCAGAGGAGGGAGTGTACTGGGTAGAAGAAGGCGGGGGTCCTAGGCTGGGAGTTGAAGGAGTTGGGGGATGGGGCAGGGCTTTGGGAAGAGAGGAGAGGTGCCGAGGCCCTGGCGGGAGAGGGGGATGTGGGGAGGTGGAGAGAGGGGAGCCAATGGGCTGGAGGACAGGGAGGGGGAGGAGCTGGCCAGGCCCCAGGGCCTTCCGCACTGCACTGGCGGGGGGGGGCAGGGGGGGCGGGGGGGGGGAGAAGAGGAGGCGCGCCGGGGCGGGCAGCCTGGAGCCCGAGGCGCTGGGCCGGCCCCTGTGACGCCTCCGTCCCCGTCCCCAGAAATACCGCTACCAAGATGAAGACACGCCCCCTCTGGAGCACAGCCCGGCCCACCTCCCCAACCAGGTAAACGCCCCCGAGCTGGTGCACGTGGCGGAGAGGAACTTGTCCCACCTCGAGGCCGTCCAAGGGGTCGTGGGCCACGCCCACTTCTCCCCCCTCAAGGTAGGAGACTCAGGCGGCCCCCTCCCCAGTGCGGCCCTCGGAGGCTCGGAGCTACAACATCCCCCAAGGCCCGGTAGGGCGTGAGCCGTAGGTGGGGGGAGGCCGGGGCTGGGGAGCTGGGCTTGGGCTCCTGGGGCCGGGGGAGGGAGGGGGCATTTGGGGCGTTGGAAACACCTGATTACCAAAGAGGAGAAAGAGAGGCCAGGCAATTGGGAGTGGGTGTAGGGCTTACAGCCAGGAGTGTGTGTGTGTGCGTGTGCGTGTGTGTGTGTGTGTCTGCGTGTCTGTGCGCACGTGTGTTGAGATGTGTGCATCCCCCAGGATGCTCTCGCGCCCCAGCCCTCTTCATTCCTTCACACCCTCCATCTCCATTTCCATTTTCTGCGGCCAGAGCGCTGCCCTCATTTGCTCTTGTCCCTTCGCTGCCTCCTCCCCCCCACTTCCGGCCTCTGGGCCTGGCTCTCCAGCCCTTTCCATCTGTCTGGCCTGAGACTAGTCGCCCGGGCCTTTCTGCCTCCATCCCCTGCCCCGGCCTTTGCACCCCTCCTGTGCGCCACCCCCCTCGCTGCCTTTCCCTCCCTGTTGGCTGGCGGGCTGGTTCTAGATGCTGTCTCTCTCTTCCTCCCACGCACTCTCTCCCTCTCCCTGATCCCCAGCTCAGGCCCTCTGCGGCCTGATCAGCCTTCTGCCTCGGCAGCTGGCTCCCAACTTCTTCCCCCTCAATCTCCTCTTCCGGGGGCACAGGCTGGGGAGGATGGAGTGTACCAGGCTAGCAGGGAGATTCACGGGAACACTGTGGGGTCAGGGGTGAGATTCTAGGATCTTGTGGGATGCCCTGGAAGGGGGGGTTGTTGACATTTCACCAAGAAGATGGTGAGGAGGTTTCTGAGCCTAGAGATGAGGAGGCAGAGAGGGGGCAGCAGTAGGTTCTGGGGTGAGAAGGATGTGGTAGGAGAGGAATTGGAGAGGGAGAAAAAGACTGTCCTCAGGCAGGTAGCAAAGTGGAGAGGCAACAGAAGGGTAAGAGGTCCTGGGCCAGGAGACAGACAAGGATGAGACTGTGAAATCAGGGCAGCAGGTCGAGCTGATTGAGAGGAAGGAAAGGAAGGCTCTGGAGATGAGGAGATGGTGCAGAGGATTCCTGTGAAACTCTGGGGGCTGCAAGGAGTGAAGAAGACTAGAGATGCTTTTTTTCCCCCAAGATGGGGCCATTAAGTCCCTGGGGAAGGAGAAGAGGAGAGAAGGTGGTAGTTAGTACAGAACTAGGGAGATTTGGAATCTGAGCCCAGGAAGCAGAGGGAAGTGGAAGGAGAGAGTGCTGGAGGCCATGAGTGTGGGAGGGAGGTCCCACGACAAGGCCTGAGCTGGGGGACAGGAGAAGCCTCAATTTTCAGAGGAGAGGGGGAATGGATTGAGAATGAAGGATTGTGATTTGGTCATAGAATCTTGAGGGTTTGAGGATGAACTAAGGGAGGGTGGTGCTGATCTCTCTGGGGGATCAGAAATTAAGGTGGAGGATAAGAGCAGGAGACTGATAAGGGATGGGCCCGGATGGGAGGATGCGGACAGGGAAGTGGACAGGGAAGCGGATGGAGAATGGAAGATGCGAATTGAAGGGTGGGGCAGAGATGTAGATGGAGGTTATCGGGTGGGGTAGAGAGAGGGACACAGATGAAGGTAGTTGCGGATACAAGATGGGGCCTGGGAAAGGAAATTCTAGGATAAGGATGGGGATGGCGATTGAGGATAGGCTGTGGGATAGAGGATGGACGTGCGGATGAGAGTTGGGCAGTCAGTGGCTATTGGTTGGACAGTTAGCATCTGCTGAGATTTGAAGGGTCGGAGGATGGTGTTAATAGATTTATGGATATGAAATCAACTATAGAGCTTGAAAATGTGTAGTATGGACAAATAGCAGTAGGAGAGAGGAGGGACCCCTTTGGAAGGAGAGAGCGAGGAGTCTGGGGAATCCGTGATGAGTGCCGCGCGCTTGGTAGGCTCCAAATAAATACTTGTTTAAGGAGGAGATAGGTTGGGGACCCCGGAAGGAGGCTTTTGGCCGCCTTCCCCCATTGCCATGGAAACGTGGCTTCGGTTGCCCAGGCAATTGGGGAAGCCCCTAGGACCGGCCTAAAGCGGGCTCCGCCCTGTAATCTAGAGACCCTGCTGCGTCGAGGCGACTGACGTCAGGGACCTGGGCACACCCCACTTTAACCCTTTCCCGGATGAAGTGGTGGGCGGGCGGAGAATAGATGAGAGGATAGGACCCGGATGTCTTTCACCACTCCCCTTTCCTGATGTTCTTTGCACTGCATAGGGTGAGGGGCGTACGGGAGGGAGGAAAGGAAGTTATTCAGGGTGCGCTGCGCCCTCAATCCTCCTCAGCCTGGACTTATTTCTGCCGGGCTAACGCGGCGGTGGGGGGGAGGGGGCGGGGCCCAGGTCAGGAAAGGCGGGGCTAGAGGATCCCTTCTGCCTTTGGGAATCTGGTTGTCCTTAGGCCACGCCCCATCTCCCCCTCCTGTTGTCCTGGCGACGGGGCCTCCAGGAGGTGGGTCTCCCCAGGCCTTGGCTGGGCTTAGATACCGTTGCTAGGCAACAGGGTCCCTAGAGGAAGGAGTAGATTTAATGGTGGGTGGGCGAGAGGGAGGGTGGGGCCTGCATCTGGGGGAACCCTGGATTCCTGGGGCCCAGGGTTTAGGGCAAATGTGTGTGAAAATGAGGGGCAAATCTGAGGGAGGGTTATGAAGGTATCTGGGTGTATGTGGGCGGATAGGGACAGGGATGGGGGCAGGAAGGGAGAGCAGGACCCAGTGGACATAAGTCCTGTGGTGTCTGTGTGTAGCGCATAAGGCATGTAACACTCTGTGGTGTTACATCCGGTGAGACGCTTCCCCCCCCCAAGGCGCCCCTCCAGCCAACCCTTTACCATCTGCTGCTCCCCTATCTGGCTGTCTCTCCCTTCCTCCTTCTCAGACACCTCCTTCCACATGCAGGGGGCCTGGGCTGGGCAGAATTGGGTCCAGCATGTGTATGTGTGTGTGTGTGTGTATGTAACACGGACTGAGGCTGGGTCCTTCAGGGAGTCAAGGGTAGCAGAGTGGGCTGGGTTAAGAGACTGAGAAGGTAGCCAGGCCGGTGGGACTCTTGGTTACCGGCTCCCTCTTGAGCCAAGGTTCAGGCAGCTTTTCGTCTCCTTTTTCCCCTCACAGGCCAATTCTCCCCCTGTGATTGTCAACACAGATACCCTAGAAGCCCCGGGATATGTGAGTTGTTTAGATTTTGTGGCCATTACAGAAGAGAGGAGGGAGACAGGGAGGGCCTGGGTCCCAGCAGCCAGGGTAGGGCCAGGTTCTCAGGTAGGAAGTCTGTCTCACTGCTCTTGTGTTTCTGGCCCGTGCTGGAGTTGCAGGTGAACGGGACAGAGGGGGAAATGGAATACGAGGAGATCACACTGGAAAGGGTGAGCAGGCTCCTCCCTCCAAGGTCCTCCCCCCTCGCTCCCTGTCTGTGCTTCTCTCTGTGCCCGTTTGTTCTCTGTGGCCAGCCTCTTAACCCTGTCCCTTCCTGCTCTGGTCACAACTCCCCGACCCACTCTCCTACCCCCTTGCCCTGTCTAGAGCGGGTGGTGAGGGGAGCTGACCCTCTTCCCCTCCTTCTGCCCAGGGTAACTCAGGTCTGGGCTTCAGCATCGCAGGTGGCACTGATAACCCACACATCGGTGACGACCCATCCATTTTCATCACCAAGATCATTCCTGGTGGGGCTGCTGCCCAGGATGGCCGTCTCAGGTGGGGAGAAGAGACAGGGGTTAGGATGCTGATTCCCTGGAAAGGGAGGGCCAGGGCAGCAGGAAGCTCCTGGCTCAGGCCCACTTTGCTGCCCTCAGGGTCAACGATAGCATCTTGTTTGTAAATGAAGTGGACGTGCGGGAGGTGACCCACTCAGCCGCGGTGGAGGCCCTCAAAGAGGCAGGCTCCATCGTCCGCCTCTACGTCATGCGCCGGAAGCCCCCGGCTGAGAAGCTCATGGAGATCAAGCTCATCAAGGGGCCTAAAGGTAGTAACCTGTTATGTCTCCACCCCCATCCCACTGTCCGCTGCCCCAAGGCCTGCTCCCCAGGTACCTGGGCACCCACCTCTGCCTTCCCCTCCATCTAGGTCTTGGCTTCAGCATTGCTGGAGGTGTAGGGAACCAGCACATCCCCGGAGATAATAGCATCTATGTAACCAAGATTATCGAAGGGGGTGCTGCCCACAAGGATGGGAGGTTGCAGATTGGAGACAAGATCCTGGCGGTGAGGACCCCCCATCACTTTTCTAGCCCACACTTAGGTCTTGCCTCCTGGTCCTGAGCAGGCCCAGGCTTCCTCATCGGCTCACCCTCAGTGCATCCGTCTTGAGGATGTTTCTGGTTCTGTCTGAGCTCTGCTTCCCTTGACCCTAGGTCAACAGTGTGGGGCTGGAGGACGTCATGCATGAGGATGCCGTGGCAGCCCTGAAGAACACATATGATGTTGTCTACCTAAAGGTGGCCAAGCCCAGCAATGCCTACCTGAGTGACAGCTATGCTCCCCCAGACATCACAACCTGTGAGAGCCCTCCAAAACCCAGAGCTGCCCATGCCCCATCTCAGTCACCCCATGACATCCCTGGTGACCATTCCTCTTCAGATATTTCCCCTGAACTGGCCACAACCTCTGTCACTTCCTGTGGTTGGAGAATAGATGGAAAATCGGTCACCATCAAAGAACTAGAAAAGATAGTCAATAGTTCCTCCCGCAGAGGGCACAAGGCCCAGGTGGTTTTATGGCTAATTTTATCAAATCTTCATGGAGTAGATAATTCTTATGCTCTTTTTGAATATAAGAAAAGATAAAATGTCTCACATTTCATTTTATGAGGGCATTTGAAAATGGTCACAAAGATTATATAAAAGAAGGAAAGTAGGGAGTTCCCTGGTGACCTAATGGTTAGGATTCTGGGCTTTCACTGCCATGGCCTGGCTTCAATCCCTGGTGGCAGAACTAAGATCCTGCAAGCCGTGTGGTGTGGCAAAAAAAAAAAAAAAAAGGAGGAAGAAGAAGGAAAGTATAGGCCAATTTTGCTTCTGAACAGAGATGTAAAAGTATCTAATGACATAGTTGCACAACAAACACAGCAGAGCGTATTAAGGGAATAACATTGTCACAAAATAGGGTTTGTTTCAGGGAATTAAAGGTGGTTCATATTATGAAACCTCTCAGTATGATTTATTGTATTAAAAAGTTAAGGGAGAAAAAGAGTAAGTTCATTTCAAATAGATGTGGAAAAGGCATTTGATGAAATCCATCATCCTATTTTTGGAGGGAAACTTAGTATACTAGGAACAGAAGAATTTTCCTTAACGTGATTGAAGAATAGCTATCAAAAACTAACAATGAACACATTCTAATGATAAAATCCTAGCAGTGTGTACGTTAAGTTAGGAACTAGGCAAGGATGCCTCTTCTGCTACTGTTATTCCACATTGCTTTAGAGCGGAGTTTCTCAGTGTTGGGACTGTTGACATTCTTTGTTGTAGGGGGTTGTTCTGTGCCCTGTAGGATGTTTAACAGCAGCCCTGGCCTCTGTCTATCAGATGAAATGGTACCCCTCCCCACCAGTGAGAACAACCAAGAATGTCCTGAGACACTGCCAAATGTCCCCTGGGAGGCGAAATTCCCCTGCTGAGAATCACTGCTTTAGAGCCTTCAGGCAGTGTAGCAAGAGAAAAAGAATGAATAGATGTTACTTACATTTGAAAGGGGAGAAACAAACTTATCCTTATTTGTAAATTATACTTTTGTCCATCTAGATTAAAATCTAAGTGAATTAACTTAAGAACTTAGAAATAATATGTAGGGTTAAGAAAGTGGCCATAAAATGTAATGGGTAAAAAGATCCCTTTTGCCATAGGAGAAAAGCTCTATAAAATTCGTAGAAAAATAAGCTTGACAAGAAGTGTGTAAGATTTACATGAAAAAAATGATGAAACTTTACTGAAGGACATAAAAGAAGACTGAAAAATTGGAGAGTCACATCGTGCTTCCTGACGCAAAAAACATAATATGCTAAATATCTCAATCTTCTCCAAGTTAATCTCTACATTTTATGCGTCCTCATCAGAATTTTAATGTCCCCCCTACCCCCAACTGGAAAAATACATTTGGGAGAATAGCTAAGAAATTTTTGGAAAAGAATAACGAGATGTGACTGCTCCGTCCAAATCTGAAATCATACTGTGAGACCATATTAAAATCACATGGTCTTGTTTCTAAACACCACAACCTACCAAAAGGAACCTTGGCTCCTTGGAGAAAGGGCCAATTCCAAATCTTTTTTTTTTTTTTTTTTTCCAATTCCAAATCTTAAGCAAGAAATGTGCAAGATGAGCATGTAACATCTTTCATACTAGAAAGCAAGGAAGATACGAAAGGGTCGTGTCAGAGACACAGAAGTTGAAACTGGCCATTCAACCAAAACTCATTAGATATGTTAAAATCTACAGGATTATAATGATACTTCAAAACAATTGCGTACCTTTAGAGGATGCTAGGGAACTCATCCATTCTGAAAACTGGCAAACAAAGGGAAAGAGTCAAGCATTTATTCTCCCTTCCTGTACAAACTGCACCTCAGAGTAACCAAATGGTTGATATGGGAACGTTCTTTTTTTTTTTTTTTTGAATCTATTTATTTATTTATTTTTGGGCTGCATTGGGTCTTCGTTGCTGCGCGCGGGCTTTCTCTAGTTGCAACGAGCGGGGGCTACTATTTGCGGTGCGCGGGCTTCTCGTTGTGGTGGCTTCTCTTTGTTGCAGAGCACAGGCTCTAGGCACACGGGCTTCAGTAGTTGTGGCATGCAGGCTGCGTAGTTGTGGCTCGCGGGCTTTAGAGCGCAGGTTCAGTAGTTGTGGCGCACGGGCTTAGTTGCTCCGTGGCATGTGGGATGTTCCCAGACCAGGGCTCGAACCTGTGTCCCCTGCATTGGCAGGCGGATTCTTAACCACTGCGCCACCAGGGAAGCCCAGGAACGTTCTCTTTTACAGACGAATTCTAACTCATAAATGTTCCTCCCTCAACAAAAAAACAACAAACATAGACTATCAGCGCTATTTTGCTGTCCCCAGTGAACTCTGAGGACCAGGCAGCGATCATCAGTGGCTGCTAAAACTCTTAGGTGAAAGCCTGATGGGGGGCTTTACAATGTATGGATCAGGTTGACAATCCCTGAACCTACCGATTTGTCTTACCTAAGAAAAGGCAACCGGACATTATTGCATCCTGTCATAATGCAGAAAGCACGCAGCACCACCTATGAAATATTCTTGCCAAAAAGTGAACTTGAGTCTCTTTGCGGATGACCAGTGTACAGGAAATACAGGGCAGAGGCGCAGGTTAACACCCCAGGGACAGGGATGCAAGCAGTGATTTACCTGTTAGAATTTCCCTAGTAGAATGTGGGAAATTCTGCTAGACAATGCCCTAGTTTTTTCAACAAATGAATGGCCAAGGGGGGGGGGGGAAGGGAGAGGAATTTCATAGATGAAGGGATTTGAGAGATGTTACAACCAAACGAAAAACCCCAAAGCCTGGTATTAATATTCTCCTTGGCTCCGTGATCCCTGCCATACCGAGGTCACGTACCCTTAAGATCCACTGTCCCCTAGGAGCACCAACCTCTACGTCACCTGTGAATTCCTGCCCCTGACATTGCTGTGACCTGACGCCCCCTTTACCACCCCAGCCTTGTTTCTCTGGCACAGTAACTTCCCCTTTCCCTGAGTCTGGCTCTGCTGATTCCCTAGGGAGGAGGTGGGGTGGTGGGCGCTGTCTTCTTCCATGTACTTCCATCTCATCCTTTCGCCCACGTCTTCCCCCAGCCTATTCCCAGCACCTGGACAACGAGATCAGTCATAGCAGCTACCTGGGCACTGACTACCCCACAGCCATGACCCCCACCTCCCCTCGGCGCTACTCCCCAGTGGCCAAGGACCTGCTCGGGGAGGAAGACATCCCCCGAGAACCGAGGCGGATCGTGATCCACCGGGGATCCACGGGCCTGGGCTTCAACATCGTGGGTGGCGAGGACGGTGAAGGCATCTTCATCTCCTTCATCCTGGCCGGGGGCCCTGCGGACCTCAGTGGGGAGCTGCGGAAGGGGGACCAGATCCTCTCGGTGAGGGAAGGCCAGCCCTTGCCCGGACCACCCCCTCCCCTGAGGGCAGAGCCCTGTGGGCTGGAGCCTGGCCTGCATCTCCAGTGACTCAGCCTCTCCTGCTCTCTCTAGGTCAATGGTGTTGACCTCCGCAACGCCAGCCATGAGCAGGCTGCCATTGCCCTGAAGAACGCGGGTCAGACAGTCACGATCATCGCTCAGTATAAACCGGAAGGTATCGGGCCTGCAGCGCGCCTTCTCGTGGGCTCAGCTCTCTGTCTCCTCGGCTCCTGGCTTTAGCAGGGGCCGAGGGAGGGTGGCGGTAGGATGGGGCCCGAGCTCAGGAACCTTCTTGTCCTTCCTCAGAGTACAGCCGGTTCGAGGCCAAGATCCACGACCTTCGGGAACAGCTCATGAACAGCAGCCTGGGCTCAGGGACTGCCTCCCTGCGAAGCAATCCCAAAAGGGGTTTCTACATCAGGTCGGACGCTTCCCGGGCTGGGCTCCAAGTCCTCCTGTGCCCCTCGTCCCCCAGCCAGCTTTCCCCCTCAACCCTGCTGCCCCCCCCCCACCCCTGCCGGCCGACACTCAGCTGGCGACGCTCAGCTGGCATTCCCGCACAGGTTAGCATTGTGAAGTAGTCCCTGTGATCCCTACTGCCACTAGCCCCGGTCACCCTGGCACCTGCCCTGGTACCCCCAGCTGTCCCACAATCTGGTAACTCAAAGGGTAACACCTGGCAGAGCAGGGGGCCTCTCGGCTTTTGGAATATATTGCTGCAGCCTGCCCAGCCCCGTGGGACAACGCAGTCTAGGGGAGGTGGACCACCGCTCTCTCCAGTCTGTCCCCATCTCTCCGGTGGCGTTTTGCTACCTTCTTGGGGCTCCTTCTCCCATTGGCTCCTCTTTCTCGTTCTCCGCAGGCCTAGGCGCTGTGTCTGATGCTTTTTCCCTTCTCTCCCTTTGGGGGCCCGTCCACTCCCATGGCCTCACCTGCCACTCGCTCTGCAGATGTCGCTCAGAGCTGTCAGCTCTGGCCTGACCTCTTCCTCGAGGTCTAGACCTGCAGTTCTGGCCATCTGCTTTCTGGACACGTCCATGGGGATGTCCCACAGGCATTCACACGCAACATGTCCCAAACTGTGAGCTCACCTCTTTCTCCCGTGCGCTCGTGCTGTCTGTCCCACCCAGTCAGTGTTCTCTCTCCCTGAATGGCACCTCCATCCGCCCAGATGCCCGGCTCAAACCGGAGCCTCGTCTGGCCCTTTCCTCCCTGCAGGCTTCAGCTGGCTCCCAGGGCTGGTCAGTTCTGACTCCCAGGTGATGCCGGGCAATCCTGGGGTCCCTTCCCATCTTTCTAGCCCCAGTGATCTGCTCAACATCTCTGCTATCTCTGCGGTCATTCCTTCCCTTGTCCTGACCTCAGGGGTTATGACTTACAGGAGTTTCATACTGCTGAGGGTAACCAAAGTTTGCAGAGAGTCATCTTTTTTTCTTTCCCTTATGAGTTCGGGTCCACGTTGCCCCTGTGACTGTGACGTGTGTGCATACTGCAACTGCTTTCTTGGGAGGGTGCCGTTCTAGATCTTACTCTAGAAATTGCACTGAATCCGTAGCCTGTCTGATCCCTGACACAGTGTGGACTGAATGACAGTTCATAGTTATGGTGATCATGAGTTTCGGTAGAGCTTTTGGTCCCCACACAGTTCTAGGGTTTCTCAGAATCCACGGCACCTGTGCTTGTCTCTAGACCCCGGGGCAGAACCTCCAGGTTGGGTCCTGGGGGACGGAGTCCTCACCAGGCTCTGACCAAAGGCCGCCTGCCCTCCAGGGCCCTGTTTGACTACGACAAGACCAAGGACTGTGGCTTCCTGAGCCAGGCTCTGAGCTTCCGCTTTGGGGATGTGCTGCATGTCATCGACGCCAGTGACGAGGAGTGGTGGCAGGCGCGGCGGGTCCACTCTGACAGCGAGACTGATGACATCGGCTTTATCCCCAGCAAACGGCGGTGAGCCTTTCTGCCCCAGGCACTGACGCTCCCAAGGTCCCCAGGCTGGGCAGCCAGTAGGGAGGACATGGGTCTGCCTACTGACTCCTTGGGAATCCGTCTGCTGGGCCTTCCCAGCAGCACCATGACTCACATGAGCACTTCTGGCAAACGCCTCATTTAGGAGCACGGGGCCCAGGGGCTGCTGAGAGATGGGGTTCTCAGCTGGCCCGGGGTGAGGCCATCAGGCTCCTCATGGGCATTTCCCTACACGCCCCCCCACCATCCCTCCATGTATCCCACAGGGTTGAGCGACGGGAGTGGTCAAGGTTAAAGGCCAAGGTAGGTAGAGGAGGCTGTGAGCTTGGGTGGAAGAGTGGGGGGCTCGTGGGCCTGGACTCTTGACCAATCGCATGGCCTGCTCTTTCTTCCTAGGATTGGGGCTCCAGCTCTGGATCACAGGGTACGTAGGGTCAGTTTGGGAAGACCTGAGGTGAGAGGGGCCCTGAGCCTCGCTTGAGTCCTCAGGACGGCAGCACAGGGCCCCAGGTCCCCTGCATCAGAGCCCCCTTGCCGACGCCCTGCCTCCCACTAGGTCGAGAAGACTCGGTCCTGAGCTACGAGACGGTGACACAGATGGAAGGTGAGGTCTGGCTGTGCGACCTGGCCCAGCCACCCCTGCTCCCTGCTCTGCTCCCCACCTGACCCCGCACTCTCTCCTCAGTGCACTACGCTCGCCCCATCATCATCCTCGGGCCCACCAAGGACCGTGCCAATGATGATCTCCTCTCCGAGTTCCCCGACAAGTTTGGATCCTGTGTTCCCCGTGAGTGCCGGGGCCTTGGAATGGGTAGGGGGGCCCAAGCGGTCACACAGGCAGAGCCGCTTCCGGGCATTGGGATGCAGCCGGACATACGGGTTCTCAGAGAAGGGTGCTTCTCAGCCACCCTCATGTTCCATGGTGACCTTTCCAGGCCGGGGACTTGCAGGACCCGGGGTTGCTGAGGAAGTCTCCCCAGCTGCCCCCTTCCCTGAAGGACTGGCTGGGCACTCTGCGGGGGTGGGGGGGTCGCTGTAGGCAGGGTTTAAGCTAGAGGGATGGTGGTTAGATCTTTGGGTGGTGGGGTGACTTCCTGGCAGATACGACACGGCCCAAGCGGGAGTATGAGATAGATGGCCGGGATTACCACTTCGTGTCATCCCGGGAGAAAATGGAGAAGGACATCCAGGCGCACAAGTTCATTGAGGCCGGCCAGTACAACAGCCACCTGTATGGAACCAGCGTCCAGTCCGTGCGCGAGGTGGCCGAGCAGGTAGGAGCCGCGGCGCCGTCCTCCTGCCCGCCCCCCGTGGCCTTCCTTTAGCTCTCTAACGCGCTCTCTCTCTGTCTCTTCCCTGCTGGGTCTCCACTCCGCTTCTCCACCTCCTGCTCCTCTTGGGCAACTCTGCCCGCCTGCTCTCTGGTGCCCCGCTCTCCCTGCCTCCCTCCCTCCCTTGGTCCCTGACCCCAAACTCTGCTCTGCCATCTGTCCCCTCTCCTCCCCTGCCCTCCTCCTTGCCCCATTTCACCTCTCTTCCTGCGGCCTTGCCCTTGGTGGCTCGGCCTCCCCCCACTCGGTCCCTCCCTTCTGCCGGCTCCCCTTTGGCCCTCTCCCCTCTCCCCTCCCACTCCTCTGCCCCCACCTTCTCCCTGCTGCCCCCACCCTGCCCTCTCCCTCCATGGCTCCTTTCTCCATCTGCCTCTCCTCCCTCCCATCTGTCTCTCCTTATTCCTTCCATCTGTCTGTCCTCTGTCCGTCCTCCCCTCCCTCCTCTCTCTATCCTACTTCCTCCCCTCCCTCCTCCCTCTATCCTACTTCCTTTCTCCTTTTTCTTTGCTTCTCGCGACCCCCCCCTCCCCGCCTTGCTCTGCCCCATCTTTTGGTTCCTCACACCTCCCTCCTTCCCCCCACTCCCTCCCTCCTGTGCTGACCCCTCCCTTGCCCTCCGTCTGCCCCTCGCCTTTTTCTCTCTTTCATTCTGTCTATCCATACCTTTCCTGCCTCAACTCTCTCTGTCCGCGTGTCTTTCGACATCCATGTCATTTCCCTTTCGGTCAATCCCCCGTTCCCTACCTTCCCATGAACTGTGTCCTGTCCTGGCACCTGTGTCCTTTCCGCCACCTGCTGGTCCGCCTCCGCCCCCCCTGCCCGCCCCCAGGGGAAGCACTGCATCCTCGATGTCTCGGCCAATGCCGTGCGGCGGCTGCAGGCGGCCCACCTGCACCCTATCGCCATCTTCATCCGCCCCCGCTCCCTGGAGAATGTGCTGTGAGTATGGTCCCGGGGGGCTTCCCCTCTGCTCGCCCACACCTGTGGCTCTGGGCCTCAGAAGGCCTCTGTGTTGAACTGTTCCCTCAGAACCCTAGACAGCAGCTCCGGCAGCCCTTGAGGGAAATCTGCACCTAGAGCTGGAACCCAGAGGATACCGGGACTCCCAGGCCTCTTTCCTTTTCTCCTGCCCCGGGCTAGGCAGGACTACAACTCCCAGCAACCCCTGGGGGTACACACCTTCTAGGCCGAGCCAGGGCTTCGGGGCTGTCGGGAGTTAGGGTCTTAATCCCTTCACTGGGGCTGCCGGCTGGAAGGCTGAGGCTCTGGAGAGGTCCCTGGAGTGGCCACACCCGGCTGGGGTGGGTCATGGGGAGGGGGCCCGTCTGTGGCCCCAGAGGTTATTGGGAATTGTTTTTTTGTTTGTTTGTTTGTTTTTTGCGGTACGCGGGCCTCTCACTGTTGTGGCCTCTCCCGTTGCGGACGCGCAGGCTCAGCGGCCATGGCTCACGGGCCTAGCTGCTCCGCGTCATTTGGGATCTTCCCGGACCGGGGCAGGAACCCGTGTCGCCTGCATCGGCAGGCAGACTCTCAACCACTGCGCCACCAGGGAAGCCCAGGAATTGTATTTTTTGCTTCGTGCTCCAGATGAGAAAATACTGGTTGCGACCTCACAGCTCTGGATGGAGGAGATAAAAGGTGGGGCAGGACCCACCCTCAGGTCTGTGTGTCTCTCACTGTCCACAGAGAGATTAATAAGCGGATCACAGAGGAGCAAGCCCGCAAAGCCTTCGACAGAGCCACCAAGCTGGAGCAGGAATTCACAGAGTGCTTCTCAGGTGAGGTGCACACAAGGCACCTTTGGTTCAGATTCAAAGAGGGGGCCCCCACTGGGTGGGTGGTTTAGAGAGAGGTGTCCCCTTTGGGTGGGTGCAGCCCCGCGGCACGTGGATAGGAGAATTAGAAAAAGGTGCCCCTCTGGGCCTGACTCCCTGCTCCCCCCCTACCCCCAGCCATCGTGGAGGGAGACAGCTTTGAGGAGATCTACCACAAGGTGAAGCGCGTCATCGAGGACCTCTCAGGCCCCTACATCTGGGTCCCAGCCCGAGAGAGACTCTGATTCCTGCCCTGGCTTGGCCTGGACTCGCCCCGCCTCCATCGCCCAGGCCCTTGGTCTGGACTGAATTGCCCACGCCCTTCGCACCTCCAGCCTCCCTCCCACCCCTTCTTATTTATTTCCTTTCTAACTGGATCCAGCCCATTGGAGGGGGGACACTCCTCTGCATGTATCCCCGCACCCCAGAACTGGACTCCTGAACCCCAGGAACCTGGGGTCTGGGGGGGAGCCCTGGGCTCCTGATCCCGAGCCCTAGCTCCTTAGGACCCCTCGCCCCTGCCTGCCCCCAACGCACACACAGACCCACCAGGGGCCACCTGCCTTCCCCCATCTTCTCCCACACACATTGCGGAAGTCAGGGCCCCCGTCAAGGAGCACCCCGCTGCAGGGATGCAGGGCTACAGGCCTCCGCGCTCTCCCGAGGCAGGGTCTGGGGTCATCCCTGCCCCCATCATAACTCCCCCTGTCCCTTGATTTCTCATTTATTTTTTTCCATTTTTTTTCTTCTCAAAGGTGGTTTTTGGGGGGATAAGTAGGGGGACTCCACTGTGAGCCCCCTGCTTTCTACATGCCCCCCACCTTTTTTCTTTGCCGGTTTGCATGAGTGGAAGGTCTAACTGTGGCTTTTTTTTTTTTTTTTTCTGGGATTTTTTTTTGGGGGAATGGGGAGGGATGGGTCTAGGGAGCGGGAATGTGGGGGGGGGGCAGGGTTGGGGGTAGGGTGTCTGGGAACCAGGGGAAGACTGGAAATGCTGCCGCCTTCTGCAATTTATTTATTTTTTCTTTTGAGAGAGTGAAAGGAAGAGACAGATACTTGAAACCTGGTGTGTGGCCTGGTTATTTGGGCGCCGGGTGAGGGGGGAGACCGGGTGGGAGCATAGGGATGGGTCTGGTAAGGTCAGATCCTTCTTCCCCCCCCCCTGCACTCCCCACCCCACAGGATAGAGTGGCCTGAAACGGGCCTTGTTGGAACCTGCAAATCAAGGCTTCAGGGTCGTTAATGAAGAATGGGCCTGGGGGTGGGGTGGGGCGGGGCTGGAGCTCGGTCCAAGGTCACTGACAGACCCAGAAAGAGGACTTGCAAATGTAGCCCAGCCCTGACCACTCCCCTGGGCTGTCTCAGTCCTGTCGGGCAGCACAATGGTCTCTAAAGAAAATAGAGAGGACACTTCATTCATGTTTGGAGCCGTGGACAGAGCTGGGCTCTGGCAGTGACCTTCAGAGAGGTTTGCTGATAAGAAATGCTGTGTGAATATTCATTGGATTTCTTTATGTCTGCCCCATCTCTATAGGAAATATTTGAAGCAGTTTTGCAAATAATAAGGGTAGGAAAATAGAATGTGATACCAAAGGTAAAAACAGGAGAAACAGATGTATTAGCTATGAGGGTAAATATGATTTCTGAGCTTCCTGGTAGACAGGGCAAAAAGGGAAATGGTCCATTACATACATACATATATACATATACATGTATGTTGTGTATGTTATGAAGGAGAAAAACTTCTGGCTCTTTTAGGGAGTCAGGTTTTCCTGGGCTCTAAATCCTAACTGAAGTTTCTCAGATGCTGCTCTGTAGATACTCGTTCTCAGCTTCCCGTCTGCCACTGTTCATATGCTTGACAGGCTCCCCTCACACCAGCCTCAACTGCAGCATAGATGAGCCATTGCTGACACCAGCTGGGGGATCCCACCTACCTCTTTCTATCTCTCATTCAGGGACCCCAGGGAGGAAGGCTGAGGTGGGGTGGTTAAGTCCTGAACTGTGCAAAAGGGCAATTTTGTAGCCACCGCTGCCAGATGTGAGAGTTGGATGGAAAAGACCAACCCCCAGGGGCAGTGTTGGGGGGCAGCGTTGGGGGGTGCTGCCCTGGCCTGACCAGATCCAAGGCTAGAGGTGGAGATCCCCAGAGGTGTGGCCCTTAAGCAGGGGTCCTCTCTGGAGCGCCCTGCTGGTTTTTGAGCAGCACTCAATCCAGCAGAGGCCAGTCCTGGGGGTGGGACTGGGGGGGTGTGTGTCTGCCTTTCAGGAAACGTCGCAGGTGATTCTGATGTCTTGCTGGATGGAGAAGCACCGCCTTTTCCAATAACCCTTCTTTTAGCTTGATTCTGCGTAGGAGCAAATGGTTTGAGGCTGTGCTCACATTCTCTGCCATTGGCTGAAGGGAGAAAGCTGTGAGCTGAGGAAGGCGTGTGCAGGTAACCCGTCTGCATCTAGGGGGTTAAGGAGAGTTCACTGAGAAGGGGTAAAATCCCCTAGTTGTGCATGCGTTATGTTTTAGGTTACAACACTAATACACATACCTTACAAAACTGCAAATAAATATAGAAATACGCGTGGTTAAAAAAAAGTTCCTTCCCATCTCATTCCACATACTCCTCAGAGGGAAGCATGTTAGCAGTTTGGGATGTATTCTTCCAAATCTATAAAGAGCTCTTTCCTGTCCCTTTAGGGAGACCACATGTGCTTGAGTGGTAGGCGCGCTGGGTTCCCACACAGACTGGAGTTCAAAGCCTGATCCTCTTTTTTTTTTTTTCCCGCTTTTATTTATTTTTAAATTTATTATTTTTCAAAAGGCTGGCTCCTCTTCACCCCCCTCTGTTTTTTCCAACAAATACTAATTTGGATCTTCCTTGGTGACAGTGTTTGAAATGCTGGGAACACAGTGTCCCTGCCCTCGGGGAACTTGGGGGGCCTACCCAGTGGGGACAGAGAGTAGCAAGTAAAGGAATGCAGGGAGTTTACGATAATGACGGTGCTATTGAGGAAAGAAAGTGACCACTGGGTGTGTGTCCTTGCTAGTCTAGACAGGGCGGTCAGGGCGGCTTCTTCTTGGAGCGACGTTTGAGTTGAGACCTGAACTGTGATGAAGCATGGGGTGGGGGAGTGTGTCAGGTAGAGACAGGATGCAAGGTAGGAAGAAGTTTGTAATGTTGGTGGACAGAAAGAGGTCACAGAGTGGAGCAGGGTCAGGGGAGGGAGAGAAGTAGGATATGGGTCAGAGGAGTCAGCAAGGCCTGAGGCCTTCAGGCGGATTTTATAAATACCAGGAGAAGTCCTGCGGGAGGGCTGTAAGAGGGCAGCGGCTGGCTGCCGTGGGTCCTGGTGAAGGAGGTATGGTCGGGGGCAGTAGAGAGCCAGGGAGGAGGTGGTCGTAGGTCAAGATGAGAGGCGTGGTGTCACTGTAACTGGCCAAAGGGCTTAACGCCTCTGACCCTGTTTCCCTGGCTGTTAAATGGGAATAGTAACTACTTTGTTGGATTCTTGTGAGGAATAAAGGGAAAAAACACGTAAAGCCATTGTTACACTGCCTGGCACATGTTAGAATCTGGTAATGGTTATTGCTCTTGGCCTCTTGATCTGTTCTCTGTTACTGGGTAAACTTGAAAGTTAAATAAAACTTGGAAACCTTTGGAGTTTTACAATTTTCTAAAATTTTCACCCTCTAAAAGTAGGAAAGAGGAGAGAGGGTCCTGGGTCACAGGATCCTGGCTGTCCCAGCACAAAAGACAGTGGGGTTGGGGAGGACAGAGCCAGGATGGGGCGTGCCTATGGGAGACGGGGCGTGCCTATGGGAGACGGGGCGCTGCGGCCCCTCCACACAGGCGAGTTCTCGCCCAGCACCAGGGAGGGGATGTTGAAGCCCCTGGGTCGGTTTATCAGTTCACATCTGAAACTTGTGTACAGTGGCTCCCCCGCTTCCTGCTCAGAGCCCCCTCTTTCTCTGCTGCTGCTTCTGGCGCTGAGCCCTCCAGCCCTACTGCAGCCCCCTAACCTCCCCTGTCTCATCTCCACCCAAGCCCAAGTCAGCCTCGGCTAGATTTGGGGAACCACTGGTCACCCTCTTTGGAAAGTCAGCACAGAGCCTTCTCTGTGCCCCTCTGCCCATTTGTTGTCACCTCTTCTGCTGGGTCTGCTGGGCACACAACTCTGCAGCCCACAGGGTGCTGAGAGGCACGAGGTGGAATCCCAACCCTCTGGGTCTGGGGCCCACTCCAAACACGAGGTCAAAAGCGCTCTGAGAGAGAAGTGTGAGCAGGTGTGGGCTCAGGACACAGGTCTCCTCCATAGAAGGGGAGGGGGCTGTCTTAACTCAGACAACACCCCAGGGCCCCAGTTCTGCCCCGGGGAAGTTGCTCACCACCCTCTGGGATTTGGGGAGAGACCTCCTCTGCTATCCTGACCAGCCTTCCCCCTTTCCCCTTATGCAGAGGCCCTGGAGGTAACTCAACTCTTGGCTGTGCTGCTAGTGATAATAATAAGAATAAAGATAGGTAGCATGCACAGAGCACTTGGTACGTGCCGGGTACTGTTCTAAGGGCTTTCCACTCATCATCTTATTTAACCTTGACGTAACTCTGAGATGGGCATTAAACCCACTTCCTAGATAAGGTGAACTCAGATCTGGCTGATAGCAGCCTTTAGGTTCTTTCTGCTTCTCTAGTTTTCTACCCCCTTAACATCCTTCTTGGGGACCTCTGGCCGTCGGCATCCTTCCTTCTCAGCGTCCCTCTCCCCACCAGCCCCTTCTCCGTCCCCCAACTGCCCAGGCCCCGCCTCCACCTGCCAGAAAAGCACTTCCCTCTTCCTGACTCACTCCGATAGGAGGCCCAGACCCCTTTCTCCTTGACCGTCTTTAATCTGGCACTTGGAGTCCCCAGAGCTGGCCCTGAAGGTCACCCCCACTTCCTGGGGCTCTTTCTTCTGCTTCCCCCACAGTGGGGGACTCCGTCCTGGTCTGCTTTCTTTCCACTGTGGTCTCATCACGGGGCAGCACCCAAGACCCTGCCTTCAGTGTAACCAGAAGTCTCTGTGGTCTCCAGGAGCCTTGTGGACCCTGGTCAGGTGCACTGCTGCCCTTGCCCCCATCCCCCCCTTCGCTCTGTGTTCAGCAGCCACCAGGTCAGCTCCATTCTTCTGCAACGTTCTGCCCCTGTGACCTTCCCTCTCTGGCCTCAAGCCTCACACTTTCTTACTGAGACCAACTCAGCAGCCTCCTGACAGAGCCCCCTGCCTCTCAGGGACCCACCTTTGACCCAGCACCCACCCCGAGGCCAGGCCATTGTTCAGCTTACAGCTCTGACCTCACCACTGCCCTGCCTGCAACTCTTCACGGGCCCCTGTAGTCAGTCTTTAACTTGGCTGTTCAGGTGCCAACATCAGTACGGTGTTTTTGGTTGTGTGTCCCCAGTGCACATGCACTCATCGAATAATTCTATACATCTTGTGGCAGCCAGCCTTCAAGATGGACTCTGATTATTCTCACCCCCTGGAATGCACACTCTCGTGTGGTTCCTTTCCACACTGGGGAGCCACTAGGATGCTGCGGAGACGATGAAGTGTTACTTCTGAGGCTAGGTCATAAAAGAAATTGCAGCGTCCACCTGGTGCTCTCCGATCATTAGCTCTGGGGGAAGCCAGCTGCCATGTTGCAAGGACACTCAAGCAGCCCTGTGGAGGGGCCCGTGTGGTGAGAAGCTGAGACCTCCTGCCAACAGCCAGCACTAACTTGCCAGTCTTGGGAGTGAGTCATCTTGGAAGCTGATCCTCCAGTCTCAGTCAGGTCTTCAAATGACTGTAGCATGGATATACATCCTGACTGCACTCTCATGAGAGACTCTGAGCCAGATCTAACCCGCTAAGCTGCACCCAGATTCCTGACCCTCAGAAACTGAGTGAGATGATAACTGTTCTTCGCTTTAAATTGCTCAGTTTTGGAGCGATCATTTTACAGCAGTAGATCACTAACACACATTGACCACTGTACAAGTCTATTATGCACATGACAAAACACATCCCCAAGTAGAAATCTAAAGAAAAGGGATAAAAATATATATAAAGTGTTTGGTTTTGTTTTTTGGTTTTGTTTTTTTTTTGCCACGCCACACAGCTCGAGGGACTTTAGCTCCCCACCAGGGATTGAACCCGAGCCCTCAGCAGTGAAAGCCCAGAGTCCTAACCACTGGACCTCCAGGGGATTCCCTAAATAAAGTTCTAATGTTTTCTTGCCACACCCTCTTTTTTTTTTTTTTCCCCACAGTGCTTGGGTTTTATTTAACATCACTTCCGTGACCAAGAGCCAGCCTGGAATCCACAGTCAGGATGGAGCCGCATGGGCCACAGCGCATCAGGACCCGCGTCCTCCCAGCCTGCCCTGCACTCACAGGTTTTAGAGCCCTTGTAAAATGAGCTCCTATAAGCAGCTGCTTCTCGTGGAAACTCAGACACCGGTGGGTGGTTCAGGGTGGGCGGGTCAGGGTGGGCTCCTCATTGCTGGTCTTCTTTTATTTCAGTCTAAGCTTGTTCCAAATCCTCTCCAGGGCCACTTTTCCCATGAAGAAGCTGATGGCAAAATTACGCTTGTACCAGTCCCTGTTACAATACATGTGCTTCCGAAAATGTTTACTTAAAAATTCCTTGTAAAAGTCAG
Source organism: Orcinus orca (assembly GCF_937001465.1). Lineage (NCBI taxonomy): Eukaryota > Metazoa > Chordata > Mammalia > Artiodactyla > Delphinidae > Orcinus > Orcinus orca. The sequence continues at coordinate 11,673,157 of NC_064577.1, read as the reverse complement.
CCATTTCGGGCTTCCCTGGCGGCGCAGTGGTTGGGAGTCCGCCTGCCGGTGCGGGGGACACGGGTTCGTGTCCCGGTCCAGGAGGATCCCACATACCGCGGAGCGGCTGGGCCCGTGAGTCATGGCTGCTGAGCCCGCGCGTCCGGAGCCTGTGCTCCACAACGGGAGAGGCCACAGCAGTGAGAGGCCCGCGTACCGCAAAAAAAAAAAAAAAAAAGTCAGCCATTTCTTCTGCATTCAATGTTGCTTTTTGACCTGATTCAGCTCTCAGTTCCAGGCCTTTGGCTTTTAGTCTTGAGTCAATAAATTCTTCTTTTTCCTAAAAGAAGACAGCTATCAGAACTCCCTTTCTTCGTCTTTTTGTTTTTCCTTGGCTGGGACACAGCTCTCAGTGCTCTGGAGAAGTCTGGATGTGGATTTCCTGAGAAGTGGCCCATCTCAAAGCCTTTAGAAAAGTCAAATTCTGGTTTGCCCAGAACTGTTGGTTCCGTTCTTGTGTTTCTTGTCTTAATTCTCTTAACTTTTGTTCCAATGGTGATTCATTTTCAGGGATGTAAAAGTGAACAGGTTGAAGGTTGGAATATTTATCTGGGGGTCCTATCCAATCATGGCAAGATTTTCTTGGAGGGCAGAATCTTGAGACCTGCTAGTGTTGGAGGGTTTCCTGCAGAGGGGGGATGGCCGTGGCTCACCGTGGGGACAAGGACACTGGCAGCAGAAGTTCTGGGAAGCATTCCTTGCCACCTCTTGCCACCTTCTTAATGAATGATCTTGTGATACCCCTGGGGCACATGCTCCCCCAGTTTGGAGACCTCTGTGCTTCTGAATGACATTCAAGATGCCTCACCCTGAGACTGAAGGCCCTCCTCAGGGTGGCCCAAGCTACAACTCTGGACATTTCTCCCACTCTTTCCAGGGTCACTTGCTTATTACAGCTGATAAAAATCCTTCCTGTTCTTTCAGGCCAGCGTCACAGACCTCCCCTAGGGAGTCTGGTGGTGGGATTCCCAGGTTTGGAGCCTGGCCTCTCTGAATTGCTCTCTGCACGTGCTCCATATCCCAAGGTGAAGTGTACTCAGAGGGGACAGCATCGCTTTGCATGAAGAGGCAGAGTTCTAAAAGTGGCCCCCAAGATTCCATACTGTCCTCCCCAGCACCTGCGGACATGCTGAGATATCTCTCTCACAATTGTTATGTTATGGGGAGTGACCCTTACCTATGGCCATACACACTGTACAGGGGGCTGGCTTGTCAACCCGGTGTGTCATGTTGTTTCTCTGGCTTTCTTCATAGCGTCTCATCACTTCTGACTCCTGTTCTTAAGTTGTTGTGTATGTCATGTACACAGCTGACCTTAGCACAGGAAGATTCTCCAGGTGGGTCTAATCGAATCCCAGGAGCCCCTTTGAAAGCACAGGGGGAGTCAGAGAGATCTGCACCTTGAGGAAGATTCCAGGCACTGTTGCTGACTTTGCAGATGGAGGGGCCATGCGATGAGGAAGGCAGGTGGCCTCGAGGAACAGAGGGTGGCCCCCAGACGACAGCCAGCAAGGAGATGGGGACCTCAATCCTACGGCTGCAAGGAACTGGGTTCTGTCATCAACCTGAAGGAGCTTGGGAGCAGATTCTTCTCCTTTGCCTCCAAAAATGAATACAGTCCTGCCAGCACCTTAATCTCAGCTTTGTCAGACCCTGAGCAGAGAAGCCAGCTTGGACTTCTGCCCTACGGAGCTATGAGCTAATAAATCGGTGTCATTTCAAGCCACTAGGTTTGGGTTGCATTGTTACTCTGCAATAGAAAATGAATACGCGAGGCTGTGTCCCTGAAGACCTTGCATAATTCAAGGTATACATTCTTTTTTGTTTTTTGGCCTCGCTGCGCAGCTTGTGGGTTCCCTGACCAGGGATCGAACCCAGGACCCCTGCTGTGGAAGTGCGGAGTCCTAACCACTGGACCGCCAGGGAAATCCCAAGGTATATATTCTTAAAGGGATAAATGGAAAGAGTTCTCAGGGTGCATATATCTACCGCCATGTGTTGTTTTGTTTTTAGCTACTTTTTAGTTTCTCAGGATTATCTCTGGTATCGTACAGGTGGCTTGTAAGTCAGCCACCCGGTGTATCGTGGTGTTTGTCTGGCTTTCTTCACAGTGTTTTATCACCTCTGACTCTCACCCTAAACTTGTTGGCTTTGGCGTATTTTTCGGCACTGGTCCAAGTACTGCTCCCTAAGCAATGGGATTGGGAATATGGTTATAGGGTAGAACCAGCTTGCAGAAACATCTTATTCCTGTATAAGATGCAAACAGAAGAATGCACAGATCTTAAGTGTACAGCTTTCAGCAGTTTTACAAACTGAACACAGCCTTGCCACTGGCATCCAGTTCAAGAAGTAGAACATTTCCATCGCCCAGAAGCTCCCTTCCAATCACCACTCCTGTAAGGGTGACCGTTATTCTGACCGAAACATCGTAGGTTTGTTTGCCTGAATAAACCGGATCGTAAGCGATAATATCAGAGAAGGCCAAATTAACAGCCCAACAGTCACCAAAATTACTGGCCACAGTCCCAGTGCATGCAAACAACGTGGGGCTTTTCAAGACACGGATAAAGGAGATGGAGCCAGGGCTTCTTATTTTACGCAAGGGACGTGTTCCTGAATATCTCATGTAATGTAAACTCTCCTAATTCAGGTCTAGTTTTCTCACTGAAATAACTGTAACCTAGGATTCCCGTGACTTCACATTTGGTCCTAAAGTGAGACTTATTAACGTCTTTAACATTGCCCAATTTCTAATTTAGCATAATTCCAATCCAGACACTCCTCTGAACACAACACTCCCTGAACTCTCCCTGGGGCTGTGAGGGACCACTTTTAGCATTTCTGGGACCCCGGGGCCCAGCTATGGTGACGGGACGGGACCCTGGTTCTGGGGGCAGCACACAGGTCCTGGAGTCCGGCTGCCCACATCCCAGCCCTCCCTCTGCTGTTCCTTGCAGTGTGACTCTGGGTAAGGTCTTACCATTTCAGGGTCTCGGTTTTCTCATCTGCGAATCGAATAGGGATGTGCTCGGGGGGCTAATGAGAGGAGGTAATGAAGGAAAAGCACACAGGCATTACTGGAGGTTTTTTGGCACCAATCCCGGCTGAGTGGGAAAAGCCTGTCCTCCTGCCTCTCCCGCACCGCCCCCTACGCAGCTGGGAGGACTTTACTCCCCCCGGAGAGCAAAGCCATTCAGCCGCAGGCTGGGGAGTCTGGCGGCTGAGCCCCAGTGAAGCCGGGCCCAGGCTCAGATGCCAGGGTCACAGGCCTGGATTGGGCAAGAGCAGAGATCGGCCCCTCTGATCCCGGTCAGGGATATTTGGAGACACCACCAATTCTGGGAAATTCAGAGGCAGGAAGTGAAAGGGGGGAGGGGCAGAGGGGAAACGGCAAACTGCACCCTGGCCCCACCCTGGCCCCTCCTGGCCTGGCCCCCTCCCAAACGGTGCCATGAGTGAGGTGACTGCATACAAGGAATGGGGACAGACCGGGGAGACTCCCCACCCCTGGGAAGAAAAGAAGAGGCAACCCATCCCCCCGCTCCCAGCCCCACACCCCAGAGTTCCAAATCCAGTTCTACCTCTGTTTACGTCCAAAGTCCCAGGCACTGGAGATGCCAGGTTTGGTGTGTTTGGACACATAGACACGCAGACGCACAGACAGGCAGACGCACAGGGCTCAGGGCCCTCATATGGACCCTGCCCCCTCCTCTCCCACCACCCAGGGCTGTCTGCGCAACCTAATCCTCCAGGCTTCAGCCCGTCTCTTAGCCTGGGATCTGTGCAGCATCGAGGGACCCAGGAGTCAACCTTGAGACCTTCAGCAAGTAAAAGGGGAAGAACGGCTGTGGGGGGTGACTAACTGGGGGGTGGGGTGGGGGAGGGGATGGAGGGGCCCCATGTCAGGAGGGCTGGGGATGGAGTGGGAAAACTGTAGAAGATAGAGTTTGGGTGTCAGGCCTGGGAGGGAATGGGAGCAAGAAGAAAGGTCTCCTGCTGATCACCTAGAAAGGGACTGGACCACACACCCCAACTCTGTTCAGCTGTAGCCTCAGCCCTAACCCCAGCCCTGACCTGGTCCCAGGTCCAGCCAGCCCTACCATGACAAAGGAGTATCAAGATCTTCAGCATCTGGACAACGAGGAGAATGACCACCAGCACAGAAAAAGTGAGGGGAGGCCTCCCCCCATTTCTGAAAGGCGAGCATTAGGTGGCTCTCGCTCTCTCCACTCAGCTCCTGCTTCTTTCTGTAACCCCGACTCTCCCTGGGTCTGCCCCACTCACAGGGACACAGCGTCTGAGCCACCCCTCTTAGGGGAGGTGCAGGGTGTAGGGCTGGATTTCCTTTCTTGGTGACGGCTGCCCCCAGGCTTCTGCATGACCCTCCTGTCCCTCACCTTGTCACCGACTTCTCAGGACCCTGGGGACGGGGGCGCCCAGGGCCGTGGGACTAACTGGAAGAAGTTAGGCCTCCTTCTTCTTTCCTCTTTCAACACCCTGTGAGCCTTGGCCAACTGTGTGAGTGTGTGTGAGTGCATGGGTGTCAGGGATCAGTTTGGTCAAGGGGAAGATTTCTGGGACGGCTCTGAGGGATCTCTGATTGGGGGAGGATGAGGCTCTCTTACATCAAAAAGCAAGCCCCGGGCTTCCCTGGTGGCGCAGTGGTTGAGAGTCCGCCTGCCGATGCAGGGGACACGGGTTCGTGCCCCGGTCCGGGAAGATCCCACGTGCCGCGGAGCGGCTAGGCCCGTGAGCCATAGCCGCTGAGCCTGCGCGTCCGGAGCCTGTGCTCCGCAACGGGAGAGGCCACAACAGTGAGAGGCCCGCGTACCGCAAAAAAAAAAAAAAAAAAAAGCAAGCCCCCTTTCTTTCTCCTGCGAGCAGGGATGTTGCTTCGGCTGAGCCAGGATGAAGTTCTTGGTGGATGGGAGTGGGCAGCGACCTTCGATGGGGGAAGGGACTGCCGGCAAAAATGGAGGGGAAGCCCCCATATTCCAGCTCACTGGGACAGGGCTCCCGGGTGGGAGCAACTTGAGGGACCTGAAGTCTGGCTACTCCGCCTCTTTCCCTGTGCGCAGCCAAAGAGGAGTGGGATTCGAGGGGTGACCAAGAAATCCACTGCTCTTGCCCCACCTGCAAGACGCCACCCCCCCCCCCCCCCCCCGCCCCCAGTCTCCTCCAGCTCGCAAACTCCGTCCATCCTCCAGGCTGAGTTCTGAGGCTGCAGTGACTCAGCCAGGCCAGCAGGTGTCAGCAAAGGCCCAGGGCCTGGGTAGGGCTCCGGCGGGTCAAAGCTTCGCGCCCTTCCCCACCTCCGGTTGCCGCTGGCTTCTCCGGGCCGCCCACCGCCCAAACTTCTTCATGTATAACGTTCCTCCTAGTCGGCTAGAGGAGGCTCAGACTGCCCTCCTTCTAGGACCCTAGAGCTGCCCCAGGCTCCTGATGCCCTCTCCTTTTGCAGGGCCGCCTCCTCCCCACTCACTCTTTCGGCGTCTCTGCTCCGGACCCAGCCTCATCCTGATCTCCATCGGCCTTAGCCTCCTGCTGCTGGTGGTCGTCTGTGTGATCGGATCCCAGAGTGGGTTCCCTGGGGGTGGGCTGGGAAGGGAGCAATGTTGAGGGTGGGTGGGTAGGGGACGTGCTGGCTGCTGTGATGGTTGACACAACCTCCTAATTTTGTCCTATCCACACCCTCTTCTGCCCAGACTCCAAGCTGCAGGAGGAGCTGCGGGCCCTGAGAGAAACGTTCAGCAACCTCACAGTGAGCACGGAGGCCAAGGTCAAGGCCCTGAGCGTCCAGGGTGAGGAGGGCTGGGGCTGGGGGGGCTGGGAATGTAGGGACATTGGGACACTGAGCAAGTCTCTCCTCTAGGAGGAAATGTGGGCAGAAAGATGAAGTCCCTGGAGTCCCAACTGGAGAAACAGCAGCAGGACCTGAGTGAAGGTCAGCGAGGGAGCGTGCGTGCGCGCGCTTCCGCATGCAGGATACAGGGGTCTCTCAGGCCAAACCAAGGGGCCTTACGGCAGGAGCATCTGTGATCCATTTTCACGCCCCAGCACGCAGACGACAGAGCCTTCCCAGTCCCCTCCCCCACTCATTCCCCTCCCCCTCTGCCCTCCATCTCCCCAGATCACTCCAGCTTGCTGCTCCACGTGAAGCAGTTTGTGTCTGACCTGCGAAGCCTGAGCTGTCAGATGGCCGTCCTCCAGGGCAACGGTGAGGGGGTGGGTGCTGCCCAGCCCCGCTTTCCTGCCCACTTCCCCTCAGCCCCTCACCCTCCCTCTGCCTGCCCCCGCCCCCACCCCCCACCCCCACAGGCTCTGAAAGGACCTGCTGCCCGGTGAACTGGGTGGACTTTGAAGGCAAATGCTACTGGTTCTCTCGCTCGGGGAAGCCCTGGCCCGAGGCTGAGAAGTACTGCCAGCTGGAGGACGCCCACCTGGTGGTGGTGGGCTCCTGGGAGGAGCAGGTGAGGGCCAGGCGGGGCACGGCTGGGAGGCTGGCAGGTCTAAGGAGAGATCACCAGCCCCTCCTCTCTCTCCAGAAATTTATCCAGCACCACATGGGCCCTGTGAACACCTGGATGGGCCTCACTGACCAAAACGGGCCCTGGAAATGGGTGGACGGGACAGACTATGAGTCGGGCTTCAAGTGAGTGTGTGCGCCCCACAGCTCTGCCCTCCGCCTGTGCCCCAGCCTGGCGTGCGTCCCAGCCTGGCGGGTCCCAGGGCGCCAGGGGCTGCTCGGCTTGTCTGAAGGTCTGGGCCCCTCGGGCCTGCATCCATCTGGTCTCTTTAGGAACTGGAGACCAGAGCAGCCGGACGACTGGTATGGGCACGGGCTCGGAGGAGGTGAGGACTGTGCCCACTTCACGGACGACGGCCGCTGGAACGATGACGTCTGTCAGAGGCCCTACCGGTGGGTCTGCGAGACACAGCGGGACAGGGACAGCGAAAACTAGCAGCCTCCTCTCCCCCTAATTTATTTCCTCAATGCCTTTACCTGCCATAGGGCTCCTGGTTTGGGGACCCTCCTATCTGGGGGCTTTTGGATTTTCATCTAAGATTTAGAGGGAAGGGTAGTGTCTGAGGAATGTAGACTGATGTTTGGAGGGGCGAAGAGATTGAAACCCATGCCACTTTCTGTGGTTTGCAGGTTATTATTGTCAACTTGTTTTTTAGAGTAAAAAGAAGAGAACTATATGAAATATTCTGAGTTGTCTTGTTGTTGGGGATTAGGAATTGGGATTGGGCTGGTTGGCACTAGATAGCCTTGGGCAGGCAGCGGGTCATCCTGAGAACTGTCTGGGCTTTGGGCCAGGTGGCCTGGATTTGTTATTTACAGGTATGTGAGTTAGGGCAAGTTATTCTGCTCCCTGAGCCTCAGCTGTAAAGCGGCATTCGTTACTGATGTTACTGAACTCAGTTTGGGCTGCTTGTCTCTCAAGGATCCAATCCTGAGAGACAAGTGCTGGGTAAAAGGAAATATAGCTTTACTGAGGAAGCTGGCAGTCCTGGGGAGGAGGTGGACTCATGTGTCAAAGAACCAACTTCCCCTTGCTGATCAGGGCGCACGGGCTTTTAAAGGGGAGTTTCATGGGTACGTAGGCAGGGCAGGGGGCTACATGCAGAACAGCACAGTTAGCTCTGATAATCGCCTTGAAATTGGTCATGCGGAGGTCTGATCAGCATCATCTTGATTGTTTCAAGTATAGTTAATCTTCAGTTCCAGGGTCGGTTTGGTCCCATTTCCTTGAGGCCAGTCCTTGAATCGTACAAGGTGGAGCAGCTTGTGTCATGACTACAGTCTGGTCACTGTGCAGTTAACTTTTTCCATTTGGTGGTGGTTTTAGTATCTGCAAAACAACTCAGGAGTGTGCCTCAGACACTATTGTCTATGTCCTTCAGGGAGGAACTAAAGATTCTGTGCTTCTATTGTCCTAATCATTAACTTCTTAAGCTTGTTTTTTTGTGACTCAGGGGAGGCTTGGGAGAGTACAGCATTTTATTATTATTATTTTTTATAAACAAGAGACGGGGGACATGGAGGGGCTTTTGTACCTGGGAGGTCCCCGCAGGGTCCTGCTTGGTTTCACTGGGATCATCCTACCTCCAGCCATGCCCCCAGGAACAGAACCACCCCAGTGTGAACAGAAGCAGCACCCACAGTTAGGGAACAAATACAACAAATGCAAAGGTGAACCCACAACCCAGAATCACCAACATGGGAGGAAAACCAATACCATGGAAGAGAAAACCACAGCAAATAGAATCCACAACCCAGATGGGAGTTAACAGGACAAACAGATGAAGACTTTATGGACGCTTATGGGTTTATCAACCAAAATGGACAAATTAACCCACAGATGAGACCTCCACTAATTCTAAAAAGGATCAGTGCTCTGACCACAGTAAAATCAAGTTAGAAATAAACACAAAAGTATAGCTAAAAAAGATCTGTCAACATATACATGACTCACCATCTTTCTAGATAACTTGAGTTTAAAAAAAATAAAAATGAAACAGTCAAGTGGTTTAGAAGTGAACAAGGAGAACACTACAGACTGAGATTGTGCGATGGTATAAAGCAATTCCCCAGAGGAAAAGTATATAGCCTTAAGCACATTTATTAAAAAAAATAGGAAAGGCTGAATGGAAATAAGCTTATTTTTAACTTAAGACACTTGAAAAAAGCAAAACTTAATGCACTAGAAAATAAAAATGTAGATATCATCAGTAAAAACAAAATCTGATTCTTGGAAAAGGTAAATAACAAATATGAAGGAGAATAAAGGAAATACAGGTACATGATTTTAGAAAGGAAAAAGGTTACAGAAGAACAGATATGGAGGATATAATTATGTAACACTCTCTGATTTGAAACAGCAGAGTACAGACAGTTTCTCCTACCATTGTTGTAATTTTTAGGTTAATCCCTTAGAAACAGAGCTTTTAACTTCCAAATTTATAAAGGGGAAAAAATGAAGAAAAAACAATCTAAAGGGTGGCAGGAAAGGAGAGAAAAACAGAACAAGTAGATAAGAAAAATCAAAATAAAGAGTTATGAATCCAAATATGTTGATGATTATATTAAATACAAAAGACTAAATAATCTGTCATCTATCTATCTATCTACCTCTTTATTTATTTATTTTGGCTGCACTGTGCGGCTTGCGGGAATCTTAGTTCCCTGACCAGGGATTGAACCTCGGGTCACTACAGTGAAAGCACCAAGTCCTAACCACTGGACTGCCAGGGAATTCCCTAAATTATGTTTTTAAAAGACATGAACTTACAGACAGAATGAAAGGTAAAGTCCAACCACATGCCCAAGAGACACATCTAAAGAGAGAGGTTGAAAGCGAAAGTATGAGAAAGATATGTTAGGAAAATTCTAACCAAATAATTATCTTATTTTTAAAAATTAATTTATTTGGTTGTGCCAGGTCTTAGTTGTGGCATGCATGTGGGATCTAGTTCCTTGACCAGGGATCGAACCCAGGACCCCTACATTGGGAGCGTGGAGTCTTAACCACCGGACCACCAAAGAAGTCCCCAGATAATTTTCTTATAAAGTACACTTTATAACAAAAATTATTATTCGAGATAAAGTGGGTCGCTTCCTAATGATAAAAGGTTTAGTTCAACAGGAAGATACACCAATGTTAAATATATGTGCACAGAATAACATGGCCACAAAATACATGAAATAAAAAATCTGGAAGTACAAAAAGACAAATCTATATTCATAGTAGGAGATTGGAATGCACCTCTGTATCAAGCAGACTGAAAAATCACTAAGTATACAGATGTTTTGAATGCCAGGTTGAAGTATAATGATCCAATGGACACATTTAGTATAGTGCACTCACCAGCTACAGAATACTCATTCTTTTCAAGTATACTGGTACATTTTTTAAAAAATTGAGCAAATACTGGGCCATAAGGCAGGTTTTTTTAAAAAATAAATTTATTTATTTTATTTTTATTTTTGGCTGTGTTGGGTCTTCGTTGCTGCACGCGGGCTTTCTCTAGTTGCAGTCAGCGGGGGCTACTCTTCATTGCGGTGCGTGGGCTTCTGATTGCGGTGGCTTCTCTTGTTGCGGAGCGCGGGCTCTAGGCTTGTGGGCTTCAATAGTTGTGGCACGCAGGCTCAGTAGTTGTGGCTCGCAGGCTCTAGAGCACGGGCTCAGTAGTTGTGGCGCATGGGCTTAGTTGCTTCGCGGCATGTGGGATCTTCCTGGACCAGGGCTCGAACCCGTGTCCCCTGCATTGGCAGGCGGATTCTTAACCACTGCGCCACCAGGGAAGCCCCCATAAGGCAAGTTTTAACAAATTTCAAATAGAGTATTTTCGCTATAATGACCAAAAAATGTAAGATTCCTATATAAAAAATTAGCCCAATTAAATGGTGTATTAAGAGAGATAACATGTTCAAGTAACATCTATGCCTTGAGTAAGAACTCAAAGATGCTTTAACAACAGAAAAATCTATTCATAAGATAGACACAGGGAGTACAGAAGACTACATTAATGGAGCACAAAAGAAAAGATTACATGATGCAGAAAAAGCACTTGGCAAAAGCTCCACACCTATTTATGATAAAATCTTTTAGGACCTTGGCTGCTTCTGTATTGTTGCTCTACTGTTCTCAGCATATGAATTCTATCACCTGTTCCAAGATGACTGCCCCACTCCATCTGTGACACATTCTAGGCAGGAGGAAGGTGAGAAGAGAAAGAGAGAAAAGTATATCTATGAAGGGAAGAGATAAAACAATATGATCGTTCACATGGAAAATCAATATCAATAAACAATTAGACCTAATAAGAGGATTTAGGAGGTGTATCTGTTACCTATCATCACAGTGACATATAAAGAATATACAAGAACAAAATTAAAATCCTTGCCAAATTCATATAGGAATTCAATGTGATAAAAATACAAGTTTCAGCTGGATTTTTAAAAGCAACTCAACAATCTTTAAAAAACGATAAAAGTCAATTTGGGAAAAAAAGGGTAAAAATTGAAAGAAAGGGAAACCAGATTTACCAGGCATTAGAATATATTGCAAAGCCATATTCATAAAGACAGTATGGTAATTTTACAGAACAGACAAATAGACCAATGGTATGGAACAGGGGGCTTGGAGACAGAACTATGCATAAATGGGAACTTAATATATAATAAGGGAGGCATCTCAAGTTGATGGAGGAAAGACATTATTGGGAAAAGTGGCTCTCCATATTAAGAAAAAAAAATTGATACCCAACAACACATGCAAAGGTGGATGCTGTATAGATTCAAGACTTAATATAAAAGTTAAAATTACAAAAATAATGGGAAAAAAGGAAGGAAAATCTTTTACCTATGAGTACAGAAGGGCTTCAAAAATAAGAACCCCAAAGCACATACCATAACACACACACACACACACAAAATCAGTGAAATTGACAGTGTGCAAATTAAAAATTTCAGCTCAGTGACAATGTATCAGTTAGGCTCCCAGCAAGAAACAGATGGCATATATGAAATGGGTAATTGGAAGGTGTTTTAATAAAGAGATGATTTACAAAATCCTGTAAGCAGGATTAAGGAAGCCGCGAGAAATAGGGCAGGGACCCAGGTATCCCAACAGTGGCGAGCTGGTGGCACCTTCAGGAGCCCAGAGAAAGAGAAAGCTGAATGGAGAGGGCCTCTGGGAGCCGTGACTTTTTCAGTCTGTGACTTGTGGTTGCAGAAGGCAGTTAGCCCACAGCTACCCAGCAGGGAGGGAGCTGGGGAGTCAGTATCTTCATTTCCCTCCTCTTCCTCCCTCTGATCTCCTTCCAGGGCTTGAAGCCAGATGGCAAGGGAACACTTTGATGCAGCCATACAACTCAGCCTCTGAGGCCACAGAATGACATGGAGAAGGGTAGACAGTGGATGTGGAGGGACAAACAGAAGACATTCAGCACCAAAGGAGCCCAGAGATGAAGAAATAGATAGGAAATCTACTAGGGAAGTAGCCAAGGATATAAACAGCAGTTCACAGAAGAGGAACCCCAGGGGTCCAATGTGCATATGAAGACATGCTTATAATCACTAGTAGGGAGAGAAATGCAACTTAAAACAAACATCAGTGAACCATCCCTTTACACCCATTCAGTTGACAAAAATGAGAGCGGAAAAGTCAAGTGCTGGCAAGGATGTGGGGGAAATGGGAAACTTATATGCACGCTGATGGGAGCATAAATTGGAATAGCCATTCCGCAAGGTATTTCGTGGAATTAAAAGTGCGTGTATACCACAATTCCTGCAGTCCTACTTCTGGGTATACATACCAGAGAAATTCTCTCACTGGGACACTGTGGAGATGTTCACGGCAGTGCTGTTTGGGTAGCAGGAACTAGAGGCGACCTAGGTGCCCGCTGTTAGTATAATGTGGTGCTTGTGCCTGAAGGGCTATGGTCCAGCATTTAGGGACAGCAATTATAGCGCAGCCACTATGGAAAAGAGCATGGAGGGTCCTCAAAAAATTAGAACTAGAACTACCATATGATCCAGCAATCCCACTTTTGGGTATATAACCAAAGGAAATGAAATCAGTATCTTGAAGAGATACCTGCACCCTCATGTTCCTTGCAACATTATTTATAATAGCCAAGATTGGAAACTTGGAAACACTTGGAAACAATCCAAGTGTCTGTTGATGGATGAATGGATGAAGAAAATTATATATATATATATATATATATATACACACACACACACACACGCACAATGGAATATTATTTAGCCCTTAAAGAAGGAAATCCTCATCCTGCCATTTGTGACAACATGGATGAACCATGAGGACATTGTTTATGCTAAATGAAATAAGCCAGTCCCAGAAAGACAAAACCTGTACGATCTCACTTATATGTGGAATCTAAAAAAGTCAAACTCATAGAACCAGAGAGTAGAATAGTGGTTGCCAGGGGCTGGGGGTGGAGGTGGCAGAAATGCTGAGATGTTGGTCAAGGGATACAAAGTTTCAGTCATAAGATGAATAAGTTCTGGGGATCTAATGTACAGCGTGGTGACTATAGTTAGCAATAACATATTGTATGCTTGAAATTTGCGAAGAGAGTAAATCTTAATTGTTCTCACACCAAAAAATTGGTAACCATGTGAGGTGATGGATATGTTAATTTACTTGATCATGGGAACCATTTTACAATGTATATGATTAAATCACCATGTTGTATACCTTAAAAAAATCACATGTACAATCTAAAAACATACAATTTTTATTTGTCAATCGTACTTCAACAAAGCTGGGAAAAAAAGTTTAAAGCATATTGCACAGAAAAAACCCCCAGTGACTACATGTCCATACAATAATAAGAGACACCTAAAATCAGCATTGAATGAAAAAACTAAAAAATAGAATACTGCCTGGAACTCAAGAACACTGATAAAAATCAATAGCCTAGGGCTTCCCTGGTGGCGCAGTGGTTGAGAGTCTGCCTGCCGATGCAGGGGACACGGGTTCCTGCCCCGGTCTGGGAAGATCCCACATGCCGCGGAGCGGCTGGGCCCGTGAGCCGTGGCCGCTGAGCCTGTGCATCCGGAGCCTGTGCTCCGCAACGGGAGAGGCCACAACAGTGAGAGGCCCACGTACCGCAAAAAAAAAAAAAAAAAAAATCAATAGCCTACACACACAGTAGCACTACGTACATTTCAAGGATCCATACATTTTCAAGGACACGTCTACCCCATTCAAGCGGTTGCTTTAAGGAAGGGAGGAGACTAGGACGTGAGCAGGGTGAAAGGGGGCATCACTGAGAGGACCTTGAATAGACCGAAGCTGAGAACTGTGAGTGAGAGAAGCTCACACCTTATCTTTGGTACAGAAGGAAAAACGTTCATGCACATCTCAACCTCCACTCTGCTGGGATTCTTAATGGGGAGAGATGAGAAATAGGACCCAGAAAAGGAGGTGAATCATCGCCTGGACTACTTCTGGAGGTCGATCCAGAGCGAGAAATAAGAATAAAATGATTAGAAAGGAGAAGGTCAATTTAAAAACATTGCAGACATTATGTAGCTCCCATTTTGATGCAATAGGGACTACACAGCATCACCTGAGAACGACTTTTCTCAGAGAACCTTGAACTTGAATCTAATTAAGCTTCTAGCGCTAACTACTAGTTTACAGGAAATTTAGTGGGGAGGGGAGCACGCACAGAGGTGTGCATTCTGTCAAATCCAAAAGGGGGAAGATTTTACAGAGCCAATTTCCAGTTTCTTCAACAAATAAATGACAAGGGGAAAAAAAAGAGGGAGGGGGGATTGTTATAGATTAAAAGAGCCTTAAGAGGCATATCCTGTATGTGCAACATGGGGACGTTGGCTCCTGATTTGAACAGACCAATTGTCAAAAGACATTATGTGAATATCAGGTAATTCTGAATATTACCTGGATAAGGCATTATTGTCAGTTATTTTTGGTATATAGTATGTATTATGGTTAAGTTAAAAACAGAAGATTCTGTATTTTAGAGATGCATGCTGAAATATTTACAGGTGAAATTACATGTCTGGGATGTGCTCTGAAATAATTCAGCAGGGCCAGGGGGACAGGTTGGGATGGGTGTAGAAGAAACAAAACCGGTCATATGTTGATAATTGTTGAAGCGAGTGATGGTACATGGGTGTTCATCATACTATTCTCTCAGCTTTTGTACATATTTTATTCACCTCAGCTGAATTAGAAAATGCAGGTCTGCAGATATGAATTAATGAAAATATGGGCCATAATAGATTTTTTACAAGTGCAATATGGGGGAAAAGATGTTTTGCTTCTCCAGAAAAGATGGGCAGATTTGACTTCACTAAAATTAGAAACAAGCAATAGACTTGGATGAAATATTTGCAACATTTATAACAAGCAATTAATATCCAGAGTATAAAGAACTCCTACAATAACAAGAAAAAGAAGCAACCCAACAGAGAAGCAGGATATTGTAGTAAACATTTGTCATCTGTTTTAGGGAATCCCCCATTATGTGCATACTTGAGGCCATAAGTAGCCCAAGGGGGACAATATTCTCCTTCTCGGCTCCCTGGTGTACCTGGGGTGGGCTTGTACTTTAGACTTTGCCCACTGGACCCTCTCTCCCAGGATGTTTTTTTGTTTTAAATTTAATTAATTTATTTATTTGGTTGCGCCGGCTCTTAGTTGCATCACGTGGGCTCCTTAGTTGTGGCTCGTGAGCTCCTTAGTTGTGGCATATGAAGTCTTAGTTGCGGCATGCATGTGGGATCTAGTTCCCTGACCAGGGATCGAACCCGGGCCCCCTGCACTGGGAGCACGACGTCTTAACCACTGTGCCACCAGGGAAGTCCCACAGAATGTTGAGCCTGGAATGTATGATGCAAATTTGTGGGGATAGTTGGAAGTGGGAGTTCATGCTTCAGGTCTTTAGGAAATTAAGTAAAAGAATCCAGGCTGCAAAATAATATATACAATATAATCCCATCTATGTAGTATCCTCCCCAATAAAAAGCCCTGCCATTGCTCTATATTTCCTTAAATCACTCCAGTGATTGTCGCTTTTCTCCTGTATTTTCATCCTCTCCCCCTCCATGGATTCTCTCCATGTTCAAAGACTTTCCCATCAAAAATTCCCCACCTGACCTCCTGGTCCCTCTCCAGCCATTGTCTTACCTTCCTCTTTATTGCCTCAAGCTCACCTTGCTTTGGGGAATAAAGAGAGGGGCTGTGGCCTGGATTTGGGGGAGGCAGACCAGGGAGGGTTCCAGGGTTGTGGAGTTACAGGCTTATCAGAGGTATTAAAGAGACTGGTAAGGCACCAAAGGCTAGAAAACTCAGGAATATTTGGGTTACAGACTGACGTGTGTGTTTGTGTGTGTGTGTATCTGTGTGTAGGTATTTATGTTTGTGTCTGTGTGTCTCTCTGTGTATGTATGTTTGTGTATATGTTTATGTATGTGTATATGTTTGTGTGCATGTGTATGTATGTTTGTGTGTATATGTGTGTCTCTGCATGTCTGTTTATGTTTGTCTGTGTGTGTGTGTGTGTGTGTGTGTGTGTGCACGCACATGTGCGTGCTGGGAAGGAGAGTCAGAGGAGAGGAAATCATGTCCAAGTTAGCCTTTCCTGCCCCTCGTTGTGTCCCCTGAGAGGACTATCCCTCGGGATCACTCTCACCTGAAGAGACACAGGGCAGTCTACTCCCAGCTCTGTTCAATGCTGCGTGAAGGTGCTGTGATGTTTCTTGGCAGCAGGGAAACCAACCAGCTCGAGTGATTCTCCTATAAAACTCCATTGTCTCACATGAGTTAGAATCCCCCAGGAGGCCTGTCTTGGTTTGAGTCTCTTCCAGAAGGGTCTCTCCCTGAGAGAAAGGCTCGAGGGAGGGAGTTTTCTTGGGAACTGGTTCTAGAAAGAAGGAGGGAAGACGGGGGGAGTGGGGCAGGAACCAGAGACCAGTAGGGATGCATCACCGGGGTTGTTGCATGCTCAAGGAGCTTTGGGCTATGGGACTCCCCAGCAGCTCCTGAGCTACCAACCTAAAGGAGGGGTGGCTGGAGCATTGCTCCACAGCTCCTGTTCCCTGTGGGTTCACTCCTCGGCAGGTCTGGGCTGTACTTGGCTGACCAGGCAGCTCCTAGCGGTGCTGGCTCATGCTGGAGGTGGGATGCTGTCAGCAGGAGGACCTGCCCGAGCTCACGTGGCACTACCCCCTCTGCTGTGGCTGAAATAGGAAGCAGTCGAGGGGATGTGATGTAGGGCATCAGAGGTGTCTACCGCAGGCCCTATCCCCAGACTGCAGAAAGAAACAAGAGGATGCTCAATAGCAACCAGTACATAAGACCCCTGAGAATGAACTTAGGAAATGTGTACGATGTGTACGAAAACAGCTGTAAAACTCTAATGGAGATCATAGAAATACTTGAGTGCAGCCAACTTATCCTTGGCTAGGGAGTCTCAACAGGGCAATGGTTTTAATTTCCCCTAGATTAATGTATAAAGGCAAGGTTATTCAAATCAAAATTCCTATGCAATTTTTTTTAGGAATTTGACAACATGAATAAATGTGTGAGAATAACCTGCAGGAGAAAACCCAACAATCAGGGAACTTGTCCTATCAGATATTAAAATAGAAGGTAAGTAATTAAACCACACTTGGCACTGGCATGGGGATGGACAGATGAATCAGTGACATGGAATAGACTCCAGAAACGGATCCGGGGACTTAGTAGGGGCTGTTTTGTTTGTAAGTGACAGAAATCCAGTGGGAACCAGTGTAAGCAAAGAAGGAGTTTATCAGAAGGATTGTGGGGTGTCTCATGGGATCTCGGGGCGGGGGTGCAGCTGGGGCTCATGATTCGAAAGGGGGACTGGAGCTCTATAGAGGACCCAGGAAGTTCTTTCTGTGTATCAGCTGTGCTTTTTTCAGAGCATCTTCCTCATTCTTCTCTCTTATTGCAGGATGGCTTCTCTGCTCTTCAGTTCACATGCTTACAGTACTCCTGGGTTTTATAGCCTACATATTCTCTCTCTCCGTCTCTCCCCCCGCCACCCCGTCTCTTTCTCCCCAAACTCCCAGGGAAGACACTGATTGGCTCTCTTTGGGTCAGCTAACTTTGTGCCAATAAACTGGAGCCAAGGGTAGGGTCATGTCATGGCATCTGCTGTAGTGACCTCATGGAAAGGAGGGGGAGGGTTTACAGAAATGTGGTGATTGGGGGATGGAGGCAGGGATGTGCAAGCCAAACAATAGATATCTATTATATCCAAGTGCATATAGGAATTTAGTAGATAGCTGTGATGTAATAAGAAATATATATTTGGTATCTCCCCAGTTCCTGACACAGAGCTCCTAAATCCCTTGGAATTTCCTTGGTGATAAGAGCATCTTTTGTTCTAATGAGGCTCCTCTTGGTGGAGTCCTTCCTGGATGGCTTCAGGATGGGGGCTGCTCACCAGAAAGACAAAGCCATGATGAAAAACTTGGAACTTTCAGTCCCACCCTCCATCCTCCATGGAGAGGGGAGGGGCTGGAGACTGAGTTGATAACTGATCAATAATAATTGATCAGTCTATGTGGTGAAGCCTTCATAAACCCCCTAAACTTCAGGGTTTGGAGAGCTTGTAGGTTGGGAAACACATTCAAGTATCAGGAGAGTGGGGCCCTCTCAACTCCACAGGGACAGAAGCTCTTGCACTCAGGACCCTCTGGACTTTGCCTTATGAAACCCTTCATCTGCCTGTTCATCTATATCCTTTATCACATCCTGTATAATAAATCAGCAAATGTGTTTCCCCGAGTTTTGTGAGCCCTCATAGCAGATTATTGAACCTGATGAGGGCTGGTTTACAGCTGGTTGGTCAGAAGAACAGGTGACAACCAGGACTTGTGATGGTATCTGAAGTGGGGACAGTCTTGTAGGACCGAGTGCTTAACCTGTGGGTCTGTGCTAACTCCAGGTAGCTGGTGTCATAATTGAATTGTAGGACACCCCGCTGGCATATGCAGAGTTTGAGAATTGACTGGTGTGTGAAAATCCCCCACATTTGATGTCAGAATTGTTGTGAATAGAGGAAACCAGAGTTTTCCTTTAATAATTAAGGAGACATTTCAAATCGGAAATGAAAAGATGCAAATTCTGGTGGGACACTTATCCAATTCATTGACCTCATCACTTAGAAAATATTGGGTGATGGGATAATTCATTTCTTATGTGCCATCTTTCTCAATTCTGAATGCCTGGAATGCTACTTCTCAAAAATGCCAGTTCAAATATTACATTTTATGCTGACGGACCAGGAATAGTAAAATTGGTACGGAAAAGTTATGGTTACCCCATCGTTTTAATAACAGGTGAAGAAAACTTCAAATTTCAAAGCTTAAAACCCTTTCTATGAAATAAAACTCCAAGAACTTCTTCCCCCCTGAAGTCACATGTTTTGCCAAAAATAAACTCTTTTGAAATAGCCATGGAATGCATTCCACCCGTATGGTGGAAAGCTTCCTGTGGATAATATCTTTTTATTTATTTATTTACGGCTGCGTTGGGTCTTCGTTGCTGCGTGCAGTCTTTCTCTAGTTGCAGTGAGCAGGGGATACTCTTCGTTGTGGCGCGCGGGCTTCTCATTGCGGTGGCTTCTTTTGTTGAGGAGCACGGGCTCTAGGCACGCGGGCTTCAGTAGCTGTGGCACGCAGGCTCAGTAGCTGTGGCGTACGGGCTTAGTTGCTCCGTGGCAAGTGGGATCTTCCCGGACCAGGGCTCGAACCCGTGTCCCCTGCATTGGCAGGCGGATTCTTAACCACTGTGCCACCAGGGAAGTCCTCCCGTGGATAATATCTTAATGCCCCTAAATGATTCACCGTCTGGAAATCAACTGATTTCCCTAAGGACCTTCCACCAAACACCATACCTTCAGCACATACATTTAGCATAAATTCGCCCATATTCAGATTTTTCAATTATAGTGCTTATGTTGCCATTTTTGTCAGGATAATAATAGCAGGTACCAACAGTTCTGTTTCTGTAATCTAAAACCAACTAAAAAGGAAAGTAGAAACCTAGATGCCAAAATATTTCATACTTAAAGGCAAATGCTTTAAGTTAATTTCCACGCAGCACATAATAACCAGGTCTATGCACTTGCTACTTCTTTTCCAGATCAACAGTTTGGAACAGCATTTGAGGATCCACTCAACCTCCAAGGTGACACATCTTGGAACAATTCTGGTAAGTATCCAAGGTGTGGGGGAGAAGAAACATTCTTGCTGACCTAGAGATTAGCCAAGTGAGGCATGTGCTGGAGAAGGGTCTCTTCCATGGTCATCAAGTTCATGTTAGGGCCATATTAGTTAGCCTGTACCAACACATGTCTGTAGAAAGCCATTCGGATTTGCCACGGCAGGGAGGAGGACCCGGGAGAAGAGGAGGAGGAGACAGTGTCTCTCTCTCTCTCTCTTTTTTTTCGTTTTTTTTTTGTTGTTGTTTGTTTTTTTTTTGCGGTACACGGGCCTCTCACTGTTGTGGCCTCTCCCGTTGCGGAGCACAGGCTCTGGACGTGCAGGCTCAGCGGCCATGGCTCACGGGCCCAGCCGCTCCGCGGCATGTGGGATCTTCCCGGACCGGGGCACGAACCCGTGTCCCCTGCATCGGCAGGCGGACTCTCAACCACTGCGCCACCAGGGAAGCCCTCTCTCTCTTTTTTTTATAAGTCCTCTCCCCATTTCCTACTCAGTGTCTCTTGATGGAGTGTAGAGTCTGCTGGTTGGGAAACACAACTGACACATTTTGATGAACGATGGAAGGGGAAAAAACCCATCCAGGGACAATGGAAGTGGAATCGTCCTCCTAAGGATGCCATACCAAGCCAAAAGCCTCCGAAAAGTACCCCCGTCACTGGAACATTCTTCCTCACAAATGATGCCATCTTCTTGGTTTTGCTTTTGAGGTCAATAGGTATCTGGTTGCTCTTAGGGATCTTCAGCAATTTCTGGGCTTTCTTCATATCCTTCTCTACTCGATGCCAGTAAACTTTTTTTTTTTGAACGTACAAATACTTTATTGCTCACCTTTCACACAAAGCACACCTCCAGCCATTTTCTTTCACAGCTTGACAATATTCACGTGTACAAAAACCCAGCAAGAAGCGTCATGTAGATTCCAGTAACGGTGAGTGTCAAACATCAACGCAGCCAGGCTTTTGTTTTCTGCGGCAATAATAAAGGGCCTCCTGCTCTAAGCAAAAATCTGTCCTCTTACTTGGTAGTGCATTTTTTCCATTACAAGAAAAGTCTCCTGCCCAAAGCAAACTAATTTGTATTTGCTGAGCCAGTGGTATTAACTTGTGCATAAAACAAATTTCAGTTTGCTGTTTCTTCTAGCAGATTTCAAGTGAAAATAAGGTTGAAGGAGGAACTTGTTTTGAATGGATGCCGGTCAGTTTGAATTGCTATCCTTAACTAAATGCCTACATGTACTATAGGTTCACAGCTTAGTTTGCTTTTATAATCTTTATGGATTTTGGCGTGTTCAAGGTTTTCAGAGTTGAGCATATGGTACAGTATTCCATTGAAAGGATAAGGCTACTGAATGTGCTATCTGCAGAAGGACTCATTTGATAGGAACTGACCTCAAAGTTCTATCATGAAGCAAATGTTGCATAACCTCTCAGAATAAAAAGCCAATCAGGACAGAACGGTGCTTGGAAAATAGGCCTTCGAATACTTTAAGGAAAATACATATAAATGGATTGTTAATATGAGGAAGGTTTCCTAGTTGTACATCTAAAAAAAATGTAGGAGAATCTTCATTTTTCAAAACTGCGTATTGAAAACATGAAAACTACTTATTCAAGTAAGCTGCCAGTACACTTTGATGCACCCGGTATGGTTTGCAAACTGAAGGAGAAGAGAGAATCTACCTCTCACAGACGTTGCAGCCAACTTTCCAACCTCCTGGAAAATGAACCCCATGTGCCATCCAGGGATGCCTCCCATCAACAGTGGGGCGGTCACACTAGCCTTTTCTGCACGGGGCCCAGACTCCTCCCCAGACATGACTGCTCTTAAGCAAATCATGCAAGGTCCAGTGGTTCAAAACCTTCCTCAGAGTTTCCTTGCCTGGACACAGCCATGTAGGCAAGCTCGTCTCCTGGGGACACTGCAGGGGCTCCTTGTGGCCCCTTCAAATGATCTTTCCCTTGTCATGCTTACTGCCCTTCTCGGCGAGCTTGAAGCAACTATAATTAAAATTATAATCCTTTCGTACCCTGAATTCCCTTGCTCCTCTTTCCCTCTGTCTTTCTCACCAGGCAAAACTCCAACCCCAGTTAAATTCTTTTCCTCTTGCTCTGGTCCTGCACCCAGGCAGGTGGATGTGGCTGTATGAAGCAGTTCCAATAACAACAAAAACACCAGCACAGGGCTTCCCTGGTGGCGCAGTGGTTGAGAGTCCGCCTGCCGATGCAGGGGACACGGGTTCGTGCCCCGGTCCGGGAAGATCCCACATGCCATGGAGCGGCTGGGCCCGTGAGCCATGGCCGCTGGGCCTGCGCATCCGGAGCCTGTGCTCCGCAACGGGAGAGGCCACAACAGTGAGAGGCCCGCGTACCGAAAAAACAAAAAACAAAAAAACCCCACCAGCACATGATGACCTGTCTGACTTTAAAATTGTGACCAACTTCAAGTGACTCTTCATAACTGCCCGACATTCCTGCAGGTTCTATACATTGATCTGCTCTCCATTTCTCCAAGATGGTTGTTTTATAATTTTCCCTCTCTTGATCCTTCCTCACTTTCAGTCAATGACCTTGCTTCTTACTTCACTGAGAAAATGTCTGGTCTGATGAGAAGCCCCCCCACCCCGCCCCGCCGACCCATACTCCGTGGTGGAGACCACCTGGATCGGCACTGATCTCATCTCCTCTCACCGATCGTGGGGGAATTCACACCCCAGCCTCCCTTGGAGGTAGGTTGGGTCAGTGTGACTGGCTTCTGTAGTGTGTGTCCAGGCCTGGCCATAATGCGTCCTACTTGGTCCTTCTCATTCTGTCTCTTTACTTCTCAGCTGGCCAGATGGAAGGGATCCTAAGGAGGCCCTAAGGGACAGCAGAGCCGAGGATGGCAGGGGCCTGGACCCCTAAGCCGCCCCACTGAGGAAACCTGTCCTCCTGTGTACTGTGATGTGAGTGAGAAACACGCTTTGTGATGCTAAACCACCGAGATGGGCGTTACAGCAGCTAAGGAGACACTCACTTTCCCACCTCCAGGTACCAACTCCCATGCCTGCATCTCCAACCACACACCTCTCCTTCCCTTTTGTTAATGGCGGTGGAGCCTCTCTGCTCCTATCAAAGACCCTGGAGCCCACACCTCCTCACTGATTCCAGGGCTTCCCTCCCCTCTGCACCCATGAGTTTTCTCTCCCTGCTGAACCATTCCCACAAGTTACAAACAAGCTCTCCCCACTCCCGCCTCAGACTCCCGCTCTCTGGAACACGGACCACTTCAGCGAATTCTCAGCTTCTTTGCTTCTCTTTAGAGCGAAACTCTTTGAGTTGCTTTTTCGTTGTCTTCACTTCCTCACCTCCTAGTCTCTTTTTAATAAAAAAATTAAGATTAAGAGATATTTCAAACCTACAGAAAAACAGAAGAAAAATAATCCACATACCCAGCATCTAGCTTTCGTAGGTCTTAATATTTGGCCGCATGTATTGCTGATATATTTTTAAAGAGATACCTACTCATTTAAAGCCACCAGCGTATCTGTTTCCAAGCCCATCCTGTCCCTTCCTCTTCCTAGGTAAACAAACCGCCCTGAAGTTAATGAGTTTTTGTGTTTTAATTTGTTTACGTAGTATGTGCCCGTTACCAAAGGCTAGCGTTATTTTGTGTGTTTCTAGACTTTACATACATAATATCCTACTTGTAAATCATTCTACAAGTTGCTTTTATTCACCCAACATTTTGTTTGTGAGATGTATCCATGTCAATGTATGTAGAAATATTTTTATGTCCATATAAAACTGCAAAAGTGTTCCATTTTTTGACTGCTACGATCTCCCTCTCTCCCATTTTAATTTTCCTTCTGATGCTCAGTTGGGTTGTTTTCAAGGCTTTGTTATAACAAAATTTTCAGATTTCTATTTCTTCTTGAGTAACTTTTGGAAAGTTATACTTATTCTAGTAATTTGTCCATTCTATTTTTATTTTCAAATGTCCCAGTATTGTTTATAGTATTCTATTTCTTTTTAATCTCTGCTATATCTGAAGTTATATTTCCTTTTGAATTGCATTTTTGTCGTGATTGGTGTTCTCAGTCAATTTCAAAGAAACAACCTTTGGCTTTGCTGATAATCTCTGGTGAGTCTCTGTTTCCTATTTAATTAATCTTGGCTCTCAGCTTTCTTTGAGTTATTCTGTTCTTTTCCTAACTTTTCTAAATTTATTTATTTTATTTTATTTTAATTTATTTTTGGCTGCGTTGGGTCTTGCATTGCTGTGCGCAGGCTTTCTCTAGTTGCGGCGAGCAGAGGCTACTCTTTGTTGCGGTGGCTTCTCTTGTTGTGGAGCACAGGCTCCAGGTGGGCGGGCTTCAGTAGTTGCCATACGCGGGCTCAGCAGTTGTGGCTCACGGGCTCTGGAGCGCAGGCTCAGTAGTTTTGGCGCGTGGGCTTAGTTGCTCTGCGGCATGTGGGATCTTCCCAGACCAGGGCTCGAACCGTGTCCCCTGCATTGGCAGGTGGATTCTTAACCACTACGCCACGAGGGAAGCCCCCACTCCTAACTTCTAAAGAAGGCTATTTAGTCTATACTTTTCTTATTTATTTATTTTGGCTGCGCCGGGTTTTAGTTGCGGCATCCAAAAATATGGTTCCGGAAGGTGAGAGGACCATTCTGGTGTATCCTCAGGGTAGAGCAAGAAGCAGGAACTGGAGGGAGTGAGGCTGGAGCTGTTCTCTGACCAGGGATCGAACCCGGGCCCCCTGCATTGGGAGCACGGAGTCTTAGCCACTGGACCACCAGGGAAGTCCAGTCTGTGCTTTCTAATAAAAAGACATGAGAATATAAATTTTCTCCTATGTTCTGCTTTTGCTACATCCTACAAGTTTTGATGTGTAATATTTGTAATATTGCTCAATTCTAAATATTTAAAATCTGTTGCTGTTTTTCTTTGATTTATAAGACATTCGAAGTGGGTTTTTAAATTTCCAACTGTACAAGAATGTTTAAATTTCTCTACTTGTTAATGGCTTCTTACTCACTGAGGTTTGATGAGAGATCTATATGATATTCCTTCCTTGAGACTTGTTGAGACTTGCCTCCACCCTGTTACTCAGCCAATTTAGTATAGATTCCAGGTGTGCTTGAGTAGACTGCGTAATTTTTAATTCTTTGGAGCAGGGTTTTATATGTGTCATTAAATCAAGTTTTAAAATTGGGTTTTTCAGATCTTCCATATCTTTGCTATTTTGGGAGGGGGGGCATTGATCGATTAGTAATTGCAAGAAGCATGTTGAAATCTCCCATCATGATGGTGGATTTGTAGTTTCTCTCTGTAGTTCTATCAAGTTTTCCCTTTATGTTTGTTGAGGTTATTTCATTTAAGTTCCTAGAATTCTACAGTTGTTATATCTTTAAAGAATCTTTGAATCTTTGATCATGTTATAGGAAGCCCTCTATCTCTGAAATGCCTTTTCTGTGGGTCCAGGACCACTAGCCAATGCATCCCTGTGAGAGCTTGGATGCAGCCTCGGGCTCAGCGGTCAAGCCTGGAAACGACGTCCAAGGTGGAATGGGAACGCAGGGCAGAGACAACATGGTGAGGAAAAAGGGAACGTGGCATGGAGGATGGACTTGGTATGCCGCTGGACGGGGTAAAAGGATGTAAGGCTTCCAACGGCTGACCGTTTCTTGCATCCTGGCACGTGTGGTGCTGGTTTATGGTGGTGACCTATTTTATGCTCCTCCTGGGGGACAACAGTCACCTTGTGTTATGTGTCAGGCTGGGGCAGCGGGACCTGGAGAAACCAAGCAAACAAGGAAAAGATTACCGGGGAGTGTGGCTACATCCTGTATTAGTCAGAACTCCCTTTTTGGAAGTGGTAGAAACCAAAAGAAGAATTTATTGACTCATAAAACCAAACCTTGTGAAGGACAGGGGTGGAGCTGATCTTTGAGGCTCCTGGAAGGAACCCAAATGCTGTTAGGATGCTCTGTCTTTTTCTGCACGTTGGCATGTTTCTCCCAGATCTGCTTCTCCATGAGGCCATAACCACTGCTGCTAGCCGTTCTAACATCCTCAAATCTCCAAAAGGGACTTCCAATTCAAACACGTCTGCAGAAAAGTCAACTTTAAATGCTTTGCTTGAAAATTACATAAAAGCAATAAAGAGAATGGAAAATCCCATTTTCAGTAAAATGAGAAAATAGACCTATCCACAGACAGCAAAATTCCAGCTGTGAGTAGGCAGAGGTTGTGATTCGAAGAAAGGGAAGGTGGGAACACGGCAAGAGGATGGAGGGGCTGCAGCTGTCTGAAAGTCTGAGCAAAAATATGGTTCCGGAAGGTGAGAGGACCATTCTGGTGTATCCTCGGGGTAGAGCAAGAAGCAGGAACTGGAGGGAGTGAGGTTATTCTGTTCACTGTTTGTTCAGTGAAGCAGAGGAGTTGGGGCTCCACAAAGACTCCCACAGTTGGGCCTTATTTAGAGGAAGCAGCTGAGGAGAGAGCCTTTGGGCTGTGATGCTGGGAAGGACACTGTGCAAATATGACCTAGGAAAATCCAGCTCATTCAATGACGAGTCCAAGACAGTAACTAGCACAGCACTGAGAAGATATACCAAAGGGAAAAAGATGTGGGAGACAGCCATAAAATTCACAAGTAGAGGAAGAGTACCCACCAGAAAAAATTTTGCCAGGGAGCAGCTGAAAACACCGATTGAACATTTTCCTAGGGATTAAAAAAAATTAATTAAGCAATCATCCTGATGAAGGAAGATACAAAGGCAGAGGTGCAAGAGCTCAGAAAAGAGATTATGGGACAACAGGGGCAGATGGAATGAGAGCTGGCTGAATTTCAAAAAGCAATGGAAGGAAAACATCACAAACATTAGAGAAATGAAAATGAAATTGGGGGAACACACATTTAAATATGTGACTTCAAGACAGTTTTTCTGAGATAAAAGAGACTTGACTCTATACAGGGAAAGAAAAAGCTCTATGGCAGGGAAAACTGATCAAGTTATTGAATTTTTAAAAATACAGAATTTTTTGAACAGCCAGGAAAAAAGTCAAGTCACTTAAAAGGGGATAAAAATCAGGCTAGCCTTGGATGTCTGCAGACCCATATCGAATGCCAGAAGAGATGGCACAAGATAGTCAGGGAAAGAAACCATGGGTTAGGATTTTATAAAAAGGTCACTGACGGTTTTCTCTCCTCCACCCCCAACTCCTTCTGGCATCTTTTTTTTTTTTTTTTTTTTTTTTTTTGCGGTACGCGGGCCTCTCACTGTCGTGGCCTCTCCCGTTGCGGAGCACAGGCTCCGGACGCGCAGGCGCAGCGGCCATGGCTCACGGGCCCAGCCGCGCCGCGGCACGTGGGATCTTCCCGGACCGGGGCACGAACCGGCGTCCCCTGCATCGGCAGGCGGACTCCCAACCACTGCGCCACCAGGGAAGCGCTGGCATCGTTTTGGTGTCTCAATAGTTTCTCTTTCTCCGGAATCTGACAGAGTTGGAATCATATACCATGTAGCCTTTTTAGACTGGCTTCTTTCACCTAGTAACGTGCATTTAAATTTCCTGTTTGGCTTGATCGCTCACTTCTGTTTAGCACTGAATAATATTCCATTGCATGGCAGTGCCACGGTTTGCTGATCCATTCACCTATTGAAGGACATTATGGTTGCTTCCAAGTTTTGGCAATTATGAGTAAAGCTACTGTGGGCAGGTTTTTGTGTGGACCTAGGTTTTCTCTTGATTTAGGTAAACACCTGGGTGCGTTGTAAGGTCATGCTTACCTCACCTGGATTGTAAGGTAAGCCTACGTTTAGCTTTGTAAGAAACTGCCAACTTGTCTTCCAAAGTAGCTGTGCTATTTTGCATTCTCGCCAGCAATGATGAGAATTCCTGTTGCTCCACATTTTTGCCAGCATTTGTTGCCAGTGTTTTGGATTTTAGCCATCTCATAAGTGTGTAGTGGTACCCACTGTTGTTTTAATGTAAAATTCCCTAATGACAAATAATGTTGAGCATCTTTTCAGATACTTCTTTGCCATCCAT
This sequence comes from Orcinus orca, assembly GCF_937001465.1. Lineage (NCBI taxonomy): Eukaryota > Metazoa > Chordata > Mammalia > Artiodactyla > Delphinidae > Orcinus > Orcinus orca. The sequence goes on along the minus strand of NC_064577.1, from coordinate 11,645,312 downwards.
GTGTCTTCTTTGGTGAGGTGGCTGTTCAAATCTTTTCTCCATTTTTCAATTGGGTTGTTTGTTTTCTTATTGTTAAGGTGTTGTTGTTGTTGTTTTTTGCCACACCGTGTGGCATGTGGAATCTCAGTTCCCCGACCTGCAGTGGAATCACAGAGTCTTAAACACTGGACTGCCAGGGAAGTCCCTTATTGCTGAGTTTTAAGAGTTCTTTGTAAATTTTGGACACAAGTCCTTTATCAGATATATGTTTTGCAAATATTGTTTTTCCCAGACTGTGGCTTGTCTTTTTATTCCCTAAACCATAGACAGTTTTGAACATGTATGATCTCGGGAAATATTGTTCTCACGAGCTCTTTTGTGTGTGTATGTGTGATTCCAGTTCCCCGACCACGGATTGAACCCGGGCTCTCAGTAGTGAGAGTGTAGAGTCCTAACCACTGTACCACCAGGGAATTCACATCATGAGCTCTTCTTAAAGAAATTACTAGAGGATGAACTTGAGTCAACCAAGGGATAACTGAGTAAATTTTAGTGAGGGGTAGGTAGTGAATGTTGAATATATTTAGCGTAGAAATAAGACTAAAACAAAAATTCAGTGGTAGAGTTGAGAGAAGGAAGGAGGGAAGATGAAAATACATGTTAATTCATTTGTTGTTCATAAAAAACAAATTTGAAAAGCTTCATCATTTTCTAAAAAAATATTATTCATCAAAAATATCCCAGAAGCGGGGGCTTCTCTGGTGGCACAGTGGTTGAGAGTCCGCCTGCCGACGCAGGGGACACGGGTTCGTGCCCCGGTCCGGGAGGGTCCCACGTGCCGCGCGTGGCCACTGGGCCTGCATGTCCGGAGCCTGTGCTCTGCGGCGGGAGAGGCCGCAGCGGTGAGAGGCCCGCGTACCGCAAAAAAAAAAAAAAAAATCTCAGAAGAGAGAAAATATAAACAGACATTTCTAATAAAAGAAGTAGTTTTCAAGGAGCCAATAGCTTCCCCTAAAGGATCAGACTCAGATGGTTTTGCAAAAAATTCTAACAAACCTTTAGAGATTATGTGGATACTGTTCCAGGGCACAGAAAAATAGGGAAAGAAATCTCCAAATTATTTTAATTAAGGCAATACATCATTAATTCCAAAGCTTAATAAAAATTACACAAATATTATTTACCTATTTTAGTTATAAATATTGATACAAAAATACTAAATAATATATTAGCAAATGTAATCCAGCAACACATTAAAAGAATTGGGACCCAATATCTATATACAAAATAGATAAACTACAAGGACCTACTGTATAGCACAGGGAACTATATTCATTATTTTGTAGTAACTTATAATGGAAAAGAACCTAAAAAAGAATATATATATAACTGAATCACTTTGCAGTATACCTGAAACTAACATGACATTGTAAATTAGCTATACTTCAATTTAAAAAATTGTTTTAAAAAAAGAATTGGTACCATTATGACAAAATGGACTTTATTTAGGAAATGCAAGGATGGTTCAATATTATCACCCTTCTACCCATGCTTAATTTTCATATAATAATAACAATATCACACTTCTACCCAACATGGGTAGAATTGTTTTTCATTCCAGTAAAGATGCCCAAAAAAGGGGAGACAGAAAGTCCCGTCATTCCCCTTATCCATCTCTGGGTGATGTTAATGTCTCCTCTAGCTCTGTCACAACCACTCCTGGATATTATGTGACCTGAAAAATAAAATTTAAAGTTAACCACCACCACCACTCTTTATATGATATGGGAGGAGAAAGGAAAAGGGGAAAAAGGAAATAACTGGTTAATGGGTTCAAATCTGTAACAAGCAAGGAAGAAGAAATACATATCTGCTACAGTCCTTCTTTCTGTTATGGGAACAGAGCTGTAGTTCATCTTTATGATGTCATTCTTCCACTACCCATCCCCTGTTCCCTCTGCCCTCAGCATGCACTAAAGTAGGCAGACAGGGTGCCTTTTCCTGGTGGGAAACACAAACCTTCATTCCCGGAGAGTCGCTGGTTTTTCTGCCTTTATTAGGTTGTTGCAGTCTTCCATTAAGTTTTACTATAAGGCATGGGTGGACCAAGGGCTGCCCGTGAATCCTCCGAATTCTAGGTTTTTGGTTTTTTTCCCGGTACGCGGGCCTCTCACTGTCGCGGCCTCTCCCGTTGCGGAGCACAGTCTCCGGACGCGCAGGCTCAGTGGCCATGGCTCACGGGCCCAGCCGCTCCGCGGCATGTGGGATCTTCCCGGACCGGGGCACGAGCCCATGTCCCCTGCATCGGCAGGCGGACTCTCAACCACTGCGCCACCAGGGAAGCCCCGAATTCTAGATATACTCCTCCCTGCCCCTGTTGTGTAGGAGCAACCCCATTCCATCTTGATAACCATGATCGATCATTCCAGACAGTATAGTAACCTCTCTGTGGTTCAGTGGCAGGAGGGGCCCAAAATGGTCATGGGGACGATACCATTTCCAGTTCAGTGCAACCAATCATGTTTCCTCATGGAAGCATTTCACCCTTGGGAATTAATGACTCTAAAGTTGGTAGAACAGAAGCTAAATATGAGTTAGTTATTAAATGGAATAGGGAGAAGAACCCTTTGATTTCTGGACCTGTGAATCCAGGCTATGGGAGGAACCGTTCAAAGTCTATAGAGCCTCCTGTAGGACAGCACCCCAGTCTCACAGGGTGTTGTTGCCCAGCTGGCACAGTTAGGCAGTGTTGACTAAATCATCCCACCAGAAGTCAGAGAAGCTGCTTCTGGGCGACGAGGTACAAGGAAGGACCAGTGAATCCCATGGGCTTGAGCCCAGTGCTGTACTTCCTTTGTTGTAAAATGAGTTGCAGGCTCAGGAGTACGTTGTGTATACCGCAACTGTGAGTAAGGCTTTCTGAAAGTCCAGGCATGAGTGGTGGTGCTGGCAGAAGCACTGCAGGCAGTGAAGGCAAATCTATAGGCTGAATAATGACTAGATATATATGCTGCCACCTCCATGACGTCCAATACCATTAACCAGTAAAGTGCTACTAGGTGGGTGACTGGCTGGTCTCCAACCTCCCCTCCCCCGCCCCCATCATGAGGTCCAGCTTTTGTATTCTTTCGTCTGCATGATACCAGGGACACTTTGGTATCATCTCAATCTCTACCAGTACAGAGCAGATTTCAATCGATCAGCCAAATTGTTAGAGCTGCTCTCAGCTCCTTTGACTAACTCAGTGAATCCAGAATCTCTCGGAAGTGCATTCCTATCAATAAAATAACTAGGTGTCACACAGACCTGTCTCTTTAATCCCACGGCTCAAAATGGGCAATGGTTAACGTCTCAAGTGCGTTGCCAAGGTCAGCCTAGCCAGATCATGACCATGGTAGCTCCAGCTTGATCAGACCAGGTCCTGCTTCCTAGTCAGACCTGCATTGGCTGTGGGTCACCCCAGGGTGCCTCAAGGTGGTCACAGGCAGACTTCCACAGTGGGAGCAGTAGAGCATGGATACCAAGAGAGACCTGGATGGGTAGGGGAAAGGCAGGCATGCATCTCTCAGGGAGAGATGTGGACTGCAGAGTTCTCCTGTCTCACTCTGGACATTTACGACCAGAGACATTAGGACTGGCTTCCCTGAACCCGAGACCAAATGCCAATGTTACAACAATCAGTGAGAGTGCAACTGCTTTTTTTGTGGGGGGGCAATTTCTTTGAGGGGGGGCGGTAAAGCCACAGAAAGGACATATATTCAGAGAGGGCAGCCTATACCTGTGTACAAATACAGAAGCAGTCCCCAAATGCAGGCTTTGTCCAAAAAGCATATCTTCAAGTTGGCCATCAGAGCCTAGGTGCATAAACTTTGTATTATACTCTTGTTAAGGGCTGCACTGTGTCCCCCCAATATTCATACGTTGAAGTCCTAACCTCCGGTACCTCACAATGTGACTGTATTGGGAGACAGGGACTTTAAATAGATAATTAAGTTAAAGAGAGGTAATTAGAGTGGGCGCTAATCCATATGACTGGGAAGGGGAAATTTGGATACAGACACATAGAGTGAAGACACAAGGAGAAGACAGCCGTCTACAAACCAGGGAGAGAGGCCCTGAACAGATCCTTCCCTCACGACCCTCAGAAGGAACCAAACCTGCCCACACCTTGATCTCCAACTTCCAAACTCCAGTACTACAAGAAAATGAATTTCTGTTGTTTAAGCCCTCCAGTCTGCAGTACTTTGTCCCAGCAGCCCTAGCAAACGAAGACAGCTCCCTTCCTACGTGGATGCATGTAAAATTCAGAGCCACCTCTGAAAATCTGTGATGCTACAAAAGAGCCAAATCCACCAATAAAAATCTCTCTCCAGAGCAGTTAGGATTATTAAGAAATTAAACCCTACAAGCGAGGAAGGCATCCAGCGAGATTTGTATTGAATTCCTGTTTTGGAATCCCCAAATTCCTCCTTTGCATGACGTCAGTGTGGGCAAGGAAGGCCGGTGTAAAAGGATAGCACTGCTTTGAACAGAGATACCCGCTGGGAGCGTTGACAATGAGGTTGGCCCCCTGTGTCCTTTTAGGGCCCCCTCTGGCCACCCCTGCAGTTTCTAGGCCACACAGCAGAGGAAATGCCTTCTTTCCTCCAATCTAAACCCCCATCATCCTAGCGACCTGCATTCCATCATGCAGAAGGCAGAGGAGGGGCTTTGCTATCAAACAAGCCTGCCTTGTAGTTTTAGTAGTTTGTTTTGCTGTGGAGACATTCCTGGGGTGAAAGGAGCAAAAGTTCAACAGGAAGCTTTTAAATTTGGTTTGGATTTTGTAGTTCTTCTCTCCCAGCTCCTTGTCCCCCCCCCTCCCCGGAGGTTGGCGGCTTTATCGCCTAGGGAGACCATTCTGCCCTCCCACCAGCTCCCACAGCAGGGCTGTGTTTTCTGCTCTTAGGGAGGAAAAGAGAACAACTCACAAACCTAAAATACAAAATTAGTTCTTTCAAGTTCAATCCAATGTATAATAACATTTTTTGATCTAACAACTAACTACGGTTCAACAACAGTCCAACTGTTGTTCTTTGTCTTGGATACTGTTTAGAAACATAATAGATATTCCAACCTCCCTTAACAAGAGGACGGTTCTCAAACAATAAGGTTTGTGGTTCAAGGGAGGGGCTCAATCCTTAAAGGAACATGTCATTTAGGTACCCTGACAAATTGTATTTTTATTGCAAACATTTAAGGACCTCCAAAAACAGAGGGTCATGTGCCTACTGGGGAAGTAAAAACTTGGGTTTGTTTTAGGAACAAATGAACTCTTTTGTTATCAGCCCTTTCTGGGTTTGGGGGTGTGGGGAACCCGTTTAAAAAATAAGTTAACCAGTTAGAAACACTTAAAACATGAATTCCACACTGGAGTTACAACTTACACAAACAGACATTAAAAACAAATCTACCCGTGGTTTCCAATGCAGAAATTTGTTTTTGTTCAGTAATTTAGCTGTGTGTTTAAGAAAAAAAGTCATTTCCTCAAATAAAGCAAGACTTTTGATCTTGCCTCTTTTTTTTTTTTTTTTTTAACTAAACCTCTCTCTTTTTTAAAAAAAATTAATTTATTTTTGGCTGCGTTTGGGTCTTTTTTGCTGCGCGCAGGCTTTCTCTGGTTGCCGCGAGCAGGGGCTACTCTTCGCTGCAGTGCACGGGCTTCTGATTGCGGTGGCTTCTCTTGTTGCGGAGCACGGGCTCTACGCGCGCGGGCTTTAGTAGTTGGGGCACGTGGGCTCTAGAGCGCAGGCTCGGTAGTTGTGGCGCACGGGCTTAGTTGCTCCCCAGCATGTGGGATCTTCCCAGACCAGGGCTCAACCCGTGTCTCCTGCGTTGTCAGGCGGATTCTTAACCAATGCACCACCAGGGAAGCCCGATCTTGCCATTTTTGACAACATGGAGGGCATTTTGCTGAGTGAAATAAGAGAAAGACAAATATTGTATGATCTCACTTATATGTGGAATCTTACCAAAAGAAGAAAAAAGAAAAATTCCCCAAACAAAAAACCAAAATCATAAATACAGAGAACAGAATGGTGGTTGCCAGAGGTGGGGTATAAGTGGGGATGAGTGAAATGGGAAGTTCTCTGGCCCCTGTGAAAAGTTCCCACCAAGACCTATGGAGAAGAGCAGTCTTATCCAAGCCAGGGGACAGGACCTGTGTCCCCACCCGCTGTGGGCAGCTGGGCTCCCGACTTAAACAGCTGAGGAGAGGCTGCAGGGCTTCTAGCAGAGCAATCCTCTCTTGCAAAGTCACTTGCAGACAGAGAATTTGTTAGCAAGTTTTACCTGTCAGCTTGGGAAAACAAAAGAAGCTTATGTTCCTTTAACCAGGCACCGGTGTTTCATCATTAAAAGTTAATTAGAAGAAAAGCTATTGCCTGGATGGATCACAGGCAGCTAGGTGGCCCTGAGCCAGGCCGGAGGCAGGAGGCTGGCCTGGGGGTGTCAGGAGTTGGAGACCAGAGGTATATGTGGTGTGAGGGGGTGGGAACAACCTGGGGGATGAATCCAAGACGGAACCAGGAGGTAGAACTCACCTGCTGTCAACGGCAGACCAAACAGTTTAAGACCCAGAGTGCGGATTACCTTCAGAACCGGCCCAGGAGGAAGACTCACTCGGGCCTGACCGGAGGTCCAGGACTGAGCCTGAGTCTGGAGAGGGCGGGGCTTACTCGGGGGTGGGGGTGACAGAGGGTCCCCGGCGGAGGCCGAGGGCAGTGGGGGAGGGAGTGGGCCGCAGGTCCCCCGGCGGCCTGGCAGATGCCCTTCATCACACTTTCCGGGCGGAGCTGGCGAGAAGGGCATCTCCCGGCCTAGCCCAGACTCTGGGAAAGGGCCAGAGAGCCCGACGTGTGCGGAGGCCGCTGGGTCCCGCTGGCCTCCCAGCTCTGGGGCCTCCCCGCCCTCGGCTCCCCGGCGCTCTCAGGCCCATTTGCACGCCGCAAAACCAGCTGGAACTTCCGTGTCAGAAACTTGCTGAACGGGGATGCTAGAAGCATGATCGGTGAAGATATGCTTGCATCTAACCTTGAAGGCAAGAGTTTGAGGGTTCGTTGAGGCCGGTTGTCAAGCAGGCGGGCTGCCGAGACATCGGCAGGGTGATGCTGGCAGAGGCGCTTTGGCAGTGGAGGCGGGGTGGGGGTGGGGGGTTGGTTGGTGGTGATCCTGCCTGGCGGGAGGGGCTGTCTTTCTTCCGGGGGAGCCAAGGGGACGCTCTCTCCTTCTTGGGGGAAGAACCAGATAGGGTGAGAGTGGCATTGCTCTGTGTAGATCCCCCCACCCCCGTTTCCCAAGTTGACTAAGAGAGAGAAGGGAAGCAAAGATCTGATAGAAGAGTGCACTTTCTATCAGTTAAGCACTTTCGTGGAAAGTAAAATTCAAGAGGCCCTCCCCCCTCCCCGCCCCGCCCCAGCTCTTATAAACCTGGGACTTATAAACTCAGTCATCCTGGTTTCTGAACTTGAAACCTGGGCATTACACAGAGAAACTACCACCTTCTGATGCCACCGTGACACCTTCAGGGTCTTTGCAAGACTTTACCGACTCTAAGAAGTCAGAGTAACCAGTAAGTGTATAGGATTTAAGCTGGAATAAGGTAATAAAAGTTAATAAAAGGGAAATGATCAGAGGAAGAAGTTGCCAAATTGCCCCCAGGAGTTAATTTGTGGAAAACTTTTAGGTATCAGAATGATTCCTTTGCTATTTAATGTTTCGCTTCAGCTATCTGGAGAGAGGCAAGAAGTTAAAATGTTAGGGGGCGGATGAGCGGGAGAGCCTAGGTCCTCGCAGACTGGCGCATCATGCAGGTGTGACCACGCGGTGGCGCTGCCGTCCTGGATGTTGGGAAGGTAAGCGAAACAGGAAAGAAAAACCCAGCTTCTTAAATGGTGAAAGAGTAAACCCCCCAAAACGTGGAATGACTTTGAACGCCTGTTACAGTAATTTAAATAAGTTTTCCAGAAACACGCATAGGTCAGATTTCACAAATTGAACACACATGTGCTACCAGAAACTAGATTTCGAAAGAACATTATCAGTGCCCCAGAGCCCCTGTGTCCCCTTCCAGTCCCGGCTGCCTCTCTGACTTCTAATAGCACAGGTTAGTTATGCTTGTTTTTGTACTTAAGTAAATGGAACCAGGCCCTACGCACTCTTTTGGGTCTGACTTCTTTCACTTATTAATTGTGAGATTCATCCGGATTGTGGCACAGTCTTGGGGCTGTGTAGTGAAATATGGGTGTGCATCTGTTGGGTATACCCCTGAGACTGGCATTCCTGGGTCATGTGTCCAGATTTAGTACATGTTGCCAAAGAGATTTCCAAAGCGATCACATCATTTTAAGCTCCCACCAGTGGTGTATGTGAGTTCCAGTTGCTCCACATCCTCATCAACACTTTTCCTACCACAATAATTTTAAAATGTTATTTCATCAAAAACAAAAAGTCGTTAGGGCTTCCCTGGTGGCGCAGTGGTTGAGAGTCCGCCTGCCGATGCAGGGGACGTGGGTTCGTGCCCCGGTCCGGGAAGATCCCACGTGCCGCGGAGCGGCTGGGCCCGTGAGCCATGGCCGCTGGGCCTGCGCGTCCGGAGCCTGTGCTCCGCAACGGGAGAGGCCACAGCAGTGAGAGGCCCGCGTACCGCAAAAAAAAAAAAAAAAATTCGAATCACTAAGTTGTACACCTGAAACGAATATAATATTCTATCTTAATGATAACCCGATTAGAAAGTCATTAAATCAACATTTCTTGAGTGCCAACTATGTGCCAAGTGCTCTTCTAAGTGGTGGGGACAGAGCACTGAGCAAGGTTGTCAAAGGTTTGACTGGTCTGAAGCCTGGGATCTCAAGGACCCTACGGGCTCATCCAATAAACAGAACGTGTTTGGCAGATGCTGAAGGCAAGAGAGAGGCAGGGGAGGTGAGGCTCTTGGGGGTCTCTGGCTGAAATTCTGCCTCCTTTTCTCCACCAGCAACGTCTACTTAGTGCCAGACAAAATCCCATTGTTCCCCTACATCTTAAAAAAATTTTATTTATTTATTTTTATTTTGGCTGCACTGGGTCTTAGTTGTGGCATGAGGGATCTTAGCTGCGGCATGCAGACTTCTTAGTTGTGGTATGCGGACTCTTAGTTGTGGCATGCATGCGGGATCTAGTTCCCCAATCAGGGATCAAACCCGCGTCCCCCGCATTGGGAGCGTGGAGTCTTACCCACTGGACCACTAGGGAAGTCCCCTGTTCCCATAATTTTTGATAAACTCTTTCCTCAGTCTCTCCCAATGTTTGTACTAAAATGCTAGCCTTCCTCTATCTTAAACAGCAAAATGGAGGAGGGGAATCCAGGCGAGCTGTGTGCCAGGTTCTGTGCAGGGTGTTAGGGACACGGAGGTGGAAAAGCCAGGCTTCCTGCCTGGAGGGTGTCAGGGTGCAGCAGGAGAGACAGACGGTGCTCCAGAGCCACAACAGGGGAAGCTGCCCAGTGTGGAGGTGGAGCTGAGGAGGGCGTGGTGAGCTCCGTTCCGTGAATCAGGGAGGGCGTCCTGGAAGAGAGGACTCTTAAGTCATATCCTGGAGGATGAATGGGAGATCACCAGATGGATGCCTGGGTTGGGATTCCAGGAAAGCGAGAAGCCTGTGAAATGGAACAAAGAGGACTCCCCTGGTGGCGCAGTGGTTGAGAGTCCGCCTGCCGATGCAGGGGACACGGGTTTGTGCCCCGGTCCGGGAAGATCCCACATGCCGCGGAGCGGCTGGGCCCGTGAGCCATGGCCGCTGGGCCTGCGCGTCCGGAGCCTGTGCTCCGCAACGGGAGAGGCCACAGCAGTGAGAGGCCCGCGTACTGCAAAAAAAAAAAAAAAAAAAAAAAGGAACAAAGAGACAGAACAGCTTGTCATGTTCTGGTGGCTCCAAGTAGTTTCCTGCAGCTTCTAAGAGTTCAGCGTGTGGGAGCCTGGAGATGAGCATGTGTGAGGGTGGGGGCAAGGAGCTTGGACCTTTCTTAACTTGTGCTTCTCAAACTGATGCAAGTCTGTGACGCAAGGGATGCACCCAGGGGTGCATGATAGCAAGAGCATTGGCTCTGGAGTCAGACGGACCTGGGTGTGCCTCCTGGCTCAGCCACTTGTTTGTGACTGACGTTAGGGATGTTATTTAATTTCTCTAAGCCTTAGTTTGCTCATCTGTAAAATGGGGGTCATAGCAGTACCTTTGCCATAGGCTGTCATTGGGCTTAACTGAGATGGTGGATGTAGAGCACGTCGTACAAAGCCTGGCACTTAATAAACTCTCAATAAATGTCAACCTAGTATTATTAGATTATTACTTGGTAATGTGTCAGGTGCATTTTCCCCCCCGGAGAGTCTATTTTGACTCATTAATATTAAAAAAAAATTTGTTTTGAATTCTTTTCTTTTTTTTTGGCTCTGCCACGCAGCTTGTGGAATCTTAGTTTCCTGACCAGGGATTGAACCCATGCCATCAGCAGTGAAAAGGCGGAGTCCTAACTACTGGACTGCCAGGGAATTCCCGACTCTGTAATATTTATTTAAAAAATTATTTATTTATTTATTTATTTGGCTGTTCTGGGTCTCAGTTGTGGCATGCAGATCTTTAGTTGTGGCATGTGAACTCTTAGTTGAGGCATGCATGTGGGATCTAGGTCCCTGACCAGGAATCGAACCCATGCCCTCTGTGCTGGGATCACAGAGCCTTAGCCACTGGACCACTAGGGAAGTCCCAGTGATATTTAATTTAAAATTATTTTTATATTAAAAAGTGGTTTGGCAAGTGGATCTCTCAAAGTTTACTCTCCTCTGACATTAGGGGACCGTAGGTGGAAAAGTCTGGAGGCTGAGGTTCCCTTGAGGGCAGCTGAGCCACCATCTTCTCTAGAAAGCCCTCCTTTCTTTTTTCTTTTAATATATATTTATTTTATTTTATTTATTTGGTTGTTCCAGGTTGCCGCAGGCAGGCTCCTTAGTTGTAGCATGTCTGTGGGATCTAGTTCCCTGACCAGGGATCGAACCCAGGTCCCCTGCATTGGGAGCATGGAGTCTCACCCACTGCACCACCAGGGAAGTCCCTTCTGGATTTCTTTCTTGATTCCGAGCTTGTGCTGTCTATGGATCTGTTTCCTTCTCATTTGCGGTCTTCTTGAGGGCAGGCTCCCCGGTTATACCTATACCCCTGGCGTAAGCCCTGAGCTGCACACAGTGGGCGTCTTCTGCCATTACCAGGCCCCTCTGCTTGTATTTGGCCTCATAGGATCTTGTGATCACGTCGAGAAGGCAGAAAGGACTGTGGCTCAAGGAATCTGAGGAAGGTTCCCGAAGGCTGCGTTTCTCAGGTCCTCTTTTACGTTTCACATCTCTAATATCCTCAACCATGCCAGCCTCCCAGTGCCCTTGTGACACGTGTGTCCACAAAAAATCCCAGGTGACATGGATTTTGTAAACCAGGAAAGGAGAACGAGGCCTCCATCAATAGGGCCACAGCCGGGCAGATATGGGTAAGTGCGTCGACGGTGACTGAGGGCGGCGTGACTTCCGCAGGGGCTTTTGGGGAGTGATAGAGCCCTGCTTTACAGAAAAAAAAGGAAGAGCACAGAGTTTGCAGCCCTGCTAGCCCTCCAGCACAGGTCCCTCAATGGAGATGGTGGGTTGGGCAGGGATGTCATTATTTGCAGGAAACATCAGTCCAACAACTGGGGACTTTCTGGTTTTGGTGTTTTTAATGGGGTTTCCTGTCCCCACACTCCCTTTCTCAGTCCTCTCCCATGGGAGATCCAAGGACAGGGGCTTCTCACACACAGCCCCCCAGGGATCCTGGCTTGGGAGGAGACACAGACCGGCGGCCAGCATAGCCAGTGGCCAGGGACCAGCCTGGCAGGAGGAGGACAAAGGGGCTCCTGGAATGGGGGTGAGTGTGTGTGTGTGTGACCCTGCCCAGATTATATATTCGATTTCCCTCTGATATCTACATCTCCGGGTCCAACAAGCAGCTCACACTGACTATGTCCCAAATCAGGCTTTTTTTTATTCCTGTTTCCACTCTACTTGCAATCCACAACCCCTCTCCCCATCTTCCCAACTCACTTAAATCTGCCCGCTTTCTCAGCCACATCTGAGGGATCATTCGTCAAGCCTTACTATCCCTGCCCGCGCACGGTTGCTCCCCAACCAGTGCTGAGATGATGGTTCTTCCTCCAAGATCTACATTTAATCTGGCCTCTTCTTGCTGTCGTCACTGCCATCTCCTAGTCTCAACCACCACCATCTCTCTCCTTGGACTTTTGGACCAACCCCGGCCCCCAGCTTCCACCCTTGCCCCTAAAGGTCCATCCTCAAACGGCAGCCTTTGAAAATGGAAATCAGACCAAGTCACTCATCAGTGGCTCCCCATTTCACAGAGGAGGATAAACCAAACTCCTTCCACTTCCCTGAGATCCCCACATGATCTAGCCCCTGACTTTTTCTCCAACTTCTGCTCCTCCAACCGGCCTTCTTTCACACATCAACCTCCTGGCTGTTTCTCAACCACACCCAGCTCTTTGTTGCCCCAGGGCCTTTGCATGCATTGTTTCCTCCAGAGATCCCCCCTGCCATCACTCCTGTTTTCTTCAAGCACTCGCTCACTCCCTGAAATTAGTTTATTTTCCATTTAATGCTTGTCTATTATTTGTCTCCCTTTTAGAGAGGAAGTTTGCAAGGGACAGGAGCCATGTCTGTTTTGTTTGTCACTATTCAGGTCCACACTAACTTGCAGCCCAGGCCAAGGGTCCACATGGAGGCCCTGGGCCCAGCCCTCCCTTCCCTTCTCACCCCTGGTTCGTCCTCACAGAGGAACCTCACACACAAAGGTGTAGCCAGTGCAGCCTGCCCTGCCACACCGCCTCTGGGTGCACTGAAAACAGAGGCCCCCCCGGCCACCCCAGGCCGAGGGCTATGTTCCCAGAGGGGAATTCTGCCCTCGGGAGGACCCCCACCCCACCCCCGGCAAAGAGAGCTGTGAGGCCCTGAATGTGGGCAGGGTGTCCCTGTGTCCTGAAGCTGGTCCAGAAGGTGCAGGCGGGCTTGTCTCCTGACCTGATGGATTCCTTAGTCAGGGAGTGTGGCTTAAGGAGGGTCACAGAGGGGTCTTCTCAAGTGTGGGCTCGATAGCGTAGGGCTAAGGGCAGAGCTGCCTACAGCACTGTCTGGCAGAGAGAAGGCACTAAGGAAATATTTGTTTTTTTGGCTGTGCTGCACGGCTTGCGGGATCTTAGTTCTCCAACCAGGGATTGAACCCGAGCCCTTGGCAGTGAAAGCGGTGCCGAGTCCTAACCTAACTGGACCGCCAGGGAATTCCAGGAAATACTTTTGAATAAAGTAATTGCATGGATGGGAGGGCTGTCCTAGCCCTTTCCTCTGGGGCCTGGAGCTGAGCTGGATTTGGGGAGAGTAACTCTCCTCTGACCCCTCCTTCCTCAATGCATGTGACACACACCTGTGAAAACACATACACTCCCAGAAAAGATTTCTCTGTTCCATGCTGTTATGAGCTGAATTGTGTTTCCCCCAAATTCATACGTTGAAGCCTGAAGCCCCCAGTCCCTTGGAATGTGACAGTATTTGAAGATAGGGTCTTTAAAGAGGTAATTAAGTTGGAAAAAAATGAGGTCACTAGGGCAGGCCCTAATTCAATATGACTGGTGTCCTTATAAGAAGAGGAGATTAGGGGCTTCCCTGGTGGCGTAGTGGTTGAGAGTCCGCCTGCCAATGCAGGGGACACGGGTTCGTGCCCTGGTCCGGGAAGATCTCACATGCCGCGGAGCGGCTGGGCCCGTGATCCATGGCCGCTGAGCCTGTGCGTCCGGAGCCTGTGCTCCGCAACGGGAGAGGCCACAACAGTGAGAGGCCCGTGTACCGCAAAAACAGAAAAAAGAAAAAAGAAGAGGAGATTAGGACACAGACACACAGAGAGGAAAGGCCATGTGAGGGCACAGCAAGAAGGTGGCCATCTGCAAACTGAGGAGAGAGACTTCAGGAGATACCAAACGTGCTGACACCTTGATCTTGGACTTCTAGCCCCCAGGCTGTGAGAAGGTAAATTTCTGTTGTTTAAGCCTGTCTGTGGTATTGTTATGGCAGGCCTAGCTAATGAATACACACGTTCATCCTCAGGATCTCATCTATCCAGGATCATTGTCCTAGATGGGCTGTGGGTCCCTGGATACACAGTCTTCTCTTGGGGAATCAATTTCCTCTCCTTGGATGGAGGCAGGCAGCCTGGGGCTGGCCTAAGGGCCCCGCCAGCTGGGATACTGTAGGATTCTATGACTCACATCTCTTGTCTCTCCCCAGAGGACTCTAACAGGGGTTCCAGACCTCCTCCCAAATGGATGCTTAACAAATATCTGCTGTGAAATACATGAGCGAACAAGCCAGGGGGCAGAAGGGGAGCCAGTGGCGGAGAGAGAGGCGAAGGCAGATATGGAGGAAGACAGAGACCAGGAGGAGGAGGAACGCAGACGGCAGAGACCGGGGAAATCCTATCATGATTTGGGGGCACTCAGTTCCTACGGGGCTCCCAGCTCTTCGTGTCTTTGGAGTTGGGCCTGAGATCAGGGCTAGGATAGAGGTTTGGATCAGGCCAGGGGCTGGGCCTGGGGTTGGAATGGGGGTGGGGCCATCTTGACTCTCCTCCTCCAGGCCAAGTCTTTACCCCTTGACCCTTCCTGTCTGCTCTCCTGGGTTCCTCATTCTTGTGTCTCAGGAGTGCATGCGTACGTGTGTCTAGAAAGCACAGGGATGCGGGTTGCTGGTTCCCCTCTGCACCGCACTTCTTTCACTTCCTGCCCTTGAAGTTCCCCAAATTACTGGTGTCTCCAAATCCCCAACCAGGGACCTATTCTTCTGCTCCCATCCCCCTGCCTGAGTCACAGGCAGCAGTGGCCTCCCTCTGGGGCTCAGAGGCCGCCAGTCTCTCCAATACCTGTCACTACCCCAGAGAGTAAATGCAGACTGAGCACCCGAAGCTGGGGGCAGGGTGCGTGGTCAGGGAGGAGACTTGCTCTGTAGCAGCTGGAGGAGGTGAAAAGGAGTAAGTGGATGGATTTTTATTGAGCATCTCCTGTGAAAGGAACTTTGTGTAAAGGCTCAGTGTTAGATATTTTCCCTGCCATGAACCCATTTAATTCTCCCAAGAACAGCAAGAGGTAGGTATTATTATAATATCCATTTCCATCTGAAGAAGCTGAAGTTCAGAGATCTTAAGTAACTTGTCCAGGGCTCACTTCTGGCTGGTAAGTATCAGAACCAGAACTCAAACGTGTGGTTTTTTTGACTCCAAAGGCCTTGGTCTTCTCCACACTGCCTTCAGACAAGGGCCACGTTTACATATGTTGGGCCCATGCTTTTTTTCTGGGCATGGTGCCAGAATATTTGGCATGAATATTGAGTGGTAATAAGGTAGCTCCTGAGCTCCAGGAGCTGGAGTCCAGACAGGGAGGGAGATGTGTAAACAGACAGTAAGAAACAAAAGCTACCCATTCACTCACGCGCCATATTAGTATATTGGGAGCAGACCACGGGCAGGTACCATTCTAGGCCTGGGGGTTTAGGACTGAATGAGGCCAAATCCCTCTTCTCATGGTGTCTGTGTTCCAGTATGTGCAGAAATGTGATAATCTATATACCCCCAATGCGTAATATATTAAATGGTGACAAGTGCTATGGAGAAAAAGAGAGCAGGGAAGAGGGAAGGGGAGGGTTGGTGGTGATGCACACAGAGCCTCCTGATGTGGGAAGATGGTGGCCAGAGTGGGATGTCCACCTTCTTGGCTTCTGAGGCTGGTGATGGTGGAGCTCAGTGGATGTTCTGCTCAGTCTATTTGCTTGGCCAGAGGGGAGTCAGAATGGGCTCTACTGTGGATGTTCTTGGCATTGTGGGTGCCTTCTAGACAGCTTGCCCTGGACCCCAGCCCCTTGGCACATGGACCCTAATGTCAAGGTAAATTTTTGATTTTTGTGGTGGTATTTGTTTACAGAAAGGACTATTTACTGTTATTTGGTTTAAAAAAAATTAATAATCAATTTGTGCAAATAGATTTAAAAACTCATTTTCTTTCAGCTTCTTATAAGTTCAGCTTCTAAGTGTGATTATTCTCTTTATAAATTGAGCAAAATCAGAGCCACCAACTTCATTTTCTCATTAATTATTGTAGAATGACGTAAGTTGAAGACACAAAACTCTCTAAAATAATCTGTCCCATTCACAGTGCAGTTAAATGCCTGGAAACATTTTAAACTGAATTTACACATTCAATGTATTTTTTTTTTTTTGCGGTATGCGGGCCTCTCACTGTTGTGGCCTCTCCCGTTGCGGAGCACAGGCTCCGGATGCGCAGGCTCAGTGGCCATGGCTCACGGGCGCAGCCGCTCCGCGGCATGTGGGATCTTCCCGGACCGGGGCACGAACCCGTGTCCCCCGCATCGGCAGGCGGACTCTCAACCACTGCGCCACCAGGGAAGCCCCATTCAATGTATTTTATTTTACATATTTAAAAATGTCTGACCTGGGAATTCCCTGGCGGTCCAGTGGTTAGGACTCTGCACTTTCAACTGCTGAGGGCCCGCGTTCAATCCCTGGTTGGGGAACTAAGATCCCACAAGTTGTGTGGTATGGCCAAAAAAAAAAAGTCTGACCTAACAAGCAAAAACTAAGCTTGTTTATTATTAATTTATTATAAATTAATATTCATAATGAATCTCAAGGCCTCTTAAACATTCCGTACTGTTTACAGACATCATCAAATTATTTTATACTTTCCAACTGAAACCACAAGTCTAAAATCAAGTACTTGATTTTATATTTGAACTTGATATCCCAAGGCTAACTTCAAATTCTTTAGTATACTATATCTCCTTACACATCTCAATACCCAATATATTAGATTGCTCTTAAATTTAACTCAAAAGTACTAATACCATGTATTTGATTTACTTTGTCATTTATGTATTTAGTTTCAAACCTTCTTGGGTTTAGAATATACTTCCCTAGAGGAAAAGCGTTACCATCCCATGTCGCCTGGGGCTGGGGCTTCTCTCTGGTCAGAGTTCTGAGACTGGGATATGGGACCTGGGGCTGCTTGTGATTTGAATGATTCTCCTGGAGCCACAGGGAGAATTTCTAAGCCTTTTTCTAGTTGCTAAGATGGGATTGAACTCTCGACTCACATCCCCTGGGTTCCATTGAATCTATTCCATAACTTTGTTTGGTCAGATTGAATAGATGGAATGATACACAACCACTAAGGTTGCAATGCCTTCCTTCACTTTACTGCTGGGGTGAATATAGAATTCTTTACCATTTGTTCAAGCTGGGCAAGATCCAACTCTACTGGGCCTCTATGTGATGTCTGATTGACTTGCCATGTGCTGACCCCATAGGGGAACATTGCATTTTAGTCCCCATGGTGGTCCATACTCTGTCCCCTTCTGGCAGGTTCCTTTGGCCCAGCCAGATGACTTCTGTGACACTTCCCCCAGGATCACCCATGCCTTGCCTTCACCTTGCGGGGTTACAGGAACTCTTAAAAGTCTAGTCTTCCAAGAGCTGTGGGGTTGCTGAGAGGGGACTTCGCTCACCTTGCTAGGGATGGTTCTTTCAGGCTTAGCTTGAGTAAATTAATTCTCTGGTCCCTGGCCCTCAGAAGCATCATCCCTACTGCCCTATTTGTGAAACTATCGCTAAGCTTCTGAGAGAGCTCTGGAAGCCCATACATCCTGGGAGGAATGCAGGCTTCTTGCCTCCAGGGTGGGGGAATAAGGCACCCCTTACCTGCAGAAACTCCCTTCTCCAAATCTCATCCCCTCTTCCTTCCAGCCCACTCTTTGTATTTGTTTAAAAATCTCATCCTCTTGTTATAAAAAAGAACATCCACTTCTTCTGGTTCACAAAACCCACTTGTTTATGTTTACACTTGACCTTTGTTGAAACTGGCAGCTTGTAATTGTCTCTTTTCGTGTGTGTGTGTGTGTGTGTGCGCGCGCACGTGCGTGTGTGTGGTGGGATGTAAGTGGCACAAAAAGAAAGTGAACAGATTTCTTTCACCATGTCTCAAGTTATTGTTAGAAGTAAACACTACATCCCTTATCCTGTTCTAATAAAATTTCTGCTATGAAGCAGAAAGAAGGCTTGATATACTATTCAAATTCAGTTATGGAAAAATAAAGTGACATTTTTGGACCTTGAGCTGGGGCTGCTGTAATAAGGCTTGTGGAAATGTTTAGAAGGTTGGATGGGCAGGATGTGTAATTCACCAGTGTGACAGGAGAGAGAAGGGTCAAGGCTGGTTCTGGGGCTTTCCATGGAGAGCCTATGGTGAAGCAGGTTGGCTGCTGGTGGTAGGGGATACATAAGTTCTGAAAGTATTTGAAGGATTTACAATAAAAATACAGAGTAGAGAGATGACAAAATATATCTGAAAATAAAGACTATGGATCGGGGAAACTGAAAATAAAAGTAGAAAGTCAAGATAAAGAGAAAAAGATAAACAGAAGTAATACAGGCTACCAGGACTACTACTTTGTAAAGTAGTTAATGTTTAGTCTCTGGTTTCACTCTGAGACTCCTGGAAACTAAAGTGAAAAGGGAGACACGGTTACATAGTATTTATTATCAGAGAGAAAGAAATATACTGGCTTTTTTTTGAGGCACTGTTAAGGTATGGAGTACAAGTGCTGAAGCACAGCAAGTTCCTAGTATTTGTTAACTGAATACACAAGCAAATTAATAAATGAATGGGGTTGCATTTGCTTCAGACACTAGGGATCAATTTCTAGATGAATCCATCGGAGCAATAGATGAAGGCTTTATACAGCTTGAGGAAGTGTTTTCTCTTATTTCTTAGGTTATTTCTTCTCCATTGTTTTCTACTCTTTTTCTACAGTTCTTACATGTATTTTGGATATAGTGGTTCTACCTTACTGCCTCATAATTTTACTTATACTATACTTTATAGTTGTTATCATGTACATTTTTTCACATTAGCATCTCTGAAATTGGGATATGTTATAGTTGATGACATCTCACAATTGCTTACATCCAGGTGATAGTTGTGACATAAATGTCATTACCTGTGCATGTCCAAATGTGGTTGTTGTTCCCGAAGGCTTGATCAGTCATTGCAGTGCCTCTGTGTTTCAGACAGCTAACCATTTAAGCATCATTTGTGGAAAGAATATGAGTTCTGAATCTTGTCTGAGAACCTTCCATTGACATATTCTGGAACAATAAAGAAAGCTTGTAGAGTGGAGATCAGCTGTTTGGAAGAAAATCCTGGAGATAACAATGGAGCACTCTTTTTTTTTTTTTTTTTTGCGGTACGTGGTCCTCTCACTGTTGTGGCCTCTCCCGTTGTGGAGCACAGGCTCCGGACGCGCAGGCTCAGCGGCCATGGCTCACGGGCCTAGCCGCTCCGCGGCACGCGGGATATTCCCGGACCGGGGCACGAACCCGTGTCCCCTGCATCGGCAGGCGGACTCGCAACCACTGCGCCACCAGGGAAGCCCTGGAGCACTCTTTTAAGAAAACCTGCATCAGTAACACTCTTGATGGCACAGAGGACGACATTGTGTGGGAAAACACGGGCACTGACAATTCTGAGTCAAAAACGATTCAAAAGAATCGTATTCTGAAAATGAAGACGTTTAAGGAATGTTTAAACTGTTTTACTTTACTTATATTTAGGTATGCACAGGAGTGATATAGGATAAAATACATGTCCAAATAAGTCTAAAAAAGCTCGTGTAGTGAGTATACCATAGAAATTCTAAGTGATAAGAAATTATGTGGTGGGAACTCCCTGGTGGTCCAGTGGTTAGGACTCTGATTTCACTGCTGAGGGCCTGGGTCCAATCCCTGGTCAGGGAATTAAGATCCCACAAGCCTCATGGCATGACCAAAAAAAAAAAAAAAAAAAATTATGTGGCACATAAATAATGAAGTATCTTACAATTGATGGCATCTTATATCTGATGAGATATAGCAATTTAAATCTCTTTTCGTTTCTCCATTTTTCTCCCCTTTTTTGTTGTGGTAACATATAGATAACAGTAAATTTACTATTCTAGTCATTTTTGTGTAGAGTTTAATGTCGTTAAGTACATATTGTGGTGCAATCATCACTACCATCCATCTCCAGAACTTTTTCATCTTGAGAACCTGAAACTTTGTACCCAGTAAATAATAACTCCCCATACGCACCTCCCCCAACCCCTGGCAACTACTATTCTACTTTCTTTCTCTATGAATTTGGCCACTGTAAATCATACAGTATTAGTCTTTTTGTGGCTGTGTTATTTCACTTAGCATAATGTCCTCCAGGTTCATCCATGTTGGATTATGTGTGAGAATTTCCTTCTTTTTTTCTTTTAATTAATTTATTTTTATTTTGTCTTAATTTATTTTTGGCTGCGTTGGGTCTTTGTTGCTGCGCGAAGGCTTTCTCTAGTTGCGGCGAGCGGGAGCTACTCTTCGTTGTGGTGTTCTGTCTTCTCATTGCGGTGGCTTCTCTTGTTGTGGAGCACGGGCTCTAGGAGCTCAGGCTTCAGTAGTTGTGGCACGCAAGCTCAGTAGTTGTGGCGCACGGGCTTAGCTACTCCACGGCATGTGGGATCTTCCCGGACCAGGGCCTGAACCCGTGTCCCCTGCATTGGCAGGTGGATTCTTAACCACTGCACCACCGGGGAAGTCCCTCCACTGAGCTTTAGATTCATCTGTGTCCAACTGCCCTCTAGATAGCTCCATCTGAATGGGCCACCAGATGGGACATAAACCCATGTCCCCAGTGAAAGTCAGCCTCCTTGCCCCTGCTGCCGTACCAGATCTCCCCATGTGCTCCTCGACTGATGAGTGGCACCACTAGTCACATGCTTGTCTCAGCCAGAAGCCTGGCTCTCATATGCTCCCCACCTCCACTGGTTAAAATTCTAGGTGATTCCTAGAATTCTAGCTAACATCCTTTAAGATACAGGAAGTAGAGGCCTGGGTCCACAATGTATTAAGACACTGTGTTCTCCAAATGGTTTCCTACCAGGGCACAAGTCATGTCAAGGCCCAGGGCCAACCTTTTCATAAAGCAAAAGGACAATTACTTGTCAGGTTTCCTCCCACTCATTCTATTGCACCCTCCCCCACCCCTGCAATGTGCCCACTGGACAAAGTAGAGGAGGGGATTTATAAATGTTAGACCATTTATTTTCTATGAGAGATGAGAATTAGCTCTCTTATGCCACTGCTATCTTCCAAATATAGTAATAGTGGCATCTTTAGTTTAAAAATAAAGTGTTCAAAAAAATAAAAAGAAAGCACTCACATTATATGTCTATGTAAATATTATGTCCTCTAGGACCTATTACTCTACTATTATAACATTTTCTTTCTTGTACAGTTTCTTTTGCTTTTACTGGAGATATAATAATTATTCATCTTGCAATGTTTTCCTTACAATAATTTTCTATTTCTTAAAATTAAAACTCCATAAAATCGAATTCACTTTTCTCAGGAGGACTTCTTTATAGTCTTCTTAGCCACTGTCTTGAGTGTTAATTCAAATTATTTGCTAAGTATCAGTCTAGCAGAGTCCTAGCTCTTAGTTTTTCCATCATGCCCATGAGAAAAGAGGAAAGGGCCACTGAGCCACTATTTCTGATTTGAAATAAGAATTATATCCTTGCTTAGAAATTCCCAGTACAACAAGTGACCAAGAAAGACAACCAGTCAGAACCACAGGCATTTTTGGGAAATTATTTTCACCAGTGATGGCAACAATTTCTTTGAAAGTTTTGGGAATCCTAAGCCTTCCAAAGAGAGAGTTAATGTTGCAGAGAATAGAATACATCCACAAGAATTATGAAAGTCCACCTTGGTCTCCATAGTTCACAGGGTAACAAGATGGGTAGGCTTGTGATCATCCTCACTGTACAGCCTATCAAATGAGAGGACTTCCCTGGTGGCGCAGTGGTTAAGAATCTGCCTGCCAATGCAGGGGACATGGGTTTGGAGCCCTGGTCTGGGAAGATCCCATATGCCGCGGAGCAACTAAGCCCATGCCACAACTACTGAGCCTGCACTCTAGAGCCGGTGAGCCACAACTACTGAGCCCGCATGCTGCAACTACTGAAGCCCGTGCGCCTAGAGACTGTGCTCCGCAACAAGAGAAGCCACTGCAATGAGAAGCCCGTGCACCACAACGAAGAGTAGCTCTGGCTTGCCACATCTAGAGAAAGCTGGCGGGCAGCAACGAAGACTCAATGCATTCAAAAAAAAAGAAAAAAAAAAAAAAAGAAAAATGAGTCTCCATCTCTTCCTTGTATCTCTTAAGTTTATTATTTATTATAAAAATGACTTGCATTTTTAAGGCCAGCCTCTCGAATTTCATTAGTTAGCATTATACGAAAAAAAGCCAACCTGTAGGCAGAAATACAGAAAGAGTTGAATAAGATTTTATTTAATAATAACAAAAAGTCCCATATTGAGATATTCTTTTATGTGTCTTGTTTTTGGATTATTTCCTCACTTTCTATGGTACTTCCAAACATAGTAGAAATAGGAAATAAATATTCTGAGCCATGGCACATCTGAAAGCTCTTTATTCTACTTTCTCATGCCAAGATCATTTTCACCTACAATTCCAGGTTGAAAAAAATTTCCCTTGGAAGTGTGAAGGCATCATCCTGTCTCCCAATGTTGAATGTAACAGCTGAAAGGCGGAATCCATTCTAATTCTTTATTATTATTGTTATATAATAAATATACAATAATAGCTTTATTGTTGATAAGCAGTGAAGGTGGATTTGGCTCAGAACCTTAAATCAAAAGGACTTGTTGGGCTTCCCTGGTGGCGCAGTGGTTGAGAGCCCGCCTGCCGATGCGGGGGACACGGGTTCGTGCCCCGGTCTGGGAAGATCCCACATGCCGCGGAGCGGCTTGGGCCCGTGAGCCATGGCCGCTGAGCCTGCGCATCCAGAGCCTGTGCTCCGCAACGGGAGAGGCCACAACAGTGAGAGGCCTGCATACCGCCAAAAAAAAAAAAAAAGGACTTGTTAATATTTCATCCAGGAATTAGGCAGACATATTTACCTAGTCACAGGCAGAGCTGGGCAAAGCAGGCTTTCTCTGCAGGGGCAGGCTCAAGTGTCCTGGCAGAAAGTAGATCACAAACTGAGCAGGGAGACACCAAAGAGAGCCCCATGGGGCTGAGCCAGGCGTTCTCAGTACGTCAGGCTTCCTCCCCTGGGGAGAGTGAGTGAGGGCAGGGACGTGTGGAGGGAGGCCCAGAGAGTTTCCCTACTGGGAAATGTACGTGGAAACATGATGCCAGGGGAAAAAAAGACCCCAACTTAGCTGTTTTCTCATTAAAAATTAAAATAAACTTTGTCTTTTTGTTCTTTTTTTTTTTTTTGAAAGATTTCCTAATTTTTATCTTCCAAAACTTCTGTTAATTTTTTTGGCTTTAACAATAATATTTTTTATTTTCAAAAGACCTTTCTTGTTTTCTGAAAGAGTATCAAGAATATACAAGAAATTCTGCAAATCAGCAAAGTGAATTCAGGAAACCCAATAGAAAAATGGATAAAGGATGTAAAAAAGCAGTCTGTGCAAGGGGAAATCCGAAAGACTAGAAAATGGATGAAGAAATGTTCAGACCCACTATTAACCCTAAATGCAACCCAGAACAGTGAGATGGCATCAGGCTGGCAGCTACTGAGAAGCTGGATAATATCAAGTGCTGAGAAGGATGAGTCAAAAAAGGGAGTCCTCATGTCCTGGTGGTGGGAGTGTCAATGGGCACAACAATTCTGGAAAATGTAGAGCCTGCCAGGACTCAGTGAAATTAAGCAAGAGAATCCTTTGTGACCTCCCACTTTCACTCCTGGGTATATTTCACAGGGAAATTCTCACCTAGGTCCACATGGGAACTTGATGAAGCATTAATAGCAGAGATAAAACAGTAAGACCATTTCTAGGTGATTAATATTATCACAGGAGAGGCAAGGATGGAGGATGCAGTGAGGGGACTGAGTAGAGAAGCATAAGGCAATCGAGGAAAGAAAAGGAAGAAAAACTGTACTGAAAAAGAGTATTGCGGATAGGATCTCATTGATGCAAAAAAAAATAATAATGTGTGCGTGTGTGCATGAAATTAAGTGTGAGAATATTCTGTGACCTGGCAATTTCATTCTTGGTTATAGTCCCTAGAGACAGTCTCACCTAGGTCCACGTGGGGACATGATGTGTTCATTGTGGTAGTTGGGTGTTGGTGACAATCTAGGGTTCATCATTAGGGGACTGGGTAAATATACTATGATGGATACACTCCATTGAATATTGTGCAGCGGTTCATAGCAACAAACCAGATGTACAAATGGCAACATGGTTAGATCTTAAACATTTATTCTTGGGTGAAAAAGATCAGGAACAAATGAGATGTATAAAAGTTCCATTTATCTACTTTAAAAAACAGGCACACAAACTATACCACATATTTGATAAGGATACATATTTAAGAATATATATTATTTCAGTTATCTATTGATACATAACAGACCAACCCAAAGCTTCAGTGGCTTAAAACAAACAACTACAGTTGACCCTTGAACAAGACGGGTTTGGACTGCGTGGTTCCACTTATATGCAGATTTTTTTCACTAAAAATGTGTTACACCATCTGCAGATGCTGAACCGGGGATACAGAGGGTGAAGTTATACTTGAATTTTCAACTGCAGGGGAGGGTCGGTGCCCCTAACCCCTGCATCATTCAAGGGTCAAATGTATATTTATTGTTTCTCAGGATTCTCTGGGTCAGAAATCTGAGCAGGCCTAGGCCACATGGACCATGTGGCATTGGCTAGGGTTACACACTTGGATGCATTCAGCTGTTGGCTGGGCTGGGCTGGAAGCTCCCAGAAGGCTTTGTTCACATGTGGAGGGCCTTGGTGCGCCTTCATGTTCTCTCTCTCTCCATATTGTGTCTTACCCCCCGGGTCTCTCCACTAGGTCTCTCTCTCCAGCAGGATAGCTGGACTTCCTTACAGCCTGGTGGCTGGCTTCCAAGAGTGAAAAATGAAGCTTCCAGGTCTCTTGAAGGCTGGGTCCAGAACTGACAGATTGTCAATTCGAGCACTTTCTATTGGTCGAGGCAAGTCACACGGGCAGGCCACATTCAAGGAGAGGGGAAATGGACTCGACCTCTGGATGGGTGGTGTGACCTGCATGGACAGTGAGGGGAGAACTTGACGGCCGCCATCTTTGGTGACTGTAACAAGTTGCAAACGCATGATTTTGGCTGCCTCTGAAGAGTCGAGGAATTGGTGTGGGAAAACAGGATGCAGGAGGAAAAGCAATAAAATAAGAGAAAGGTCTTGCTCAGACTTCCGAGGAGGACTGGGTGTCATGAATTCGGGAATACCACTAACCTAACTTCCTGCACCTGAGGTACAGAAACGAAACAAACAAACAAAAAATCTAAATCAACCAAATAAAACAGGATTCCATAACCAAAATCAGAAAACCAACAAAAAGTAATGAGACAATATGGAAACCTCAGAAACAGCCCAAGCATATGTCAATTTTTGGTAGATTGAAATGCTGACTTTCAAATAGGGAGAAAGAAGGATGCAGAGAAACGTCTTCTCTGTCCTCTCTCGCCAGTGCCAGGGTGGGGGGGTTGTACCCTGAAACTTGGAATCAGTTCCGTAAACGTACGTGGCCGGTGAGAATGCCCCCATCCCTGGATGGCAGTTGGTAAACCTTGATACTCAGTAGAATAAGCCATTTGTTAAGCTTGTGCCTGCATCTTGGAACTAAAACCACATCCCTGCCAAGACTGAGACTTCATGGTCGTGTTTTTCAAACTTTGAGTTGTGACCCCAACTTGGGAAACTCAATTTAGTTGGTCATGAATTTGAATGCAAGTAGTAAGGTAAGCATTGTTTTATGAAACGTTCATCTTAATATCTACACATTCATTCATTCATTCATTCATTCAGTAAATACTCATTGAGAACCTACTATGTGCCAGGCACTGGGGATTCAGGAGAAAGCAAAACACACAAATATGCGTGTGTGTGGGTGCCTGCGTGTGTGCTCTGGATCACACTGTAAAACGTATCTCTTACTGCGAGTTACAGTCAAAAAGCAAAGCAGCCACCACTGCTTCTGTGGCTTCGCAGGAATGCCAGGCTATTGGAGTGTGTGGCTACTTCCTGTGTGTCAGAAAGTTACCCCAAGAAAAGCACAGGCCTCTGTCCCAAACCCTTTTCAGCACAAGGGGAAACACAGGCAGCTTTATAAAAAGAACTCTGCCCGTAGCCTGCAGCTAAGTTTGGTGAGGGTCAGAAGATCAGGGAAGAAAACCGCGTTTTCTTTCCCAAGCTATTGTTCGCGCGAGAGTAGACGGCGAGGTCCTGCGAGAGTAGATGGCAAGTTCGAGCGAGAGTAGACGGCAAGTTCGCGCGAGAGTAGACGGCGAGTTAATCACGCTTCTCAGTTCGTGGAGGCACGTCTTCCTCACAGGACTGTGAAGACCCCCTCGGATGGTATGCCTTTTTTCTTCTTTATCCGGTTTTGCCTCCCAATTTCCTTACCCACCTCCACCCGGGTCAAGTCACTTAATCTCCCCAAGGCTTTATTTCCTCCTCCGTGAAGTGGGAACAGCAGAAGACCCACCTTCGGGAGTGAGAGTTACCTGAGAAAAGGTCTGTGGATCATTCAGCCCCATGGCTGGGTGTGAGGACCGAGGTTTGTGTTGCCAGGGCCACAGAAGGGGCTTATTTATGAGGTTGAACCCCTCCTGCCCACTGCCTTCTGAAGGGATGCTCTTCCCTCCTTCCCTCGAACTTTGGGTCCCTGAGGGGCTTTACTCCCCTCCTGGAGAGTGAGGCCATCTGGCCCAGAGCCGGGGAGCCTGGTGGCTGATGCAGCAGGACGCGGCGGGGTGCGCCTAGGCTCAGATGCCGGATTGGGCAAGAGCACAGAAGCGACCCGTCTGATCCTGGTCAGGGATATCTGCCCAACAATTCTGGGAAATTCAGAGGCGGGAAGTGAAAGGGGGGAGGGGCAGAGGGGGAAGAGCCAACTGCACCCCGGCCCCTCCTGGCCTGGCCCCCTCCCAAATGTGCCATGAGGAGTGAGGTGACTTGCCTGTGGGGGAAAAGCGGACCAAAGAGACCCTTTCTCTGTGAGGGACAGAGACAGTCCTGCCCCCCGCCCCCATCACGCTTTGCCTGAGTTCCAACCACTTCTGTTTACCGTCCAAAGTCCCAAGGGCAGGAGATGCCAGGTTAGAAGCACTTGGACACTCAGACACACAGGTTCAGGGCCCTCGCCTGGACAGGCCCCCTCCCCTTCCCTCCTTTCCTCTGTGAGCACCACCTGCTCCACTTCTGGCTCAAGCCCCTCCTTCACCCTGGGGCCTGGGCTGCCTGGGAGACTGGAGAGTCAGCCCTCCAAACCTGTAGCAGGTAACCGAGGTTGGGAGGCAGGCGGGACCGGGGTGTCTGGGATTAAAGAGACCCTGGTTCAGAGAGAGTCGGGGGCTGATGGGAAGATGTGGGGTGATTTGGAACGTATGGAGGGGAGGCTCCCGGCTATGTCAAGTCCCAAGCATCTCCTGAGGAAGGATGGGACCCAGCTGTATTTCAGCCCCACACTTCCCGCCAACCTCAGATCCAACCCAAACAGTTGCCTCGACCTACTATCAGCCTCCGCCTGAATTAGCATCTTAGCACAGCATCAAGCCCGAGCTCAGCCCCAGCCCCAGCCCGGGTCCAGCCACAGCCCAGGATCCAGCATGGCGAGGGACTTTCAGGACATCCAGCATCTGGGCTCTGAGGAGAACGACCACCAGTTTTGCAGAGGTGAGGGCCCAGGCACTCGCGGGCGCAGTCCCAGGAGAGAAGATCCATTCTGGAAAGGCAAGTGTCTGGTGTCTGGGGCTTCGCTCCACCTTGGTCTAGCTCCTGGTCACCCTCTGTCCCTCCAAGGTCTCTGTCACATTCACTCTGTGACCAGGGACTGTCCCCTGACCTCACCTCCTTCTCCACCCCCAGGACCCCAAGAAAGGACCCCCTTTTCCTTCCAACCTAGGTAGCGTGTGCCGTGTGTGTGTCTCTGTGTGTGGGGGGGTGGGTAGGTGTGAGTTGGAGGGAAAGAGCACAGAGATTCTGGAAGATTCCCACTTACCCCAAGCCCCCTGCCTGGATCCTTCTCTAGCAAATCTTGACCGAAGGCTCCAAGTGTCTGAGAGAAGGTTTTCAGGTGAGAAGGATCTGAGCAATTCTAGGCTGAAGGGCTGGAGCTGGGGTGGGGGAGGGGTGTCAGGTGTTCGTGCTGGTGATGGAGGGAAGCTCTGTGGAGACCAGGAGGGGTTGGGACTCGAAGCTCAGGGAGGAGGGTTGGTTAGCCTGGGCTGGGAGGAGGGACCTCTCAGTCCTGAGGCTGGCAGACCAAGGGAGGGCAGGTGCTCTCGCAGGTGAGGGTGGGAGCTGGGCAGGGCAGGAACAGCAGGAAGGACAGGTATTCCCACCACACTTCTCCTTTCCTGGGGTAGCGGGCTGGCAGACCTTTCCACCAGGCAGTAGGCTGCGTGGGGAGAGGCCATATCTGTCTACTCCCCTCTGCACCGCCGGGGCCCACGTGCTGCCTGGTATGTAGTGAACACTCAAAAACGATTTTGGATATTGTTGAATCTTCTGAAGACAAAAGGATTCAGTGTTTAAACAGGAGGCTTGGAGAGAGTCTAGAGGTTTTGGATTTCGTGGGAGAGGGGGCTCACCCAAAAAAGACCTGGTGGACAGCATTGCAGGGTGAGACCGAGCAGGTGCAACCATCAGTACTTTTCTCTCCAGCAGCCTCTGCTGCCTTCATGTGGGCTGTGATAAATGGAATATTTATAAATGGAATATTTCCTGCCATATCAATAAACAAAGGATGTCACAGTCATCAACATTGCAACCCTCCAATGGGAGCTGGTGAGCCCTGAGGGAACTCGGGGCTGAAAAGAACACCTGCCATCTAGCAGCTATCAGACTGCAGCCACTCCCTGCGGTGAGCCCCGAAGAAACTCAGGATGTGAAAATACATGATACTGGCCCCAGATGGCTGAGGTGCATATCAAAGGAATGATTTCAGTGAGCCCAGACCCCTGCATAGAAAAGCTCTTAACTTGAGATATCTGGTTTTCTTTAATTAACAGTAATCTTTTGATGTTCCCAACTACCAGCCCTTTGTTGCAAAACCTCTATATATCCTGGCTCCTCCCTTCACCTCCTCGGGGCAGTTTCTCAGAGTTATCTGTCTCCCGGGCTGCAGTCCTCATTTTGCCCCAAATAAAACTGAACTGGAACATTTTTTTTAAGTCAACAGCTGACATCTGCCACCTGCTTACCAGGGACCACATTCCATTCTTCCCCAGCCTTTTATATGCCTATAGTTTTCAGAAGATTTAGAAATATATTGGCCATTATTTCCTCCAAAAATTTTTCTGCATCCCTATCTCCCCTTTCCATCAAGACTCCAATTACACATATATTAGTGATCCCACAGCTCACTGGTGGTCTTTCTAGTTTGGAAGGAGGGGTGGGAATCTTTTTTCTCTTGGTGTTTCTTTTTATATAGTTATTATTGCTATGTCTCTAAGTTCACTGATCTTTCCTTATGCATGTCTAATCTTGCACTAATTCTATCCAGTGTATTTTTCATTCCAGACATTGTAGTTTTCATGTCTAGAAGTTCAACTTGGGACTTTTAAATATCTTCTTTGATAGCCAACTTAATTTTTGAATACTTTACAATAACTTTTAATGTCGTTGTCTGTTAATTCTAACATCTGTGTCAGTTCTGGATCAGTTTTGGTAGATTTATTAACCTCATTATGAGTTGTGTTTTCTGGCTTCTTTGTATGCCTGGTAATCTTTGATTGGATGCCAGACATTGTGAATTTTACCTCCTTGTGTGCTGGATATATTTGTATTCCTCTAAATATTCATGAGCTTTGTTCTGGGATGTGGTTAAGTAACTTGGAGTCAATTTGATCCTTTTGGGTTTGCTTTTATAATTTGTTAGGTGGGTTGGGAACTTCTTGGGTACTCTACCCAGTGCCCTGTGGGTTATGAGATTTCCAGTCTGGCTTGTGGGAATAGGCACTATTCTTGGCCCTATTCCTGCCAGGCACTGTTCCCTAAAGCTTTTGGATTGTTTTTCTCCTGGCCTTGGGTAGTTTTCCTTACACGCATGTGTTGATCAGTACTCAGCTGCTTGCTTGAGGGAAACCTTCCCCAGATCTCTGGGATTCTCTCTGCAGCTCTCTTCTCTGATCCTCTGTCCTGTGAATTCTGACCCTTTGGTCTCCACAGACTTCCAGCTCCATCTGGGCTCTGATTGGATTTCCCCTCCCAGCCCTGTGGCCTGAAAACTTTCTCCCAGCGGGACGCTGGGGCAATCAGAGGGCTCACCTTGTTTGTTTCCTGTCTCCACAGGGATCATTGCCCTTTGTTTCCTGAATCCCAGTGTCTCGAAAAATATTGTGTCTTACAGCTATCTGTCTTTTGTTGTGGTTGTTTCTGGGAGGAGGGTAAATCTAGTCCCTCTGGGTCCATGTTTAGACCCGTTTTTTTTTTTTTTACTTTCAAACTTGCCTGTGCAGCACTTTCTATGTTTAATTTCATTCTCAGAATAATCCATTCAGGTAGCTACTGTTCTTACCCCAATTTTTAAAAATCGCAGTAAGAACACCTAATATGAGATGTACCCACTTGACACATTTTTAAGTGCCCAGCAGCCCATTGTGAGCTCGGGCACCATGTTGTACGGCAGGTCTCTGGAACTTATTCAACTTGCATGACAAATTTTATACCCCTTGAACAGCAATTCCTCATTTCCCCAGCCCCTGGCAACCACCATTGTACCCTCAATTCCTGAGTTTGACTCTTTTAGATTCCTCATTTAAGTGGACATGAGAAAACGGAGGCGCCCAGAGGTTCAATGACTTGTCTGTGACCTCAGAGCCAGTTGGTGGCACAGCTGATCAGCCGTGGAGGGTCTGGTTTCAGGGTAGAGGTGCAGGGATAAATGCTGAGCTGACCCAGAGTCAGGGGTTTATAGGTCATAGGTCAGGTTGGGAAGCAGGACAGGGGCCCGCTGAGTGGATGGTGCTGGAGAGAGCAGTCAGGGCTCAGCCATGGGGTCCCCTCTGGGTGGGGAAGACTGTGGTCTGGGAGAGCTTCTCTCCCAGGGGATTGAGGAAGACTTGTTGGGGGTGAGAGGAAAAGGGGAGGATATGCTGAGAGGGGGGAGTGGGCAGTGGGGTGTCAGAGACATGCCTGCCTGGGTCAAGAGGAAGGCTGGGTGTGGCTGACGTGGAGGAAGGTGACAGTCCTTGGTGTGAGGGGTCAAGAGTTCTGGGTGGATGAGGGGGTGCCTGGTTGTGGAGAGAGGGGGCTCAGGGTCCAAGGCAGGGAAGAGGAAGTGTTCTGTTTGCAGGAGGAAGACACAAAAGCAGGAGCCCACGGCTGGGAGGACAGCCACTGCCAAGCCTGCAGAGTTGGCAGGAGGGGAGAGGCCAGCTCTGCGTGTGTGAAGATGTGGGTGCACGAGTGTGAGAGCGTGTGAGTGTGTGAGAATGTGTGTGTGTTACGTGTGCTGCAGTATGTGTGAGAGTGTGTGAGAGGACGGGCATCTTAGTGCGTGTGTGAGAATGTGCTAAGGAGAGTGTGTGCACGCATGAGTGAAATGAAAAATGCGTGTGTGATTATGTGTGTGTGGGGGATCAGGGCTCAGCTTGGTCACGGGGGACGGAGAGGTTTCTGTGAGATGATTGAGCGCTAAGGGGAGAAGGTTTATGGTGGAACAGAGGTTTCTGGGGGGCAAGGGCGGAGGGAAGAGGGCAAGGAGGCCCTGAGTGGTGGGAGATGGGAGGATGGGCTTGGGGGGCGGCCCCTGGGGAGTGGTCCATGGTGGAATGACCCTGACTTAAGGATCCCAGTGGAATCGGGGGCAGTTGTCCCAGTTTTGGATTTGTCTGAGGGGCCCAGACAAATTTTAAGACAGGGTCTAGCCTCTAGGACCCCCAGGTCCAGGGTCAAGGCTGTGCACACAGATGATGTGAATATCACGTGCATGTGCATCATATGCCTCTGTGTGTGTGCATGTTTGCATGAGTTCGTGTGGGTGCGAGTGTACAAATGTGTGTGTGTGTGCACGCTGCGTGAACGCTGGGGTAAAGCCCATTGACTCCCCCAATAGCACCCCCATCTACCTTCCTCTCGCCCCCTCCCACCCCAAGGCTGTACGTCCTCAGGCTCTGTTCCCCTGATGCTCAATGACACTGGCTTTCCAGCTCCCCTGCCTCCGATGCCCCTCGTCCTGACACCCCTTCTCTTGCAGGGATGCCGCCTCCCCAGCCCTTTGTCCTGCAGCGTCTCTGCTCCCAGCTCCGCCTCAGTCTGCTTGTCCTGGGCTTCAACATCCTGCTGCTGGTGGCCGTCTGTGTGATGGGGTCCCAAAGTAAGGGTCACAGGGGTGGGGCAGCAGTGGGGGAGGCGATACAGGCAGTGCTGGGGGCAATGAGAGCCACGATAGGGGAAGAGATGGGGGCAGTGCTGGGGCAAATATGGGGGCAGTGCTGGGGTGGGGAAGGGGACAGTCAGATGGATAGTGATATGGAACACAGCGCAGCCCACTTCATCCTGTTCTGTCTGACAAGGAGCACAGCTGCAAGTGGAGCTGCAGACTCTAAAGGAAACTTTCAGCAACTTCTCCTCGAGCACCTTGATGGAGATCCTGGCTCTAAGCTCCCATGGTGAGTGGGAGTGCCCATAGGGGAGGGACTGGGATGGGCTGGATGGTCAAGGAGCTGGTTTTTCAGCATGGGTTTGCTGGACTCCGTGCTGGGTGCCCAGTGCTGGATCTGCAATAGGGGAGTGTTTGCGGGGTGCTGGGGGCAGGGTGTGCACAGATGCGGGCAGATAACCCAACCGGAGAAGCTGGGCAAGGCTTCTAAGGATGCTGATTCCTGAGCCGAGGGTCCCTGAAGGATGAGTAGGTGTTAGAGTGGAGGATGGAGGTTAGAGCCAGGTAGAGAGCAGAGTCTGTGATGACCGGGGCATGAGGAAGACCACTGCACATTCTGGGACTCTAAACGCATCCAGTGTGGCAGGAGGTGTGGGCCAGAGAGGTGGGTAGGGGCCAGGCCATGCAGGCAAGCCATGCTAACTCGTGAGACTTTATTTTGAGAAAGTGGGAATCCATCGGAAGGATTTAGCAGTGGACAGGCCTGCGCAGTTTACGCTTCGGAAAACCACTGCGCAGCATCGGGAAGAGTGGGCGGAGTCGGGGAGACCAGTGGGCGGGGCACGCAACGTCCCATGTCAAGGTAAAGGTGGCCCAGACTGGTGCTCCAGTGGTGTGAGGATAGAGGGATGTTGGGGATGCGGAACGGAGGGAAACAGTTTAGCTTTCCTCTTTTTCAGGAGGCAGCGCCGGTGACAAGGTGACATCTCTGGAAGCCAAGCTGGAAAAACAGCAGCAAGACCTGAAAGCAGGTCAGAGACTGTCCCTTGAGTGTGTATGTGTGTGTGTGTGTGTGTGTGTGTGTGTTGTGTTTCCCCAGCCAAATGCTGGAGTCCTGGTAGGTGGGCACACACACTGCCCACACCATTGTCATCATTTTGGCCCCTAGATCATGCCACTTTGCTGCTTCATCTGAAGCACTTCCCGATGGATATGCGCACGCTGGCTTGTCAGCTGGCATTCCTCCAGAGCAACGGTAGGGACGGGGCGGGGTGTGTGGGGGTCTCCAGTCCCTCCTGCCTGTCCCGTCCAGCTGGATCTCATCTCCCTCTGCCCCCCAATGCCTTCAGGCACAGAGTGCTGCCCCGTGAACTGGGTGGACTATGAAGGCAGCTGCTACTGGTTCTCTCGCTCAGGGAAGCCCTGGCCTGAGGCTGAGAAGTACTGCCAGCTGGAGGACGCCCACCTGGCGGTCATCAACTCCAGAGAGGAACAGGTGAAACCGTACCTTTCCCAAAAGCAGGAGGAAACCTTGGGAATGCAAACTCTGGGAGGCTGGGTCAGGCTTGTTTTGTTATTTTTTCTAACCTGAGGAAGAATCCAGAAGCAGAAGTCTGGCCCAGATCTGGGAGATCCATGATGGAATCTAAGCCATTGATTCTAAGAGGTGGGAGATTACAGCCCGGAGCTGGGGCAAAACACAGGAGCCAGGTGACCGGGTGATGAGGAGCACGTCAGGAGACAGAATATGTGGCAGGATGAACTAAAGGGCCGGGACTTGGGTGGAGAACACAGTGGAGCCACTGAGAGTCCCTGCTTGCTGTGTGCTGGCCTTGGCATGTGATGGTCCCTTGGGTGAACGGAACAGAGTGGGCGGGATTCCCAGAGACTCACCGCTGTGGGTTACAGGGTTCCTCCAAAGCACCCCAGGTCTCCCTTCCTGATGCTATCACCAGACCACAACCCCAAATGGCAAGTTCACAGGGAAGAACCAACCCCTTAGAACGGGTGGGGCATTTTTGGGAAAAGTAAATGGTAATATTTACTGAGTCCTTACTATGGGCCAGGCACTTTTATATATCTACTTTAATCCTCACAACCCTATGGGGTAGGCATTCTTGTTATCCCCACTTTGAGGGGCATAGAGGTGAGGGAACTAAAGAGCAAAGAGGTTAAGTAACTTGCCACACATTCTGCATGGTAGAATGATTCCAAACATATCTTGCTTTACCAATCAGGTTGAAATTGCCAACATTCTATCAGTATTGGCCTATAAAATATCAATTTCATTTGGGTCAACCTAAGATTTCAGCAGTCTGTGATTTGGTCCACAAAATTTCATGCCGGCTACAACTTCATGGTGGATGGGTTTGTACCTTCATCATTAAAAAAAAAAAAATTATTTATTTATCTGGTTGGTTGCACCAGGTCTTAGTTGTGGCTCTCGGGCTCCTTAGTTGCAGCAGGCGGGCTTCTAGTTGCGGCATGCATGTGGGATCCCTGACCAGGGATCAAACCCGGGCTCCCGGCATTGGGAGCGCAGAGTTCTATCCACTGTGCCACGAAGGAAGTCCCCACCTTCATCATTTTGAAGTGAATGTCAGTGTCCTGTTTAATGCTTTTTGCCTTGAATTCATCTTCATGTGATATGAATAGACTGGTCCTTGATTTCGCTTGCATTTGCTTCATGTATCTTTGCCCATCCTTTTATTTCCAACCTTTCTGAGTCTCATAGATGAGTCATTCTCAGCCTTCGCAGTATATTGTAATCTCTTGAGGAATTTAAAACATATTGACACCTGGTCTTACACTCAAAGATTCTGATTTAGTTAATTTTGGATTCATCCTGGGCACTGAGATTTTTTAAGGTCTCCCCCCGACCCCACCCGTGTGATGCTACTCTACTGTTCAGCTAAGCTTAAGGTATTTCTCCTACAGGTTGTGTATAGTTGTTTTTGGTTTTTGAAAACTCAGTATGTTAGAGACTGTTTGCCTTTAAGAGGTGAGTGTTATCTCATTTACATTTCTTCTTCTTTTTCTTTTTTTTTTTTTTTTTTTTGCGGTAAGTGGGCCTCTCTCACTGTTGTGGCCTCTCCCGTTGCAGAGCACAGGCTCCGGACACGGAGGCTCAATGGCCGTGGCTCACAGGCCTAGCCGCTCCACAGCATGTGGGATCTTCCCGGACCGGGGCACGAACCCGTGTCCCCTGCATCGGCAGGCGGACTCCCAACCACTGCGCCACCAGGGAAGCCCTATTTTTCTTTTTTTAAAAAATTTATTTTATTTATTTATTTTTAGCTGTGTTGGGTCTTCGTTGCTGCGTGCAGGCTTTCTTTAGTTGTGGTGAGCGGCGGCTACTCTTCGTTGCGGTGAGCAGGCTTCTCATTGCAGTGGCTTCTCTTGCTGTGGAGCACGGGCTCTAGGTGCATGGGCTTCAGTAGCTGTGGCACGCGGGCTCAGTAGTTGTGGCTCGTGGGCTCTGAGCTCAGGCTCAATACTTGTGGTGCACGGGCTTAGTTGCTCTGCGGCATGTGGGATCTTCCTGGACCAGGGCTCGAACCCATGTCCCCTGCATTGGCAGGCGGATTCTTAACCACTGCGCCACCAGGGACGCCCGAAGCCCCTCTTTTCTTTTTTTAACTGAAGTATGATTCACAATATTGGGTTAGTTTGAGATGTATAGCAAAGTGATTCAGTTATATATTTTTTTCAGATTATTTTCTATTTTAGGTTATTATAAGATATTGAATATAGTTCCCTGTGCTATACAGTAAATCCTTATTGCTTATCTATTTTATGGATAGTAGTGTGTTATCTGTTAACCCCATACTCCTAATTTATCCCTCCCTGCCTCCCTTTCCCCTTTGGTAACTATAGGTTTGTTTTCTGTGTCTTCTGTTTGTGAGTCTATTTCTGTTTTGTATATAGATTCCTTTGTATTATTTTTTATATTCACACATAAGTGATATATAATATTTGTCTTTGTCTGACTTAGTATGATAATCTCTAGGTCCATCCATGTTGCTGCAACATTTCATTTTTTCATTTTTTTTATGGCTGAGTAATATATATATATACATACATACATACATACACCACATCTTCTTAAGCCAGTCATTTGTCAGTGGACACTTAGGTCGCTTCCATGTCTTGGCTATTGTAAATAGTGCTGCTATGAACGTTGGGGTGCAGGTATCTTTTCGAATTAGAACTTTTGTCTTTTCCAGATATATACCCACGGGATATACCCACAGGTGGGATTGCTTGATCATATGGTAGCTCTATTTTTAGTTTCTTAAGGAACCTCCATAGTGTTTTCCGTAGTGGCTGCACCAACTTACATTCCCACCAACAGGGTACGAGGGTTCCCTTTTCTCCACACCTTCTCTAGCACTTATTGTTTGTAGACTTTTTGATGATGGCCATTCTGACCAGTGTGAAGTAATACCACATTGCGGTTTTGTTTTGCATTCCTCTAATAATTAGCCATACTGAGCATCTTTTCATGTGCCTGTTGGCCATCTGTATGTCTTCTTTGGAGAAATGTCTATTTAGGTCTTCTGCCCATTTTTTTTATTGAGTTGTTTGCTTTTTCAATATTGAGCTGTATGAGCTGTTTTTATATTGGGGACATTAACCCCTTGTCAGCTGCATCATTTGCTAATATTTTCTCCCTTTCCATAGACTGTCTTTTTTTTTTTTTTTTTTTTTTTTTTTTTAATTATTTATTTATTTATGGCTGTGCTGGGTCTTCGTTTCTGCGCGAGGGCCCTCTCCAGTTGTGGCAAGCGGGGGCCACTCTTCATCGCCGTGCGCGGGCCTCTCACTATCGCGGGCTCTCTTGTTGCGGAGCACAGGCTCCAGACGCGCAGGCTCAGTAATTATGGCTCACGGGGCTCAGTTGCTCCGCGGCACGCGGGATCCTCCCAGACCAGG
Source organism: Orcinus orca (assembly GCF_937001465.1). Lineage (NCBI taxonomy): Eukaryota > Metazoa > Chordata > Mammalia > Artiodactyla > Delphinidae > Orcinus > Orcinus orca. The sequence continues at coordinate 11,607,805 of NC_064577.1, read as the reverse complement.
GCTCGAACCCGTGTCCCCTGCACTGGCAGGCAGACTCTCAACCACTGCGCCACCAGGGAAGCCCCATAGACTGTCTTTTTTGTTAAGGGTTTCTTTTGCTGTGCAAAAGCTTTTGTTTGATTAGATCCCATTTATTTTTGCTTTTATTTCTTTTGCCTTGAGAGACTGATCTAAGAAAATATTGCTATAATTTATGTCCAAGAATATTTTGTCTATGTTCTCTTCTAGGAGTTTTATGGTGACATGTCATATATAGGTTTTTTTTTTTTAATAAGTTTATTTATTTATTTATTTATTTTTGACTGCGTTGGGTCTCTGTTGCCGTGCACGGGCTTTCTCTAGCTGCCGCAAGCGGGGGCTACTCTTCGTTGCAGTGCGTGGGCTTCTCATTGCAGTGGCTTCTCTTGTTGCAGAGCATGGGCTCTAGGCACTCCGGCTTCAGTAGTTGTGGCTCACGGGCTCCAGAGCACAGGCTCAGTAGATGTGGCGCACGGGCTTAGTTGCTCTGTGGCATGTGGGGTCTTCCCAGACCAGGGCTCAAACCCGTGTCCCCTGCATTGGCAGGAGGATTCTTAACCACTGTACCACCAGGGAAGTCCCAATATGTATAGGTTTTTAAACCATTTTGAGTTTATTTTTGTATATGGTGTGGGGGAGTGTTCTAATTTCATTGATTTACATGTAGCTGTCCAGTTTTCCCAGCACCAATTGTTGAAGTGACTGTCTTTTCTGCATTGTATATTCTTGCCTCCTTTGTTGTAGATTAATTGGCCGTAGGTGTGTGGGTTTATCTCTGGGCTGTCTTACTTACATTTATTTTAAAATACATATCTTTAATCCAGTCTTTTTTTTTTCTGTTTTGTATGCTGCTTTTGTTTTCTGCCATTTGCTATCAGAGATTTATTATTTTTGTTTTCTCCTCTGTGTTATTTTGGACTAGATGTAGCCTGTATTTCATTATACTAGTAATTACTGTCATAACTTTATTTTTTTATTTTATTTATTTATTTATTTTTGTGCTACGCGGGCCTCTCACTGCCGCTGCCTCTCCCATTGTGGAGCACAGGCTCCGGACGTGCAGGCCCAGCAGCCATGGCCCACGGGCCCAGCTGCTCCGCGGCACGCGGGATCTTCCTGGACCGGGGCACGAACCTGCGTCCCCTGCATCAGCAGGCGGACTCTCAACCACTGCGCCACCAGGGAAGCCCTACTGTCATAACTTTAAATGATGGGCTGAAATTCACTGGCTTCAAAAATAAGAGGTTATATAACTTTCCATATGAAAGATGAGGAAACCAGCACACCTTCACATGCCTCACTCTTTTCTCTTTTTTAAAATTGAGATATCATTGACATTTAACACTGTGTAAGTTTGAGGTGTACAGCATGCTGGTTTGATACATTTACATATTGCAATATGGTTAATACAGTAGTGTTAGCTCTCACCTTTATCATGTCACATAATTATCATTTCTTTTTTTGTTGAGAACAATCAAGAACTAGTCTCTTAGCAACTTTGAGGCTTATAACGCCTTGTTCGTTTCTCTCCCACATTTCTTAAATGTTTGCACGAATAGTTGGAGTCTTTTCTGTCTTTGAATTTCATTAACCTCGTCCAGATATATCTCAGTGTTGCTCATTCTCTGTATTTTTACTCTGAGGCCAGGAGAGTCCTTTTAACACATAAAGTTAGGTTTTCTAACATTTTGGAAGATTTTCTTAAGCCCTGTGTTTGAAAATTTTTTCTTGACCATTTGTTCTCTTTTCCTCTGGAGCACATCTTCCAAAATGATCTCCATTGTCTGCCCCTATAGCCATCATCTTATTGCTATTTACTTCTATCTTTCTCTCTTTTCCTCTGTATTCTGGGTTCTTTTCTCAAGCCTATCTTTTGTATTTCAGGCTTGTTTTTTTTGCTGAATTGCTGGGTTTTTTTGTTTTTAATGTACTTCAAAATTTTCTCTTCAATTTCTTCCCTTTACTTTTCATTGTTATCTTTCTTCTTTGATATATTGTTTCATATTTTTATGTCGTTCATCTCCTCTTCAATGTTTTTGAGGATGTAAGTTGTTCTCCAGTATCCTCCTATGTTTTGAAACATGCCTTCTTTACAAAGTATATTTTTCACCTCTCTTTTGATATCACAGTGCTTTTTTCTTCCTCCTCTTCCTTTCCATCCTCTATTTTTGCACAAGTTCCATGATATTACTCCCCTGTGCTACTTCTTTGAATGGGCTGAATTCTTTCTTGCCTGTTATTTACTCGTGAACAGGGCAGATGCATTCTTCTGGACTATCTTCTTCAATCATTTGGCAGTATTTCATTCTTCCCCTCAGTCTTCAACACAGAGGGCTGGATACTGATGATTTGTATTCTTTGTTCAGTTATTCAGCTTCTTGTGATGGTGGGAAGAGGGCACTGGGGCAGGTGGCAGCAGCGAATAGAATATCTTGTCTCCAGTCACTTTCCCTCCAGCTCAGTTGACTCCCTTGATTTTGGGGAGCACCCCTACCAGCCTCTGAGGGCTGTCCCTTCATGCGCAGGATGTCGACCTATTTGCAGGATTCTAGAATTCAAAGGTGCTACTGTATCTGCCTTTAGATGAGGTGACTAACTGCAATCTTAGTTGGGTCTCTAGGACATGAGAGTGGAATTAGGAAATTTTCCTCCAAATGCAGTTGGAGACCTTTCATAAGCTGTCAAAGAGAACTGCTACACGTGCATGTTGGTCACCCATCCTCCTGTTTCCTTCATAAAACAAGGTGATCACACCCTCCCTCTGCTGCCCTCCCAAACCAGGGGACTTAAGTTCCCAGAAAGGGCCATATCTATAAGAGAAAGCTGCTCGGATGTCTGTTGTCCTAGGAGGTGTGCATGAACCCTGGCAAGCTATCTCAAAGACAACTTGTGTCCCAGCCCTTGCCAGCTGGATGGCTGGGCTGCCCCTCGCACATAGGGCATCTTCCTATTTTCATCCAGACTGCTAGACTCCATGTAGCCAAGTCATAACAGGGCTGGCAGTGGGTCCAAGCTTGGAAGCTCTGGGGCCTGGAAAACAACAGAAATGACAGCTATACACAGAAGCAGGAGCAGATAAGTGTACATGAGAGGCGAGTGAAACTGAGATCCTTAATGGGTAACTGGGGCCCATGGGGGCGGCAGGGGCCGGGGTCAGGATCCAAGAGTTTGAGGCTGTGAGCAGAAGACAAGGAGAAGCCTAGAATCTGAGTCTAGCAGCCGTGCGTTAGGAATAAAACGGGAGGCCAGGTCAGGGGGCAGCGGTCATGAACTCAGGCACTGGATTGATGCTCTGGGTTCCACGATTACCGTGAGTTCCTTGACCTCACATGTAAAGTGTGAATCATTAGGGCGCCCAATTTAGAGGGCTTTATGAGATTTAAATAAAATAATCCTTGTAAAGCACTTAGTGCAAGGTTTAGCCCAGTAAATATTCACTAAATGCTAGCTATGGTTGCAGAAGAAAAAGCAAGGAACTAGTGTTGGGAGCTGCTGCTTCAAGGTGGCAGCAGATCAGGCTGGGGAGGGCTGAGGGAACCATAACTGATGCCTGCGTGGAAGTACAAGGGACTAGAAACTTCCCTCCTGCCTGTTTTCCAGAAATTCATTGCACAACACACGAACCCCTTTCAAACCTGGATAGGCCTCACTGACAGTGATGGCTCCTGGAGATGGGTGGATGGTACAGACTATAGGCACAACTATAAGTAAGTGGCTTCTCCTCCTCTCTCCCTGTTAGTTTGGCCTGGGGATGGCCGTCTCGTCTCTTCCCCCAGTACACTCCCACTTGTCCCTCAGGGACCAAATTCTCCAGCCATCTTCCCCCCAGACTCCCAGACTCCAAGGCTGCAAGCTGCTGCTCCCTCAACCGCCCAAGGCCATGCGTTTCTGAGGTGGGGATGAGGGTTGCTGGGATGAGGGGGCATCCAGAGCTGAGCTCTGTCCCGCCTTCCTAGGAACTGGGCTGCCACTCAGCCAGATGACTGGCAGGGGCACGAGCTGGGGGGCAGCGAGGACTGTGCTGAGATCCGGGGGGACGGCCGCTGGAACGACGATTTCTGCCAGCAAGTGAAACGCTGGGTGTGTGAGATAAAGCGGAACATCACCATCTAGGTGTCCTGACCTCCAGCAGACCTCTGACCTCCAGCAGACCTCTGACCTGCATCCTGCCTGCCTCCAAGTCCTCCACTGGGCATTTTGAAGAAAGGAAGAAGAGAGTCCTCAGAGGTGTGGGGAGGGGTTGAGGAGAGATAGAAGGGGGTGGTTGAAGAAGCTCAGACCTTGGGGAGACTGAGATCCCGCCTCCTTCTGAAAGTCACTGTAATTACTATTATAATTTTTGGCCTCCTCAGTGGATTAGGAAAAGGACAGATACTTGAAACTCTGCGTGGTTTGGTTATTTGGAACTGGGAACTGTAGGGTACAAAGAAGAGGGAGGGAGAGGGTCTGGAAGAGAGAAAGCTTAAGTGCTAGATGGCTGTCCTTGACACCTAATCTTGAAGACATGGGTCAGGGAGGGGAGGGAAGAGGATTGAAACAGAGGAAGGCCCCGTGGAAGGCACTGGTGGGGGCGGGGAACTGGTTGGGCTGGGGCTGGAGGGTCTGCCCACACCCTGAGGGGTTCCCTGCAGTTGGGATCCCCTCCAGAAGAGGTTCCAGGGAACACCCCTGCTCCACTGTCAGCCTGGGAACTGTGAACTGGGCTGGCGAAGGTCAGTGACAAAGGTGTGCTAAGAGAAGGAGGATTGGTATGACCCCAGATAGACCTAGACGTGTCTCCAGCACATGGTGTCTCCAACAGTCTCTACAGTGGGTAAACTGCACCTTCCAAGATCATTCTGAAATTGACCTTAAAAGAGTCTGTAATCAATTAGATTAGTTGGTTTTATTTTTATTACAAAAGTAATATATACTATTAGTTAAAAATGTTTCAAACGCACACACACACACGCACACTGGGAGTCTCCTCCTCTCACCCTTCCCACTTCTCCGCAGAGTTAACAATTTTCATGGATATTGTATTAGTCAAGGGTCTCCAAAGAAACAGAACCAATAGGATGTATATGTACCAATAGGAGATATATTGGCTTATGTGATTATGGAGGCTGACAACTCCTGAGTTCTGCAGGTGAGCTGAAGAGCCCCAAGGTTCCCATCTGAGTCTGAAGCCTCAAGAACCAGGAAGAGCCAATGTTTCCATGTGCCAGTTTGGAGAGGGTCAGGCAGGAAGACCTTTCTCTTACTCATGAGAGGGCCAGCCTTCTTGTTCTCTTCTTGGCTTCAACTGATTGGGTGAGGCCCACCTGCATTAGGGAGGGCAATCTGCTTTCCCAATTCAAATGTTCATCTCATCCAAAACACTCTCACAGACACACTCAGAATAATGTTGGACCAAATATCTGGGCACCCTGCGCCCCAGTCAAGTTGACACATAAAAATGAACCATTACAGGGTTCCTGTCAGGATGTTTCCTGTGTATGTGCATATATGTGATACTACATGTCATTAGTAGCTTGTTTTTTCACTCTCCAGTGTCTCATTGATCCATCTATGCTTTCCTGAGAGGTTTTACTTCACTGAATTTAGCAGGGGTAGAGAATTCCAAAGTATGGATGTGCCATATATTATTTAATCATTCTCTGTGGTGGGTGAGTAGTTGCTATTTTTGTTTGTTTTCACATATAATGTTTCAAGCAATTTTTGTTTCTAAGCTTGTGCTGGGTCAAGACTTCCCAATTTTCAGCTGCAAATTTTTCTAGGACTTTTCCTTCAAAATATATGCAATTGGCATTAAATTAAAAAATTATGACAGAAATAATACATACAATTTAAAGTCTTGTAGGGCTGGAAGCAGTTACAAGAACTGTTTCCTTCAGCCACTCCTGCTGCTTAGAGAAACCACTTCTAGTGTTTTAGCTGTTTCCCTTAGTGTTGACATTTATACTTCTAAATAATATACACAAACTGATATCTCTTTATCAGTTGTAGACATTATTTAGTCACTTTTCATCACGTAGGTGGGCACAATTTTCCAATTTAGTCTATAGCAATTTTTGCTTAAATCCTAATTCAGAATCTGTGTCAGTTATGGCTGTGTCAATATTGTTAACTGCTGAACCAAGTAGTATAATCTGATTACATTTCCTTTCTTGCACAACTTTTGTTTCTTCTGAAGTTAATAGTTGAAAAATTTGCTTCATATTCTTTGAAACAATTGCAAAGTCTTCCTTAACTGTAAAAAGGCTGACAACATAATTTTCTGCACGTGCAAACTGGTCACATAGCCAGCACTTCAGTTGTGGTTTTTTCCTAGAGCCACCAGGGTGAATCCAAGTTTTATGGGGGCTGAAATGTACACAATTTTGGAGAGGCCTCCTTAGGAAAAAATACAAAATGATGAATACAAAATTAAGCATAAAATTGCTGTTAAGTTAGGGAAAAAAAGCTGAAAGCTACCGTAAACATCACAAAATACAGAAAACTGATAGAATATTTTTAATCATCTTCCAACACACCTGTGAAATCCATTTTCCCCACACTTTTCGGCTGCATACTTATTGTTTACTTCTGCATGTGACAAAGGTGTTGTAAGGAGACTTTCCACAGAGAGAAGAGAAGGATAATTGAGGGTTTCCTCTAGCATGTTTCTTCTTTACTACTGATGTCAGTGCTTCAGGGAAGCTCATGGCCCACCTTCATGTCACCCCCAAGTGAGTCTACGCAGTTGATGCCAACAGTGCCTGTGAAAGCCATGCCTGGGCAGGTGAGCCAACCCTAAGGATGAATGATGTGACTGCAGAGCACATAGCAGGGTCCCTCTCCACTCAAGCCAAACCTGTATTTCCACCCCAACTTCTTAGTTGGATTAAAAAAAGACCACCTGACACAGAGGGAAATGTGAAGGAGAAGTCGGAGTTAAAAGTGATGTGGTCATCTTAACTGGTTATAGTCAGTTATTTGTTTTTATAATTGACAAAAACTTCTGATCATGGCCTCGGGTGCCATGTAAGGGGCCCACAATCGAGCCTCGAGCTCAAGCTCCCTTAGGCTTCCTGTTGATCCACTTTTGTACCTTCCCCTCCCCCGTTCTCCCCTCCCCCCCACCTCCCCCTGCCAGCAGTTTTCTTGGGACTTCCCGATAGTCCTGGGAAACCCCTGGACCGCCTCTTTCTTCTGGGCTGGATCCTCTCTTCCCTGGATCTGTGTGTTCTTTCTTGGTTTATCCCCTTGTTTTATTGAAGCATCCCCTCCAGTAGCTTCCTGGAAAAGGAAGGGACTTTTTTGGATAGCTTGATTGATCGTTTGTGGAAATATGGAATTCTAGGTTGAAAATGATGTCCCTTCACCATTTCATATGCCTCACCCCGTGTTTTCCATTTGCTGTGTGCTGTGGAGAGAGCTGACCCTATTCTAGGCCTGATCCTTTGGATGGGAACCTTCCCCCTCTTTAGGATGTTCCCTTTAACCCTGAGGTCTGAAAATCACCACTGACGTGCCTTTGGTGCAGGCCTCGCAGTCAGTATACCCGGCTCTCACAGGCTTCTTTCATCTGGGAGAGCGGGAAGGAGACGGTGTAACAGATGTGGTTGGGGCCCAGTGGTTGGGAGCCCAGTGGTTGGTCTTTGGGGCCATCAAGAGGATTCTGGTGCTACTTGCTTGAATTCTGCTGCTGGTGTCCCGCGCTGCGTTCCTCCCTGCCCAGTGTCCCTCGGGTTCATATGGAAAACCTCTGGAGAGGTTTGTCCACATCCTCACCTGCATTTGGTTGCTGTCACTATTTTTTTTTT